>NC_091700.1:87515000-88140000 GCF_041296265.1 Equus caballus
TTAAGGCATTTATAGATAGTGCTTCCTTGAACTAGTAAAAGGTATGTTATTGGTACGTACACAATGTGTGCTAATGTGTCCTTTCCCCTAACTGCAGGGAACCAAGGTATGACCAGTCTGGAGAGAAGCTTAAACTCCTTATGCCTAGTATGTCATTTGTGATGATCAAGGTTGATGATCATAAACATTTACTTTAAGAGATTCTGGGGGTTTTATTTTACAGAGACTTTTATTTTTTTAGAGCAATTTTAGGTTCACAGCAAAACTGAGTGGGAAGTAGAGAGAGTTTGTGTGTGTTAAAATATTTTATCATGACTTCAATTTTCCCTTCATGATAAAACATAACTTTGCAGCCCCAATAAAACTTTTAGTTCGATGGATTCCATTGCACATAGGAGGAACTATCGGGATATTTTCCTGATCAAAGGTGATGCTTCTTTCAACATTTAGAAACCTGTAAGCCACCCCTGCAAAGCCTGTGTGTCCCTCTGAGCAAAGCCAGGAGTCGTATGCCTCTTGCTCCAAACACTGCCTGTTTATTATTTATTTGTTAGATTTCAGAGGCGCTCTTCCTCTGGAGAGCTCAAGGCCGTGTGCAAAGGGCTTTCGTGTTCTTAGTTATAAACATCCTTCTAAACTTACAATAGCCCAAACAGCAGACCATCAAGGGCAGCAGGAAAGCAAGAAGGACAGTGACAAACACATTCAAGGAGCATCTCAGTGTTCTGTCCGGACGCTCTTAGTGGAACACCGCAGCAGCCTTCAGTTTAACCAGGAGGCCCTTTGGTTTTCTTTCTATGAAGAAATACAAAGGATTTTTATCCAGCAATCAAAAAAGAAAAATAGCTCAGAAAATAAAGCTGATTTTTTAGGTTCCTGCTCTAAATTATAGGTTAGTTGGGGGCAGGTACTTAATAAACATGGTGCTTTCATAACAACAACAATAACAAATAATAATGAAAATAATACTCTCTCTGATATTTATCGTGTTTACCATGTGACAGATTTACCTTTATGTTGTCTCTACAATGAGGAAACTGAGGGGCAGAAACTTGCAGAAACTGATCTGGCAAATAGTGGAGCTACTATTTGAACATCAGAGTCTGCCCCCTTTATCATTATGATTCACTGCCTCCCTTGTATTTATTCATTTGTCTAAATAATTAAGCTGTCAAAGTTCAAGACAAGAGGAAGATGATGGGCCAGCCCAGTGGCATAGCAGTTAAGTCCACACATTCTGCTCCGGTGGCCCGGGGTTCGCTGGTTCAGATCCCAGGTGCAGAGATGGCACCACTTGGCAAGCCATGCTGTGGTAGGCATCCTATATATAAAGTAGAGGAAGAGGGGCATGGATGTTAGCTCAGGGCCAGTCTTCCTCAGCAAAAAGAGGAGGATTGGCAGCAGATGTTAGCTCAGGGCTAATCTTCCTCAAAAAAAAAAAGCAAAAACAAGGAAGGCAATAGGAGAAAATGTTGTGACTTTTTCCCAAAGCTGCTTCTCCTCAAATAAATAACAGCAGAAGAAAAACTTCAGAAATACGCTAATGGAACTTGTAGAACAAGACCAGGGCTCAACTCGAAAACCCTCATCACTTCTTATATGTTGACCCTGTGGAGCCAGCCTCGTAAGCTTACCCACACGATCTCACCTCCTGCTGTTCACAGCTCCTGTAATGCCCTCCCCTTGAGTACAGGTTGAACCTAGTGACTCACTTCTAGTGGATCAAATACAGGAAAAGCTGTGGGCAACACTTCTGAGAAGGTTACAAAAGACAGAGGCTTCCATCTTGGCCACCCTCTTTCACACCTGCTCACACTGAAGGAGGCCAACTGCCAAGTTGTGACCTGCCCTGTGGAGAAACCCACCTGGCAAAGAATTGGTGTCTCTAGCCACCAGCCAGAGAGGGCTTTGTAGGGGAGGAAGACATTTCCTCTATCCACTCTGGGTCCTTCTGGCTGGAAAACGAATTAAATTCACATGAGACAGAATAACAGGAGAAAATTAAACAAAGCTTTATAACATGTATACTTGGGAGAGGCTCAGGCAAACCAAGGAACTCACCAAAATGGCAGAAGTTCTCACCTTAAATACCATCCTCAGCTAAAGACAAAGGAGGATGTGGGGGGTGGGGGGAGGTTGTAGATCATGAGAGGTTAGCAAAAAGCACAGTAAACAAGAGGAAGGTTATTATGCAGATTTAAGCCCTTGCCTTCCGCATTAAGAGTTTCTAGAGATAAGGTCATCCCCTTTCTTCCTGGTACAGAGAGGGAGACATCTTTACAGATAGAGATTTCCTTTACAAATGTCTCTTAACAAAGGGTAAGTTCATTCTACTTTTCAGAGTTTCTCTCATGTCTGCAGTTTTTGAAAGTATCCTCATGCCAGGGGCTGGCCCCATGGCCAAGTGGTTAAGTTCGCACGCTCTGCTGCAGGCGGCCCAGTGTTTTGTTGGTTTGAATCCTGGGCGCGGACACAGCACTGCTCATCAAACCATGCTGAGGCAGCGTCCCACATGCCACAACTAGAAGGACCCACAACAAAGAATATACAACTATGTACTGGGGGGCTTTGGGGAGAAAAAAATAAAATCTTAAAAAAAAAAAGTATCCTCATGCCAAATGATAATCCTCAAAATAATCCTTATGCCAAAGAGACATATCTTGGGGTGACCAATTCCAGTCCCCCACAGCTTGAAATCTGCCAAAAGCCACATGAGTGAGCCGACCCTTTCCTCTACCTGCTCTGCTTTCTGCTCAAAAGTGAGCTTCCTATTTCTTCCAATGAGTTAGCTGACAAGAAAAGATGCGTTTTCCAAGGTAGGCCTGTGTCAATGATGTCCGAAAAAGAGATGTCTGCTGCTGCACCAGCACATCTCACCATCAAAAAGCAAAGGAAATAAAGATCAATTTTATTTTAGTGTCTTCAATTTTAAAGACAACAGAAAACAACAACAAAACTTTTACATGTATTGTATCATTTAAGTCTGCCAACCCTTTCCCCAACAGATACTATTATTCTCATTTTACCTATGCTGAATCTGAGTCTCAGGGAGGTTAAGCGTCTCGGTAAATACTTTGATGACGTTCCTAGAAAACACAAGGGAAAGAACTGAAACTGAAAGCCAGGGCTTCTGACTCGAAGCCCCAAGACCTGTAGAGCACGTTTGGAGCAGGAAATTCACACGTTTTCATCTGGGATACTTACTCCTCTTTCTAAAACCATCTAAGATGCCCAGGCTGAGTCATGTGACGTCTAACACTTATGTGGTGAGTGTCACTTGCTTCTGTGAGCCAGTAAATGTGCTGTGGTGGCATGGTACCAGGTCAGCTTGGCCATGCTGAGCTCCATTTCCCAGAAATCCCTTTCCTGTATATTTCTGGCTTGGGTGGGCTACATGAGACATTCACATGAGAGATTTGGAGGCGGAAGGGAAGCAGCAGCCATTTTCAAGCTGGCACACATTGCGGCTGATCTGCTGACCCACCTCATTGCTCTGAGCAGCAGTGGGGCCTGCAGGTACTCCACCAATGATGAAGTTCTTAAAGGCTAAATGATTCCATGCATCTGTGTCAGATAAAAGGGGGACGGAAAGCCAAGAGACAGCATGGGCTCTCTCTCTGAATGTGATTTAAACAGAAAGATAGGGCAGGTGTGACAGTCGTCAACTTGAACGAGTTTTGATCTAGGTTGGCCTGAAAAGGAAGATTCAGGAACACTAGAAAGATGAAGGCTCTGATTTGGCCCAGAGACCCTGGATCTCTGCCATCTTGTTCCCTAAGTCCAGGCACCCTCCTGCCATCTAGCAGCCATGACAAAGGGATGCAGGAGGACAGAGGGAGGGTCTTGGATCAGCTTTGTTCCTGGCTTTGCTTCTGGGCTATTCCTTACCCTTTGCACAGACTCCATAGGGATGTAGGGGGATGGGAGGAAGAGGACTAAGGGAAACCCTCTGTGCACTTGTTACAGACGTGATCAACCTCTCAGAGATAGAGCCCTCAGTGAGCACTGCTGATACTCAGCCCAGCCCTCAACTCTGCGGGCACCCAGGAGATTTATAAGACTCCTTGAGGTCCCGGTCCTCAGAGCATTTACAATCCAGCTGGCAGGAATGGCATACCTGTTTGGACTGCGAAATCAATTAAGCACTGAACTTGTTGGGTAACTGGACGGATGCTTTGGGAAAAGACTGATCAGAGTGGGTCCTTGTGATTTGCTAAAGCAGTAGCCAAAACATAGGAGATAAGAATAGGAGTCAGAGGGGCCAGTCCAGTGGCCAAGTGGTTAAGATAGCATGCTGCCCTTAGGCAGCCCAGGGTTCCACTGGTTCAGATCCTGGGCACAGTCATAGCACTGCTCGTCAGGCCGTGCTGAGGCGGCGTCCCACATGCCACAGCTAGAAAGACCTACAACTGAAAAAATATACAACTATGTGCTGGGGGTATTTGGGGAGAAAAAGCAGAAAAAAAAAAAAAGATTGGCAACAGTTGTTAGCTCAGGTGGCAATCTTTAAAAAAAAAAAAAGAATAGGAAAAGAATAGGAGTCAGAAATCTAACACCAACTCTTCCGCAAATTCTCACATACCTGGGAGTAAATGGCTTCGTTTCAGCACCAGCTCTGGTGCCAGACCACCAGGGTTCAAAATCTAGCTCCACTATTTATGATTTATGTAGCTGTAGGCATTATTTAACTTCCTTATGCTACCTTCTTTCTTGCGTGCAAAGTGGGCATTATAACAACACCTACCCCTAAGATCGTGAGGATTAAAAGAGTAAATACAAGAAAATCCCTTAGAACAGTGCCTGGCACTGGGTGTGTATAATTGTATTATTTTATTATTTTTTAAAATCGTTATTTTTGTTATTATGTCTCCCTCTAGTTTCCTATCTCTAAATTGGGATCAAGATTTATTAACTTGCTTTGAATGAACCAAGGTCTCATTCTGATCTTCCTTTAAATAATCTACAAATTGCCATATCACACAAATGTTTTGTTCGTGCTGTGGGGTTTGGGTTTCAATTAAGAACTCTCCATCCGCAAGGACACAAGTCCTGTTCTAATAACCCAGAAGATGAAAGAGAATGGAAGCTAAAGTACAGTTGGTTTGTACAATTGAAAATAGCCTAGGAGAGGATGGATGCATTTTTTAAAAATCTAAGTGCATTGTCATTGAAAGGTTATTTTTTGTTTGGAAAAGAATGGAAAAATCATTGTCATACCATAGCAACCAGACTGGTAAGTGATACAGAACAGGCTGAACTGACAAAAATATCTGTGAAAATGTCCAGATTGATGAAATATTCTAAAAATAAATTTAACAAAATAGTGAACGAAATGAAATGGGTCTAATTTTCCATACATGCCATTTCATGTTTTATTTTTTGAAAGCTATAATATCCACTTTGAAAATGGTTATAAGATTACCATCTGGTAAAAAAGAAAGTAAAAAGCCCTAGAGTTTGGACAATAGAAAGATGTATTTGTGGAACAAAGGAGTAAAACTTCAACATTCTAAGAGAAAACAAATACATACGTAGCCCAAAGCTTAGAGTCTGTCCTTCTCCATGCTAAGTCATCGCAGTAATATCTTTTAAAATGTCCACATGCTTTACAGTAAGCTAGCTTATTTTTTCCCACTACTGTTATTTATTTCTCGTTTCAGGATTTCAAAGCAGATGAGTAGTGTTGTGCTGCCAGCTTTAAGAGAAAACAGAATTTTCAATTATAAATTCTAACATTAGATGAGTGAAACTCTATCCAGCTCTAACAAGGAAATTGAGGCTTCCAGAAGAGCAGTGTTGAAAGGAGCTGCCAGCATCTGTGAGAACAGAATTAGAAGGGAACTTACTCAAGGCCTGCAGTGGATTGAGGGCTATTTGTGTTTCCAAAGTAGACCAACAACACTGAGAAATGAGTTCTGAAGCTGAGCGACTCCAAGAACTGTTTGAGTATTTTTCTGTTTTTCTGTGAGTGGGAAGGGCAAAGCGACGAGTGACTTTCTATGGCGCCGCGTGTTCCATCATTGCGAGGACAGGCTGGGCAACACTTTCTGAACCACATTTCCATCTCTCAACCTAGTCAACAAGCGTGGATTAAGTCGGACAGATAGGACACACGCTGAGCACTGTGCTAGGGCCTGGAGAGGTGAGGATGAATAATGCCTGGCTCCTGTCCAGCAGGAGTTCAGAGTTTTACGGAAGAAATTTGGACACGTCAACATGCATTTTTTAAAGGGGCTTATAAATATGTAAGATAATCTTTGGAGTCCAAAAAAGAGAATGGTTGATTCTCCCTGGAAAAGTCAAGGAAGGCTAACAAAGGAATGACAATTCTGCTGAGATTTAAAGACTGGCAGATTTCATACGCGGTCTAGGATGGGAAGAGCATTCCAGCCCAAAAGGAGACTGTGAGGAAAGTCACGGAGGATGAAATGGCTATGGCTGAAGTGGGGTACAATGCTATGGCTGAAGTTGGGGTACAATGGCTATGGCTGAAGTGGGGGTACAATGATAGGTTTGAGGGGCTGAGAGGTAGGAGACCAGCTTGCAAAGGTAGGTGAGGACCTCCTCACGTAGGGCCTCGTGTGACATGTGAAAGAGTGTGGATCTTACCCTATACAAAAAGAACTGCAATTCAAGGGGTCTAAGCCAAGGAATGATATGCTCAAACTTGTACCAGTAGATATGGAAATTAAACCCAAATGGAACGCACGTTGTGACAGCATTGAGGAGGCGACAACAGTAATTGAGCTGGCAGGTGAAAAGGCCATAAAAGAAGGCACTGGAAATAGAGATGTTGATCCCTATTCTCTGCTTTTATCTGTCTTGGAGGATGTGTCTAGTGTCAAAGTGTGCGCTTTGAGTCCCAGAGAACCAGGTTCATATCTTATCACTGCCCCTTCCTAGTTAAGGCTTCGAAAAAGAATTTAATCTCTGAATATCAATTGCCTCATCAATGAGATATGGGTAACAATAATGCCTACTTTATAGGGTTTTTTGAAGATTAAAGCTAATACCAGGGGGCTGGCCCCGTGGCCGAGTGGTTAAGTTCGCACGCTTCACTTCAGCGGCCCAGGGTTCACCGGTTGGGATCCTAGGCACAGAGCTGCATGCTGCTCATCAAGCTATGCTGAGGCAGCATCCCACATAAAGGAACTAGAATGACCTACGACTGGGATATATAACTATGTACCGGGGCTTTGGGGAGAAGACAAAAAAAGAGGAAGATTGGCAACAGATGTTAGTTCAGGGCTAATCTTCATAGGAAAATAAAAAAAGCTAATACCGTATGTTAGTGTATATAACTCATAGTAAGTGTTCAATGAATATTGACCCCCTCACCCTGTCAAAATACGGCATGTACAATATCACCTTGGAGCTCCTGGGTTTAACTGTCATACTTTCGACTTTTTGTAAGCATCTCAGAATGCCCCAAACCTGCTGTGGGAGCCTGTCTTTTAGCCAAGACACAAATTTGGATGCAGGTATTAGGAAGTGAACATGTGGAAACCCAAAACCCAGCTTTCAAACACTAAACATTTTTTGGTGTTTTCTACTCCTCTGGATATCTTTGTTAACTCTTGTCAAATACTATAACAGCATTTTAAAAATTGAGTACTTGCGTATATTTTGGGCTGTATAAAGGCCTACTGTTTAACAAATAGTTTTGTGGATAGAAGCTCTAGGCTAAGTAGCACACTGCAAAATAGACACAGGTAAGGTGCACTAAAATCATTGGAAGGAAAGAATAGTTTATACTACTTAGATTTATTATTATTGTTTACTAATTTATGAATGATAATTGTAACTTACATCCCACGTCTTTCACAGGTTCGGTTTCCTTCTTGCTGCATCACATCTGTTTTGGTAGTTCATTCATCAGATCTTAGAGTGGCAAAATCTCTCCATCTTTGCTTGTCTCAAAATGTCTTTATTTTGCCCTCAGTTTTGAGTGACAGATTAACGGGACACTGAGCTCCCACTTGATATTCTCTTTCCGCCAGTGCTTTGTTATTCTATTGTCACTGTCATTGATTGTTACTGATGAAAAGATCTTTGCCAGTCTAATTGTTCTTGTGTAAGCTCCTTTTCTCTCAGGTGGCTTTTAAGGTTTTCTTTTTCTCTTTGATACTCTGAAATCTCACTATGACCTGTCTAGGTGTTTATTTATTATCTATGTATTGCTATTTAGCTTGCACAGAACCTAGATTCTCAGAGTTAGATTGCATTCTCGGAAAATAGGTAATGAGGTGGAGTAGGGAAAGCACAACGTTTATTAGGATGCCAACGCCTGACCTTTGTTATGGCGGGTACCATCATCCTCACCACCATCATCAAACACGCTGTATTATAGCCTCTCTCGCCGTCACTCTTGGTCTGCAGAGAGCCACCGTGGTGAGTCTAGTGATGCTCATACTCCTTCCCTTAACACATCCTGTGTAACGTTGGTAAATGGTGTGTCATCTGGGTCTTTCTGTAGAACATAACCATCTGGCCAGCCATCTAGCCATATCTAGAATACCTATTCCTGGTTGCCCGCTGCCTTGAGCCTTTTAATCTTTTCTTCCTTGGCAATGTCTGCCTTGGCAATTCTGGCATTTCACCTACACTTAGCGAGGGCCATAACTTTTCCCATGCTTCTAGGAGCCATCCTGGAAGCAATTTTAAGCCATTTCTTGGGATCCTTGCCAGGGTTAAACTTATCTATCCTATATCTCAGGAGAGCACTCTCAAGAAATAAACTTATCTATTCAATGTTATGTTTTGGCCCTCTTGATCCAGTACCCTCTGAAGGCAATCCCACGCATACTGGTTGCTGCCAGTATATGCCTGATAGGTCCTGCAATGCCTTTGGGGTATGGTCCCTTTACTCTCTTATCAGGCCCAGCACATCACTAGCTGGATTATGCTGCTTCTTAACCTTAATGATTGGCCTTGTGTCCAAGAGGAAATATAGAGGCAAGGCCTTAGAAGAAAGGCAGGGCACGTCAAACTGGGAGAAAGAGTCCCCAGCACCAATTCCAGGGCACTGGGGAGGGGGCTATGGAGAGTGTGGATGCTCATTCTTATGGGGAAGACTAGCAACATCTGCAGGCTCGGAAGGTTGGAAGTATCTTAAGCAGTCAAAATCTTCAAGGGTATCCACCTAGAAGTCCCCATGCCATATGCCCAGGTCCCAGGTTTTCAGCACTTAGTATAACAGACCTGCCCTGGTTGGGCATTTGACAATCTCTGAAGTTCAGCCACCATATTCTTAAAGTCTGGCCTTGGTCCTCATTTTTCTCCACCCTCCTGCTAGAGGAGATGAGAGCTTCTTTGTATCCAGCCAAAGGAGACCCCCTGGCTTTCCCACCTGGTTTTCAGGTCCCTCTAACTCCTCCTTAGCTGCTCTTCACATTTCTGTAAAGCATCAGTGCTACTCAGCAAAAGATGCCTAATCCAAAGAACTACCATTTTGCCCATAATCTTACCTGCCTGAGACATCTAACCCGTTAGAGCGTTCCTTTCCGTTGATACATCCTCTCACTTTACCACCAATGAGAGATTCAGCGATATGCCACCTTGTGCCAGGGCTGTAGAAAACAAGAACAAGAGAGCGAGTTTTGATCCTTGCTGTGGTACATCTGAGACTGTCTGATGACATCTCATTAGTAAGTATTGGCTATTGACATGTGGGCTTTTCTAAGAAGCTGGAATTGGAATTCTTTGTTTACCCTTAAATTCATTTATATTAAATGGAGAACTTTTGGCTTTTAGAGTTTATATAAAGTGTTCGAGATAGTGTTGCAACAATTTATACACATCATAATCTCAGCCAACAATAATCCCCTGTACCTTCAAAATGAGGCAATTGGTGTTGGGGTTTGTTGTATCATAATTTGCACTGTGCATTGTAAATTGGTAAGTAATCACTTATTGAGACATTTAGAAAGACAGAAAGAAAAATATCTTTTTAAGTGAGCAACATATATGTCTTTTGACCTTAAACAACTTAAAAAAAATACAAGTCCTAAATCATAATGATGTTGGCAAAGGGAGTGATTATTTCAGTTAAGTCATCTGTGAGATAAAGGTACGCTCCTCACCATAAGGCAGAACTATCTAACAAAGCACAGGCAATTCAGTGCTCTGCCATAACAAACAGCACTGCACCCCTCTGTGCAGGTAGAGAGAGCGGCTGCAAGGTGGTTTCAAGGACGTGAATGAGTGCACAGTTGTGTAGCCAATAGAAGCTGAGCGTATGGAAATGATCCGGACCTCTCTCCAAAGGGAGATTTCAAGTAGGGTATTTTCAATTACCTACTGTCTGTTCAACCTTTGCAAGGAGTTTAATTGGAACAGACAAAGTATTTAAGGGGAATAACTAATGACCTTATAGATTGGTAATGATCAATAGCCAGGCAATCACAGTGCTAGTTGAACCAGGGTGCTTTCTGAGGATGGTATTTTCACTCCTGGAAAAAAATAAAATTCTAATTCTAATTCTCCAGCATTCAATGCTCTAGAGCTCTAAGAATGTTCACATTCTTTTATAGAGAGGGCAGAGTCTAACACTTTTATAATTGTATATTAGCGAATGTTGACAGCACTGGAAATCAATAGCCTAGTTGCTCTGCTCCTGTCGATGGGTGTTAACAAAAATAGCCCCTGCACTAGATTAACACTCCATTTTGTCTGTAAAGCATATTTTTCCTCTTTCTTATAGTTCTAGAGTCAAAACAATAGCTTGAGTGTGTTGTATCAACATGAGGAATATACTATAAAGACACTGTTTAGTCTTCTTTCTTGGTTTCCTTACGTAAGGGAATATTGATTACAATTAGGAACTTTCAACACAGAAGATCCTATGTTGCCTACCTAGTAATTGTGAAAGCGCATCAAGTCACTGTTAGTTTGAAGAAGGATGAATTGCAGTATGAGCATATATAACTTTAGATTCCTTCTAGGAAAGATGTCATATCAAAAAAAAATTTTCTCAGCAACTACAATGTCACTGAGTTGTACCTAATCATATTATTTATAAATTAGCACATCTGGTGACACATTTTGACATCGTTTTCAAGATTACTCTTTGACTCTTTGAGAGTTTCTTAGTGTGTATATGTTGCAAATTACAGGATAAGGATAAAAATTATTTTTTTCTAATTTTTTCATTGATGTTCTTCATTACTTTCCCTTTTATTAGCCATTCCATGCCAGTACACTATCAAGCCACAAGCCACAGGTAATCTCATATGTGAACTGTCCAAACTGTCTAAACATGCCTCCATAATTCAAGCTAGACTTGGAGTGATTAAGTAAGGATGGAGTGAAAAGGTAAGAGAGAAAAGAGACACCAAGAAGAAGAAAGTGGGAGAAAGAAAAGAAAACCACGAAAGAAGCTTTGTGAGGGTAATGTGTGTGGGGAGAGGAGAATGATGTGAAAACAGTAGAAAGGAAAGGAGAAGGAAGGCCTTGCAAGAAGTGCTGAGCAAATTAAACTTTTCATTCTTGGCATGGGGGTTAGAAGTTTAATGGCCTTTCATCATCATCCTCTGAAATATTCATCGGCTGATCAACTGTTCACAGTTCTTCACCTGGTCTTTATCCTTCAGACCCCTCTATGGATGTGATAGTCATTACGGTCCCAGGAGAGAAATGAGTCTCCAGGCTTCAGACAGAACTCTGACCCACAGAGAGCAGTTTGAGAAAAGCTTCTCTAGACCAACTCATTCACCTTAAGGATGCGTAAGAGAGGAACCGGGGAGATAAACCCACACCAGTCCTAGTGCTGAGGAGTACAGGCTACGGAATTCGATAACCTGGGGAGAGGTGTACCTCTGCCGCCGACCAGCCGTGTGATCACGATTGGAAAAGTCTCTGAGCCTCTTTGAATTTTAGTATCTTAATTTACAAAATGGGTCTGTGATTCCTCCTTCAAAGGATAAAATGAGGTATGTTACATAAATGCCTAGGATTGCACTTAAATGCGGGAGCTACTCCACTAAAGCCATCTGTGACAGTGGTTACCCATTCCTCCTGGCTCTCTGTCTGCTGCTCTTTCCACTCTACTACGTAATTTACAAATCACAAACTAAATGAGTGTTCAATTTATAAGAGTTTACCACAGGATCATTGAAAGAGTTATGTTCCCTGATTACATTTAATGGTCTATTTGTGGTCTCCTGAGTACTTGACAGAGATGTGAGGGAAAATTAGGAAAGGAGGATGTCAAGTTTTTTGAGCTACCACCAAATAAATATTAATCTGGAAGTAAAGTAAAATAGCCCTGAAAGCATCATGAAGAAAGAGGAAATTACATTATTATGTAATGAGGTGCATGTGTGTTAATTTCTAAGGACTGCCATAACAAATTACCACAGTTGACTGGCTTAAAACAACAGAAATTTTATTGTCTCACAGTTCTGGAGGCTAGAAGTCTGAAATCAAGAGCCATACTCCCTTCAGACACTCTAGTGGGGAATTCTTCCTTGCCTCTTCCTAGCTTCCGGTGGTTGCCAGCAATCTTTGGCATTCCTTGGTTTGTAGCTCTATCATTCCAATTTCTGCTTCCATCTTTATAAAGCCATCTTTCTTCTGAGTGGGCCTGTTTATCTGAATCTCCCTCTCCTTTCTCTTACAAAGGCTCAGTCATTGGATTTCAGGCCCACCCTTTTCTAATATAACCTCATCATGACTTTACTTCTGTAAAGACCCTATTTCCAAATAAGGTCACATTCACAGGTTCTAGGGGTTAGGACTTGAATATATCTTTTAGGAGGACACAATGCACCCCACTACAATGTATAAAATAAAACTTGTGCTAATAACAGGATCAATTTTGATATAGTCCCAGTGGAATCCATCTTGATACTTCATAGTTACAATCAATTATAATAATAAGATAAGCTTGAAGTGTAATTACATTAAAAATATTTTTTAAAGTTTCATCTTACAATTATTTATTTTGGCCCTCAAAACATTTACTGCTCTGTCTCATCTCCATTATCCTGAGAGAAACAGCAAAGACCACGCACCTGGGTAAGTGTCCTTGGTCTACTGCTTACTGCAGAACCTTATTAATCATGTCTACAAGTTATTGGACCCTTGTAGGACTTGTGCTAAACACTTCACAAATATGATATTTTATTCTCACTCCAACCCCATGAGGGAGGTAGTGTGATTCCCACTTCATAGACTAGGACTCAGAAACTTCTAGAGAAGTTAATTGTCTTATCTAAGACCAAACAACCAGTAGGTTCTAGAGCAGAGATCTCAGCCCTGATCTATCAGATTCCAGTGCCCATGCATTTAACCATAATGCCATATTCACTTTGAGCAAAAATTTTACTTAACCTCTCCAAGATTTAATTTCCTCCCAAATAACCTAGAATCGTTTGGCTCCCTCAGCCACTACTCTGGTGCCTTCCTGATGTGCCTTCCTATAATGCAGAGGCTGGAAAGCCTAAAACTACATTCCTCAGATGCTGTTGCAGGCAGGGTTCTGAATGCTCAGCTCCATCATTTAGATGTCCTCCTGTGGACCTGGAAGACCAAAATGAGGCAGAAGCCCCCTCCCTCCACTTTAGCTGCTTTTCTGCTAGCGAGCAGTGTTGAGGAAAGCGAGGCTCAGGGGCAGCAGCTGTCCAACGTCTGTCCTCCAGGTCCTTGGGTATTAAGAGGAAGCGTTGGTGAAGACAGTGGATGCGCTCTGCCTTACAGAGGCCAGCCGCCAGCTCTGTGGGTGTAGAGAGCAGAGGTAGAAGGCAACGTCCTGCTCTAACTTCTTGATCCTTGGATTGCAGCCAGACAGGAATGTTCTTGAACTCCAAAGCTCCATAGGTAGCCACCAAGGTCATAGCTTCCTCAATGGTCAGTTCTGAATTATTTTTGAGAGTTGTTCTGAAGGCAAGACCTAGAACCCATTCCCCTAGCCCTCCCAATTCTGTAAGCATCTAATAACCTTAAATGATTTTCTGCTGAAACTTCCTAGAATAGACTCTATTTTACATACTGAACCCTCCTTGGTCAATATATAAATTAAGATTAATACTACATACTCATAGGCCTTTTTCTTTTAGAAAATTGAATGGAAAAATGTATATAAAGATATATTAGAGTGTCTGTTTGTGAATGTCCTTGTTTAACTCCCTTTTCTGTTCTCCTTATTATAAAATAAAAAGAATGGACATTGTCAGTGTGTGTGAAGTATACTCAGCATTTTCCCTGCAAACACATATCACCATAAAAATCACACCAGGGAGGTATGAACTTGAGAGACAGAATATTTATGTCCAATTTTTTCCATTCTACTGTCTAGTTTCCCTTTGGTCTTCTTCGTTCATTTATTCCACATTTATGTAGAGCTTGTTACATGCCAAATATTATGTTATTTATATCGTAAGATAGTTTTCCTGCCAAAAAGAAGGCATTCCCTGTGAGACTGAATTCCCATTAGACATGAACCCCAGGCTCATGAATGAATTCTTGACAACCCAGAAATATTTTGGGATAGTGACGTAATGGTCACTTTGTGACCTGATCCCAACAAAGATCTTCAAGAAGTCGGTTCTGCTGGGAAATGTTCCCCCAGGCACTTCACTTGGATGAGAATAAATGGCCAAGGGCCTGTGATAAAGGCCTGCAGGAAGAACTGGGTCCTTGTCCAGGTTGAAAATGCATTTTTGGCCAGTGATCAGCCCACTGGCCCAATCTGCAGGCTGGGTACCAGCCCCAACCCCCTTTTGTCCTAAAAGGCCAGTTATGTCATAGAAACAGTGAAAGGCAGAACACAAAAGGGAAAGAAACATTGTCCTAAACTAAAAACTGCTACGGACACTAAGGATAGCCAGTGGTTTCCAAGTCCCTCAAAGACCCAAGCGTTTGACACCTTCATTAAGGGAAGTTTAATTCTTCTTTCTCTCTTCTGTTGAAATTAGCTCTGAAGGAGGAAGTTACTGGAGTGTTCCTCTCAGGTTGTGACTAGCTGGATCTTGAGGCTCAAGCATGATCTAAGAGGGCCCCCCTAATTTTTTCTTAGTGAGGTCTAGGACAGTTGGAAAACCTAAAGATTGGTTCTCCCTTTTCTGAGCACCCCTACAACCATTGTTCACAAGATCACAAAGGTTCACTCTTCTGAAAAGACACCAAGTTTTTTCAGATAGCAAGGGTCTGATGACCTATTTCTAGCAACTAGGAGGAACACAAAAGCCTCAAAACCTCGAACACAACATGTCCCCCTCCCCCAGCTCCCTACGTACACACATGCTGTGATTTTGCAAAAACATGATTCATTGGATGTTGGATCGTGTTTATTTGCTGAACAAAGGCTGCTCCCTGCTTCCTTGTGTGAGGAGCATAATTACCGACATTATCCAAGTCTGCACATGCTATTTTCCTTCCACTTGCTGCAAGACTGGCAAACAGCAAGAGAAATGACAGGCACAGGAGTGGAATTCACACACATCCCACACACTGCTTTCACGTCCTCCCTGGCTGCCATCTAAAACACGGAGTCACAGATCCGGACCTTCCACATCCTCACATGCAAGGATCGCGATTTATCAAATACTGTGGCAGGCACTAGCAGGGAGGGAGACTGAGACAAACTTAAGTTTCTAAAGAAAAGCTGGTGTTCTTGAATTAAGAATTTGAAGATCAGGCTACCCGCCAGTGAATAAGCTGGCAGGGATGCTTAGGCAGCCAGGTTCCTGGGAGACATGAGATGACTCTGACCTCCAGCTTTGGCCCAAAGACTCCCCAAGGGTCTTGGCAAAACTTCCTTAAACTGCATGGCAGTGTCTGATGCTTTCATACAAGCTTCCCTCCGTCTTTTCTTCACTGGAGTCTGATTTGCATGACTATCGGATGCTCTCCTAGCTTTTTCCAATATACTCTCCATTTTCTGACACACAGGAGGGTCGCCTAGTGAAATCCCTGCATGTTTAATCTCATCTTGGAGTCTGCTTCCTGTAGAAACAAGACCAACACCCAGAATTCACTATTAGAACCGATACCCAATGGAACCATCTACCTTATTGACAAAACAAGAATTACATTGTATTTTACCATACAAAGTGCATGAGCACATTTAATGCTCTCAGACCCAAGTCCAGAACATAAGAGACAACATTCTTCAGCAGCTAAAACTGTTCACCACCACCTTAGGAGCTAAAATTTTCTTACAAAAAAAAGAGAGGGGGTTGCAATTTAAATAACTTCTGAGAGAGAATATTTAACTCTGAAAACAACTATATTTCACCGAAATAGAAAAGAGTAGTCAGAATTGCTAATTCCATCTCTATTTGGAGAAGGAAAACACATATATGCTTTTGCTCCAGAGAATTTTTTTTAACACAATGTGTAACGGGAAGGCTGAGTTCATTATGGCAGTCAAATCCCAAGGCAGCCAGAGAGCCAAAGATTTCATTCTGTGTCTCATCTGACTCCCCAGTTGCTTTCCTTCGGCCATTATACCTCATATAATGCATTCTAATGGCTTAAAATGACAGCGTTTTGTTTACAAAATGGCTCCATTCCTCAGGAAACCCAAGAGCTTGTGCGCCGTAACAGGGCTATTGATAGAAAATAAAATGCACAATGTGCCAGAAGCTGGTCCCCATCTTCCTGCCCTGTTATCCATTTTAGGGTCAAATTTGCCTGTTCATCAGCTCGGAAGTAAGGCCAAGGATCAGAGCCTAATAGCACCTAAGAGAACCTAGAAAGAATTCCGTAAAAGTCAAATGAGATTCAACACTGCGCAAAAACGAAGGAGAAGGTTTTGACTCAAGTTTTGACTCAATATTCTGACCTTGAGAGGGAAGCCTGGTAACCCTATGGATTTGCTATCTCTGCTGCATATTAAAATGTCTGTCAGTCTTAGACTAGAGCATTAGCTGGGGGCTCAGCAGTTTCTCTCCTGTCTGCTTTCAATGACAAAAAAAGCAAACCACAAATATTGTCTAAAACCCATGGAGTGGATCCGCTTTCTGTAAGAGGCAGAATTGACAGCCTAAAACAACAAACCAAATATCAGTCCTAAATTATCAAATGCCATGTTCTTAGCTCACTTCCTTCTTCTATGAGCAAGAAGAAGAGTTTTGCAAGAGAGAGCGCTAAGGAATTTTTAGAAATAATAGGCCCCGAAATAGGGTCAATTTAAGGTACTGTGTCTTCATTACTTTAACATATTGTCAAATGACTCACTCAGCCTTGGAGTATGGCTGTGTCTACACTTTGAAAACTTCCAGTGACAGTATCTTAATCATTAGTGTTTTTCAGCACTCAGTCATACAGTGAGCAACTTCAACAAAGGAATGAAAGAAAAAAGAAAGAATGAAAGAAGAAAGAAAAGAAAGAAAGGAAAGAAGGGAAGGAGGGAGGGAAAAAGAAAGAAAGGAAAGAAGGAAAAGAGGAAGAAAGGGAGGGAGGGATGGAGGAAGGAAGGAAAGAAGGAAGAGTGAGTATGTGCTCTTTGAGGGTTAAAACAGTGGATTTTTAAGGTTTATATCTAATTAAAGTTTTTGAATATTAAAATTCTTTACTGGACGTACATTGGAATATTATTCAACCTTAAAAAGGAAGGAAATTGAGACACCCTACAACACAGGTGAACCTTGAAGGCATTATGCTAAGTGGAATAAACCAGTCACAAGGCAGATACTATATGACTCTACTTTATTTAGTGTCTAGAGTAGTCAAACTCAGAGAAACAGAAAGTGGAATGGTGGGTACCAGGGGCTGGGGGGAGGGGGTCAGGAATTGTTCTTCAATGGGTGCAGAGTTTCAGTTTTGCACGTTGAAAAAGTTCTTGAGATTGGTTGCACAACAATATAAGTATACTTATTACTGAACTAAACTCTTAGAAATGACTAAGATGGCAAATTTTAGGTTATGTTTATTGTACCACAATTTTAAAAAATTTCTTTAATGCATTAAAGGGTTTATAAGAGGTGTCATTCTCCTTCAGAGACTCTTAGCAATGTCACAAACGTTACTGAAACCACAGCTAAGATTCACACAGCCTAGGAATTGCATTTGTTCATGTTCGGTGAGAAAAAAATCTTAGCAAGAACTAAACTTGACCTGAGCAGTTCCCATTATAAATTCCAAGGGTTCTGAGTAAGGCAAAGGATTTCTGAGGAAGAAAATGTTAGAAAGATATCAGTTATCATGCTCCAAAGCAATTCTTACTCGGAATTTCTCTCACTTCTTTTTCAACTAGCCCACTCACCATGAGTAAGTGTCTCTCTACCAGATTGTCTTGAGGGACGAAGGATTTCCTCCTTTTATCTCTTGGCTAAAGGGTCTACTGATGGGCTGATAGTATCTGTACTTGCAACACGTAATAAATGTTTCCTTGGCTAAAAAGGACAAGTAACTTTGACATCATGAACCAATCACAACATTAGGGATTCATCTGGAATGTGGTTAATCACTACATGGTGGGAATGACATTAATTCCAGAGCTACTTGAGGCCTAATGTCCAAAAACTACTAAACTGTTCGTTAGAGGAATATGGGATGCTTTTACACACAACACATACAACTCTGGTGTGTATTATGACCTGGTGTGTATATTAGTCCCTCACCAACTCTGGGGGCTCCCATCTTGGAAACTACCATAATTGGCAAATTGGCCAAGGTTAATATCAAAATTGCAAAGAAAATAGGGGATTAAGAGGGAGAAAATAATAAAAATGGTATCAAATATATTATTTAAAGCACAGAAAGTTTGAGAAAGTAGCAAGTTCTATTTCTTTTTTTTCTTGATTCTTTTTTTATTGAGACATAATTGACATATAACGTTGTATTAGTTTTAGGTGTACAACAATGTCTTGATATATGTACATATTGCAAAATGATTACCACAATACATTGAGTTAACATCCATCATCACACACAGTTATAAATTTTTTTCTCATGATGCCAACTTTTAAGGTTTACTCTCTTAGAAACTTTCTAATATATGATACTGTATTGTTAACCATTGTTGCCATGCTACACATTACAATCAGTACTTATTTATCTTATAACTGGAAGTTTGTACCTTTTACCCACCCCTCAGCCCCCGCCTCTGGCAACCACCAATCTGTTCTCTGTATCTATGAGTTTGGTTTTTTTAAGGTTCCACATGCAAGTGAGATCATACAGTATTTGTCTTTCTCTCTTTCTTTTTTTTTTCTTTATCCGTCTGACTCATTTCATTTAGCATAATACCCTCCAGGTCCATCCATGCTGTCACAAATGGCAGGATTTTCTTCTTTTTATGGCTGAATTATATCCCGTTGTGTGTGTATATATACATATGTACATACCACATTGTCTTTATCCATTCATCCGTCAATGGATACCTAGGTGGTTTCCATGTCTTGGGGATTATAAATAATGTTGCAGTGAACCTGGGGGTGCAGCTATGTTTCGAGATACTGTACAAAAGCAATAAGTCCAAAACAATGGTACTATGTAAAGATAGTTAATAATCTTCCTTTCAGTGCTTCTAATCTCACTATCCTGAGATAACCAATATTAACAGCTTTGTAAGTAACTGCCTACAACTTTTTTTATGTTCATGCATACATTAAGTAGATATATTTAAAGATGCATAAAATTATGGTATATAGGTTACAGGATTTTGGTTTAATGAAACTACTGTAAGCATTACTCAAAAGATTACTTTATTTCATTTAATAATATTATGGATTTCCCTATGGATAGAATGAAATCTTTTTTAACAGCTGCATAATTGTCAATTGTATGAATAAACCATAATTCATTCAACCATTTAGCTTTCTTTCCAGATAATGATTTTTCTATTACAAACCATGCTTGAATAACATACTTCTGTATATTTCCTTATCTGCTGGTAGTTTGATTTCTGAAGACTAGATTCCCCCAAAATGGAATTTCTGGGTCAAAGGGGATATACGTATTAAATTTTAATAGCTACCACTAGATTACTTTCCCAAAAGTTTGTAACAATTTAAACCTCCATCACCAATGAGAAACATGTCTCTTTCCTGCAGCACTTGCCAGTACTGGATGCTATAAATCTTCTAAATGTTTACCAATCTGATAGGCAGAAATTGAAATCTCCATCATTTAATTTCCATTTACCTACTACTCGGGAGTTTGAGCATCTTTTCATATTTTATTGACCATTTATATTTCCTTTTCTGTGAATTGTCTGTTCACAGCTTTATCTAATGTACCTATCAGGTTGTTTTTCTTTTCCACATCAGTGTTGAGGCACTCACTTTATTAGGACTATAACCCTTTGTCTGTCTTAGGCATGGCAAGTAACTTTCCCTAAAATATGATCTTTTTTTTTTTTTCATTCCACATATGTTGTTTTGGGCCATACAGAAACGTTTATTTTTATGTAGTCAAGCCTGTAAATCTTTTTTTTTTTTTATGGCATCTGGATTTTTCTTTCAAATGAACTTTAGAACTCACTTAATAAATTCCCTTTAAATAAATCCTTTTGAGCTGCTGATGGAATTTATAGATTAAAGAGAAATGACCTCTTTACAGTAATGAGCACCCCCTCCCCCAGGAGTGGTATGATTTTATCTATATTTAGATTTTTTTTTTATGTCCTTCAATCATATTTAGTAGTTGTTTTCACTCAGGTCTCAGACATATCCTGTTTGGTTTATTCTTGGGAATTTACAATTTGTCTCACGATTGCAAATAACATCTTTTTTGCCGCTCCAGCTTCTAGGGTAGGAGACTGTGTGTGGAGGCAGGAGAGCCCAGCGGCCAAGGCCAGGGACTTCAGACTCAGTTCTCTGGATTCAAACCCCAGATCTTTCCACTCGCTGCCTTGTGCACTTAGGCAAGTTAATTCCTCTCTGAGCAGGGTTCCTCACTTGCAAAATGAGCACGACCAGTTTGTTGTAAGGATTAAAGAGAGAACATCACATCTGTAGCGCAGACTCCAGAACAGAGCTGTCATTAAATAACAAAGATGGTGACGTAAACCTTTAACCAGACACCTTAACTGTCCCTGGTTTTGACTCTCTTGGCTTTTCCAGGTAGAAAATCATATACTCTTCTAATAGTGATAACCCGTCTTTATCTTTCCAATGTCTACATGGTTATTTCCTTTATTGCCTCATTACACTGGTGAGACCTCCATTACAGTGCCGAATTGGTGTGGCGAGAGCCAGCATCCATGTCTTCATCTTGACTCTAATGCAAATGCTTCTGCATTTCTGTGTATGATGGTTAGTGTATATTTCCGATAGAGAGTCCTCACAACTTATTAGCAGAAAGTTATTTACAATATTCTCTTATTTTTATTTCTATCTGTAGCTATGTCTTTTTTTCACTTATAATATTAGCTATAAATTCCCTCTATCATTACTGACAACGGTTTTTGTATTATTCTATTAGTCTCTTTGAGAACCAACATTGGATTTTGATGACCACCTTTTTCAGTATTTGTTTTCTTCTCTTTATTATTTCCTTCTTGCTACTTTCTTTGGGTTTGTTCTTTTCTAACTCAAGTTGGATCCTTAGCTCACTGATTTATCAATCTTATTTTCTTTTGTATTGATCGCATTACTTAGTCTCTTCTTATTCTTTTACTAGTTTAAAATCATACATGGATACTTTAATTAATTGATTCTGAGGTTGATAATGATTTCTACCTTATCCATCCTTCTATTTTAAATGTTAATTTTTAGTTTCAGTTTTTAGCAAGTAGATTTATTTACCACTTTCCTTGATCACTATTCATTCTTTTTTCTTTCCTTTCTTTTTATTGAGATATAATTCATGTCATACAATTCAACTATTTAAAGTGTACAATTCAATGGTTTTTAGTATATTTACAGAGTTGTGCAACCACCATTATGATCAATTTTAGAACATTTCATCACACCAAAAAGAAATCCTGTGCACATTAGTAGTCATTCCCCCCAAGCTCCTCAGCCTTAAGCAACCACTAATCTACTTTTTGTCTTTAGATTGGCCTGCTTTAGACGTTTCATATAAATGGAACCATCTCATATGTAGTCTTTTGTGACTGGCTTCCTTCACTTTGCATAATATTTTCAAGTTTCATCTATGTTGTAGCATGTATCAGTACTTCCTTCCTTTTTACTCTCAAATAAGATTCCATTGTATAAATATACCACATTTTATTTATCCATTCATCAGTCAATGGGCATTGGAGTTGTTTCTTTATTTTGGCTATTATAAGTAAAGTTGCTATGAACATTCATGTACGAGTTTCTGTCGGACATATTTTTTCAGTTTTCTTGGGTATGAAACCTAGAAGTGGAATTGCTGGGTCATATAGTAACTTTGTGTTTAACCTTTTGAGGAACTGACAAACTGTTTTTGAAAATGGCAATGGGGGTGCCATTCTACACCCCCACTAGCAGTTTATGAGGGTTCCAATTTCCTCTCGTCTTCACCAACACTCGTTATAATCTGTCTTATTTATAGTCATCTTAGTGGATGTGAGGTGCTATCTCATTGCGTCACTATCCATTCTTGCTTTGCAGTTCCTCTGAAAGTACGTTATTTAAAATACCATTGAGGTGGATCTATTAATAGTATACTCTTTCAGTTTTTGATGGTCCAGATTGTCTTTATTTTGCCATGGTTCACATTAAAGCCTCGCTGGGTGTCAAGGTTCACTTTGATTTATTCTGCTGTCTTTCTGGCTTCCGTTACTGCTGTGGAGAACTCTGCTGTATATTATTCTTCTGAAGACACCCCGGCTTCTCTCTGATTAATTTTAAGGTTCTTTCTCTTTGGTCTCTGCAGTGTATTGAAATTCTGCAAGTATTGACTTACTTTAATTTATCATGCTTACTAGGATTTGTGCTTCCTAAATCTAAGCAATGGTATTTTCATCAACTCTAGGAAATTCTCAGCCATATTCTTTGTGTTACAGCCTCCACTTCATTCTTTCTGTTCTTCTCCAGAACTGCTACTGGACGTGTGTTGATCTTCCTCATCTCTTAACCTCTCACCTAAATCTTCCACCTTTTTATACTTACGATGCGTTCAGGACAATTTCCTCAGGTTTGTTTTTTTCCAGTTTATCAATTCAGCTGTGTCTAATCTGTATTTAACCTATCATTGAAATTTTTGATATCAATGACTATATTTTCCTTTTCTAAGAGTTCTAGTTGGTTCTTTTTCAAATACGCCTAGACTTTTTCTTTCTTTTGCATTTTCTTGTTCTCTTCTCGTGTCTTTATCTCCTTTTAATAGTTTTACTTATTTTAAACATAAATAATTCAGAGTGTTTTTCTACTAATTCTATGATCTGACTTCCTTGGGAGTCTAACTCTGCAACGTTTGTTTCTTAGTCACTCATTTTTTTCCTCCTGTGTTTTGTAATATTGGGTTGAGAGCTCTCAAATAACCAAGGCCAAAAATATTAACATTAAAAAGCAGCCATAGTTGCGTGCCACCTCTGAGGTCCCTGACAAAAGAAATATCAGGAAAGATACTCTAAACTTGGGGTGTAAAGAATTGCCACAGATAAAGCATCTCACCCCTGAATTCTTTCTTTTTCACATCTCTCAGACTCAATTCTTACCAAGACTTGAGGGACCACCACAACCACCTCCTTACTTGTCTCCCTGCTTCCGTGCTGACCCTTCTCCAAACCATTCGGTACAGACAATCCGAGCATTTCAAAACTCTGCATCACATCACAGAAATCCCTTGATTAAAAGTCTTTAACGATCTCCCACTACTCTTAATACAAAATTCACACTTTTTTGACTGGTGTACAAGGCTGGTGGATGTTCTGCCTCCTGCCCACTTTCTACCTACTTCTTCTCTTGCATGTCTCCCCAACATTCACACAGCTGTACCCACAGTGGCCTCCTTTATCTTCTGCGAAGCCAACAAACATGAGGGGGATCTTGCTTAGGATGAAGCAGCAGGGAGGAAAAGAGAGTGGAGAGATGAGGACATCTTGCTGACATCATCGAGACACTAGATCAGATCTTGCCTGAAGTCTGCTTTATCTCTGGACTTTGCAATAACGTATCATTCTTTTTCTCCTTTCATTCTTTCCTTTCCACCAACCACCCTCACATCAAGACATTGTTTCGTAAGTTGGGGTCTTGATCCATAAGGAACTGCTATGTCACTTTATTGCCCATCTCCCAGAGACTTTCAGAGAAATGTTACAGCCAAAAGCTGATGTCACAGTTAAGCTGTCTTTAAAGAGGCCTTGATTCTGGGGTCCAGCAAAAGCTAAAGAAGAACTACTGTTAATCTACCCTTGGAGAATTTGTATTTCCCAATATTCAAGGAGCAATCTAATACAACATTTCTGGAATTTAATATGGCAATGCTACTGTCACTCAGTTCACTATACCTTTTGATAGGTTACACACATTTTTCTACTCCATCATACTTGGATACTCACTTTTAATTAATTCAATGACATTAATAAATATGAAGCTCTCACCTGTCCGATTTCTATTCAACATTGCTTCATATAACCACTCTACCGGGCAAAACAATTCATAAGACAGTTTTTTCTTGGACTATCAAACATTCTGGCAAATTCTATATACTTAGCACATTCTCTTAATTCAAAACATAGCAAAACAAATCAGAAAAAAGAATGAAATTTGTCACATTCAATAATAAAAACCTTCTAGTTTACCAGATTGCTTCAACATACATGATTGCATTAAACTCTAACAGTAATGCTGTGGTCCTGCAATGGACGTGTTATGAAGACCATCTTGGTTTTACAGCTCATGGGATGAGAATGAGAAAAAGGAAATAAATATCTACTGAGTAATTGCTCTGTGCACAGCATCATCGCCTAAGGAGCTTAAATATGTCATCTGCTCTGACCATCTCAAAAAGTTAAGTGTCTTCACCAAACCACACAGTAATGGCCAGAGGCAGGACACACACCTGGTCTGAGAGCTCTCTCTCCTGCAACTTGCTTCTTCAACTCAACATCCATGGACTTCTCCTCTCTACACAAGGCTATGGGCTGAAAATGATTTATTCCTCAGGAGCTCATGACTACCTTCTTTGTTCATAGCTGTCTGCAGACTTCTCTGACTCGTGTCTTTGACTTAATATGATTGGTACTGAGTTTGGCACTTCATTATTTTCAAATGACAGACCAATCAGCTCTTAAGACAATGTAGTTTGGACAAAGTAAGCTGTTCTTAAAATTGAATTACTTATTAATAACAGATTTCCCCATTAGAATTCTTTAATATTTTAGCCTTGGGCAAAGATCCTATTTTAGTTGCATCTTCTGTGGGACAGAAGCATTTTTCTAGTGATGCTAATACTGTACCTCATGTTAAACCAAAATTCCTTAAAGACTGAGATGCTTGTATAATGTAAGCATGATCTAAGAGTCTTAGGATGGAGCTTGAGATCCAAAGTGAGATTTATTAATTAAAAGGCCAAACACTCATACAGTACTTTTTGATCCGGTTCTATGTGATTTATAAACATTAAGTCACCTATTAGAATTCTGACTAAGGGGCATTGTCTCAGTTGGTGTTCTTAGTTGTAAGCAACAAATGTAATCCTTTGATAAAAGAGGTTATTAAAGACATGGTGAGTGTTCACGGCTGTGTTGGGAGGGCTGGAGAGCTAGGCTAATGGTTAAGCATCCTGGAATCTGCCTGAAGCCACACCAAGAAGTGGCCTGATGAGGCGACACCTCTGTTGATGCTGCCCGTCTCATGCCCTCATACCCACACCCTCTTCCCATCAGGGCCTCGTCTGCACCAGGAGCTCAGTCTTGGAGATGGTGAGGTGTGGAACACAGAAACTTCTAGACAGATGCTGTTTCCTGACATGCTCACTGCCCAAAGTATCAAGCGGCTGTATCTGATTAAGCACCTGGCCACATCCTTGTGTCCCAGCAGTAAAGCAGGTTGAGAGCTTGAGCTCTGGTTTCCAAGCTTGGGAGTTCCCCCCTTTATAGCAGGGCTATTCCCACGATGAAGGATAACCGTGAACGTGACCGATGGCCCCTGCACGTGTGTAAAGACCCTAAGTGAAAGCTGTGCTTCATCTAACTTCCCCTAAGTAGTCTACTTCAGGGTAATGTGTCACGGTGGCATGCTTTAACTTCTGATATCAATTAACTAAACTGTATTTAATTCCACCCTATTTAGATCATTTTCTGGAGTACCTGTAAACTCTAAAGGGCCCTGGGGCTCAGACTTCTCTCTTTTACCTACACTCACTTTGCAGGTGATCTTAATCAGTCTCATTGCTTTAAACGTCATCTCTGTACCAAAGACTCATAATTCACATCTCCAGCCCCCACCTCTCCCTGGAATGCCAGCCTCAAATTTGCAACTGTCTACTCCGATGTCCAAAAGGATCTCAAACTCAAAAAGCCGAAAACCAAACTACTGATTTCTCTCCCCAAGTCAGCTCTTGCTTCAGTCTTCCACTCTCTGTAAATGGCACCAGCTTCTTTCCAGATGCTCAAGCCAAAGCCTCGGGTGCAGCCTTAATTTCCCTCTTTTTCTCACTCCACACATCCATCTAACAGGAAACTCTATTGATTCCACCTTCAAAGTATATCCCAGACTCTCCCCTTCTCTCCACCTCCCCTGCTATCACCCTGGTCCAAGTCACAACCTTCTCTCCCGCACATTATGACAATTGCCCCTTGTCTGCTCTTCCTGCCAGGGCTGGCTTCACAGGTGAGTGGCCAGTGCAGTCACATGGGGCTCCCTCCATGCTTGGGGGAGCCCCATGCTTGGAGTTTACTGCTCTGTGGAGGTGACCTTGAAATTATTAATAAATTTATCTTGAATTTGTGTTATTGATGAGTCCAAGGAAAGTGTGCTGAGGCCAGGGAAACGTGTTGGAGCTAGTAAAGGAGGTAGGATCAGTTGACATACGTGCAGCCAGTGTTGGGGAGGGGGGTACCTAAGTTAGAGACTCCAAGTCCAGGTGACTGGCCACCAAGAAAGTGAAAAGTAACAGGGCATACTGTTAATGTCATTAGCAACAGTCGAACCTCGAGCTTTGCCACCTGACCTGTCATGAATCCTTGAGAGCGATGACTGAGCAGCACGCATAAGCATATCCCAGTACACTCAAACCAAGTGAATCCCCAAATCAACTTCCTCTTGGGCAGGTCTCAAAATTCCCCAAAGTTCTTCCAGTCTCACCCAACACAAGAAGAAGTGGTGTGACAGAGGGGACATCCGAGTAGAAAGCAACAGGCCTCTTAATAGTGATTCAAATATGTTACTTTTGCAAATTTTACAAAATAATGTGAGCCTGAGAATGTGCTGGCAGGGCCCTTCCCAGGGACATGGAAGGAGATGGGCAACGAGGGGCCCTGAAGCTTAAGCGTCTGTAGCTTCCTGGTAAATGTAGGCTTTACTAAATGCTTGTCAAAGAAGTGAGTGACAGCATATTTGAGTGCTTGGACTTATGGTCTAAGTGTTAAAAAATGAGCACAGCCCAAGAGCACACACCGGTAATTTTTAAAACAAGCCAAGAAACCACAGCATAAGAGTTTGGCATCAGAAAACTGATGGAAAATGTGAAAAATTGGAGTGAAAAATAAAGCCTCCTGGTGTGAGATATTGAAGCATGAGTCTAACCCATGTGACTGAACTTTGAAGAGCCACCTCCCAGGAGCCATGCCAGGCAACTTCAGTTTCTCCAGAATCAGAAGGATGTGCTCAAAAATGTCTTTGAAAATAAAAAAGAAAGAAATTTAAACCCTTACATTCAGCACATGATAAATGCATGTTGAATGACTAAATGAAAGGAAGAAGGACAGAACAAATGTTTCTAATTGAGATAGCCCCACCTGCCCTTCCTTTAGCCTACTAAGGATTAAAATGAGCCTGATACACCAGTCACATCTGAAGGAAAGGCGAATCTCGAAGGAACTCCCAGGTTTGGCTGGAAATGATGCCCATCTGCACTTGCTGGAGAGCAAGAAGGGATGGCCTATGAACTACTCTGCCCCTAAGGCAGGTTGTTTCTGTGGCAGGGCGTGTATATTATCTGCCTTCCGTCTGTTCCATCTCATGTGGGTATAGGCATGAGATTGGCAGAAGGAGCTCCAGAAAAGTCACGGGCACACCCAATTAGCATAAAACCCTCCCAAGAACTGAGACACATGTGGAGATAAACAAAGACCAACTAAATGAGAATAGGCAAAGGCTGTTTATTCAGAGCTTGCTGTAGAGAGGGAGGCAGCCACCACCACTTGCGTTTGGCCAAGACTCAAAGGCAGGCAGAGGGGTGGAAGAGCTTTACAGTAAAGGCTCCAGGGGTGCCCCAATTGGAGGCTGTTGGCCTGGGGAAGCTGGAGGAGGGCTAACCGGGAGTGGGGTGTCCTGTGGGGTTGGTTGGGGGTGCATATTTGGCTTTCTCTGGTTGGTCCTAAGTTGGAAGCAGGGCCAAAAATTAGGGAAGCTGGCCATTTTGAGTGGATTGTTACGTAAGTTATTATTTAGCTTCCTGGATTGTCACCAGAGAGAGCAATCTGGCTCTGCGCAAGCCTGGCATAGCAGGCAGGCTTCCTGAGCTGTTTGTTGTAGACAGGGGCTGGTTTCCTGCGTAGGCTGCTGCCGGTTGTGATCAGAGTTCTGTTTGTGTATATGGCCCAGCCACTGTCTGTTCATATATTCAGTCTCTCACATCATTTGGTGTCAAACGAGGAAGCTTTCCGGATGGGTGTGTATCCCAGGTACAGGAAAATGCAAGAGGGTGTGTGCATTGGTATTGGTTGTTTTTCTCAGAAAACAGCTGTTAATAGCACCATGACAGGAGAACTTCTTAAATTAAAGGGTAAATGGAAGCTCAGGGGCCGAGCTGCAGGAATCCCATCAGTGGTAATAGGAGGCGTGTGGTTAAGTGCCCACACACCGGGCTGCAAATTGCCCCTTAAATATTTTGATAATAAAAAAGCATGAAGAGGACTGAGTCCACGCTGAGCATCTTCCACCTGCCCTGATCTCATCCTCTCAGGAAAAAACCAGGTCTGTTACTGCAGTGGGGTCTGAGAGGTCGTGATTCTGGGCTCGACTTCACAGCAATAACCAGGTAGCAGCCCCAGAAGTGACTCCAGATTGTTGCTGGCAGAGGAGCACTCTCGTTTTTTCGTTTGATCCAATTATTTAAGGCAAAACTATCTTTCTCATTGAAAACCCAGTGGGCAACTTGTAAGCATCGAATAAATTGCACAGGGGGGGGTGGGGGTGGGGCGGCGGTCTGTTTTCAGGCTCTGTTATGTAAAACTGCCAAGATTAACTGCTCTGCTAGTCGCAGAGGAAAAAAGTTTGCATTATTCTGCATTTCACACGCAAACAACTGAAGCTCGAAGCCATTTTTAAAATGTAGTCTTGCTTTTCCAATCATTGCAGCTTCCATGGGCTCTATGAAATGGAATGAGTGGGCTGGACACACTAAATTAGCCCCAGACGCCAACAGAATGAATGTCTCCACAAACGGGGCAGGACGAGGTAGGCGGGAAGATTCCTTCCAGTGGTGGTGACAGACCATTTCCTCTCCTTCCAGAGAGGGCCAATTGATTAACTAAATCCTTGGCTCCCCTGAGAAGAGCAGTGAATAAAGCGAAGATTAAGCTCGAAGGAGACAGAATCTCTTCAGATCAGGAGACTGAAGCAAAGAAAAACTGCTCACTTCAGCTTCACTGCATCCGTCTCCAAAATTGCATCAGCACAGCCCTTTGCCACATGATGAACGAAACTCTCATGCTGAGTGATTCTCGCTCAAATATCCCATTACGGGGAGCTAGATCCTCACTTTCCTTGTTTCCAAATATCTGAACCTCTGCTTCACACAGCGACTATTGGGCATGTTCCTTCCCAGAGAGGAAGAAAATAACAACAAACTACCCAGAGCCAGGGTACCATTTCCTTCAGCTTCAATCTCCTGCCCATACTGTGCTTTTCCATCAGTCAAGAGCCGGGGTGGCTGACCAGCCTGGGCAGCTTCCAGAAGTCACCCTTGGAGAAGGCATGGTGAGAGGCACAACTGTCCTGCTATGTCTCCATGTCTTTCATTTTACATGAGTTCAGAGCTCAGAATCAGCCGTCCCCGCTGTGGGAGTGGGAAAGTCAACAAATGAACCACATTTATAAAGTCCTGGACGTTGTGCTTGTTGATTCTGGAAAATACCAAAAAAAAAAAAAAATACATAAAGCTGCTTACCAAGCCCGAAGGATATACATGTAACTGAGAATAAAAAAACATGCAGTACGAAATGTAGCCATTTATTCATTTCCCAAATAGTTATTGAACATCCATGATCTACCAGGCAATGGGATTTCAGAGATGTGAAAGTCATTGTCCCTGCCCTCAAGTAGCTTATGGTCTAGAAATTCAACATCCAATCTAGATTCAGTCCATGCCTCAATCTTGTCAATTTTACCTTCTAATTTATCTCTCAAAGTTGTCTACTAAGATACCATCTGCTCACTCATCTTGCTATCTACTTAATGTCATTGAAAAGAGTGCAAACTTCAGTATAGATGCTTCATTCATGGATCCGCACTTAACCAACTGACGACAGGATGAACCAACACTCTCCAAGTATAGCTCTCCGAGTTAAGCAGATGGACTGATAACCGAGAGCTTAAATGGGCATTTCTATGGTGCCACTCTCTGGAACGCACAAACTCTTCCTTTAGCACCAGCTAATTGCATGTTTATCAGGATTTGGTTATTTTTATTTCCAAGCCTTTTTATGCACCTGCTATTGCAATTACATAATGTAATTAAATATTACAAAAGTCTATAAAGGATGTATAAAAAGTGAATTGTTTCTATGAATTCTAAGTTGAATGCTGTAGAAAGAATATGAATTAAAAAGAAGACGGTATTGAATTTCGTGTGGGTGAAATGAGTAGTGGACTAAGAATAATCCTTAACTCTAGCAGATTAATGTACTCAGATTGATTTCTACGTATTGTTCACTTCTCACTTCTACTTTAAAGAAACTGAACTAGAAAATACAGGCAATGCAAGATAAATTTAATTTGTAACAAGAAACTCCAATATACAGAATCAAACTGAAAGAAAGATTCATGGTCCTACATCAAGAGACTGGGAAAAGCATCCACACTTATATGTTTCAAGTTAAAATAAAAATAATGGAAACTTCTACTTCTGGCTAAGACGGATGAACAAGAACTTAGTACACTTCCTATGGGAAAACTGAACTACGTGTATGGAACAAGGGCTTTCAAGACATCAGAAGATGAAAGGAAATAATCTCCAAGAGACAGGAAACAAATTAGGGGGCGCCTTGTAAGGCCCCAGCTAATTGTCTTGAGAGAGATTCCAGACCACAGCATAGAGGGGAACCCAGGCAGAGCCCAGTAGACTCCCCGGATTGAGGAAATGGAGCTAAAAGTTTGGAGACCAAAGTGACTAGAGTTTGCAGGTCAGAACTTGGAGAGGAGAGAGCTACAGAGAAACTCTGAGGATCTGCAGAGGATTCCCACAAGAATTCAACTGAGTACAGATCAGTGCGCTCATGACCCAAGGCTGAGGGAAACGCCACTGGAAAGAGTAGAGTGCCTATTTCTACCAGTTAGACTGGAAAGCGTCATAATTCATGGAGCATTGGGTGCAGTACGCTGAAGGTCTTGTCTCAGTAGTAGGTGAGCTAGCTTTAGACTCACTCCTGCTCTGATCAAGCCTAGCAAATATTAAAAAGCAAAACCCAAAAAGATCAAACTGTTTTCCAAATTACTTAACTACTTCCAAGAATGGGAGCTCAAAAATCTTTATAAGAATACAAAAATATCCAGTAACCAACGTGGTCAAATTCAGAGAGCAGGGATTCCCACTAGCTCGTGATTCAGGAATGTTCCAGGTAGAACACCGTCAATGACACCTTTGTCCCTCCCACTCCAGGACAATGTTGCCTCTTCAGAACTCACATACCACTGCCATAGAAAACACTAACTCCATTGCTTCATCATGGATAGATCCTAAACTGCTCTTCCATCTTTGTGTCATTAGTTCAAAGGTCAAAGTCCCAGAGAAGAGCAGAAAATTGGCCAGCCAGGGTCGTGTGATCACACAGCAGCTGCCAGGCGGTAGGAAAAGGGAATTTCTAGTTACCTTTGGCTTTCACAACGGGAGCTAAGGCCAACTCTCACAAAGGGGGCGTCCCCAAAAATAGGAGAGAGCTTTATATGCTGGGCAGCTAAACAATCACAAATTCAAATAGAGTGATAGATTACGTATTATTTTTTAATTTTCAAATCTAATCTTAGTCTATTGTCTCTTTTTATGGTTCACTGTAACTCTCTGGTAAGGATTCAAACTCTTCTTTCTTACCCAACTATTTATTTCATTTATTTTTCTAAGACACGTTTTTTTTGCATTTTATCAGCTCTGAAAATGCTGTCTTACAATCAATGAAAATCATCAATGAATCCATTAAAGTTGATGTCTTATAATCAATTAAAATTGACAACATTTTTTCTTAGAGGTGCATAAAAAGATAGATCTTACAAATGATGGCCTCTTAGATTCAATTAAATCTAGTAATATATTTTCTCTCCTGTCATGAAACTTATCACACTGAGTTGTCTTTTTTCCTTATTAGACAGTAAGCCACATCTGTCCTATTTATGGTAGTACACCTGCTGCCTGACTCAGGGCTTAGCGTATCACAGATTCAGAACACTCTGTTTATTGAATAACGAGTAATTTGTTGAATGACAATGAACCTGCTAAGCAAATTTCTGTGTTCCATGTTTCATGTTCCATGAGTCTCTCATAGAAAGACAAGTTCGTTCTTTCAATGCTTTTGATCCCAGATGTCTGACTTACCCATTCACAGTTATTGAACTCTAAATAGATCCCAAGCACTGTGCTAAGTGCCTTACAGTAGTTCCCCCTTATCCATGGGGCATACGTTCCAAGACCCCCAGTGGATGCCTGAAACCATGGATAATACCAAACCCTATATATACTTTGTTTTTTCCTATACATACATACCTATCATAAAGTTTAATTTATAAGTTAGGCACAGTAAAAGATTAACAAGAATTTCTCTTTGGCTTATCCTAATTGCCAGCATCACTACTCTTGAGCTTCAGGGTCATTATTAAGTAAAACAAGGGTTACGTGAGCACAAGCACTGCGATACTGCCATGATTGATCTGATAAGCGAGCCGGCTACTGACTAACAGGCGGGCAACATACACAGCACGAAAATGCTGGACAAAAGGATGATTCACATCCCAGGCAAGATGGAGCAGGACAGTACAGGATTTCATCATGCTACTCAGAATGGTGTGCAATTTAAAACTTATGAATTGTTTATTTCTGGAATTTTCCATTTAATATTTTCAGACCACAGTTGACTGTAGGTAATTGAACTGAGGAAAATGAAACCATGGATAATGGGGGATTACAGTATATAGATTATCTCATTTCATAATCACAACTGTTCTCAATGACTACACTGAGACTCAAAAAAGTTTAATAAATTGCCAGATATCACACACAGCTTCAAGTAGGGGAGCCAGGATTTGAACACAGAGAGTCTAACTCCAGAACTTATGCTCTTAAGTCTCTATTGTTGTCCGAATATATCCTACAGACACTCTACTATTTGCAGACTCTTCAGAGTTAAATGTAGCAGGAGTCCCAAGTTAAGTCTCAGCTGTGTCCACCTTGGATTCTGGCATCTTTGGAAGGCTGGTTGGATGAGTCCACCAAGAGTCTACCTAGAGAATGTCTTAGTGAAAACCTTATCCTCTGGAAAGAAAAGTCGCAGCACACAAGCTGAGGCTGCTGAAAATGATCCCAGGTGGAGAAGAAGTACAACTCTGTGTGTAGCATGATCTATGTCACTCAAGTTTTCCTCCAGCTCCATTCAGATATTCAAGCTAGAATCCAAGTTGGAAGGGGAGTGGGGAGATGGGCCAGCACTGGTGTTCAGGTTGACCTCAGGCAGTACCATCACCCTTGGCCCAGACAGAAGCAACATCAGCACGAGGGCTGGCACCTTTGGCAGTAGCCTTGATGTCTTGGGCAGGTACCAGCAACAAGTCAGTGTTTCCTGGGAACCTTGGTGGCCTAGTTACCATTTGTGGCATCACCACAACACAGACAGGAGGAAAATGGGAGGAGTCACAGTGTAGTGAAGTGTTTCGTTTGAGAATTCTACTGGAGACCATTCCCAATGGGCTCCAAGAACAATTTGGTAGGAATCTGAGCGGGCCTGGAGGAGCCAGAGATATTCTGTTGCTTTGTGACCCTGTTTTCACTCTCAAGCTTTGTATACTGAGCAATGTGGGTTATATAACTACAACTCCAGACCAAGGAATGCATAAACCAGTCAGAGCCCAATTCTAGAGCTTTGAAAGTGAACTAGAAAACGAAGAACAAGCAATTTATCTGACAGAGCTAGGAGAATAATTAGACAACAAAGATGTTTCAAGGAGAAGACAAATGACACGGATAGAGCAGTGAACCAGAAGTCAGGAGACCTGAATTCTAGTCCCTGCTCTGTCCCAACTGTTCTGTTTCACTGAGAGGTAGTCAACTCACCTCTCTGGGCCTGCCTGCTTCTCTACCGCATGAGGGGCCTGGGCTAGAAGGATGCTGGACACTAACTTGCGTCTAGCTCACGAATGCTGTGACTCTGCAAACACTGGTTTGTTCAGCCTGGCCTTTAAGACAGCTTTGCTGGGGTCTCAGACAGCATGGGTCCTGCATAACAACAGCAGAACTGTGTGGCTTTCTGGGCTCTGGAAATCCCAGCAGTAAAGCAACAGGAAAACTGAATATTCAATGCACGTGGAGTCAACTGGCGAACGCCAGCAGTTGCAGGCAGGGTGAACAGGCTCCACTTTTGGAAGTTAATGAATATCTCTAGCTGAGCATGTTTTTGGTCAAGCTAATTGCACGTATGGGAAAATCATCAGAGAATGTACATTTCTTAGCTCACATTCCCACGGAGTGTTTACTGATGGATTTAGTAGCCACAGGTAAAATAACCTTCCATTTAAAAAGGGCTCCCATGGAGAGCAGTGTTTTCACAGCTTAGTGCCTGATTGACATCTGGCTAAACTTCCTCTGTCTCTCTAACTCTTCTTACATGAATCCTCATTGCATTATTACTTCACAAAGTTGGATGGGAAGCGGATTTTCATCAGGTGGACATCACAGGACTTCCTGGGCTCGAGTGGGCTTCGCCCTGTCCATTCAACTTCACACCTGAGAGCTCAGGTGCTTTCGGGACCTCTGTCCGCATCTCCCTTCTGGTATCCGTTACTCACCAGTCGAATTAGACCACTCCATGTACCGAACACCCCTGGGCTTTCCTGCCTCCTGCCATGCCCTCTGCTCTGACTCCTTCCTTGCCCCTCATGAATCTGCCTATGAAGTCGGACACATGTGTTAGTACCTTCAAGTTTTCCATACTCCCCAAAGTCATCTATACCATTAATGCAATTCTGATCAAAATCCTAACAGTGTTTCTTAGAGATCTTGATTCTGAAATTTAGATGAAGAGTATAAACAGCCAAAACAATTATGAGGAAGAACGAGACAGCAGAACTGCCATACTGAATGTAAAAGCAGCATCCAAAGCATGTGCAAGACAGTGAGTGAGTGCTTCAGGGACAAACCAACGAATCAATGGAAGAGAAAAGAAGGTCTAGACACAGACCCATGCTCATAGGGAACCTTGACGTATGACAGACATGGCACTGCAGACCAAAGGACTTCTTGTTTTAATAAACGGTGCAGAGATCATAGAGTACCCACATGGAAAAAATAAAATTAGATATCTCTCTCATCCTACCTACAAAATTCCACATGGATTAAGAAAAAAATACGAAAGAAAATAATAATGGCCATTTCAATAGGAACCCACATGATCTGTTCTAATTTTCATAACAATCATAGGAAGTGGGTATTATTAGCCCACTCTTAGCAGAGAGTGAAGCTCAGATAAATTAAGTAATTTACCCACAGCCAGACAGCCAACAAGTGATTGGGTGACAATTTCTAATTCTCATCCCAAAGCTTTAATTTTGCCACCATGTCATGTTGCCTCTCCCTCTTCTAAATATTCTTTCAATTATCTGATTTTAAAAAGTAGATTTGAGTAAGAAGTAATCTATCGTTTATCTAGCTGCCTATCTACCAAACCACTTTTGTCTTTTGTTTGTGTATGTCTTGTTCATTTATCTCGTTAAAGTCAGAGTCCCTGTCTTGCTTTGTGGCATTTCTGCCAGGGGCCTGACATGGGGTCTTAGTAATCAGTCTTCCTGGCATCTTAATGATCATCCTGATCATCCAAAATCCAGATCTAAAGAGTCAGCAAAGAAAGGAGAACAAGATGGCTTTCTAGTCCTTACTTTCTTTTCATTCCATCTTCCTAGTCTGTCCTGTGATTGATACTTTAGAGAAAGAGCTAATGAAATTGTATGGGATAATGCTGATCCAGAGAACTGTTTGTAACAAAAAGTGGCCCACACTTCCACACTGCCTAACGAGAGGGCTTATGCTCCTGTGTGTCTCCTCACTTCTCCCACACCCATCCTCCCATCAGACTTTACTCTAAGTCAGAATATAAAAAGACTATTTCACCTCTAGCATCTTTCCTTTCTCAAATTTATTAAGTTACAGGTTCCTTTGGCAATACAACTCAAATTAATAGTGATTTTTTAAAAAGATAGAAATTTATTTCTCTCTCACACAACAGTCTGAGTATAACAAACCAGGGGTGAGTTATTTGCTATAGGTCTAGGAGGTCCATGCTCCTTCTCGCTTGTTAATCTGCCATCCTCAATATTAGCTTCTACCTCAAGGTCGAAGATGGCTGCTCCAATTCCTGCCATCATGTTCACAGTCCAATCAGCATGAAGAGCAAAAAGAAAACAAATGGACAGTATGTGGCCATGTGCTCATTAAATTTGTGAGGTTCTATTAGCACAGTAAGAGTAGGGGAATTAACAACTAATATTTCACCACCTAAATCTATTCACATGTATTCTAATTCATTCACATGTGCTTGTTGTCATGCTTTCCTTCTCTATCTCTCATAGGAAAGGTTTTTCTTTGTCCAGCACTTGAAGCACCCATAATTTAAAGGGAAAGACAGACATGTAAACAAAAAATGGCAATACAGCATGGCAAACGTTGTTAAAATGCAGAGAAAGAAACAACTAATTCCGCCTGGGTAGCTGTGGAGCTGAGTGATCAGAATGGCGTCACAGAGGAGTGGAGCAGAGGGCAGTCCTGGCAAAGGGAACAGCTTATTCCAAACCCAGGGAGGAATGAAAGCACACGGTGCGATTCGTGAACTGCAAAGGGGTGCCCCTGAAGCTGGAGGGAGAGAGTAAGGAGGAAAATAGCAGGAGACTGCAAACAGACCATAAAGGGCCATAGGCCACACGCAGAAGTCTGGACTTCTTCTTTCGTAGAGGGCGAGTGGATTTCAAAGGTACAGGCGACTTGGTAGAAGGCGAGCTTTACTGTGAAGCAGAATGCACAAGACACTACAGCTGGGGAGAGATGAGTGGCAGAGAGGCAAGAGCCGGGCGTGGCCGTGAAAGGGGCCATTCAACAGACAGAAGGTCAGTTCAGTCTTGGCCATGCTGAATCGAGAGTCTGTGAACAATATCTAAGGGGAGATTTTCACAGGCATTTTTCAATGCTGCTCTGAAGCTCAGAAGCTAGATGGAGAGATACAACAACTAGGGTAGCACCTGGGACGTAGTCCATGAGCGTTTTGTTGAGTATCGTTGGCTACTGAGTCCCCTCATCAGCACAGACGGAACACGCAGTTCTCCACACACAACAGACACTCAAAGGATGTGCTAATTGATTGAGTGATTCAGTCCTTAGCTCCGCACACCAGAGAGATCCACCTGCAAACTACCTTTTTCATTTATTAGTTCATTTATTAGTTGTTAATACAGAAGTCTTTTTAGAAGAGAAAATGTTCTTCTATTAGCTGGGTCCCACTTTAATTTCTATTAGGACACTGTGTCCATTTCTTGACTCAAGTAAATCGGATAACTTTAAGATCTTGCATAAATTCTAATTCAAATCAAAATCCTCCCATTTTTACATCTTCAAAAACATTACTTTCCCTAAAGACAGAAGAATTATAGTCCAAAGAACTAGGTTGAAATGACATTATTATTTTTTAAACTGAGCCAAGAAGAGAAGAAATCAGAGTAAAGAAAGAGTTTTTCATGATTATTATTATTATTATTTTAATCACAGATAGTTTGGGAGAAATTGCTGAAAGAAAAATAAAGGAAAGAGTAGAATTGGGGTTGGGAAACATTTTCTCCTTTTTACTCCATTTTTACAAGTAAAGGCTAATGAGGAAAAAACCAGTCAATTGTTGGAATGGAAAAGAAATTAATAAAATAAATGGAGTTTTTCTTGAAAGCAGTAAATTTAATACCTGGTATTTATTATGTGCCTAGGAATCTGACACTGTGTTAAACACATAAAAACTCAAACTTATTATATGTTTTAAATTTTATTATTACATTATTTATTGTTACAAATGGTCAGTAAACGGGTTCATGCAGCAATGACAAATACAATAAAGAATTAGGCAAAAAAAGGGCAGAAAGAGGAGATGAAAATTTCCAGCACCTTTCTCCACACCTTGAGCTATGTCCCTAACACCCTATGTCTCTCCTTTTTTTTTTTTTTTTTGGCTAACATCTGTTGCCAATCCTCCTCTTTTTTTGCGTGTGGGTCACCACCACAGCATGGTTTGATGAGTGGTGTGTGGGTCCACACAGGTGATCCGGCCAGCCTACCCGGCACCAACATGAAGCTCCAGAACCCAACCACTACACCACCAGGCCGGCCCCTCTCTCTCCTTTTTGAAGTAACCCATGTAATTGGTGATTTCTAAAATGACCGTCCCCCACCCCAACCAAGGAGCCCCCAAAAGTGGCAGACGATGAATATATTCCTGCCTCCTGAGGCTTTCCTCAAAAAGTAGACCTAGAGACATCCAAACTCAGAGTGCCAAGTTCTCCACGTTCTAAAGGACTCTGGAGATGAAGAAGTTCAGAAGGTTTTCTCCGCTCCTGCTTCCTGAGAGCAGCAGAGCTTTCCCAAGGAAGATGCGAACGTGGAGGTTCGCTCGGGAGAGTGAAGAGGCCTCTGCCCCACGTGGACCCGAGGAGGCGTTGCAGACGCCGGTGGGAACTGAGAAGGCGCAAACCGGACAGCAGCAGAGCCGGCGACGGGTGACGAGGGAACCTCGGTCAGGAGATGCGCTCCGCGCTCCTGCCCATCCTCGGACTGGCGAGCTGCCTCAGTACATCCTGACCCCTGCCTTGAACGCTGCAGACGTCCAGCCGGGCCCTGCAGCAAGGATGGGTCCCCTGAGACGGGGAGCCGCTGCATCTGAGACTTGATGGCTACTGTATTTGCCCCCAGGGGGAACACAAAAGGATCCATAACGGGACTTCAGTTTGAGGGAAAAAGAATACTGACGGATCAGCAGCAGCAAGAAAGAAGAGAGGAGGGTAGGAGGGAGAAATGGAAGGAAAAGAAAACGCCCATGTGAGACAGGGAGAGGCAGTGCAAGGACAGGTTTGTATATGCGGGGCAAACTAAAAAGAGGAGAAAGAAAGAAAGAGAAAGATTAAGTCTGGGGTTTGGAAGAGAGGGGAGAGAGGAAAGGACGATGGACAATTAGGTGTGTCTGTTCCTGTCCCCGTACCTTGCATCTTGCTCTCAAAACCCTAACTCCACATCTTTATTCTCAAAGGCTAATGTAGAGCAGTGAAACGTGGCAGAATTATAGCTCCAGCAATTTCTATTTCTTTAGAGTTTCTCCTTTTTTCTCTGTAGACAACCAGAATCCTGTAAATAAAGGTAAGTAAAAACCAAGAGGATATCATGAACCCCAAAATGCCCCCTGAGCCCTCTCAGAGGTTTAACACCAGGGAGAGCTGACTGCTGCGCCATATGTGAAGTGGGCTTTCAGGTAGAGCACGTCGTCCCAGTCACCGTTACTCACTGGCATCAGCTCACCAGCTTCTCCCCCTGCAGACAGCCTCATTCCTGACCATCCTGTGGTCCTACTGAACGGAGCCACCGAAATCTCAGTGGGCTCCCGACCTGCTGACTGCATCGCCACCACAGTGATGCAAATGTCATTGCTATTTTCAGCACCGTGTGCTAATGAATTATATTTAACTGCATTAAAAAATAATGATTTGGAAAGGCTACAATTATGATATTTAAAATATAAGTTGTATCCAACAGATATTAAACGTGGGCTTTGCATTTTCCCTTGCATTTGGAGCCTAACAAATATTCTTTTATCCTCTGAAAGAAAATGGGCAAACAGACTCATCCAATAGCTCACTCGAAGCAATGAGAACTTTCCATTACCAGATGGAAGGATGTATGCATTGTTCCAAAACACTTGTCTTTAATAAGGATGTCTTAACATCTGCCAACTGGGGTTCAGGAATTAAATGACATGGTAGTGGAAGGATTAAGAAGTAATGAAAAAAATGTTTTTCCAATAAGGCAGAAAAAGCCTCATTTATCCTGGAAAAGAAAGACGTGAATATATATATATGTGTGTGTACATATGTATGTGTATGTATATATGTATTCACATGTGTGTATACTCATGTATTTGTGTGTTTGTGTAGCAGTTCCCATCTCATTTTAACAAAGGCAGGTTTACCATCAGAGTAATTTTCTTAGCCCAAGCTGTCCTAAAAGACCACAAATTGAGTGGCTTAAGCAACAGAAACGTGTTCCTCCCCATTCTGGAGGCCAGGAAGCCCAAGATCAAGGTGCTGGCCAGTTTGGTTCCTGGTGAGGCCCTCATCATGGCTTGCAAATGGCTCCCTGCTCACTATGTGGGTCTGAGGCAGGAAAGAGTGGAGAGAGAGAGAAATCTCTTTCTCTTCTTATAAAACCACCAGTCCCATCGGATTAGGGCCCTGCCCTTAAGACCTCATTTAACCTTAATTACCTCTGAAACACCCTGTCTCCAAGAACACTCACACTGGGGATTAGGGCTTCAACATATGAATTCTGAGGGGCATAGTTCAGTTCATGACAAGAAAGAAGCTTAAACTCCAGAGATCTTTCTTACACACTTCCCTTTTAGTCTCTGACCTATATTTGTGTTTGTCATTTTGTACTGTTTTCCTTAAAGAGGGTCCCCCAAGTTGTATAAGCATCAGGCTCTACAAATCCTGGACCCTCTCTATATCTCAGGTCACAAAGTATTTAAGAGCGTTCCAGAGACAGATAAGGAATAAACCATGTCCTGGGGCTATATCATCATATGCAACATTCAGTATATACCAAGACACCAAGTGGGTCTTTTCCTGTTATTCTAGGATTGTTACTAAGGCCCAAAGCTGAGAACGAAATGGGCTAAGTACCCCACATGCTAAGCAAATGGCAGAAAATCTCCTCAGCAGGGCCCAGCCCCCAGGCCAGAGGAGGAGCACCAGTTCAGACCCAGCTCCTTCTCCCAACACAGCCTCCTCCAGGCAGCTAAGAGAGAGGGCAGAGAGCAAAGGGAGTGGGTGCCCCTCTAGGCTATTTCCTCCCATGAGGAGAAGAGGCTCTATCCCCTCTCTGGAACCAAGGGTTACGTATTTCATCTCCCAGTTGGATTTTGTGATGCTTAATTTTGTGTGTCAACATGGCTATTTGTGGTGCTGAGTTGTTTGGTCAAACACCAGTCCAGATGCTGCTGTGAGGGTATTTTACATGTGATTAACATTTAAATCAGTAGACTTTGAGTAAAGCAGATTACTCTCTATAGTTTGGGTGAGCCGCATCCAATCAGTTGAAGGCCATAAGAGAGAAGACTCAAGTCTCCCGAAAAGGAAGGAATTCTGCCTCCAGACTGCCTTTGGACTCAGGACCTCTACATCAAGTCTTCCTTGACTCTCCAGGCTGATGGCCTGCCCTACAGATTTTGGACTTGCCAGCTCCCCAATTGCATAAGCCAATTCCTTAAAATAAATCTCTCTCTCTCTCTCTCTCTCTCTCTATATATATATCATATTGGTTCCGTCCATTTTCTGGATGAACCCCAGCTAACACAGATATCTGTTCAGCCAGCACAAGTGCTGGTCTGACACCTGAGCAGGGGAAAGGAGAATTAGCGGGACATGGAGGGGTGGATGTGGGGGCTACGGAGAAAACAGTTATTGCAGTACCCATCTTCCACCTTCTGTGTGGCAGGAATATGTCATATGTCATGTGAGATTCCCTTTGGTAAAGCAGGTACTCTATGAGACACCTGGGCTTGCACCATCTTGCTGAGCCCCACAGGACCCGCCAAAGGGCCCACACCTGTGCCTCAGGACAGAGCCAGCACCCAGATGCCTGCTGGACAGAGTGCCAGCCACCACGAGCTGGGGAAATAGCAGCAACCAACTAAGGAGAGGACTACTACTCCCAGTTAAATAATGATCTTTAGCCCTTTCCCCCTGCTCCTTCCTGCCACATACCTGGAGGAGCTGAAGGGAGGTTGCGTGGACCAGCCCAACGTACTGCCCCCCGCCCCACCACCAGACAAGCTGCCATCCAGCCGTGGTTCTCAGCCTGGGCTGCACGTGGACCACCTGGACATTAGGAATGATTGCTACCACTCAAGCACAGCCAGGAATCACTCAGGGTGGGAGAAAGTCCAAGGCGCCCAGTTGCAGCCGGGGCTAAGGACTCTGTTAGTGCCACAGATGGACGACACCTACTAAGAAGAAGGAAGAAAAGCAGCTTTGCAACTGGATGTCTTCGAGTGAACAAGATTGTGTCTTAAATCCAAGAATTAGACTGTTCTAGTAACCTCCAGTGGACGGAGGAACCTGGCTAAGATGTCATCACAGGGCACATTATCCAATGCAATAGCATCTTTGGGCTGAAGTTATTGGTATAAATTAAACTGAGAAGGGAGGTTTCACATGCATATCCTAATGAGTTGAGACCTTTCTGCAAACAGGTTCTGAAGGCATCATTTACTATACTGGCCCAGGCCTCAGGCTGTGCCGTTCATTCTGCAGATGTTCTTCTAAAAATCAAATAACCTGATAGTTTGGTTCCTGTTGGGGAAGCAGGATAGCAAATACGAAGTTACATTAGTGTTACTCAAGCCAGAAGTTTACGTTTTCTCCAAAGCCAGTGCCTCCTGCTGTCTCCTTCTCTTCTCTAGACATCCAACAGCTGGTGGCCCAAGAAGAAAAGCAAAATACTGGCTCATGCCCCATTCCTTTGCTGTCTCTCTCTCTGCTCCCGCCCCTGCTCCTCACATCTCCACACCATGCAATGAGAGGATGTTCACCACATGCCTATTTTTTCTTCCTACTGCTCACTCGGCAGTGTGAAGCATGGGGTGGAGGTCCTTTGTTTTTTGCTATTTTTTCTGCTGACTACCCTCCCTTCGGATAGAGACATCGGGAAAATGATGAGGGTTGGAGGAGGGCATGGCATGGCTTTGCATTGTCTTTTCTCATTTCACCTCCCTTTTTACTGACTTTCTAAACGTTTTCTTCCTTCCCCAATTTCTTTGTGATTTTTTCTGGCCTCGTTGTAGTGACAGTGAGTGTGGCAATGGCTGAAGAGGAAGTCAGGAAGCCTATCCTTAACTATAACTGTCAAAATAAATTAGTAATCTAATCTTCTGCCACCAAATGGCCTTCATGCATGACTGTGATGAGAATTTGTTGTGTGTGTGTGTGTGTCTGCACGCATGTTTTGTGCAGCTGCCCCTTTATGGAATAAAGGACCTTTCAGGGCGAAGCTGTGTGCAGATCTTTCTCCACTTACGATGGGGCTACATCATGATAAACCCATGGTAAGTAAGCAAACCTGCGTTTAATGCCCCCAACCCACCTGACATGGTAGCTTAGCCCAGCCCACCTTAAACATCTCAGAACACTTACATTAGCCCACAGCTGGGCAAAAGCATCTACCGCAAAGCCTATTTTATAATAAAGTGTTGGATATCTCCTGTAATTTTTTGAATACTCTACCAAAAGTGAAAAACAGAATGGTTGTACAGGTACAGAATGGCTGTCAGTGCATCAGTTGTTTACCAGCGTGAATGCGTGGCTGACTGGGAGCTACGACTCGACACTGCTGCCCAGCATCACAAGAGAAGATGGTACCCCATTTCCGGAGCCCAGGAAAAGACCAAAATTCGAAGTAGTTTCTTCTAAATGTGTTTCGCTTTCCCACCATCGTAAAGTCGAAAAATTAAGTCGAACCATCATAAGTCAGTCTGTGTATGAGTCTGTATATGAGTCTGTATTTTAAATGGGACAATAGCTAATATTATGTAAATTATAGTGTGATCCCTTAAATGGCAATGGAGTGTTGTTACTCTTGAAATAATATTTTCTAACTATTATTATGGAAAGCAAACAGTCATATTTGGCAGCACTTTACTGCTTATTTGTTACAATGTGCTGGGAACTACAAAGTGCTTTACATACACTATTACATTTCTTTTTCACAAAAACATCCCTTGAGAGAAGAGAGAATCTTTCTATTTTATGGATAAGAAACTGAGACTTAGAAGAGATGAGTAACTTGCTATCAAGAGAAGGCACAGTAGCAAAGAGAGGATACAAATGAAAACCTGGGCTTTAACTGATGCCCTCATACAAAACCAATGCTAAGCAAATATTAGAACTATGTCTTCAGATGGATTTGGGAGAAGGCAGCTCAGGAAATCAAAGACAAGTCTAGCTAACGTCTTCTCACATTAGTATTAGGTCCACGTCTGCCTGGAGGAAATTGTAATCTCAAAGAAATATTCTGGGCAAGATTCATAGAATTTGTCTCTACCTAGAAATTTAGGAAATAACTTCATTGTTGTCCTGACCTTTAGACAGAGCCGAACATGTGTGCCTTGTGGATGTGCAATCTGCTTTTCTAAAGACCATCAGAAGACACCCCCTAACTTCTTCCATTGATCAGTTCCAATATTAACAGCACTCACAACTGAGCAATTTTTGTCTACACCTATTTCTTCACATATTCAATGTGCACTAAGAAAAGTTGGTCACCATCATTGTTTATAATTACTTTTCATGGATTTGAAGGCAGCCATAAAATTTCTCTTCATTTATGAATAATCTCAGTCTTTTAGTTTGCTTTTAAGCCTTAACATTTGCAAGCTTTGATTAACGTTTGTGGCTCTGTTCCCTGAGTCTCCTCCAAGCGTTTCACATCACTGCAAAAGCCGTGGAAGGCAGAGCAGCATGGAAAGGTGCAGGCTCCACATAGGGCGTGGGGCTGGAGCTCGCTGCTCAGGCCCATCATATCAGCTTTCTTCATTTACACAGAGACTTTCATCGCTGAGTCAAGATGTTCTCAGACACTCTCAAAATGTCACCTAGAGCCATGTCAAGGTCCTTTCTTTCCAACGTCCTCATCAAATTACAGTCAAAGCACTTGCTGTCATAAACTGAAAGGGATACTAATGTTAAAGACTGTCATTAAAACCTTATGGTTTTGGTGCAAATAAATATAGCATTTCCAACACTAATTAGAGGGGTCACATAGAAAACGTTCCAAATATGTTTGGTGAATGACAAAATTAACAAATAAGCTCATTTAGCTTTATGAGAATAACTTACTCCACCATGTAATGCTAGCCTGCAGGGTTGGGGAGGAAACTGGAAGAATCCTCTAGGAACCACAGGGTAGGGAGTGGTGATTCCGCACTTGGAGGTTTTTATGCTAAATATATTTTGATTGGGAAAGGCCTTTATCCAGGGGAGCCTTAAAACCAAAACTATTAATCCAATATTCCTGAAATAATTAAACAACATGTATTAGAATTAGAGAGTAGACAAGATTTACTTAAGAAATAGCTTAAGCCTGCCCCTAAAGCTGAAATAAGCTATGATCCTCTCCCTCAGGTCTTAGATGGTCTTACCAGCAAAGTGCATAAGAATAAGGACTCTGGAATCAAATCCTCTGGCTTTAGATTCCAGCTCCATCACTCACTGGCTGTGTGACTTTGGAGAAGTAATTTTATCACTCTGTGTTTCAGTGTTCTCATCTTGAAACAGAGAGAATGTTAGTACCTTCTTCATAGGTTGTTGTGAGGATTAAATATGTAAGTAAAGCACTTAGAATGGTGCTTGGCACATAGTGTTAGCTATTATTATCATCACTATTATTATCCACTAACAAATGGCCATCTAAGATAAAGAAACTAAAAGTATTCAAGAATAAGAAAGTCAAAGAGAGGAAATGAAGTGCCTAGTTGGTTACCAGGACATCATCACTACCTCAAATTTGGAAGATCCATTTGGAGGCCTTCCTTAGATAAGATGTAATGTAGGGGAATAATGTGAATTATTTTGAAATAGACCAAAGAGATTGCTGGAGGTCTTCAATGGAAAACTAGGTGCTGCCTAAGGATACCCTCTGGGTTATCTGATTCTATGGGATCTCTGCACCTTTCATCGTCTTTGAGCTATTTTACTCTATAGGGTATAAAATATTTCACAAATATTTCTTGTCCGCGGACACATGCAAATGAATTCTGTTTCCCATGGAAGTGCAACTGGCTTCCTCTCCTCCCAGCCCCTCAATGAGCCAGTTTTGCATCTATCTGTAAATTCATTTCAGTGTTATTTTCTGTCTGTATATGTATGGTTCTTAGAATTCTTCTGTGAACCAATTGTAACATCTTAGTGGTTTCCTAATTAATTAAAATCTTTGACATGTGTTCAAATATATTTGTATGAGCATCATGATTAGACCTTATTTTAAAAATTATCCTATAACAATTTATTCCCAAGTATGCATTCTTCCATTCATTCCCTTACTCATTTACTCATCACAAACACAAATTAAGCACCAAAAATAAGGAACTATGTTAAAATGTATGCATGATACAAAGAGGATTTGCCCTGAAGATGCTCATGAAGAATTGTGAAATAATTATAATTCAGGATCACTGACAAGCATTATGCAAAAGGGGACTTGGGAAAGGGAGAGATTGTAGTTTGCTCAGGGGAAACTAGAAGGATCCATGGAGGAAATTTTCAGTGATTTGTGCCTTGGAGACTTCCAGTTTTCAAAGATACAGGGAGGGTATTGTGGGTAAGTTCCTGGTTCCGTTGTGGGTATGATCCTGGTTCCATCTGGCTGAACTTAAGTGTATGAAGTAGAGGGATAGGACAGGAAAGTCAGACACAATCATGGAAAACCTTGAATACCATGCTGAAGGCAGAAGGGAGCCACTGAAGTTTCCTGAGCAGGAGAACATCCTGGTCAAGCCACAGAATGATTACCTTCCCTCTTGCTGGAGGATATTTCAGAGAAGAGGACCCTTGGCTCCAGGGAGAAGAGTTAGGAGTCTATTGCAATAGTCCAGGAAAAATGGGTAATAAGGGCCTGGACCAGGGGGACCATATAGGGAATGGGAAGAAAGAGACCCAGATGGGCGCGGTGTGATTGCCACCTTCACCATCCTGACATTCCATACAGCAACAACAAATGCTGAAATTTCTGCAAGTCACTTTCTTTCTCCTCTGGTGGATTTCAAACACCAGCAAAGCTATGCTCTTTATGATCCACTCTATTTCCACAGCAACCCTTCAGCTACTGCTGTCCAGCCTCCCTGTCCAAAGGGCAAGATCGCCGGGCTCTCTGTTTGCCCGCAGGGATCCGACACCCACTGCTCCTCAGCAAATGCTTTTAAATGACATTGAACTGTCTGCTCCATTGCATCAGTAAAGCTTTCTTCTTTGACCTCCAGAGATGTCACATTCCAGGTCAGCAGAATGCTCTCCTGTGCTCTTAATGCATGACTAACTACCTTAATCACAAAAATAAGCTCCCCGTCAGTGGTATTTTGCAGGTACAGGTGCAGAGACTTCAACAACGGCAGAGTGCACTCGGGCACCATGGCAACCAGTACATCAGCCCGGGTGCCCTCAGCAGTGTGGGAAGAATCAGCTCTCCATTCATTTTAGGTGACAACAAAAACGAGGGAAGTCTTGTCTTGCCTTGTCCTCTCAGAAAATGTTTGGCAGGTCCCAGGGTAGCAAGAATGCTGGTCTTTAAGCCTGGGGAGAGTTAGGATGGAAGTTGCAACCCAAACTGGCTTGAATGCTTTAGTCCATCTGCAGCGGCTGCCCTCTCCTGGTGCTCTCGGGGCAGGGGTGGGGGGGCCGTGGTGCTGGGCATGAGTGCTGGCTGCTCTTGTTTCACATAAGTGGCTTTAACTTAATTTGAAGTCACCTGCCGGAGACCTTGCCCCGGCTCTGCAGCTCCACATTTTAGGGGCTTATGAACTAATGTGCATTTTATGGTTACTCTTGTGGCCCTTGTGTAAGAAATCCCTAAACTATTGTGGCTCTTGTGTAAGAAATGCCTAAGGTACCAAGATTTTATTGCTTTCAGGGTTGTTCTGCAAGAGATGGAAACTCAACTAAAACTATCTTAGGCAAAACTGGACATGTAAAGGCTTATATAACTGGGCAGTCCAAGGGTAGAAGTGACCGCAGGGATTCAAACACTGTTGTTCTATCCTCTCTCTCTGTCTCTCTCCAACACTTGGCCTAAGTCCCTCCTATTCCTTATGGTCTGTACAAGTGCAGGGCTTGGCCATAAGCAGTTCTAGGCCAGTGCCCCAGATTAGCAGTGCCATAGCAAAAAAGAGAGCATCTTTCTGCCAGTGTATGCGTAGAAAATCCCAAGGAAGGGCTCTGATTGGCCTGTCCTGGGCCACATGTCCATCTCCAGTGGGAACCATGAGTGACCAAGCAAGTCAGCTGCCTACTGCTTTGGCCAGAGGAGTGGGTACTAGGATTAGCAGACCCAGAAAGCCAAGAAGGAGGTATCACAAGAAGAAGGGAGGAAAAGACGGTGGCCACACCAAAACAATAGACCAAGCTGAAAATGTTGGGGAAAAAATCTCTCAGCTGGCTAGCACTTCAGGCTTCACAGAATTTCTCACTTTCGCGTTCAATGACTGTAACAGTGCCGGCTTGCCCCCAAGTCCAGAGGGCACCATTAACAACATTTTCTATATAAAGTACTGCCAGGGATGCCTTTCACAAGAATACTGTGGGAATTCACCCCTGGATTTGTAAAGCATCAGGGCTCCGCCTGCTAGCTCCTAGAGGAAGGAGAAGGGAAGTGGTGGTGAGTGGCAGGGGCTGAAATCAGCCAGCCAGAGACCAACGCCTCAGCAGAACTGGAGATCTAAAAGAAGCCAAAGGTCTGGGAGATGGGAAGTCATCAGGGCGTATGCAGGCCACCCAGGCAGGGAAGCAATCACAGCAATAGAAGCATGAAAGGCAGCCTGGTGGGGACAGTCACTGTTTGCTCTCCAGCATCCTCTCAATTTCTCGGTGGCCATGCATATCTCTGAGTGACAGGAGGTAACTCCAGCTAGAGGAACCATGCCTGGGGGGGCTTGAGTCCTACTGAGTCAGGAGTAGGAGAAGAGGAGCAGGTGTTCTTGCCTTTGCCAGCGTGACTCCCCCGTGGAAGGCACGGGCTGGGCTCCTACTAGCCTGGGCTGCCTGGCAGAGCACTCAGTGGTGCATGCAGTGTGCCCCTCAGTAGTAGGCAGGCTGATATTCCCCTGGGACACAACACCACCACCCTACCAGTTATTGGCTGCCACCAGTGTCCATTCTGATTGGTCAGTGCCTGTTCCAAGCCGCTATCAATGGTTTTTGCTATCTCCCTGGGTGTGAGCGTCCTGTCTATGGATCTTGGGTCCATGTCAAAGAGTCATGCCCTGACTCTCTTTTCTGGAGCCCTGCGCTCCACCTCCCAATCCAATGACATCTCTAAGGAATCACGTTGCTCCCAGCTTTCAAAATAGTGAACTCTGAGCCCTTCTGAAGAGACCACGCCCTTATATTCTAACATACCAGCCTCTTCTGAGACCCTGAGAGGAGGTATCGTTGCCACCCAGAAAGGCTTCTTCCCACAACTGGGTGTTGTCAGCTAGTCAAGTCACCGTCTGTTGTCCTTCCCTCACTGCAGAACAAGCACACCTTCCTTTTGCTTCAGCCCTGCCTCGTAAGGAGAAGTGGGAGTGAGATGTGACCCTGAGAGGGAAGAAGTGTCGGAAAAGGGAAGCTTTGGGAAAGGATTCCATACGTGGAGGTAAGGCAAGGAAAATAAACCATGAGCTGACCTCTCCTTTAGCTGCACCAGCCAATCCCATCTGGGAGTAAACCTCAGTTGCCGTTTGAGTGGAAAACCTGTCCTGGACTCTATTCCTTCTTTCAGTTTCTAAGCATTTGAAAGGATTATGTGCTTAACTATTCTTTGGCTTCTTAATTCGTTTGGAAAGCCTCCAACTGTCTTTCACTAAGCTAAGAGGGTGTTGGAGGTGTCGCATAGGTGTTTGCTGGGAGCTGAGTGGTTAGAGGAACGATCCACTTCCCATGAACCCACCAGAGGCCACTTGCTGATTCTTCCCTAGTTTGATGTCGTGGACAATGAGTTTGGTGCCTCTCTTGTCACTATGTTGAGTCATGCCTTCCCCTACAAATTCTAGTTGTTCCAAAGCTTGGAGGGACGCCCATTTAGTGCCTCAGTCAAGCTCATTCTGTGAGCACAAAGACAATTTCCCAAGTCTCCTATGTATTGGTGCTTAGAAGAGCTGTTAGTTCCTCCTCTTTTCATCTCTTCTCCAACCCCTCAACCTATTCGAGCTGATGCTATCGTGTGTGTGGCACATTCCAGGGGAGGGCCTCTGCCTTCCCTGTGCCCACATTCTCATTTTCCCCTGTGGGAAGGTTAGCTGCGTATATTGTGGTAAACAGAGCCCGGTGGCTGGAGCACAGGCTCTAGACTGAGGCGGTCTGTGTTTGAACAATGGCTCTGCCGCTAACTGGCTGTGTGAATTTAGGCAAGTTTCTTAATCTCTCTGTGACCCAGCTTCCCCATCTGTAAAACTGGGAAAATATTAGTGCCTATCTCTGAGGGTTCTTGTGAGGATTAAATGAATTAATGCACTCCCAAAAAAATGGTATTAGTAAATTTTATGTTATGTGTATTTTACTACAATAAAAATAAATAAGTAAAATTTTTAAGTGGTATTACATTTTATCAAATTTTTTTCTGTATTTACTGAGATAATGACATGGGATTTTTTCTCTTCTATTCTGAAATGCATAATAACATGCATTAATTGAGTTGGAGTATTAAACCAACTTTGTATTCTCTAATAAAGGCGCTGTGTTCATGGGATGATATCATTTTGTTTATTGTTGTGTTTGGTCTGCCAATATTTATCTCAGATTTTTACATCTATGTTCATGAGAAACTTTGGCCTATGCTGTTCCTTTTTTGGTGAAATCCTTTTCACGTCTTCAGATTAAGGTTATGCTGGCCTCATAAAATGAGCTGGGAAGTGATTCCTTTTTTTTCTTTTTTTGAAAGATTTTATGTAATATTGGTGTTATTCCTTCCTTAATTTGAAGAGAATTTTCCAGGGACTTAATATGGACTAGAATTTTCTTTTGGCAATGTTTTTAATTACAGAGTAAATTACTTGAATAGATATGGTACCATTCATATTTTCTCTTATGAAAATTTTGAGAGATTCTGTCTTTCTAGAAATATGCCCACTCATTTACATTTTGAAATCAATTGGCATGAAGTTTTTTAATAATATCCCATAACTATGTTTTTAGTAGGATCGATAGTGATGGTTCCTTTTTATTTCAGATATTGGTAAATTGTGCCTTCTCTTTTTATCTTGCCAGTCTCAGCAGAGGTTTCCACTGTTATTAGTCTTTTTAAAGAATCCATTTTTTAATATGTTGCTTGTCTCTATTGTAAATTTCCTTTCTGTATCACTAATTTCTTCTCCTTACTATTCCCTCCCTTCTACTGACTTAGGATTTTCTAACTTCTTGAGATAGATGCTTAGGTCACTTTTTAAAGTCTGTCTTCTGTTCTAATATACACATATAAGGTTTTAAATTTACCCTTAAGCATGGCTATAGTTACATTTCACAAGTTTTGATATGTTGACATTGATATTTTTATTATTCAATTCAAAAAAAATTTTTTTGAGGAAGATTAGCCCTGAGCTAACTACTGCCAATCCTCCTCTTTTTGCTGAGGAAGACTGGGCCTGAGCTAACATCCATGCCCATCTTCCTCTACTTTATACGTGGGATGCCTACCACAGCATGGCTTTTGCCAAGCGGTGCCATGTCCACACCCGGGATCCGAACCAGCGAACCCAGGGCCTCTGAGAAGCACAACGTGTGAACTTAACTGCTGCACCACCAGGCTGGCCCCTCAATTTAAAATATTTTTAAATTTCTGCTGAAATTTCTTCTTTGACCCATGGGTTTGTTAAAGCGTATTCCTTGTCTTCCAAAAAATGGCTATTTTCTAACACTTTTTGTTATTCATTTCTAGTTTAATTCCACCATGATCAGAGACTATCTCTTTATTATTTCAATCCCCTTAAAATGGGTGAGGCATGATTTATGACCTTCTTATGGTCAAAATATGCGAACATTTTATGCGTGTAGTTGAGTAATTGAAAAGTATAGGTATTCTGTAGTTGTTGGGAGTACACTTGTGTGTATATATACATATATATGCACATATATATATAAACATATACAAATGTATATATATATATAGTCACTTAAATGTTTATCACATTGTTCAAACCTTCTATATGCTTATTGATTTTTTTCCTGAATCTTTTGTAAGTTGCTGAGTGAATTTTGGCATTATTTTTTAAATCTTAAACTATGATTATGGATTTGTCTGTTTTTCCTTTTAGTTCTGCCAATTTTGGAGGGTGGCGGTGAGGAAGATTGGCCCTGAGCCAACACCTGCTGCCAATCCTTTTCTTTTTGCTTGAGGAAGAGTGGCCCTTAGCTAACATCTGTGCCAGTCTTCCTCCATTTTATATGTGGGTCACTGGCTCAGCGTGACTGAGGAGTGGTATAGGTCCATACCTAGGATCTGAACCTGTGAACCTGGGCCACCAAAGTGAAGCATGCCAAACTTAAGCACTACACTATGGGACTGGCCCCTAAATTCATCATTTTTATTTATTTTCTATTAGTTCAATTTTTTTTTTCTATTTGCTTGTTGGTTATACATTCTTTTTGTCTTTTTGGTTCAACATAGACGTTATTCATGCATCCCTGACTCATTAGCATCTAACACAAATTAGTACTTTTACCACTTTTTGGATAACACAAAGACTTTAAAACAGTTTAACTCAATTTACCATTTCCTATATTTTTGCTATTATTGCCATGTATTTAATCATATATATATTTACATATATATATATATATATACCCACAAATCATTATTATTTTTTGTTTTATACAATCAGTGTTCATTTAAACTTACATATATACCTTTTTTATTTTCTTCATTCTTTTGTGCATTTGTGTACTTTCATCCAGGGTCATTTTACTCCTGTCTGAAGAACTGTTTTTAGGATCTTTTAGTAAATGTCTACAGATGACAAATTATCTTAGTTTTTGTTTGTCTGAAAACATATTTACCTTGTCTTTATTTGTAAAAGATATTTTATTGAATATAGAATTCTAGCTTGGCAATTATTTCCTTTCACCATTTTAAGTTGCCATTCCACTGTCTTCTGGCTTAATTATTTCTGTTGAGAAGTTACAATGTTAACTATTTCCATTGAAAAGTTACAATGTGGCTGCTTTTAAGTGGCTGCTGTTTCAGTCTGAATATTTTCTTCCAATCTTTCCTGCAGTTCACCAGTAACCTCTGAAGTAATGTCTAATTTTCTGTTAAACCTGCCCATTGCTCTCTCTTTTTTTGTGGTTAAGTATATGTTACATAAAATATGCCATTTTAACTATTTTTAAGTGTACAATTCCATCGGTCTTTGAGTTATTGTATTTTTCAATTCTACATTTTCCATTTGGCTATTTTTAAAATAATTTTAAATTCTCTTCATCAGTCTTGCCTTTGAATTCCTTGAGTGTATTAAATTATTATTTATTCCATTGTAATAATACATGTATTATTATGATTTATAGTTATTCTAAAGTCCATGTATAATGTCTTCACTAGCTGGATCCACCATAAATCTATTTTGTCTCTTGTTTCTCTGAGGCTTTTGGTCAATTCTTGTCTCCCTGAATGCCAGATTATTTATTTCATATTGAGAAAATGTATTAAAAATTATGGAGGAATTTGAGTTTCTAGTAGATATTATCTTCCTCCAAATATTTACCTTTACTTCTGGCAGGCAACCAAGTCTGACATTACCAAGGGTTAGTGAAGGTATGAAACAATGGGAAGGCATACTCTTTTTTTTTCTGTTTTTGCTCCTAATCATTAATTTAATAATAATAATCACAACACTAACAGGAAGAGGAAGAAGAGCAAACACCAGTATAGCAGGTACCGTGGGCCACGCTATTCTAAGTGCTTTACATGCACTGGTTTCTATGATTCTCACAACCGCCCTATGATGTAGCTACAACTAATATCTGTATTCTACAGAGGAAGAAACTGAGGCACAAAGAGGTTAAGTATCTTGGGAAGGCACACATTTGCAAAGCAATTTGGCATTATCTGGAAAGTTGATTTTTGACTCTTTGTAGCAATTCACTTTATAAATGAGGAAATTTGGACCCAAAAGGTTAAATAACTTGCCCAAGATAACATTGCTTTAGAGGTCAGGACCCAGAGACAGACCTTGACATGTCTGATGCGAGGGTTCATGTTCTTTCCTTATACAGCCTGACTCCAAGCTTCAGCTGTAAGCAATCTGGCTTGAAGAACACCATGACTGTTTTTTTCCCTCTCATCTTTTAGAAAGTGATATCTCATTAGACCAGTCCCTTGGGTCATTACTTACAGCAATACACTATATAACCACTATTCACTACACCTTCTTATTGTCAAGAACAGGGCCTGAAACATAATAGGAGCTCAAAAATTATCTGTTGAGTCAATTCTACAATTCTCAAGGACCAGAGGCATCTGCAACCATCTGTCTGAGTCATCTGCTCAGACCAGGCTCCTTAGCACCATTCTTACCGGCCACTGGACTTTGTAGGATAAGAAGTACTTTTTGCCCAATACTCCCGAGTCAAAGACAAGGGTCTGGCTGAAATGTAGCAAGGATTCTGACAAGTGGGGTGAAATTATTTTTCCCTTTGGTATCCCTCTCTAGCAACAGGAGGACCCTGGCCTGGGGCTTTGCAAGCTGGGAGAGTTGAACATAGATAGTACAAATCTATCTAAATTTCCCTTTTCAATATGGTCTCACAGATTGATGTTATCATCAACCTTCTCAAATTTAAATACCTCCCTCCAACTCACACCAGCAAGGCAGTCCATCTCATTTTCTTAAGAAAGAAACAAACAAACAGGAAATCTTACTTCCAAGCCCAGAATCTCAGAGTAATTTTCAAAGGGCGCTGTCCTTCACCCAACCTGCATTCCAAAGCAAATGGAGCCGCTGTGCATTTTCATCACCTCCCAAATTCATCTGCCCCTCAGTTGGCTCTCTATTGTCCAGTTGGCTCCCATCTTGCTCCATATTCCTAGTCTCCTTGAGCTGCCTCCAGCAACAGAATGCCCACTTTCTCTGCCTGTTGTCACTAGTTGACCCAAACCTAAGGCTCTCACGGGGAGCGTGGGAAATGGAGAGGGAGGTAAAATGGCTGCCCACATAAAAGAGGAAGCTAAAATTTTCCTACATCTGCTCCCAAGTCCCAACAAGCGTCTACGTGGAATGCTGCAAATACAGTCCCCCAGCAGGGCTGCACCACCTGACCTTATTTCTGAGAGTCTGTAGTCCCAAGCCCTCTGCCGCCTCTCAAAAAAGGCATATTCTGGAAGAGCCAAGAGCTCACTGGCAATCTTCAGTTCTACAAGTAAATCAAAGATTATTTTGCCAAAATAAATAATAAACAAATGTTTTAATTTAATTTAATTTGATAAGTTGATAGAAGCCAGGAGCAGGAAAAGGGCATTATTATTCCACTACCTACTAAGAGGCAACAACCACAATGGTGTAACAGCTTCTACTTCTCACTGTGCATTTTCCATCCTTGAGGTCATTCTGTACACACAATTTTGTAATTGCATTGTTTTTGGCTTACTGTTATTTGTTTAGTATTTCTCAGGTTAAACACTATTTATTAATACCATTTTAATGACTTTATAGTACGGCGGAGGTAGTGTAATTTTCCTAAAGCTTCCTAATATTGGATATTTCCAGTATTTTGACCCCATAATAATCTTTAGCAACTACTAGGCACCTTATTCTTGAGCCTCATAATTCAATAACATTTTTACAAACTTTGGAGTGCCAACAGCATCCTTTCAACAGAGCCGAGGAGTCTGATTACAGCTCTGTCATGGAGTGATAGTCTCTCACACACTTTTTTTTTCCTGATAGCACATTTTTCCTACTTTACATATTTTCCCTTCTTGCAATTTTTCAAAATCAGCATTGAACTGATTTTAAATAGGTTTCTCTGTGGCAAGCTACTCTTGTGCTATATTCTAATCATCTTTATGGATATTTTGGAATTATATCAGATTTTAAACAAGAGCTATTTAGAAGATTTATGATGGGCTGGTACTGCTGCATAGACAACTTTGTTTGGTAAGAAGAAGAAGAAACTGCAATATTTGAAAATGAAGTAAATGTTCCTTTTCACCTGAACATCCGGGTCTGTCTTATAGCTTCACTTCAAAGCCCGGTGAAAATATTCTTACTGATGCAGGATCAGCTTGAGTGTGCTGGAGACAGCAGATCAGGCAGCTGTCAAGGGAAAGGTACAGCTCAGCATCCGCTTCCCCTTGCACTCTGCGGCGTGGCTCTTATGCTGAATCCAGCACAGGAACATTTGCAGAGAGGCACTTTCTGAGGCTGGGGAAGTCAGCTGCAGGCATTCGCTATGTCTTTCTGTGGCCAGACACTCAGAGACTACCTCACGTGACTGTGTGCTTGAAGTCCAGCTGACCCCAGTGCCCCCCCTCGCACACAGGTGCCAAGTGGGAGGGGATTAAGCAGCTGTGCCACCCTAACCCTAATCCATTCAATAACAGCCGAGTGAGGGTCTGCCATTTGCCTGTGTCTGCGCTAAGTTAGGGCTACTGAGATGGCTCAGACACGGTCCCCGCCCTCAGCAAGCTTATAGTCTCATGACAGAGACAAATACAAGCAAATAACTGCAGGGAGTGTAACTGAAGATGTGAGCGGTTAGGGACCGAGTACAGGAGGGGATGACAGAAGCAATGATCTCTACTTAGCAGAAGCAAGTAAGTGCAGAACAGGGGAAGAGAAAATCCGTTGGCATCTTAAAGGGAATCAGATCGAAGAGGAAGGTAAAAGGATCCAGGAAAAGGGAATAACAATAGTAGAATTTGTTGAGCATTTTACTATGTGCCAGGCTCTCTTCTAAGCCTTTTCTGCATATTATCTCATTTAATCCTCACGACAATACTATAAGGCAGATTCTATCCTAGTTCCCATGTCTAAATGAGCCAAGATACAGAGATGTTAAGTAACTTGCCCAAAGTCATACTTGTGGAACCTTAAACAACAAGATGCATTCAGGTAACTGTCGTTGTTTTGGTACCGCTGGAGCACGGATTCTGGTAGACAGGGGATCAGATGAAGAGACTGAGAGCAAGAGGGGCCAGATCTCAAAGGGCCTTGAATGTCATGCTAAGAGATTGGATTTTAACCCTGCAGGCTGTAAAGAAACAAACATTTAAAGTTTTTGGAGGACAGATCTGATAGCTATGGTCAAAACTAGAGTCAGGAAGCCAATGAGGTGTCTATTAAAATAGAGACAGATGAGGGGAGAACAGATGAGGCCTGGAGCTAAGGATGAGAAAGAGACAGTGAAACTGAAAGAAGTTAGGGAGGTAGTGCCCTGCATCTCTGGTTCCTGTTCTTTAGAGTGTGTGATATCCGTTCCTCAGTAGGGTTCGTATGCAGCCAATAAAAACTACATCTATGCTACTCCCCAAGGAGTTGGGACAGGAAATGAAAAAGAAGGAAGTACAGGGCCAAAGGTGACCTCACTTCTTGACCAGAGTGTCTGCTGAGTTATCATGATCTCCAGGAAGGGCTTTCCACCGCTGAGGATGGTGGTCTCATTCTCCAAGGACAACCAGGCAGAAGATCCAGCTCTCAGGCCTGGGTCCCCCACACCCACGATCATATCAACCTGGCAACACAGAAGTTGGTCCAAGAGTGGGATTTGGTTCTGGAAACACTCTCCTCAATTTTTTTGTATCCTTCCCTTCTAGATCTGCCAAAGGATAGAAGCATAAAATTGCATAAGATGACAAAAACCACATAAATAAAACTTTTGTGAAGAGTTTTATCAACATAGAGCAATGACCTGTACGATATAAGAATATTTTAGTTGGTTGGCTTTCTTTCAGTTGATTACAGCCACTGCATGTGAAGAGTGGCTTCCACTCTGTGGTTGCTCCTTCAATAAGAACTAAGACTCAACTGTGTTAGAAAACTCTAGGGTGCGTACCATTTGTCTTTCTTTTGCTGAAGTGTAGATATAAGAGAGCCTTACGATTAACTGATTAAAAAGAGAGGAAAGTTTCATAATTAGGTTTTGTAGAGCTATGGATTTTGCATTAAGTGGCTTACTACAAAAAGTTGGAAACATTGATCTGAAACATTAGACCACTCTGATTAAATTTATGCTACAGTGGGAATACTTGGGCCAATTATAGGATTAAGGGCCCACTGTGGTGATGTAATTCTACCTAAAGTATGGCCTATCTGGTGATTACTTTAAAACTTTTGATCCAGAGTTTTACTTTAAAACTCTCTACTATATTCTCATGTCTTTAAAAATTTTGCCCACTGAGAGGAATTGGCACACTTAGGTTTCTGTAACTGAAGTGAAATTCAAGACCTCATTTAAGTTTCAAATCCACTTGGACAAATTCATAGAACAACTCATAGTTTTAAATCCTGTTATTTGTAAGATGTAACCATAAAATACAATGAAAAAATTTTAATGTCCTACAATGGACAGTTTTAGAAGATAATTGGAATATTCATGTGATGGAATATTATACATTTTTAATCATGTTTTTCAAGTCTATTGAATTACTTGTGAAATGCTCATAACATAATGTTAAATGGAAACAAGACAGGATATGTAACACCATATTCAATGCGACCTCAAACATATGAGCTTGTATATGTGCATGTGTAGATATTTGGGGACCGGAGGTTCTGGAATAGAGTCTACAAAAGTTTCACAAGGGTTATCTCTAGGTATGGTATGATAACAAATTTCTACTTTTCCATTTATTTATGATATTCTAAAATTTTGGAATTTTCTACACTAAATATTAATATGCCATTGTTCTTTTACAATTAAAGAAAAAATAATTTTGTAAATGACTATTGTCCTTCCCAGTAACTCTCTAGGAATCCAAACAATTGTTGCAATGATGCTGCCCTTGCTCACTTTTGTAATTACCCCCAAATTCAGTCTGCAGCCACAAATCAAAAGAAATGTTTTTATCTGATAACTAAATCTCACTTTTTTCTTATTTTAGAAAACGTCCTTATTCTGTTCACTCATCCATTTTTGTTCAGTAGCCTTGGCTTCAAACAACATTTGGCTGGTTCTAAAAGTCAAATGTGCCTTCTTAAGACAAAGATTTGCTATCCTGAGGATATTTAAAAGACTATATTAGGGGCTCTGTATTAGTCAGTGCAGGCTGCCATAACAAAATATCATAGACTCAGTGGCTCAAACAACAGAAATTTATTTTCTCTCAGTTTCTAGAGGCTGGAAGTCCAAGATCAGGGGGCCAGCATGGTCCATTTCTGGTGAGAACTCTCTTCTCAGCTTGCAGACAGCCTCTTCTCCCTGAGTCCTTACATGGCAGAGAAGGAGAGAGCTCTCTGGTGTCTCTTCTCATAAGGACACAGTCCTATTGGATCAGGGTCCCACCCCACCCTTAGGACCTCATTTAACCTTAATTACCTCCTTAAGGCTCTATCTCCAGAAACAGTCACATCAGGCGCTAGGGCTTCAACATCCAAATTTCAGTGGGGACAAAATTCAGTCCATAGTACATTCTGAAAGCTCTTTGAAATGAAGACTTTTCAAAAGTTTTGAGCATTGTTTGCCATAAAGCATAATGTCTGCCGGGTTTCCAACACCACTTGTTTTCATGAACAAGTTTCCAATGCCTTTGTTTTATAAAATGATTTACAATCTATTCTACTAGAATGCCTGTTTCTTTAGCTCACATTTGATTGAGAAATAGGAGAATGACGTCAGTATTATCCCGAAGTTGGATTGCTTCTTCTGTCATTTTTCTGAGTATATTTTTTTTCTCACATAATCAAGAACCTTTCTCAGTGTTAAGGAAAAAGTCTTAGAGATATACGAAAATCTTAAGACAGAACCTTAACATCCCAAAGAAGTGACTTTAGTGCCATCAGTGTCTAGTTTAATGACTTCGTAAACCACAACATTGGTTTTAAGCCTCTTTGGGGGAGCTACAATTACAGATGAAAAAGCTGCAAAGACATTCTCCCCCTGTTCAAGAAAAGCAATGATGAAGAAAAGTTTATCCTGGATTATACATTTAATGTTGATGAAACTGGTCCCTATTAGAAATGAACCACACATAAATATCAGGGTTTAGACCACAAAGGACCAATGTGGATCCACTGACCAACACGCAGGTTCCACCAGACCAGTGTTTTATCAGATTATTATCACTTTTATCTATCTCTGGTTATAAAATGCTATTGATTTTAAGGGATCTGTCCAATCCCTTTTTCCCCCAAATTCTGTTATTTTCCATCTGCAATTTTGCCGTAGACAAAGTTTTCAGGAACACGTATATGAAGGTGTTGCAAAAGTGCCTGCACACAAAACACTTTATACAAATAAAAAACTTACTAATTACATCATTTTATAATCACTCACCTTCCTCTCCTTTCAAAACTCAGCTCTTCTGAAAAGGCTTCCTAACCATGACCCCCCGCCTGCATCCTCACTAGTTTAGTTTAATTGCTACCCCCACCCCCTCTCCTTTACTCCTAGTCATAGAACTCTCCACAGTTTATTCAGTTTCTTACTCACTGAACTCTGAGATCCATGAAAGAAGGAAAGCTCAGTTTTACTACGTTAGGCTCAGCACTTGAGTGTATGGAGCAATCGATACCACATTAAGTGACACTGCCAGATGGGAAGGACAAGCTCTCTGAGCACAGGGATGGAGCTTGTCGCACTCTTCACTGTGTTCCTAGTGTCCACCACATAGTAATACTCAGCAGGATGTGTCCAATGAAATGGGTACCATAAATGAATGAATGGACAGCCTTTTCCATGGTCGTACCATCTTCCCACAAACCTGCTTCCCACATGTTAACTTGGTATTTTTCACTACACCCAAGAGCTGGCACAATCAGGAAGTGTTGCTCCTGTTTTAGATGTAGGAAAACTGACCTACAGACAGCAATTGGGCCTGAGCAGCCACGACATCAGACTGGGCCTGGACTAAGGTCAACCAACTTTCAGACCATGGCTCTTTCCATTCAGGCCAAGCTCCTACCTTATCTTTTCTAAACCTTTGCATCAAGTTCCGGTACCCCAGGTTCAGTTTCCTGCTAGACTGTATGATTTATGCAACTGGCACATCCGTCCACGTACACACCACCATCCTGCTTTGTTCTCATACTGTTTTTAGACCAGATGTCATTAGTATATAATCTCTACATTTTTATAAAACTGCACAGGGGTTTAAATGTCTGCAACGCACACACTGCGCAGTTTGTAAGTATTAACCAGCAGTTCCTTCCAACCTTCGAATGAACTCCATTCTAATTCTTGACAGTCTCTCCTGTAGACTGAAAATTGCAGAGCTCTTCGCTTTTTGCAGTTGCTCATGTCCACCACATAGTTCCCATCTGAGTCTTCACTCATACTGTTCCTTCTGCCTAGAAAGCATCCTCCCTTAGTTAAGAGTCACTCAACTTTTATGTCTTACTCAGGCATCTCCTCCTGAGGAAAGCCTTCTATCATCTTGTTGACACAAATAATTCATAATCAATCTATAAATCAAAAATTGGGATGAGTTTAATATGAGCCAACCCTGAGGACCATGCAGCCCAGGAGAGTCCCTTCACAAAGGAAGGAAGCACCCCAAAGAAGTGGGGTATACAGAGTGGTTATATTGCATCTTGGAACAAAGAGTATTCATCAAATATGATGGGAATTTCCCTTTTACAATAGTCAGAAGATTGCTTTGCTGGCACAGCAGATTAGTGAGCACAACAGGTCTGTGGTCCCAAGGTGAGTGGTCACAAGGTGAGCACAGCAGGTCAGTAATTAATCCTTAGGTTAGGGAGAGATGCTTATCCTTAAGAAATGCTGATATGGGAGAAGCTACATCCCTATCTTTAAGGGCATCATTCTTGTCTTTGGGACATAGTAAATATTTAAAGCAGATGTACAATGCATGTCCAACAGGCCACGTCAGGCCCTTTTAGAAAAACAAGATCAGGCCAAGTTAGTTTTAACCCAAGTGGCTTCCTCATATACTCTAATAATTCCTATTGCTTTTCATTTATTTATCAATCTCCATGATTAGACCTAATTCCCCAATTATAGGTTCTCATAGCACAATGTAACTCTCCCTTGGATCTCTTGTCATAGATACAATTATACATGAATGTGTGTGATTATTTGATGGATATCTGCCTGATGGCAGAGACTATGCTAACATTTGCTCAGCTCAAAAATGGCACATTACTGCTGGGCCCATCCTGGACTCATCTTCTCATTCACCTCATCTTTTGTGTCCCAACCACCTGGTGCTCTTTCTGGTGCCAGCCCCTGTGCATGGAGCAGTTTTGACCAAACACTTCTTAAATAACATCTGAGTCTTGCAACTCTTTCCATTGTGATCCCCTATTATTATACAAAATGTTTATTGACGTGGTGGTGGGGAGGCGGGGAGAGAAGCATTCTAGAGTTCTGTGATTAGGACTCAGTGTTTTTAGTGAGCCTGTGCCCCTGGGCTACAACCTTCACAAAGCCTTCTCAGTTCTGTTTTGTTTTGTTTCCCACCCCACCTTAGGTGAGACAGGAAGGACAGAGGGGGCTGAAGTTCAGTATTTCCCTTCCCCATGTGGGTTAGCCTTTTGTAAAACCCCAGTAGGGTGAGGCTCTGGGAAAATCATTTCTCTTGAGAGGAGGTCTTGTTAATAAAAACAGAATTTTCTAGGTATATTTCCAAACAGCTATTTTCCCCCTCCCCCTGTCGGAAACACAAGTGGATTTTTTTTCTCTGAACTTCACAGTGAGAACGCTGTAGGGCTCCTGGAGGTAAAACTCATGAACACGTGGGGCCCTCCGTAAGACTGGATCCCTCAGAGTTTTTAACTCTCAGACTTGTTCATATCAAGCCTTCAGAAATTCATCACTCCGAGTTTTGGTTTTCCTACCCCTGCACTGGTTCCTGCAGAGTTTTCCGCTCCTGGCATTCTGATCTGGTGAGCTGTCATTCTGTCTATCTGCCTCTCTCTTTAATTTTGGGGACAGTGGTGTGCCCTGTAGCTTCACTTCTCTGAGGGATGTAAGAAAAGTTGTCGATTTCCAGTGTGTTTAGCTTTTTTCTTGTTCTAAATTCCTTATATGCTGGATCCGAAATCAGAAGTCCAGTTTTGCCCAAACTCCATCCAATGTGGGAAATGGCTTTCTGCTCAGTCCTGTCTGACTTCCCCTTCCTGCCCTTTACTGAGGCCCCACAATGCTTCATATGCTGTCCCACATGGGCTCCATGGAGGATGAACTCCACATGAATCAGGACAAAAGATCTTGTGGTTGATATATTTCAAAACAGGCTATATGAATTTTTTTTTTGTTTTTTGAGGAAGATTAGCCATGAGCTAACATTTGCTGCCAATCCTCCTCTTTTGGCTGAGGAAGACTGGCCCTGAGCTAACATCCATGCCCATCTTCCTCTACTTTATATGTGGGACACCTACCACAGCATCGCTTGCCAAGCAGTGCCATGTCCACACCCAGGATCCGAACCAGCGAACCCCGGGCCACCAAAGCAGAATGTGTGCACTTAAGCACTGTGCCACCGGGCCGGCCCCAATATATATGAATTTTTATACATGCAATCACTCAGAGTTCATATTTTAATAGGCCTAAGTTTCTGATGTGAATTTTTGTCAGATGCCATTCAAATAATTTGAAATAATCATTTATATAGAAATAGTTTCATGTGATAACAAGGACTTCATGTGATAGCAAGAACATTTATAAGAGGCCTTCCTATTAATGAGAGCAAAGAAGTAGAAAATTAAGACAGACAGAGGGTGCACATGTCTGCACCCCTGTGACTGAGTCAGTCAACACTTTTGGCAATATTCACTGCCTGAGAACACAGACAGGCTCTGTAGGAAATTACTAATGAGTTTACTGTTTAATTAAAAAGACAAAACTGACAGGGACAATTGCATACAAGGCATTAATCACACAAAGAATCAGAATACACACAGAAGGAACAAAACCTAAAGATTAAGAACACAGGAAGGATGAAGACAAGGCCAGGGTCTTACTTGAACCGCTGGGGAGAATGAAGCGAAGTGAGCTGTGATGCGATGATACTTCTCAAATATTAGCCCACGTTTTCCCTTGTACTTCTATTCCCCCTGTGGTTTCCCTCATCCCTCCCACCCACATCCCAACTAAGCTATTTTGTTCTCATTGCCTGAGAGGAAAGGTGTGACTTTGTGGAAAGGAGAGGATAACAAAGAATCCTTTATCTTCTGTGTTCTAAAGGCAGATGTCTTTAAAGAAATAGAAAAGCTTGGACAAAATGCCTGCCAAGGGTAAGAGAGGACATTTTCTCCTTTCCAGACTAGAAAGATCCCCAGAACTTGTGGAACATAAAAGAGAAAGACAGATGGTAAGCGCATGTGTCAGCATCTCTGTGTTGAGTGAGTCAGTCAGTCAACAACAGGAAGAGAAAATGGCGAGTCCCAAATGAAAGGATCTTGTGCCTTTTCTCCTGGTCAGCATCCTAGGGAGGCAGCAAAACCCACCAGAGGGTTGATTAGACCCAAAGGCAGAAGAAATTTGCACTCTTGGCCTAGATAGAGCCCCAAGAAGGAAGCAAGACCCCTGAGAGGGAAAGTATCTGCCTATGGATCAACAACAGAGGACCCAAGAATAATGGATGTCTCTGTGGACTGATGCTGAAAAGGATCAAATGTTCCCCATTCTCATCCTGCCTTGGCACTAGCTAAGCCTACCCATATATCCACCTAGAAAGGGAATGAGAGACTCAAATTGAGCATTTCCACTCATCCCAGAAGAATGGGACGTGCATAAAATTAAGTTGGATTCTAGAAAAGTACGAAGCGGACTCAGGTGTAGAGTCACACCTGCTGCAGGCTAATTGGGAAAGTTTGGTCCATCTGAAATCCACTGAATGTCTATTATTTGTCAGGTACTATGCCAAGTGCCTTTCTCTACTTAATGTTCACCACAACCTATAATGTAAAGAAACCAGTCTCAGGGAGTTGAAGTAACTTGCCAAGATCATCAAGTTAATGGGTGGAGGATCAAGAACTCCAGCCATTGCCAGATAAAGTTTGTACTCTTAACCTTCTCTCGATTCTGACTCCAACTGGAGAGCAAAGTACAGTGATGAAATGCTCCATCTCTACCCTCACTGAGCTTACAGTCCAGAATGGATGAGAGGATGAAGAGGGCTTCCAAGGAAACAAACCCAGTCCTGTTGGGCAAGAAGGCCCAGGAGCAAACAGACTGGATCATCTTTCATCTCCATGAGGATGGAATCTCAGCTAGAGATTGGAAGACAACCAGGTGTAGATTCTCCACTTTAAAAGAAGTCCTATTGGTTTGGGAGTCAGAGTTTGGTGCAAACCCGGACTACACGGAGGGCAACAGACTTGTGGCCTCAGGCTAATTTAGCTGAACTTCACTTTCTTTACCTTTAAAACAGGAATAATAATACTCATCTCACAGGTCGTGAAGAAGTAAGTGAATCAAAACATTCAACCTAAATAGCTGGTTGGTGATCAATCTACAATAGCTCCTTTCCCGTCCCTCCAGCACAACGCACCCTCAAGAACTACCACCCCATCCCCCCATCCCGAGTCATTCCCAGCTAAAGAATTCCCAGTTTGAGATGTAAGGTGAACCTCCTATGATGAAAGCCAAACACGTTCCTCAAGTTCTCAAACATAGCCCACCTGTGAACCAGGGTTGACATGGATTGTCCGGAACCTTTTGAAGTTACATCAACAGAAACAGTTGTTTCATGCTGGACCCACCAAGTCTGGTTATGACTGAAGAGGCCTCCAATCCAAAGCACTGGCCATAATCTACCTCGTGCAGGTACTACTCTCAACATAGCCCTCAGAGGCCATGTTTCCAACTTCAATAAGCATGTTTTGAGTTCCCCTAAGTGAAAACACATGGTCTTTACCCTCCAGGAGTTCACAATCTTGAGGGGGAAAAGGATATATATAAAAATAACTGACACACCCAGACTGATAAATTACACAAGAGAATGCAAGTGCAGTAAGACACAGATTGATACTGATTGAAGGGGGAGTACGGGGAGGTTTCTTAGAAGAACTGAAATGTGAAGTACAGTTTGAAGGATGGCTATGGCTGCATCTGAATGATATGGGGAGGCTGATAGAAGAGAGTGGAATAGAAGGAGATTTCAAAGCAGAGGAAAGAGCTTAAGCAAGGGCAGATGGGTTAGAAAGCCCACAGTGTATCCAGGGACAATACGTGGCCAGAATTAATCTGTAGTACGAAGTGGCCATGGGTGGCCAAAATATGGAGGGCTTGTAATACCAGGCAACGAGTTGCGTCTACTTTATATGGAATGGAGAGTCATCGCAGATTGCTCTTTAAAATCACTAAAACAAAACTGGATGAGTGAGGACAAAAATAATTATTATTACATGTTATAACTAGAGTAATTCAGTGAACCTTTCTGAATAATCAGATGCTAAGGAAATAGTACCATTGGGATAAAACTTTGGCTTCTGCCTCTGAATTTAATACCTTTCTCCACTAATCCAAATCCACTGGTCATAACTCTGGGTACAAAATAGTCACCTGAAGAATGTCCCAAAAATAAATACCCGTGTCTAGGTCCCAGTCCAAGAATTCTGAGTTACCTGGTCTGGACGGAGCCTGGGTGATGGTAGTTTTTAAATTCCCCGAGTCATTCTAGTGTTCAGGCAAAGTTAAAATCCACACTGTGTGGACGCTGGACCAGAAGCATCAGCATCACCTGGGAGCTTTTTAAAAACAGAGACTCTTGGGCCCTAACCTAGACCTCCTGGATAAGAGTTTGCATTTTTCACAAAATTCCCAGGCAGTTTGTAAACATCAAAATTTGAGACGCACTAGAACACAATCCTGCCTGCGCACTGCTCACCACTGCCAAGCCCACTTTAGTATGAAAAGTGAAGAAGTCCCCAAAGATCTAGATATGAAATGATGACTGAATCACATAATAGAAACCTGAATAAACTTATCTCAGATTTGCCAGGTCAAGCCTTCTCTGCATGGCACCAGGTGACTGAAGAGGGAGAAAAGGGAAGAAAACAAAACAGCAGTCGTTTAAGTAGAAGGAATCCCTGACGGGGCTAAGTCCTAAAATAGTCTGAGGCAGATGGGGTCGTCAGCAGAAGCCTTCAGTGACTGGGAAGTGACCATGACTTAGCACGAGGCCCTGACACAGCAGCCCAGGCTCACAGGACAGTGAGTTATGCCCAGGAGCTGCTCCGGGGTCAGCCCTGTGCTCCTCTGAGAAGGGCTCAGGGTTTTCTCCTCTACCTCTATCCACCCAAGGAACCGAATATCTATTGTCATTTTCACCTGGAATCGTTTAACTGCAAGCCCCAGCTGTGCTCAAGTTAAAAGAGAAAGCTCAAGGCCAGCCATCAGTTTGTGGTGCCTGAAGCATAGAGCACTATGTGGGTGTGTAATCCAACCTCTAACTATGGCCTGAACGTTTGTGTACCCCCAAAATTCATATGTTGAAATCTACCCCCAAGGTGATATCTCGGTAGGTGGGGCATTTGAGAGGTGATTAGGTCATGAGTGTGGAGACGTCATGAGTGGGATTAGTACCCTTATAAAAGAGGCCCCACAGAGCTCCCTAGCCCCTTCTGCCATGTGAGAATACAAGAAGTCTGCAACCTGGAAGAGAGCGCTCACCAGGCCATGCTGGCACCTCGAACTCAGACTTCCATCTCCAGAACGACGAGCAATAAATTCCTGTTGTTTATCGGCCACGCAGCCTGTGGTATTCTGTTATAGCAGTCTGCACTAAGACAGAAGTCATTACTAAGCACCACCTTGGCTTCAGAAAATGACTATGAAACTGCAAAATTGTGCTTTGTGTTTAAAGGATAAGCCTGGTAAGGAGCCAAAAGCGCTCAAGGGCACCGAGAGCCAGTAAGAGCTGGAAGAGAATTTTGCAGAAAGAAAAATTCATCTCAGACTGAAACCAAATCAGTCTGGCGGAAACATGAACTGCTCACTCCTTCATTGCCTTCCAAACTCATTCCAGAGACCAGCAAAATCTCAGCTCCACGTGGGAAGAAATGTCACTTGGGTCTTCAAAGTTAGCCTGGAATCATGTCTCAGTGAATTAAGAAATGATCTAGAAATTTTCAAGCTATGGTTTGTAAATGATTTCCTTCTTTCTTTATGGATAATGGTAAATCCCCAAGGTGCTCCAGCACTCATTTCCTAGGTAGAAAAGGAAAATGACACCAAAGGGTTAACTTCTTTCACCTGGATAGAATTCTAAAATGAATTGCTTTCCACCTTTCTAAAAATGTTAAGTTGGATCATAACTCTAAATGATAGTTAAATTTGCAAGGGATTCAACCAAAACTGGAGAGAGCTGAGAACCAAATCAGGTCCCTGGGGAGATAAAGCAAGAAAGGGATGGCAGCCTGTCTCCACCACTGAGTGGGGACACATGGTCCTTCAGCCACACCCAGCAAGACCATAAAGACTAAGTAAATGTCTGCTGATATCTTCATCTTTATTGTTAATATTTTAGGCTGAACTATATGAAATTGCCATTTTTGTTGGTCAAAAACATTCAGATATGTTGGCAATTTCAGATGATTCAACCTATTGTTAAATTGGCCAAAAGATATTAAATCATTAATGGTAAGACAGATTGCACTGAGATAAGATTGCTTATACTCTCTCAGTGGTGATATAAGTTGGTATAATGTTCCTAGAGATAAATTTAGTAGTATGTGTAAAAAGCCTTAAATTTTTTCGTTCTCTCTAACACAAAAATCCAACAACTAGGGATTTATCACAAAGTACAAAAATTGACCTAGCAATATTATTTAAAATAATTACTTAAATGTCCAATGATAGGGAATAGTATAAAAACGCCTTGTCACATTCATAAAACAATATTACCTACCCAACAAAATTGTATTTTTAAGAAACATTTGAGAAAATGCTTATATAACGGTGGAGAATACAAAAGTGGGTAAAGATATCCAAAATGTAAACTCTGGAAGATATAATTCTGGGTGATTTTTATTTTCGTTTCTTAAAAATTTCTATGTTTGGAATTACATTCTTATAATCAGAAAAATAATTTTTAAGTATAACGTAACTATATAAATTTCCAAAGGAGAATGAAAGTCATCCACTCCCACACACAGCTTGGAGACTGAAGCTTGTAACTACCTCCTCCCCACACACACACACACCCCCACACGCGCCCCTTACTGTATATCAACATGATATGACTATTCTAGAACACTCTTGCCCAGGCAAATGCCTTGATTGTTCAGTATAGGAATTTCCTGAAAGGCCCATCATCAACTCTTCCACAAGAAAGCAATGACTGTTTGCACCTTCATCTTATTTGAATCCTTTACCTCAGGAATCCTCACCTCTCTGTCTCCAAGAGGCCAGCACTATCGTATCATGGTCCTTATCCGACTCTAACCAACCCCACCCCCACAGACATACACGTGGAAAGAGCTGCCTTAAACCAAATTTCCGATTTTCCATAAATTCTGACCTTGCCCTCCTGCTTTAAGACACTGCCAAAGCTCTGTCGAGGGGCTGTTCTTTCCAGAGTAGTGAGCAATGAACTCAGCTCCATCTTCTCAACAGGTTGTGTTGGTGATATTTGGGCAGCCAGCATACAATGGAGTGATACTTATGAAATCCTATCACCTATTTTCTATGAGCCACACGCTGTGCAATCCAAGTAGTAGGAGATTCATTAGCATAAGAATCAAATGAGATAATACAGAGAATGCTGAAGGGCGAGGTAGGTTCGGGAGCGGTGCACTTCCATTCTAACATTCAGGCAGTGAGATGAGAAGGCAAAATGATGTATTTGCTAAATGTGGTAGAATCCTAGGACGACCCCCAGTGACTTTTGCTTTTGTACAATCCTTTCCCCTCTGAGTGTGAGTGGGACCTGTGACATGATGAAATACCTCCACTGTGATTATGTGATGAAGGTTATACTGAAAGGGATTTTTCAGTTGACTTTGAGTTAATCAAAAGAGAGATTATTCAGGTGGACCTAATCTAATCTCAGAAGCCTTTAAAGGCAGAGCGTCTTCTCAGGCTGATGGCAGAAGGGAAGTCAGGAAGATTCCAAGCACAGAAGATAAGGGAGTCTCTTAGAAGATGGAGCAGGTGACATGGCAAGTAATGTAAGTGGCCCCTAAAAGCTAAGGGTGATCCCCAGCTGACAGTCAGCGAGGAAACAGGGCCCTCCATCCTACAATCCTAAGGAACTGGACTCTGCCATCAGCCCAAATGAGCCTGGGAGCACATGCTTCCCCAGAGTCTCCAGATAAGAACCCAGCCCGCCAACACCTTGATTTCAGTCTTGTGAGACCCTAACCAGGGAATCCAGCTAGACCATGCAGACTTCCAACCTACAGAACCATGAGCTGGCTTTTTAAGTGGTGTTTTAAGGCTCTAAGTTTACAGTAATTTGTTAGGCCACGATAGAAATTTAATACACCAAGTGACCGATACAAGTGCAAGATGAGTCAAACAGTCACCACAGAGCTCTCAAGACTCAGATTGGACCCCGGCACGCAGTGATTCCCAGGCAGACTTACCCAAAAGCCTCTCACAAGGGAGCCTGGGCAAATCAGAAGTGCAGTCACTGAAGCCAAGCAGATCTTTCAAGGAGAGAAGTGAGGAGCACCTGAGGGTGGGGGATGGACTGCAAACTAGGAGATGAAAGGGTCATATTAGAATTGTTAGTAGGTGTCTAAATTTCACCTATGCAACCCCCGTAGGGTAGGATTTAGTTGGGGGCAAAAGAAAACCACTGAAGAGAGGAGATGCAGAATTGGCATTAGCACATCCAGGATTCCAGGCTGGTGTGGAGGTCAATGGTGGAGTTTCAAGAGGGCTACTGGGGTCAAGGGCACAAGAGGAAGGTGAAACCAGACAAAGAAGGGGTTGGTGGAGGATCAAACTAGCTAGAGAGTTCTCTTCATTCTCCCTCAGGTACAATACATGTTGCACAGACCTGGTCTTGTTACTGTGAAATTTCCTTCTTCAAAGGTCCATCTCTGGGGGCTGGTCCCCTGGCCTATTGGTTATGTTTGATGTGCTCTGCTTCACTGGCCTGGTTTGGTTGCTGGGCACAGACCTACACCACTTGTCAGCAGCCATGCTGTGGCAGCAACCCATTAACAAAATAGAGGAAGATTGGCAACAGATGTTAGCTCAGGACAAATCTTCCTCAGGGAAAAAAAAAAGAAAAGAAAAAAAGGTCAATCCCTGCTCTTCTCCATTACCTTCTTACTCTTCCTTCAAGGACTAGGATAAATCCCATCTCTTCTGGGAAGTCTTCCTTATAACACCTGCCTGAAGTCACCATCCTGTATCTGTACTTCAACTTCCAGTGAAAGATCCCCGATCAATAGGAGGCATTTCCTAGTTGATTAGTTCCAAAGGCAATGACCTCATTTCTTCAAGCAATAACCTGCCCCATTTTGAGGTAGTTTTAATGGTTAAAGAGTTCTTCTTCACACTGAGCCAAAATCCATCACTTAGTAGCTGTATGATGCCAGGCAAGTGACTACCTCTCTGAGACCCACTTTCCTCCTTTGCAAATGGGAATAAAGTTAGTACTTTCCTCAAAAGATAATTAGGAGGATTAAATAAAATAGTCCAAGTAAAAGGCTTTGTAGTCTGTCTGACACATAGTCAGGGCTTGATAAATGGTGGTGGTGGTTATACTGTTGACAGAAATGCTGAAATGTGTCTGTGACAACGTCTGGTGCCCTGTAGGCACTCAGTGAATGGCAGCTCTTATCAACTATGGCAGGTGTCCGAAGTTACACAGAGACCCCCTCCTCTCTTTTCAAATGGCACCCTCCAAATATATAAAGACAGTTGTGTAAGCTGCCCAAAATAGAATATATGATCAATAAATGTTATTTCCTTTATTCCCCTAGTGTTCTCTTGTTCAAGCAAAAATCCCACATTGCAGGCTATCTTCTTCCAGACGTCCTCTACCAGGTTTATAAATGCCTCTCTCCAAGTGACACCCCCACCCCCAAACTGAAGAGAGCCCTGCAGATGGGATTAAATATACCTTACAGAGTACGGAGGAGCCATGATCCACCCTGACCTGGCAACACTACTTCTCCTAATTCGATGGAATTTTTTTTCACATATAAAATCAGCACTTCACATTGAGTACTTACATTTCCATGGCTCTCTAATTTAATTTAATCCTTGAAAATTATTTGAAAATTTTATTCTATCATCCATGATGTTTGCGGTTTTTTCAGCTTTGTCATCTGCAAATCTGAGCGCCTGCTTCCCAAGTCTCCATAATCATTTGGCATTAATTTTGTTCATGAATCTCATCTCTTAATGGATTTTGAGATGTTTATGGGTAAAAAAAAAATCTTCTACGCTTTACAATATCCTCTACAGTAACAGCTTTTAAACTTTTGTAACTGAAACCCATAATGAGAAATACATTTAATGTTGTAACCCAGTTCAATTCACACACACACACACAAAACCTGATATAAATGTTTAATAAAACAATACTTATGTTTATGATTCCCTCTGATATTGTTTGTTCTATTATATTTTATTTTTATTATTAATTGTTGGTCAAGACCCATCTGATTGATTTCACAATCCATTAACAGGTTGTGGCCCATAGTTGGCAAACTACTATTCTATGAAAGGGCTTTTAAAACTTTTCCACTAAAGTGGCAGAAAGAAGTTCATCCATACTCTGGGGCAGGAGGGGTAGCAGTGCTGCCCAAAGAACTCTTTGCTTTATCTTTAAAATCCTTGAGGATATTGTACTCCACTGTGTAGCATATCTATGTTTGTCTTAATAGAAAGCTAATGGGCCTTTTTCCATTTTTTCTAGTAAAAATTATGATCCAGGAAAGTGTTCTATGTTTCTCCCATGCCTTTGTTTGCCCTTTGGCACTCCACCAGAAACTCACCAACAGATGGGTTCCCCAGTTTGAGAAGAAAAGCTCCACAGCTCTAGAAACAAGGCTAATCAAATGGCCATTCCTTGGTAAGAATCGATTGATTTATTGATAGGCTATTTCCCTAAAGAAAGGAGTGTGCATGAGATAGGGTGAAGTAAGTGCTCCATTAAACAAATATTATTTAAGTTTTTCTTGGGGTAGGAAGGAGACATGGGATAAAAGAATTATTAGTGAAAGATAGATCAGGAAGATGGGCTTTGTCGGGAGACAATTCCCCATGGGTCTCCCACATTTCTGTACCTCTTGCAAGCAGCGGCACTGCCTCTCTTTGTCTGGATTGTCTTTTCAAAGACTTTTGTATACAATTGAATATCCTTGAAAGAATATTCTTGAATACAGAGATAGTGTGTCCCTCCAGAGCATAGAGCAGGTTTGTTTACTGTCCAGGATGATAAAGATAACGCCTCCCTCTAGTCAATGGTCAAGCAGGCTTACGGCCCATTATAAAAGATTTGAGTTCCCTAAACTTAGGGTTCCTCTTCTGTATTGCACCCCACTGTGTGTGCAGATGTACCTTGTCCTACAAAAATTGAAGCTTGGGAAACTGCAGCAAATGCTAATACTCTGGCTACTGCTATTACTGTGAGTAATAAACTCTCTTTTATCTCAGACCTAGGAGTCTTGTGTCTTCGGCCAGTATCTATGAAATTGCGGTGGGCTAACTGTTAGCTTGCAGGTAGGGTAAAATCTCTGACCTTTCTCAGTTCTTGACAATCTCATGCTACTGATTCCAACAGGCAAGCCCACATCTTGAAGTAATTAAGTTTATATTTTATTCTTCCATTTCTTCATTCAATAAACAAACATTTATTGACTACCTAATCAATGCTAAGAAGAGGCTGGGGATAAGGAGACCCAGCATTAGGCAAAACAAAGTCTTCTAATAAAAAACAAAAGCCTCATAACAAAACAGAGTTTAGTAAGGAAGACAGAAAACAAGTAATCAAATGAGCAAACAAGATCATTTCAGAGAGAGTAAGTGCTAGAAAGAAAATAATCTAGTATAACGTAATAGAGAGGGATTGGGGTAGACATGGAAGGAAGGACAACCTGAGGCTGGGTGATCGAGGAAGACCTTTCAGAGTCAGTGAAATGGGAGCTGAGACATTCATGACAAGGTAAAGCAGCCATGAGAAGAAGGTCCTGAGGAAGAATATTCTAGCAACAGGTACTGGGGATGCCCTAAGGCAGGAGAGAGGATGACCCGTTCAGGAAGAGAAAGGCCAAAAAGCCAAGGGGAGAATAATGGTGGCTGAGATTGGAGAGGCGGGTAGGGCCACGTCCCAGGAGCCTTGAGGGCCACAGAAGGGCTTTGATTATCATTGTCTCCTTTCTGGCCTCCTTCCCTTCATTCCCAATACCCTCCAGCTTTCCTCCTGTCTCAAAGCGTCTGCCTGGGCGCATTCTTGATGGAGCCTTGATGGATGGCTTTCTAGATTTAACAGTGAGCGGTAACTACCCTAAGCCTTTAATTTACGGTCTGCAGAAGTATTTGCCTGATATGAACGGAATTGTAAAGACTGAGAGTATGTCAGGGCCGTCTCCAAAGCCCAAATTTCAGATGTCTGGCATCACGGAGGAGGGAAGTGAGGCGAGATGCCTTCCTGTAACTCTTTCTGTCACACCAGCTGATGGGACAGACTCCTTCTCGGTCAAGTTTAATTCCAGGATGTAGACACTCATCTCTGACAGCAAAGAAATGAAGAGTGGCTTCCAGCGGCTTACTTAAAGAGCTTCTGATGCTTCTTAAAGAGTCTTATTTGCCACTCACCAATTAGCAGCTTCCTGAAAGGGAAAAAGAGGAAATTGACCCAACATCTTGTGACGAGGAAAGTCATCAGCTAATTATGTCAAATCCTTACTTCTATATGAAATTCAAGAACAGAGAGAAACTCATTTAGTCAAACTAACCAAATTAGTTAGATCTCCAAATAGAGTAAAACTAATTTACTGATCTACTAATTTAAGGAAATTGGGATACCACAAGTTAAAAGTCTATAAAATGGAATAATGTCAACAGAAACTACCTTATTATTTCTAGTAACTAGAGCAACGCAAGATTACCACTAACTCGGAATTTCCAGAGAGATTCTGCAGAACCTGATACAATGAAGAGAATATTCTATACCGTTTGATCTAGACAATGGTACAATTCATGCAGTCTATGATTGTGTATATAATTTGTGCTTCCTCTTAATTCAACAAGATTCTCAAATTTCATCTTTAGGGGTTGTTTTCTTAGCAAACAAATTTTTCGTTGATAATTCACAGGTAAACTTGTCAGCCAGCATTATCACAAATACCATATTATTGGTGTTTCAATCAATGAGGTTATGTTGGAGTCCTGTGATCATTTAATCACAACTGATGATATCTTCGGGAGATTGAGAACTACTGGAGCAGGACAGAGCGATTGGAATTCTCTCATATGAGCCAGAAATAGGAAAAGGCTGCCATTCGGGTCAGAACCAGAGGCCTGTTTCAGGGGCCTAGTCCGGGTGGGTTAAATCTGAGAGAGTATCCAGCAGGCACGGCATCCACAGACACAGCGCAACAGTCACAGAGTCCCAATAAGATCCTTCCCCAAGCTGGATTAAGACAAACTAGGAGTTTCTCAAAATGGCTTCATCACAGCATTTATGTTTTCAGGTTTAGAGAAAGCATTTCAGCTTTTAGGTCCAGAAAGATCTGAAAAGGCTGGTGATGGGAATTTCCACAGCACGTGGATTTCTGAATCCCACTTGATCCCAGGCTCACGGTGCATGCAAAGCCAGACTGCCACCTACTGACATGCAGAAGGGGTGGCTTGGCATTGTTCCATTCTTAGGTATAAACAAGGTAGTGTTGATTACAAATGGTCCACTGAGCCCTGCCTGCCGCTTTTTAAAAACACAATGGAAATGAAAGAGTCATTGATTTGAGACCTGGATTATATATTTTTTTAAATTGTTGGGAAAAAAACACTCTGCCTAAATATATATAATATCTGCTGATGGTTCAAAAATAGAAGAGGAAGTTTGGCTTGTGGCAATTGAGTGGGGCAAATATGACTGCATTTCAACTTCCTCCTATTTCTTCAGTATAAGAAATGAGAGACTGCAGGCTTGCACCATTGAACTGAAAACTCCTTGAAGGCAGGAATTATGTCTTACTTATATTTCAATTTCCCTAGGCCTGACGTATTTCCTAGTGCATACTAAAGGCAAACAACAGTTTGTTAAATGAGTCTGTACAGTTTTAATAATAGTAATAATAATAATAAAATTAAAAACCAAATCAGATGCTCACAAAAATGAACCGAGATAACCCTCAATGTAAATCCTTTCTCGAATAGCTGTGTACTTTGGATGGTTTGCCTAACCATTATAAAGTTTCATTTTATAATCCTTAAAATGAAGAAGATGCGACCTCCCTCACTGAGTTGATTGATGGGGATTAAATGGCATGACGTATATGACATGCTTATCACAGAGCACAGCACACAATCACTCTTCAAGAAACAAAAGTTTTTTTAAGTAAAACAGGCCTAAGTTCCTGTCTGCTGCCTGTTCTGACCCTGGGGCATGATTGCCTGCTTAGGATCCTCCAGCCTCAGCTTTCTTGCCGGCTTAAAGAGATCCTTCGACTGGCCAGCCAGTGGCCCGACCTAACACATGAGCACAACCCAGAGAGCCGTAGCAAAGCAGGTTGGGGAGGCGGGAGATTAATTGAAGACTTTTGTTATTGTTATTTTTAGTTACAAACCGGCAGGAAAACAGTTCCTGTCAGATAGTGACTCTCTCACTAGAAGGCAGAAACGCAGGTGGGAGGAGGGTTGACCATTAATCATTAGGAAGCAGGGAAGGAAATTGAGACAGGAAATGTCAACACCCAAATGTCCTTACTCGGGGTTGGTCTGAAGGCAGAGCCACGGACCAGCATGCTAAAAGCTGGGGCCCCGGCTGCAGCAGAGCCAGCGCGGAGGAAACGGGCCAGCTCTAGAATGTCAAACCAAAATAGACCGGGCACGTTTCCCTTCTAAAGCAGAGGGACCAGCTCCTCTCATACTTGGCTCTCAAATTCTTGCTAAAACTTTGGGAATCTGTCTTGAAAGAAAATGCTTTCTTACGGTTAAGAATTAAAGTAGATGCCAAAATAGGGGAGGATAGGAACATAGCTTCGCATAACTTTTCTGGGCCTCCATTTTCTAGTCTGTGAAATGGGGATAAAATGTCTGCCTTCTCTCCTTATAGACCTGCTATGGAGACCTAAGTATAACAATGGTGACGGTGGGCTTGTCGTGACTCAGAGAGCTTTTGATTCCTGTCACGATAGGAAATGAAAAGGCCCCTTGTGCCCCAGTCAGCTGAGGCAGGGCAAACCCAGACCGCATGGGGGGACCTCAAGCTCTGCTGGCAACGTGGAGTCATGGTTCCCAGAGGCGCCACATCTGTGCCTTTGATTAAAGCTTCTGAAGTACGTTTACTTTCCTCTTGATTTTGTCAAAAGTTGGCTTTGCCAGACGAGTATTTCTTTTTTGAAAGGAATAAATTTTGTCTATATTACAAATTAAGCCCTGAGGGATAAATTAATCAAATAAATGCTTACACTGTGATCACTTTTATCCCTCAAAAATCTTTTCCTCCCGATAACGCTTTTATCTTCAGATACTGCAGTGGCAGGGGGCAGGGTGGTGATTAAGAGCACAGGCTTACAGTCAAACAGATTTGAGTTCAATGTTCACATAATAAGCACTAAGTACGTATTATTTGGCAATTTAACTCATCTATGCCTCAGTTGGCTTGTCTGTAAAATGGGAGAAATAGTGGCTTTAGGGTTTGCTGTGAAGACTGACACATGGTAGATAACCCCTGTTATCTAAATGTTAACTAGTGAGTTTATGACGCAACTAGACCACAAAGTTTAAAGGTCTTTTTTTTAATGAATTAAAAGATTCATATTGATTCAGTCAGGATTTATTCTGGACCCCCCAGACTCTGGGCACCATATGAAACAATTAGTTTGCCAAAGTGAATAAAGCTGGGCCAGTCAGTCTAGTTGGTGAGAGAAACATTCAAACAAATCATTTCGATCCTACACAATGAAGCTGCCCCAGGACGGGGTTCTAAAGTCATTTGATCTCCAAAGAAGAGAGTGACCAACTCTGCTTGGGTGGATCTAAGATTTCACAGAAGTGGAAACTCATACTGGGTCTCAAAAGATGAAAAGGGGTTTACCAGAAAGAGGAAGGGAAGGACACTTCAGGAAGACAAATGGTGTCTCCTGAAGCAGTCCATCCATGGTACTGCGACTTGGGACAGTTTGCCACTTCAGCATCCTCAAGCACAAAGCGCATCATACAAGCACGTGTGGGAGACGGGGTTTAGGGAAGTGAGGCCAGGTCGTAGAGAGCCCAGTGGTCCATCCTAAGCAGGCTGGATTTTCTCTTGTAGGAAATGGGGGGGTTTTGAAAGGTTTTAAATGAGGAAGAAAATAATCAAATAGGATTTTAAAAAGATGACTCCAGCAGCCTGGTTGGATTGGAGAGAGGCCCAGGGCAGAGTTAACCAATGTTAAGTGCCATCCTGATAGCTCTGGCCGAACAGGGAGAGAATGAACTCAGGTGAATGACAGGAAGGGGAGGAGGGCACAGGTAAGAAAAGCATTTAGAAGGCAGATTAGTAAGACATAGAGGCCCTGTGAATTTGTTTGAGGTGAGTCAGAGAGGTGTGGCCGAAGGAAGGGAAAGGGTAACAGATGGAAAATTCTAACTAAGTGGACCTCTTTAAAACAAAGCTCCTAGTGCTGGGAATGCGGAAGTACAAGCCAGAGCCTGCACTTGCCAGAAACATGCATAGTCCAACGGACAACAGGAAACTAAACCAACAATTACAGAACAGGGTTTCGGGTGCTTTACAGTGTCCATTGTACTTTCACAACCACTGTCACACTTAGGTTCGTTCCACAGTTACTCTGTAAGTTTGCCCTGCAAGTCACTCCATGGCAAGCACTTTCTGTCTCTAACAGCTGAGAAAATGGACTCGGAGAAATTAAGACACAGAACTAAGTAGAGAGGACCGGGGAGGCTCCAAGAAGAGGCATCCCGCTCCCTCTGCAGCCGCAGAAACGCCTCCAGGACGCCTTCTCTGGCGCTGAGCCTCGAGGGTGAGTAGGAGTTGATCCGCAATAAAGACAGGGTGGGTAAGGAGGGGGCTTCAGGCAGAGGGGAGCGTGTGTGCAGTTGGAGGGGCTGGAGTGCCTGTGCAAACTGGGATGTCGAAGACCTGAGGCTGCAGAGGGAAATAAAAGTCAGACAGGGGCCTCCACAGACAAAGCCAGGGGAGATGGACATGATTATGCCATTGTTTTTGTGGTTGTTTATTTTCCTGAGTGTCGAAACTGCAGGCAAGGCTTCCCTGTCCTCAGTGTGCGAGAAATGTCCAGAAAATCCTTTGGATGAACGAGAACTACCATTTATTCAGTGCCTGACGTGTGCCAGCAATAATGATGCTCTTGTCCTTACAAACGGCCCTAACCAGTAGATATTAGTAACCTGACTGTGATGCTATAGAGGGTCATGTAACCAAGGTCACATAATTGATAATTAATAGAGCTGGGGGTTGAACCCATGTCAGTCTGGTCCCCAAACCTGTGCTCTTTCCTTTAAACCAGGTTTTAATTTTGGCACTACTGACATTTTGGGACAGCTCATTCTCTGTCGTGGGGATGTGTTCTGTGCATTATGGGATGTTTAGCAGCATCCTGGCCTCTACCCCCTAGATGAAAGAAATACCATTCATCCCCCAGTTGTGACGATCAAATATGTCTCTAGATATTGTCAACTATCCAGGGAAGGGGAAGGCAGCAAAATTGCTCTGGTTGAGAATCACTGCTTTAAACTATGTTCTCCCTTAAGACGTAAAGAGGGAGACAAGTAGGTTCATCATTGTAATGAAGGGAGAGCCCGGAATATCCTTGGTGAAGTAGGTCAGATTCAAATGTATTATGTTGTGTATGTTATAGGTTCAGCGGAAAGTGAGAAAGGCCCAAAACAAAGGGGCTTAATCCAGAGGGAAGGTGATTTCTCTTTCATGTCAAAGTGGAGAGGTGGGCCATCATGTGGTGTGGCAGTGCCTTTCCACAGGTCCCTCAGGGACCCAAGTTCCTTTCGGCTTCCTTCTCATCATTCCCAGGGTATGTCCTTCATCCGCATCATCCAAGATGGCGCACCAGCCATCACAGCCTTATTCCAAGCAGAACAATCAGGTTAGTGGGAAGGAGGCAAACCACACCTCCCAGCTGTCCCCTAAAAAACGTTCCCAGGAACTGTCACATGACATTTCCACTTACATCTCACTGGTCAGAACTAAGTCACATGACTACACTTAGCTGCAAGCAGGGCTTAGAAATGTAATCTTTATTCTGGTCACCGGGGCCCAGGTAAAAATGCTACTTTTATGGGCAGAGGCAAGACTGGGATTTAGGGGATCACCGGCAGCCTCTGTGCCATGCGTGATCCTCAGTGATAAAAGGATTGTAATTTCACCAAACTGCACCTTATGTCTCCAGGTGCCAGTTTACTGTCACTTGGGTTCCACTCAGTTTTCATTGTATTGTGAGCATATGTTATGGGTCGAATTGTGTCACCCAAAAAACATGTTGAAGTCCTGACCCCCAGTACCTGTGATTGTGACCTTATCTGGAAATAGGTCCATATTGCATGTGATCAAGTTAAGATGAGGCCATTTGGGTGGGCACTAACCCAATGTGCCTTGTGTCCTTATACAAAGGGGAAATTTGGACACAAAGACAGACATGAGCACAGGGAGAACTCCACGTAAAGAGTGAAGCAGAGATCGGGATGATGGCAAGGAACACCAAAGGTTGCCAGCAAACCACCAGAAGCTAGGAAAGAGGCATGGAACAAATTCACCCTCCCAGCTCTCTAAAGGAAGCAGCCCTGCTGACGCTTCGATCTCAGACTTCTGCCCTCCAGAACTATGAGACAATAAATCTCTGTTGCTTAAGCCATCCAGTTCGGAGTTCTTTGTTACAGCAGCCCTAGCCAACTGATACAGCATACTTATAAGAAATGAAAGACTATGACGACCTCAAAGGATTTTCACAATCGTTCGCACCTCAAAGAAAGTGTTTTAATCCCTCTTTGTTGTCACAACCAAAAGAAAGGCTTTTTTGGTCTACACAGCCTGAGCAGCAGGCAGAAGAAGCTCTGGAGGCTGCCGAACAGGGAGGACCTGGAGAAGCAGGGCGAGGAGTGGCTGTTTCTATGATGCTGGCAGTGACTATCTCCTATCCTCCATCCAATCAGAGGAAACCAACTTTATTAACAGCGCGTCTCCTGCGAGCACCTTCAATAATAATTTTGGCTTATAGTCAGTGATGTTGTAGCAAATGTAAGGTAAATACATGTACAATAAATTGGTCTTCAAAAAAGAAAACTGTGTACATATGTGTTTATTATAGATCTTAATAATGGATATGTAGCATACAATTTATAAATAATAATACTCCTTATTGTAAATTTCTAGCCAATTTATTCCCAGGGAAGGCTTTCATTGATTTTTGCCAAACCCTTGCATCCAGAGCCAATCTATAATTGCAATTTAACGATGACTGACAAACGGAGCTAGTTCCCAATGCAGTAACTCTTTTCCCAATAAACGTATTGTCATTAAATCTGATATGTGATTTTGTGTTAAACCATTTCTCACCCTTGTATTAATTATATTCATTAAACTGAAATTTTTCCAGCTTTGGCAGTAAATCAAGCCTTAACTTACAATGTCTACTGATTTCCACCATGTAAAGACTGCACAATGGCCAATTTCAAGCCACCAGTGAGCGGGGAAGAAATGCACAGTGGCTCACCTTTATATAGCATTTCTACCATACAGAGGCAATAGATGTAAATAACCTCAAGAGCACAGAGAAAAGTCAAATGTACTAAAATATTTAGGAAGTGATGAATTTTAAGTATTATTGTCTTTGTTTTTAGTATAATTTATTTCATTGTAAATTAATATCATTTAATTTTTTGTAGTGGGTATGTTTAACAACCAGCTGTCAAAATTCCTGAAAATTTAACCATTGGCTCTCACGGGCTGATACAAGCCAGCTCCCGCACACCACTGATTGTTGGCTGTTACCAACATTCAGATTTTCCCACTATGTGAATACAAGCAATTTCCAAGCTACACCTTGAAGAGGAAATAGTTGCACCTAATGCAGTATTTCTATCTTTTTTCTCCTACCAAATCTCCCCTGAGATTCAACCCATGGAATTTAACATCATCCATCATCAGTCATGAATATTTATTATAGTCCTGGGGTACGCGGGACTGTGTAAGGTCAGGGACTTTGTTGCAGAGTGTCAGATCCGTGGCTGTTGCTCAGTGAATGCTTGCAGAACCAGTGACCTAAAATTATTACATAGTGTTCCAGGTGATTACAAGTCCTAGGGTACATGACAGTTTTTCTTTCCTTTATTGTCCCTTTTCTGCTCAATTTATGGACAAAATGGCATAAAACTAAACAGATCAAATTAACTGGGGCCACAGTAATTCTTGTCTTCCTGTCCTGCTCTAGGTTGTTAAACTATGACCGTTTCGCATGGTGGGGCAACAAGCAGAAGTGTCTGAATGTAACCTGAAGAGCTCTCTCTGGATGGCCTGGACTACAAGTTAGCTGGAACCGGCAGAAGGAGCTGCAGCCAAGCTTAGCTTCCCACGGCACCAGTAATTTCCTCCCTCTAGAGAGAAGATAGAGAACGTCCTATAGGCCCCAAGGTCTCTATGTGCTGGGCAGCTAATGTTCCCAGCCAATTCCTACCTATAGTTGGCAGCCCAAATACAGACTTCCTGCAGCCAAGCAACCCGTGTATTCCCCACTGGCATGGGTACTTTCTCTTAAATGCCCTGTGAAAAAGGAGACCCATGGAGTGGTGGGGTCTGACCACTGGAATGAAGGCCCATACTGAGGGTCTACCAGTGCCCTGGCCCCGTACATCTCTGGGATGATGAGACAATCAGGAGATGACTGGTGCTTTCTCTTCTCTTAAGGACCCTTGGTCTCTTGGGGTTTTCACTTTTCCAGTAAAGCCTATATTATAACCTAAACTTTGTGACATTGTAGAATTTGCATCAAATCCAGGTGGAACTCACTTGGCAGAACAAGGAGAGTCCCAGCAGGAACCCATCTTCACAACAGGCACCCACGATGTTCCACATTAACTGGGACTATATGCGTGTAGTTCTAGGGGGAGGCCTGAGACAAGGACCAGGCAACCTGGAGCCCGGCAGTCCCCAAAATAGATATGTGATCTAGCGAGAAGTTTTTTAGATCCCTATTCCACAAATGGCTCATCTCTGAATTTCCAATGAACACACAAGCTGAAACACAAAAAACAGTCAAACAAAACAAAACCCTAAGTTCCCCTCGACGCCATGAAGCCGGTTGAGCTGCCACACATGATGTCATGTGATCTTTACTAGTGATTTCTTGTTGATGCCCAGGAGGGGACTGAGGACACAATGCCTATTGTTCACATGTCCAGAACCTAAAGGGGAGACTTTGTTCTGGGATCCTTTTGATTACAACAAAAGATGTATAACAGACTCAATTCTGCCAGGTGTTCTGGCAAATGAGTATGCAACAAACAAAAGTAAAAGGTGAGTCTTCGTTCACTGAAGGCTCTACAAATGACACGACAAAAAGAAGGAAGGTCCCCAAAAGATGCCAAATTATACACCAGCCTCTTTAAGTCTTTTCCAGTCACCACTGTGTGGTGAATACCCAGGTCATCAGCAAGATGTAGTTCATGGCCACCTTAACAAAGAGAGGACACACAGGAACTCGAGACCAGACACCTCTGCCCGACCTCTTGAAAAATATTTGGAGATAACTTCTGGGGTGCCACATAGTCAGAAGACACTAAAAGAATAGCAAGTTCTTCATGCTTCTGTTCCAAGAATTCAAGGGCTATACGAAAGCAAAGTGTTCCGAGTCCAAGGAAAATCGGAGTCCATTTTATACTATTCTCTGGATGCTGAAGGCATGTAGATAGAATGATGCTTTGCGGAGGGGCAGGAAAATGAAACCTAGCTTTGCTTCTTGTGCAGTACAACTCAGCAGTAGTGAGCACAATGGAGCTGTTGTCTTCACAGCAGTCCAGGCACCACCCTACAAGTCCCGTGAGGCTAGGCTGCTAATGGGCTGAGCTGACTGTGATGGTGTTTTCAGGGTATATCAGAGGCAATAGCCACTGCTTAGCCAAACTTGGCAAGAAGACCATGCCCATTGAAAACACTGAAGTCAAGGTGCTTCACTTCTCGAAAGTCACAATGATCCCACTAAGCAAAGAGGACGAAATCTTTGTGTGTCGAGATCCAGGTCTGACTGTCAAGAGCCAGGTGGGCTATAAACGCTCCTTCTTACCCTCAAACAAATGAACAAAGAAAATCCCAAGTCACTAAGGTTATCCTGAAAGTCACTTGGAAAGCACTAAATTCTTTTGGGCAGTAAACCTGTTTCATGAAGATCTTACAGGGATCATTGCACATGTATGTCTGAAGGGCTTCTGAGTTGCACATAGGAGAATCATAATCCATACTCAGCATCATTATTTTTATAAACAGCAAAGCAGTCCCTTTTGAAATTGTTTAGGGATCATTAACATTGAAAGGATAAGAATCTGAGACCTCAATATCATGATTACTTCTTTCTACAAATAATTTTTTTTTTATGTTGGGAATCATATTGCTAGTTGACAATCAAGTAATTACCAACACAAAGAAAGCCAGCACCCACACAACAGCATGCAACCCGAGGGTGCCGACACATACGTGTACTAACTCTAGCCCTGCTGAGAAGGTTCTTTTGGAACAAAGAAAAAAGGCAGGGAAAATAGCAGCCATAGCCACAGAAGCTGGTTATAATAAATGCCGTCAAGAAATCGTACCCAGTATTGACATTAATTGTGATTGAAGAGTTGTGCCTACAGTTTCTGTCTGCAGACTCACAGGTGTTGTCAGTGTGCTTGCTGAACCCCAAAGCCCTGTGTAAAGGCCTGAAGGTCACTGAAAAACCCAAACATTAATAGTTTTGTGCAGATGGAAACATCTGACTTCACTATAACCTATTTATTCATTGCATAACCTCCTCCCAGCTGCCACTGTTGTGTCCATACACAGCATTGTGACACAGTCTTTCTTATGATATAATATAAATGGAACAAAGAGGGCTGCCTGCGTACACTCAAGGTTCACGGCTGTATAGCTCCCATCCTTTCAACAAACACCTACAGCGTCGGTACTCAGCAATTCCGATCTTTATTTGGAGCACTGGAAATAGGTCATTTTTCCCCTTTAGGAAAAAAAACAGCACATTTTTCCAAGGTTGGTATAGTTGTTTTTGACTCTTTCATCTAGCACATAGTAACTGTGAACGCTGGGCTTATCTTAGGGGCATTAGGTAATTCTTGGAGGGCTCTGAAACCCACCACGCGTGAAGCAACTGAGACTTTTAAACGTATTCATGTTGTGGGTTCTTAGTATTCAAATCTACAGCATAAGTAGATGGTTTAGAGATGGACAATAGAGCACTGATTACCAAAATCCAAATTAACGTTCACGCTCCACTTCTAAGGTGACACACCTGCTTTTGCTTAGCAGTGAGTTTCGTTTTTTAATAACTACAAATTGGCAGATTATGCCTTGCATAGTCATTGAATTTCAGTGTTTTGAAGCCAGTCTACCTGTGTTTCAACAACCCTGTCAGTGTTTCCAGATCTAATCATCAAACCACAGTGGCAAATGCAAAAAGGTACAAAACACCATGATTTAGGAGTTTATAAACTCCAATGAAACAGGTGTACTTAAAAACGTTAAATTTATAATTTTATTTAACATTTTAAGACAATACTAGAAAAAATGTCAATAATTGGTACATGACTGATTATAAGGATTCAGATTCAGATCTTACTGGCTCCAAACCCTTTTCTCCCTACTACGTAGACATTTCCAGAAAGGTCTGCCAAGCTTGCTCTATCCACTAACCTTCTGAGAATTTGTCTTTTAGTTAAATGTCTCCAAAAGGCCCAGCTGTCACAAGACAGTTGTGAGGAAGGAAGACCTTGATACAATTCTTGGGGGTTGGTCTGCCAGAGAGACTCTGGAATGTTCCTCCCCAGCAAAGGCATCTCATGTCTTCTGTTGTTCTAAAACATTAAGGGGACTCACCAAATTGATTGATAATGAAAATGATAGCAATGATCAGACATCCTTAATGCCTGAACTTTAAGGTTTGGAGGACTTTTACGTGAGAAACTGCTGCTTAAAAGGATCATCTGCACAGGTTTTGATCTTGTACTATAGTTATGTAAGATAGGACCAACTGGGGGAAACTGGGTGAAGGGTACGTGGGACCTCTGTGTCCTATGTTTGCAACTTCCAGTAAATCTACAATTATTTCAAAATTTAAAATTCAAAAAAAAAAAGAGATAACCTGTGTAGTTCAGCAGGAGGGACATACACTTTCCAAGGTTGGGAGTAGAAGAGGCACTCCCCCCAATTTCTAAACAGAATCCCTTCTTCAGTCCCAGAGCCCAGGTTCCCAGAGGGGGCTGGAGGCACCCTGGTGTTATTCGGAATTCAGAGTTAGGGGGCTAGGTTGTGGCCCCGGCTCTCCCACTAACTGGCTCTGTGATCTTGGTCACATCCCTTAGCCTCTGAATCTGTTTCTTTATTTGTAAAATACGTCTTTCTTTTCCAGAAAAGGCCACCTCCAGGTTGAAGGAGATCATAACAACTCCCCAAGACAATATGTGTGAAGACCCAAGTAAAGCAACATACGAACATTGGTTTTTCTGAAAATCATTTCTGCCAGATGTGGCCCAAAAGACCTCTGTGAGGCCAGCAGCCCCTTCCATGGGGCACTCACATCCCTCTGCTTGCCATGGCAGTGGCTCTTGAGATGGCCTATAGGCTTGAGTCTCCAGCTGTTAACCTCACCCCAAGTCCAGTGCCTTTACTTAAAAGAAGTAACTTTGTTCCTCTTCGTTAGCACAGCTGCTCGCAGTTATCCTCCTCACACTCCCACAGCCACTTGCCACTAGTCATACATGTCTCCACCATCATGGTGACCCACGATCAGCTGTGATTCTGGGCATCTCCCAGGCTGCCTTTGGGGCTGATACTTGGAGGTTTCATCCTGCCCTGGCATGTCCCACAGAGCTGGGTGGTGGCACTGAGCAAAGGGTCAAAAGTGTCCAAGTATTCCTTCCCACTGAAAGCTGAAGACCAGCATGGCTGTATGGGCCTTGCCTTTGACCTTGAAGCCATGTGGGTCCTGGAAGCACACGCTGGCCTGCTTAATTTCCTGCTCTAACCTGCAGCACCTGGAAAGCTCTCCCTTCCGCTCATGCCCAGTACATCGGGTGAGTTACCCAGGAAAACAGACGCCACACTGTGTATTCCACGTGACGAGTCTTAATTCAGGGGAAGGAAAGCATTGAAACAGTTATGTCTCTAAAGCTGTGGTTCTTTGAAGTGTGGTGTGGGCACCAGCAGAGTCCACATGACCCAGGAAATTATTGGAAATGCAAATTTGGAGGCCACACCCCAGACCTAGTGAATCAGTGAATCAGGGGGTGGGGCCCAGCAATCTGTGCTTTAATAAGCCTTCGGGCTGCTTCTGATGCAGCTACAGTCTGAGAACCACTGTTCTCAAGCTTGCCACAAAGTTTCTATGGATCTTACCTCTGCCTACAACTGCCTCCGGCGTCTCACGTGCTTGGCCCCCTTTAGCAAACTCTACCCTAGGACCATTCGGGGGAAGGAGATTCTGAGAACTGTGTTTTCCCAGCTTCTCCTCTGTCGAGGACATCTTAGACAAGGGTAGTAGTGGTGGCAGAGACAGGCCAGCACACCCAGTAAGCACAAACTTGTGATAGATACATCTCGTGTGGTTCTGTCCATATGCACAAGTGGTCACACACCAGGTCATGTACCAGATCCTTGTCCACAAGGATCTCTCCGTGTAGCTTTACCATGCCAGAACCTCAAAGTCTACCATTGGAGTTCTCTTCCTGGGGGCATTCGATTTACTTGGCTTGCTTTTGTAAAATATTTATAGTCCAAGGATTTTAAGGGCTGGACTATGTGCTCAAGAAACTTCTTTCTACTCCGTGGATGCCACAGCCCTTCTCCTTTAGGAGACAGTTTCACATAAAGAAGTCCTTGAGGTACAAGTGGGGAGGAGCCAAGTAACACCAAAGGTGGGTAGAGCTTGAGCTAGTAGTTAACAGAGAATTCACAGGAGTGCTGTGGGCGTTAATTAGCAATGGACTGCTAACACTTCAGATCACCTTTCCTTTTTATAATTTGAAAAAGATAGTTATGTGCAAATATCCCAGGATTTATCAGTCACCAACAACTTATATATGCATTACTATAGTAGCTCAGTTTCTTAATTGACACAAAGGTATTTTGGCAGCACTGGGCAACTGCAGGAAAGGTGGAATGGGAGGAGAAAGTTGAAGGAGAAAGTTGAAGGAGAGGCAGGTGAGAGTGGGAGGCTGTCAAAAACACACATCACTGACTGTAGACAATCCAGAGACTGCTAGTAGATTTTATCTGCAAAAACTTCAAACATGTGGGGGCATCCACTGTGAGCCCCAGACTCTAAAGACATAAGGAAGAATAAGACACAGTCCCTCTTCTCAAGGGGGTTACATTCCAGTAGACAGACAGACGTATAAACAAAAAATTTAAAAACAATATAATTAGTGCTGTGGTTAGGGTGTGGGTTATTTGTTATGTGATCTTTGGAAAGAGGAAGTATTGCTACTTGGGAGATGCGCTGCTTATCTTCCATTTCCCTCTTGATATCTACTTTCAGCCTTTCTGTACCCTCTAGGTAGGCTGGTTGTGGTAGCCAGCCTTCAAGATGGCCCTTGATGATCTCCGTCCCCTGGTGTTTGTGTTCCTGCATGACTCTCTCCCGCTTTGAATTTGAGTTGATCTATGTCAGAAGTGATGGTATGTGACTTTCAATGCTGGGTCATAAAAGACATGCAGCTTCTCCTCTACTCTCTTTCTCTCTTGGATCATGTGCTTTGGGGGGAAGGAAGCTGCAATGTCATGAGGACACTTGGGTTACCTTATGGAGAGGCTCACCTGAGGAGGAACTGAGGCCTCCAACCAACAGCCATGTGAGTGAATGAACTTGGCAGCAAATTTCCCAGCCTTCAGATGACCACAGCCTCAGGTGACTTCTTCAGTGCAGCCTCATGAGAGCCCCTGAGCCAGAATCCAGCTGAGCCTCTGAATTCCTGCTCCACAGAGACTGTAAGATAGTGTTCACGGTTTTAAGCTACTAAGTTTTGGAGTAATTTGTTACATAGCAATAAATAACTAATATACCAGTCTATATGGACTTCATCAGCAGGCTCCCTTGCCCACTGACTTCCAGCTAGGTTCAGCTAACAAGGGTTATGAAAGGATAGTGAAGGTAGAAAGCAGAGTCAGGTTGGGAAATTTGCCTACCAGGCTTCTTCCCTATTGAGTCGTTGAGTGTTGGCTATAAAGTTCTCAGTTGCTATTTTGTGGTTACCCCCATATAGCTACTGTGACCAGGTCCTAGTGACCACACTATTCCCCTGCCATTTCAGGCCCTGATGTTACAAGCTCCAGAATCCTGCAGTCTTTTCCTTGTAGCTTCCATATACCCTGCCCATACCTTTGTAAATTGCCCCTTTATGAACTCTCCTCAAATTACCCAATTTGAGTGTACCTGTTTCCTGCTGAAACCATGACTGATACCAACAGTGAGAATAAGGAAGTCTGGGAAGAAATGACATTTGATCTGAGTCTTGAAGAATGAATGTAATCTTGTCAAATAAAAAAGGAAGAGCAACACATGTTCTCGCATCAATAGCCACAGGCAAGTACAATATCTCATTCCAAAAGCTGTATAGCTCTGATTGCTCAGCTCCATGGGACACCATTTGCACTGAATTCTATCTGGATGGCTTCTAGAATTATGCAATGGGGTCATAACTGTAGGACCGGATTTCAGTCCACATCCAAAGATGCATATGAAATATTATCTTCTAAATTTTCTACAGTTCAATTTCTATTTGTATTTCAAACAACCCATCCAGAGGTGACAGAAACTTCTTAATCAATTTGAGATTTCTCCTCTCCCTCTGTCCTCTAGGATGAATTGGGGCAATGAGGAGATTAAAAAAATTCAGTTAATATTTCAAAAACACCCAGTTACATTCAATAACATTTTATTTCTTTGGAGTACACTAATTCAGTCTTTGTTATATTTCAGTGTAGGTTAGACCGGAGTTCAGAGTGGCCGATGAAAAGAGGTTCTGCCAAGCAGCTGATTAGGCTGAATGTGATTGCAGGAGCACATTTAAACTCTGTAAGAGAGCAAATCATTGTTAAAGACTCTAGCCCATCAAGTGTTTGTATGCAAATAAGGATGCTAATTATAAATGAGCTTTATCTACTCAATACAGCAGCTCAGCAGGACTTCCACTTGGAAGTCTTCTGTCAGAACTTCATGAGACTTGTTTGAGTTGCTGTTTGCATTTAAAATACATTTCTTTAAAAACTGACTCAAATTCAGTCTGGTAACTAATTTGCATTGACTTTCCACCCAGTTAGTGCCCATCATTGAAGTTTACCCACAGCCATGACAGGGGTGATGACAAAACATGGCCAAAAGCATTAGAATATAATCTCTACTCTTTTTTCTCAGGATTGCTTTAACTATTAGGGGTCTTTTGTTGTTCCATATAAATTTTAGGATTCTTTGTTCTATTTCTGTGAAGAATGTCATTGGGATTCTGATTGGGATTGCACTGAATCAGTACATTGCTTTAGGTAGTATGGACATTTTAACTATGTTAATTCTTCCAACCCATGAGCATGTAATATCTTTCCGTTTCTTTGTCTTCTTCAATTTCTTTCAAAAATGTCTCATAGTTTTCAGTGTATAGGTCTTTCACCTCTTTGGTTAAGTTTATTCCTGGATATTTTATTCTTTTTGTTGTGATTGTAAATGGGATTTTATTCTTGATTTCTCTTTCTGCTAGTTCATTGTTAGTGTACAGAAATGCAACTGACTGTTTAAAATTGATTTTGCACCCTGCAACTTTGCTGTAGCTGCTGATTATTTCTAACAGTTTTCTGATATATTCTTTAGGGTTTTCTGTATACAGAATCATGTCATCTGCAAACAGTTAAGAGTTCTCTTCTTCCTTTCCAATGTGGATTCCTTCTATTTCTTTTTCTTCCCTAATTGCTCTGGCCAAAACCTCCACTACTATCTTGAATAGAAGTGGCAAGAGTGGGCACCCTTGTCTTGTTCTGTTCTCAGAGGGATGGCTTTCAGATTTTCACCATTGAGTATGATGGTGGCTGCGGGTTTGTCATATATGGCCTTTATTATATTAAGATACGTTACTTCTATACCCATTTTATTGAGAATTTTTATCATTAATGGATGTTGGATCTTGTCAAATGATTTCTCTGCATCTGTTGAGATGATCATGTGATTCTTATTCCTCATTTTATTAACGTGGTATATCACAATGATTGATTTGCAGATGTTGAACCATCCTTGTATCCCTGGAATAAATCCCGCTTGATCACAAAGCTGGAGGCATCACAATCTCTGAGTTCAAAATATACCATAAAGCTACAGTAATCAAAACAGCATGGTACTCGCACAAAAACAGACACACGGATCAGTGGAACAGAATTGAAAGCCTAGAAACAAAACTACAGATCTATGGACAGTTAATCTTTGACAAACAAGTCGAGAACATACAATGGAGAAAGGAAAGTCTCTTCAGTAAATGGTATTTGGAAAACTAGACAGCCATATGCAAAAGAATGAAAGTGGACCATTATCTTGCACCATACACAAAAATTAACTCAAAAAGGGTTAAAGACTTGAATGTAAGACCTGAAACCATAAAACTCCTAGAAGAAAATATAGGCAGTACACTATTTGACATTGGTCTTAGCAGCATCTTTTCAAATACTATGTCTATTTGGGCAAGGGAAACAAAAGAATAAGTTAACAAATGGGACTACATCAGATTAAAAATCTTCTGCAAAGCAACAGAAACCATGAACAAAACAAAAAGACAACCCACCAACTGGGAGAAAATATTTGCAAACATTTATCCAACAAGAGGTTGATCTCCAAAATATGTAAAGAACTCATACAACTCAACAACAAACACAAACAAACAACCCAATCAAAAAACGGGCAGAGGATATGAACAGACATTTTTCCAAGGAAGATATACAGATGGCCAACAGACACATGAAATGATATTCAACATCACTAATTACTAGGAAAATGCAAATCAAAACTTCAATGAGATATCACCTTACACTAGACAGAATGGCTATAATCACCTAGACAAAAAACAACAAATTTTGGAGAGGGTATGTAGAAAAAGAAACCCTCATATACTGCTGGTGGGAATACAAACTGGTGCAGCCACTATGGAAAACAGGATGGAGATGTCTCAAAAAATTAAAAGTAGAAATACCATACTATCCAGCTATCCCACTACTGGGTATTTATCCAGAGAACTTCAAATCAATGATCCAAAGAGATTTATGCACCCCTATGTTCATTGCAGCATTATTCACAATAGCCAAGAAGTGGAAGCAACCCAGGTGGTGAATGGATAAAGAAGATGTGGTATAAATATACACTGGAATACTACTCAGCCATAAAAAAGACAAAATCATCCCATTTGAAACAACATGGATGGACCTTGAGTGTATGATGTTAAGCAAAATAAACCAGACAGAGAAAGACAAATACTGCATGATTTCACTCATATGTGAAAGATAACAAATACATGGATAAAGAGAACAGATTAGTGATTACCAGAAGGGAAGGCATCAGGGGTGGGCAAAAGGGATAAAGGCGCACATATGTATAGTGACAGACAAAAATTAGCCTGCTGGTGGTGAGCATGATGAAGTCTATTTAGAAATTGATAAATAATAATGTAAACCCAAAATTACACAATGTTATAAACCATTATGAGCTCAAAATTACTGGAAAAAAATAATATAATCTCTAGGATCAATGAGGCACAGTCAAATCTTTTCAAATCCAGATCATGAAAAACCCTTGAAATAACTGATTAAAATAAGAAGTGACCACCCATTCAACCAGCTGAGCTGAGGAATTTACCTAATAAGGTTATTGGCTGTAACATTGCACACACAGGAGCAGAATGGAAAAGACTCTCACATCACAAAGGCCCAGTTGAAGCCAAAATTAAACATGCTGATCCTTGCTTTCGACCTGAGATAAGATGTAGAAATGCTGGCGCTTATCATTGATTAAGCATCTGCTTGGAATTTCTTTATTTCTTTTTCTGCTTTCACAGAATACCTGCTGCAGAAATGCACAAAACTGCAAGATCGTTGGAAACCAAGACATGAACTATTCTTTACATTTTGGTATAGTGACCCCAAGAGTGTATCATAAACAATGAACTGGGAGTTGAGCCAGGGGAAACAAGGCTATGATTTGCTACCTAGCCAGCTAAACTAAGAAAAGCACCAGTGGTATTTTGCACCCAAGGCACAAGGACAATTCTCGTTTAAAATACTTGTTTCTGTTATCATGTCACTGTTAAGCTGGGAGCTCTCCGCAGCTCCACCGATTGGATGGGGAAGGAAGTCATCCTCCATTTTCCTTGATCATTCCACCCCATCCAGTTTCTTGGGAGATGATAAAGATAAGATGTGCCAGATATAGATACACCCACGTGAGTCACAAAGCATATGTCCCATTCTTCAGTTTTGAAAATAGTCTTTGTACTACGTACCCGTCAGATTAGACTAGGTTATGCTGTAGTGACATCCTCCAAATCTCAGTGGCTTCAAACAACAAAGATCTATTTCTACTTGCATGACATGTTCCTTATTGCTATCTGGGGGCTCTACTCTAAATCATCCTCACGTGGGGACCTAAGCTGATGGGGCAACCAAACATTTGGAATGTTGCCAGGCTCTATGCTAAATAGTATGCTAATTCTTTAAACTTCTGCTTTTGTTTCATTGGCTGAAGCATGTCACCAGAACACTCCTGAGTTCAATCCTGCCATGTATATGAAGGAATAAAAATCAGGATATTTGTGAACAGTGCTATGACCCTTTGAAAAGTTCTACATATTCCTGCTGGGAAGGGGTCATCAGAAAGGTAGAAAAGTGAAAGGAAACAGAAGTGAAGCACAGCCAAGAGCAGATTAGAGATGCAGATATGAGAAAATACACTGGGGGAAGATGGGATTTGTGGAGATGATTTTCAGTCACTCGTATGATCTATATTTAGATTTTTGACAGTTGCATATGCACAAGCAATCTCTCTTCTCACCTTCTCCCTACTTTGGCTCTTCAATTGATAAAGAGTGACAGGCAGAGGGGGTGATAAGCAACAAGATAGCACTATGCTTGTGTGTGTGTGTGTGTGTGTGTGCGTGAGAACATGCATTCTGGTATGGAAGAGCTGTCCTGTAAAGCAGGTTGTTCTATTAATCTTACAAGAAAACGACCAGGGTTGAGATGTCTGAGAATAGCGGCTAGCAAATAGCTCCCTTTATGACACTTGTAGGTGTCCACACCTTGTGCCCACCAGAAGCTCCTTGGCTATGGAAGAGGGAAATGTTGGAGATTCTATAGAACACATTCAGTACACTGAAATGTCTGAGTCAAAAGAATATCTCAGGCCCGAGAATGGATGCTCAGATCTGGGAAGCAAAATGAATGCCACAGACACAGATCCTCCTATTGAATATGAACCTAAGATACACTAAATAATGTTTTTAAAAATCCAGTGAGTAAAGGATGAGGCATTCCACAAAAGGGGCTGAGAAATCAGGAAGTTCTTTGAGGAAAAATCCACTTAGACACTTGCTTCAGCACTTCATTCACTGATATAAATTCAGTTGCATTAGGGAGATAAGAATTTCAATTAAACAACTAAAAAATACTTAGAAGAAAATATAGGTAAATAGTTATGTGATGTCTGGATGGGAAAGGCTTTTTAAATATAAAAGCTATAGGAGGGGCCGGTCTGGAAGCATAACAGTTAAGTTTGAGCACTCAGTTTGCACACTGTGCTTCGGCAGCCCCCAGTTCATCAGTTCAGATCCCTAGTGTGGACCTAGGAACCATTTATCAAGCCATGCTGTGGCCGGCATCCCACATATAAAGTAGAGGAAAATGGGAGCAGATGTTAGCTCAGGGCTAATCTTCCTCAAAACAAAAAAAAAAGGTACAGGAATATAACCGCTAAAGAAAAGATCAATAGATTTGACTACATAAAAATTTTAACTTATTTGTCAAAAAATCAAAACTAAAAGGTACGTCAAACTGGAGGAAATATAGACACCAAATATAATAGGCAAAGAGTTAACATCTTCACTACGTTAAGAGATAATAATCCAGTAATATAACAAAGAATATGGCTAAGCACAAAACTTCAACCTCAACTAGTAAATAAAGAAATGAAAGTTTAAAATGAAATATGGATACTATTTTATCTTTTAAATTAGCAAAATATTGGGGCAGGGCTGGTGGTGTAGCAGTTGAGTTTGCACGTTCTGCTTTGACGGCCCCGGGTTCGCCAGTTCGGATCCCAGATGGGGACCTATGCACCAGTCATCAAGCCATGCTGTGGCAGGAATCCCACATATAAAGTAGAGGAAGATGGGCACCGATGTTAGCTCAGGGCCAGTCTTCCTCAGCAAAAAGAGGATTGGCAGTGGATGTTAGCTCAGGGCAAATCGTCCTCAAAAAAAATTAGCAAAATATTTTTATATTATAATATTAAGTGCTGGTGAGGATTCAATGAAAGTGACACTCCCGATCAGTGAAAGAAAACATATTAACATGTTGCTAATGTTTACTTCTGGGCGATTTTGTGCCCATCTTTATACTTTTTTGAATTTTCAAGTTTTCTATCATTTAATTGTACTTTAAAAATCAGAAGGAGACTTCTACTTCCTGCCAAGATGGAGTAAAGCAACTAGGTTTATCCTTCTGTCTAAACACCCAAAAACTGAACGAATTATGTAAAAATAATCATTTTACCAATTACACTGGCTATCAGGTGACAAAGGATACCGGTGATCTCTGGGAGACAGGAAACAAACAAGGTAAACCTCCTGATTTCCAAAGTTATGGCTTTGGGAGAGTTTCCAGGTCAAGGCACAGGGAGAGGGGATACAAGGGAGGCCCAGCATGCTGCATAAATTGAGAAGAATAAGTTGGGAGTCAAAGCAGACCAAGCAGCTAGAATTTGCAGAACAGAATAGCAGAGAGGAGAGATTGCACAGAGAGAGAACCCTGGAGATCTAAAGAGGGTCCAGAATGCATTCAGCAGAACACTTATCAGCACATACATGTGAAGATACCACCCAAGGCTGAGGGAAGACTCACCCTAAAGGATTAGAGGAAACAAGTACCCAACACTCACATAGGGCTCGCAAAAATGTGTATCATCAGCCAGATTAGAAAACCTCACAGGCATTGGAAAGGGTATTCAGAAGGGTCTTTTCTCAGTGGTGGGGCAAAGTTAACCCTACAACAGTGGTTCTAAACCGTGAATAATTTCCCCCCGGAGACATTTTGCAATCTCTGTAGATATTTGTTTTTTATTGTCGTGATTTAATGGGGGTTCTAGTGGCATCGAGTGGGTAGAGGGCAAGGATGCTGCTAAATATCCTACAAAAAAGGATTATCCAGTCCAGAATGGCAATAGTGCTGAGATCAGAAACGCCCTAGTCTATATGCCATTTAGGTCCTGCCTGAAAGCAAAACCTGAAAGTTTCAAACTATTTCCAAGCAACTTAACTATGTCCCAGATTAAAGCTCAAGAATATTTATGGGAAGTAAAAAAGGTAAAATTCACAATGTCTGGCATCCAGTAAAAAATTACCAAGTGTGAAAAGTAGAAAAATATAATCCATAATGAGGAGAAAATCAATCTATCACAATTGAGTTAGAACTGGCATAGGTTATATTTAGCAGACAAAGACGTTAAACAGTTATTATAACTGTATTCCATGTGTTCAGAAGTTAAATAGAGACCTGGAAGGTATAAAAAAATGACTCAAATTGAACTTCTAGAGACAAAAAATACAACGTCTGAGATAAAAAAATACACTGGATGAGATTAACAGCAAATGAGACGATAGAACAAAAGAGTAATAAACTTGAATGTGTAGCAATAGAAACTACCCAAAATGAAACATAGAAATAAAAACAAACTTTAAAAAATGAGCACAGTATCAGTGGGCTGTGGAACAATTTCAAGTAGCCTAGTATATGTTTAATTGAAGTCTCCAAAGTGGGGAAAGGGAAAAAAATATTAGAAGAAACAATGGCCAAAATTTTTCCAAATCTGATAAACACTATAAACCCACAAATTCAAGAAATTTAATGAATCTCAAGCTAAGTAAATGTGGAAAAAACTACACCAAGTCTCATCATAATCAAATTGCTTACAAGTGATAAGTAGAAAAGCTTAAAAGCAACTAGAGAAAAAAGACATGAGAAGTACAGATGAACAAAGGTACTGATGACAGACGATCTTTCATTTTTTAATTAGAATGCAAGCAAAAGACCATAAACCACATTCTTAATGCACCCCATCCACCCTAAAATCCTGTAAACCCAGATTTCTATACCCAGTGAAAATATCTGTCAAACATTAAGGTTAAACACAGACTCTTTCAAACAAACAAAGTCTAAATAAATTTCTCACCAGCAGACCCACACAATGAGAAGTGTTAAGGGGAGTCCTTCTGGCAGAAGGAAGATGATCTCAGATGAAAATATGGATCTACACAAGGTAATGAAGAGCACTGAAAATAGTAACTACATAGTGCTCCATAACTTATCTCTAATGTCTAAAGATACCAGTCTGAAAGAGGTTCTCTATGAACTTCAAAATCTGTGTTAGGACCATTGGCTGGAGCTCCTGGAGAAGCACATGTGCCAGCATTGTTTAAAATCAAGTCAATTCCTGACAGTTCCAATGCATTAGAGAAAAAGAAAATGTAAGTGCTGCAGGGTGATGTGGTGGCAGCAACTTTTGAAGAGTATATTTTTTCCACAGCAGGTGAGTACTAATACGTTTTATGCAATTTATCATCCTTGTCTTTGTTCAAGGGATTTTTTTTGTAAAAATAAGAATAAAGATTTTTTTTAATCTTAAGACTATAACAAGTCAAATATTTCATGATTCCTCCATGGCCAGCCAATCAAAATACTCACGTAGGCTGGATAAACTTAAGAGCCACACTGTAATTTGATTCATTGTGCATTGATTCATTCAGCAACAGTTCATTCACTTGACCAATATTTATGGAGCACCTGCTATGTCCTAGGCATCATGCCAGTCCTGCAGATACAAGCATCAACAAGAAAGACAGAGTCCCTGACCTTTCGGTGCTTATTTACTTAAAATCCTATTGATTTCTGATCTTCACAGATTTACCACATCTTTAGAAAGCAGATCAGATAGGCAAAATGTATAACATCTTTTAAATGGCTCCGATAAATCCCCCCTTTCCTCAAAATTTGTTACTATCTCAAATTGTTCATGCCTGGAGATCCACCGCCCCTTCGTCTCCAGGCTTTGTTCCCCGTACAAGCATCCAGACACTGGAGCTGAGAATAGGGCAGAGAGGAGCATGTATAACCCAGTCATTTTCACCTTCATCTGTAAGAATGTAACAAAGCCTTCTTTGTTGTGATCAGATTCTGGTGAGAAGACATCTGAGTTGAGAGATCCCAAGGACCCTGGATACGTGGATGCTGGAGGTAGGTAGACTATGGGGAGAGGCCAAAGACTGGGGAGGCTAGGACTAAAGAGAGGCTGAATATGTGCCACGGGCAGACTAGTGGTGGAGCAGTAAGTGTAGCTTACTGTACCAGTAAGGGCACCTGTGAGCGTACCCACATCATATTTGCCTGATGTTCACCAGGTAGCATCCACTCTCTCCCATTTGGCCCCTCTACCCGCTGTACTTCCACAGCAATTGCTGAGTCCACCATTCTCCCTAAAATTGGTCACAATATTCTATGCATGGCTAGCATTATTGTATCAGACACCTATTTATCTCACGTCACTTTCTTTTATTTAGTTTTTGGCTATCTCAATAAATAGCAAGGCTCTTGAGAGGGTGAGCTCTGTTTTCCTACGCCTTTATGCGTGGCAGCTTGGTGAAGTGAAAAGAATAATAAATTGATTCAGACTTGCTCCTGCCATTTAGTGTGTAACCTTACTATCTGTAAAGTGGAAACGATAATACTTTCTTTGCCAGGTCATTATAGGAATCCAGTGCCTTGATAAATGTAAAATGTTTCATAAGTTGCCAAGAAGCTTACCACTATTTTTTTACACATAATAAAAACAATAATAATAATAATAATAGTGGCCAGCCACTCTGCCAAATCATTTACGTAACTACGCTATAAGGGTGGTGGTATTGTTATCCTCGCTTTCAGGTGAGAAAACTGAGACTTAGAGAGGTTGAATAACTTGCCCAAGGAAGGTTATACAATGGGTATGCAGGAGCAGGACTCCTTTTATTCATTAGTTTTCTTTGTATTTTCCTTTGTGCCCAGCAGAATGTATCACTTACGTAAACTTTGATTACGTGGTTAAGACTATTTACACGGTTTGTGAAGGGAAACAGAACTATCTTTCCCTTTGTGGGCTCCCCTGCTGTAATAGGCTGTTACTATGTGTTTACATTTAAAGAACATAGCTTGCCCTGAGGTTTACCAGAAGTCCTACAATACAACCCTCTGCTCTCTGTGACTAGGGGTGATTACACTTAAGACTAGGCAGCACTAACTTTCTCCTTTCAAGCTTTTCACTCTTTGTCACTAGTTGTAAATAAGTCTCCTCCCTGGTAGATAGTGTTTAAAACCTCTCATCTGACTTTCTGTCTCACTGAGCATCTCAGTCTGGGAATCCTTGGGGGCAATAGACTAGCAGAGCGATGCCTGCGTCGGCCTCCTGCATCTCAGCGTCAGCCGGTTGGTGAAGGCCCCGAAGGGCTTTATTCACTGTCATGACAGCACTGCTCCTTCCAGCTTTTATCTCCCCTACACCTTTGAATACAGATTTGTGGTTTCCAAGTTGCAGTATTTGCCACACTCCTAAAAGATATTTACCATTTTTATCTGCAGGTGAAAGTTCTGGTTCCAAAGAAGCCAAATACAAAATGTGGTTCTTTGCAGGCTCGACTGAAAAATGAACACAAATCCAGTTTGGTTGTCTTTGTCTTCCTGTGACGGGCCACACAGGTTTAACACAACATTATGGTACACCCAATATAATCACCCCCCCCCAAAATCAGAGTTTACATTTTACAGACGAGGAATCAGAGGTCCAGGGAGCGGACATGGCTTTTCCAGGATCACACGGCTTGTTCGCGGCAGACGTTGGTGCAATTCCAGCTCTCCTGAGTTCCCAGCACACAGTTCTTTGTTAACGCAAAGATCTTATTTGGTCCTGACTCCGTAACCAAGGTCCCCACGTGTCTGGTGGACCCAGGTCTCTAGAGGTCAATCTTAAAATGCTGGTGGGATGGAGTATTCCATTCCATTTACTTCACCCCACCCCCACTCACGGAAGATTGCAGAGGAGAAAAAGGGGCTTCTCGAAAATCTGGTTCCCGTTCCCCCGACATTTTCAATCATCTCTACATAATGAACATTCGAAAACCATACGGAGCTCGAGAGCCTGAAATCTCTTTACCAGCTAATCACACGGTTCTGAGCAATGAGAACCGGAAAAACAAGGGCAGAGCATTATTTGATTTGTGTCGAGCTGGTGATGTTATCTCACTCATCATTGGTCAGGGAGGTTGGTCCCTCTTGCCTTTCCGGTTCCCATTTTGAAAACATCATATGAGATTAAATTAAAGGCATCACCAGCCTTGTGTTTTACTTGGTACTTAAAGCTGTCAGGAAGGACCCCTGGGCATCACACTGGGTAGCTGGACCATGAGCCCTGCCTGGTATGACCCCCTCCTCTCTGGATTCTTGAGAGAAATCATTTGTTTGCATCAAGTCTTTCAGCATCAGCCCTGGAGTGCCGACAAGCACAGCTACACAGAGCCAAGCGTATGTCTGTCTCACCAGTTTCATATTCATGCCAAGAAGTTCTCAGTTACACCTGAAATTTCCAAGTAGCTTCAGTGTTCTTGGAGCATCTGAAGATGAGGCAGCAAATAGAAAACAAAAAACACTGGCAGCCAATGAGCCAGGCGAAGAGCATGTGGTTGAGGATGCTGATAAATCTCTCGCTCTCTGACACCCTCAGCTATCACCCTCATCTTCTCCCGAGGCTGCTGCATCCTGCTGGTGCATTGATTGAATTTGGAGCAGATAGACCGCATTGGCTCCATTGTAAAGGGAGCGCTTGTGTCATCAAGAGAGGTGGCATGCTTTACTTGGGAAGAGACGATGAATTTAAACAAGTGAATCCCTTACAATTATTCAATCAAATGCTAAGAAACCTGGACATGGGCAGGAGGAAGCGGGCAAGTCACCCAAGGAAGGAGAAGAGGGCCATTATCTGCTTTCCCAGGCTTTCACCTCCTGGCTCTCCAGCCATCCTCTCCGTTCTGCTCCACAGGTTTCTGTTTTAAATTAGCTCTAAATGAAATAGAATTAAAATATGATGAAGTAGCGTTTAGGTGACACTGCTTTGCATTTAAATCCCTGAAAAACATTGCAGTTCCAAATTCTGAACACTTTCTGGTTCAAGGCATAATCTGAGTTTGAGGATAAGAATGATTTTTATAGCTTCTTTTCAAGAAAGAAGAAAAAAATTGCTAAATTTAACAAGAAAGAATGTGAGTAGTTGAAGAGGAAAAGCCTAGCACAGCAAAGAGAATAGCTGCTGGCCCCTTGCCTCTGACTCCAGGTATGAAAAGGGAGAAATGTGGGGGATGGATTTGACTTTTCTTACGTGTTGAAGAAGTTTAGCAATATAGTTATAGTCTTTAGAATGGGCCTATCTGGTACCTTCCAACTCTGCGATATGTGACCATAAGACCAATTCAAATTAGATGTGAAGCCAGAAGAGTCCTTATTGAATGAGGAACCACTTGCCAATTCCCTTATCCACCCCTCCAATCATCTTTGCTGAAGCTCAGACAGGCTGGTAACTTGTCCGAGATTGTCCTGCTGGGTGGCAGCAGACTGACTACTACCACCAGCTAGCCCCTGGTGGACTTTCCATTCTCACATTATCTAGTACAGTGTCCAAGGCTCCAGGCTGAAAACCCAAAGCTACTAAGATAAAACCATGAGAACCCCAAGGATGGGAAACTCTCTGATCTTACTGAGAAAAAGGAGGCTTTTGACTCAGCCCGAGACAGTTTTTGAGATCCATCATAAAGTCTCAGACTTAGAAGCATTCCTTGAGGTGCTCAGTCTTTTCGAGGATGCACACTTCTTTGCATAGGGTGACAGAGAAGAAACATCTTCCATGCTCACAGACACATTATTGGTTACAAACCGTATGAAACCCTCCTGAAGAGTTCTGAAGCCATATTCGAGGAGGATGATTACAAGAGAAGAATCCTCAAATATCAACAGCACTTTGAAGAGAAATATAAAGACCACTGCTGTGATTCCTTGATAATTACAGTTACTGAGGAATTAAGTGTGCCTGTGAGCAGATAAAGAAGAGTCTCTTGGGCTGGGCTCCCAGAGAGCAGTCGTGGGGGCTGAGGGAATCCCTTCTGCATTGTCTGCATGCAGAAAACAGGCTCTCTGGGGAAGTTCCGTAAAGCAGAAATGTTCAGTGCTGCTAATGACAGAGAGGAGCTCACTGACCAAGGGAAGCATCAGGTCTCAGGTTTAGCTGAACATCCACACTACTGAGAGACTATGAAAAATCAAGTTCACTCTCACAAGAAAAACAGGTAAGGGACATGATAGACAATAAAAGATTGAATAAATACAAAAGGAGAAAAAATGCTCAGGGTCACATAATATAGTAAAAGATATATTTTTTGATACGTCAAATAGAAAAAAAAATCACTCTAAAATTGTAATCCTCTCTTTCCAGCCTTCTCATTTAGCTCTTGTAGAAGTCTGTAACCCAACATATAAAATAAATATTGAGTACATACTGATGTAAATCGTTGATTGAATAAGTAAGTGTCGGTCAAGAGACAAGTCTCCCACGTAGAAGCATCCAGAAGCATTTATGCGGATGCTCAGCTCTCAGGGAGGTGGAGCATAAGCGTGCAGTGAGCAAAAGGACAGAATAACAGGAGTAACTTTACAGTAGAGAAACGTGATAAACACTGTCTCAGCCAGGTGATCAAGGTCAACTTCAAAAGTTATAAGTCACATTCATAGGATGTACCCTGGATGCGAGGTCATGAGAATGGCGCTTTCCTTCTGTGGTTTTCCTCCCCTAAACCCATAATCCCGGTCTAATAGTGAGAAACATCAGATGAATCGAAATTGAAGGGCATACTCCAGTATGCGTGATCAGTATTTTAATCCTCAGAGCTGTCTCGGTCATCAAAAACAAGAAAAGTCTGAGAAACTGTCACAACCAATAGCCTGAGGAAACGTGACAACGAAACATAATGTAGTATCCCGGATGTGATCCTGGAACAGAAAAAGGACGTTAGGGAATCCCTGAGGAAATCTGAATAAAGTATGGACTTCAGTTAATAACCAATAACCAATACCAGTATTGGCTCATTTGCAACAAATATACATACCAATATAGGGTGTTAAGACTAGAGGAAAGTGGGTGTGGTGTATACATGAACTCTCTGTACTGTCTATGCAGTCCCCTGTAAATCTGAAACTCTTCTAAAATAAAAAGCTTGTTAATAACAACAAGCAATAAAAAGCTCATCATCAGAGCTAAGTAATGTCCAGGAAGGACGGTTAATAAGCATTTCATCTGCTCTCCAGCTTCACATTTGGTTGAAACTCTTTATAGGGGTCATATCCAGGTTGGAACAAGTGTGTAAAGGCACCAATAATCTTTCCTGCTCTGAATGTTACGGCTTCGCTAGGTTTCCTGGCGGATGAGAAAGTTCTTTCTGACCCCTCCCCTTCTTTCTGTCTCATTACAATCCTGTCACCCGAGCTGGAACAGACAGCAGACGCTACAGCAGGCCCTTGCTCTGCTCCGCCTCCCCCATACCTCTAGAGTTTGATTTAGTAATATGCCTGAGCTGCCTCATTATTTCAGTGTAGCCAACAGGAAATTAGGACTGAAACCACATTAATTCTTAATTGGGTATCTTTTATTAGACAGAAAACGGGAATTACCGTGTGCTTATCTGCACCTGAAGAGAGTAACCGGATGCAAACCAGCCTCTGCGGATCTCAGACCTGCCCCTCTCACGCTGCCTTCTCCATGGCTGGTTGTTCGCCACAGGATCTGAGCGCGAAGGAATCAGGCATGGTAAGAACAATACTGGCAATGACAGTGATAACACCTAACGTTTATTGAGCACTTACAACGTGCCAGGTACTGTTCTATTTGTGTGCTGGTTTTGGGGTTTTTTAATAAGCATAAGCCGGATTCAGAAGACCACGAGTAAGTATAACAACTTTATTTTCCTCCTGCCCATGACTTTCAGTTACGCTATCCTGTCACACTCCTAGACAATATAGCGGTCAAATTAACATTTTTCAAGTCACTCTCGGGTGTGAACAAACATCCTCACTCTGCTACGCTAAAAAGTCCAGTCCAGTCTCAAACCAAAGCTGCAATCTCCAGCCCATCTGAAGCTTCTCCTACTGAAGCTCAGGCTTCACTCAGATTGAAGAAACCTGCAATGGACAGGAGGAGGGTGGGGTGATCCTCTTCTGTACCATTCCTCCGCCTCTTTCTTCTTTCACTACCTGCCTCTATCTGTGTTCGAGGAGAGGGAGGGAGAGAGGACAGGGAAGGAGCAGATAAGGTCTCAGCTGACCAGTGCTGATATAATCTGGTGTTGATGTCCCCTGGGGAGGTGCCGCATACCCAAATCCTCGCTCTCACGGAGCGCTGTAGGAGTCCCCTGACTGTACACCTACTATCGACTAGTACCGGGCCTGCCTCTCTGACTAGCTCTTGGAAACCCTCCTTATCACCAACTTATAACACAATAGCCCAAAGAATTCTCTCCGTTAGGGTTACCCAGCCTTGTTGGGCTGATCTCTAGAGATGGAGCCCTTTCAAGTTAACTCAAACCTGATTACTTTTTATGGGGTCCACTCTAGCCCATGGGAAACAGCTTCTCATCTCCTGCCTTTAGTGGAAGCTGCCTTGGCCCACTGTAGCTTTGCTCGTCAGTCAGCAGGAGCAGCTCTGATCATGTAAGACTTTTCCCCTCTCCACTAATCCTCCCTCCTCTGTGTTCAAGCAAAAGAACCAAATATACCCTCACTTCCACCTTCCCCATAACAGGTTTCCAAGCGTATGTCAAGACTGAGCTGAGGTGGGGAAGAGAGAAGCATTTGCATTGAGTGAGTGCTTGAAGTTTTGGCATTAAACTGATTTGCCTCAATATTTTAATATGTTATAATAAAACTGAACCACATGAGATACCACTGCACAGCCATTAGGAGGGCTGCTATCAAAAACACAGAAAATAATAATTGTTGGTGAGAACTGGAGAAATTGGAGCTCTTGTACACTGTTGGTGGAAATATGAAATGGTGCTGCCACTATGGAAAACAATATAGCAGTTCCTTGAAAAACTAAGTATAAAATTATAATATGATCCAGCAATTCCACTTCTGGGTATATGCCCAGAAGAACTGAAAACAGGGTCTGGAAGAAATAGCTGCACATGCATGTTCATAGCAGCATTACTCACAATAACCAAAAAGTGGAAGAAACCCAAATGCCCATTGACAGATGAATGGAAAAACAGAATGTGGTATATACATACAATGGAATATTATTCAGCGTTAAAAAAGAAGGAAATTTTGACACTTTCTACAACATGGCTAAACCTTGAGGACATCATGCAAAGTGAAATAAGCCAGTCACAAAAGGACTAATATTGTGTGATTCCACTTATATGAAGTACCTAAAGTAGTCAAATTCATAGAGAGAAAAAGTAGCATGGCGGTCGCCAAGGGCTAGGGAGCGGGGCAGTGGGAAGTTGTTGTTTAACGGGCGGAGTTTCAGTTTTGCAAGATGAAAAACATTCTAGAGATGGATGGTGGTGATGCTCACACAACAATGTGAATGTACCAAATACCACTGAACCGAACACTTAAAAATAGTCAAGGTGGTACATTTTATGTTATGCATATTTTATCACAATGAAAAATTTTCAAAAACTAAAATGTAGCCCTACTAAAGTGATAAAACTGGGGTTAACAGAAAAAAATTGAAATATTAATAAATGAAAATAAAATCCATAAGTGACAAGGAAAGCAGTGGAGTCAGCTCAAAGTGTGACTAAAAGATAGGAGAGGAGAGTCAACATAGCACTGTTGAAAGACTGTAGTGAGAGAAAAAAATAAAACTTTTTCATGATTTATTCCCACTAAAGACAGCTTGTTCCATAAGCTAATTACATGTACTAATTTATTCTCACAACAGTTTTATGAGGTGAAGTAGAAAGATAAATTTTCTGAAGAAATAAACTGTTCTTAAATGATACATTCTGATCTTCCATCAAAATAAACCAATTTTACTGACTATTATCTGTATGGATCTTTTGGGACCAGGCCTTACTTTTAGTGACTGTTGAAGTAAAATTCAAAATGGCATATTTCAAGTAGAAGAGATATTTGGGGGGAGGAGGACTATCCTAGCTCCTAGTAGAGTACCTGAAATTAATCAGTCAGTCTCAAGGTGAAGACAAGGTGGCAGAATTGTTTGATCACTGAACATTCCCCACCTACAACCTATCTCCTTCTGGCAGAAAATGGATTCAGATTTCAGTCGGTCTATAAATCCAGCAAAACTCGGGGTATGATGACCAGCCTTAGCTCCTGACGCTGGATAGGGCAATCACTAACCCACTGTGCCCTTATGTTGTCATTTTTCATTTTCCATGCCCGCTGCCCTTGGTCTGTTATATCAGGTTACAGCTGTTACCTCAGTCACTCTCCTGTTGTCGTCTACATGGAGTAGTTCACAAGATAATCAGCAGGATTTGTTGACATTGTCATTATTGTTGTTGTTGTTTTCTATCTATTAGCAGCATTTTTAGGACGTGAGGAACTGAGATGTTTCGATTTCAATCACCTCTTTTCTGGAAATTCTTGCCAAAAGCCATTTAGGGTTCTAATAGGCGCTATTAAGACAAGAGGCCCACTTCAATTGGCAAAAACGTTGTCTTTTTCTTCCATTAAATCCAGAAAATGTTGACATTTTTATATGTTTCTTTAGTATTGGTTCAACTGTTAAGGAGTTGTAGGAATATCAAGAACTTTGAAAACAGAACCAGGAAATTGAAATGGAAGCAAACAAATGCTGGCTATTAAGCTGGTGGCATTGTACTCCATGGAATATAAGCGCACAGTCTGTGTTGGCGTGTCCTTATAGAGAGAATGAAAGGGGTCACATTGAGGGTTCTAGCTATCTATTTCTGTGTAGCAAATTATCCAAAAACTTATCAGCTTAAAACAACAGGCGTTTATTATTTCACAGTTTCTGTGGCTCAGAAATCAGGTGTGGCTTAGCTAGACGGCTCTGGCTCAAGGTCTCTCGTGAGGTTGCAGTCAAGATATTGGCTAGAGCTGCAGTCATCTCAAGACTCAACAGAGGCTGGAGGACCTGCTTCCAAGATGGTGCCCTCTCATGGCTATCGGAAGACGGCCTCAGTTCCCTGCTGTTGCCAGGAGGCCTCAGTACCTTGCCACATGGCTGCTCTACCAGATGCATTTGCGTGTCTTCACAGCATGACAGGTGGCTTCCCTTCAGAGTGAGTGATCTAAAAGAAAGGTAAAAGAAACAGCAACAGAGATTTTTTTTTACCAAACACCATCACTTCCACCATATTGTATTCATTAGAAGCAAGCCACCAAGTGCAGCCTGCACTCAAGAGGAGGGAGATTAAGCTCCATCCCTTGAAGCAAGGAATACCAAAGAATTTCTGTACTTTTTTTTTTTTTAAAGATTGGCACCTGAGCTAACAACTGTTGCCAATCTTCTTCTTTCTTTTTTTTCTGCTTTTTCTCCCCGAACCCCCCCCAGTACATAGCTGTATATTCTAGTTGTGGGTCCTTCTAGCTGTGGCCTTTGGGACGCCGCCTCAACGTGGCTTGGTGAGCGGTGCCACATCCGTGCCTAGGATCCGAACCAGCGAAACCCTGGGCCGCCAGAGGGGAGTGCACGAACTTAACCACTCAGCCACGAGGCCGGCCCCTCTGTACATATTTTAAAACCACCACATTAAGATCTGGTGATGGCTGTTATTGTTTTGTTTGTTTGTTTATTTTTCACTTATGCTCACAGTAAGCAGAAGTATCCTCAAATGAAACAAATATGGACGCCAATTACACAGAACTATTTTCATAAAATATAATATGATACCCTTTATTTTCAGCCACAAGAAACAAATGATTTTTCTCCTTTGAGAGTGAAAAACAGAGAAACTCTTAAAAATCTGCACTCCAAAATTCTAGATAAGAATCAAAACATTTTAAAATGCAAATTATTTCATATTTCTCTTTTTCCAGTACAAAAAGTGATATTTTAATAAAACAGCATCAATTAAAGAAACTACTAATGTTTACACAAAGTTACAATCCTAGATTCAAAATGACTCAGGTCCAATCTTATTTCCTGCCTAATAACAATAGTTAAATCAAGGAGGTAATTCTTGATGAAAATCTAATGCCCAGCCTTTTATAAAAAATTACCACAAACTTGTCACTTAATCAACTAGCATTCATGGTGTAAATTAACATTCATGGTATAAAACCGTTGAGTTCTGTCTAGGTTGATTAAACAAGGCAAACCAGGACCCATTCTCATTAAAATGGCTTCAATTTACCTCAATAGCATGGAAGTGCTTTCACGTGTTATTTATGTTTTCCTTTTATAGAATGCATTTTAAAAATCGCAAGAGGTATGAACATTTGAAGCATGGTTAAGGACATCAGAAAAACTTCTTTGGGGTTATTCCATACACAATTTTGAATTATCCAGTACTTTTTGGAAAACACATCCAGAAGTGGTTGTTTAGGTGCCTTCTTTTTTCTAAGCAAGATCAAAATATTGGTCTTTATGCTGCCCTTGAAATTGTCTTTGTTATCAAAATTAGCATCAATATGTTGCAATATATTGTCATAAAGCCCACCTGTCTTTACAATTCCTAAATTGAACTTAAAGCTCAAAGACGGTGGTTTAAAGTCAGGGGCCCACCCTGTGGCCGATGGTTAAAGTTCTGCATGCTGCGCTTCACCCACCTGAGTTGGCGGGTTCGGATCCTAGGTGTGGACCTGCTCCACTCATCAGCCATGCTGTGGAGGCGTCCCACAGACAACGTTGAGGAAGATTGGCACAGATGTTAGCTCAGGGTGAATCTTCCTCACAAAAGAAAAAAATTTAAAAAATAAAGTCAGAATATCCTCTTACCTTCTTGCAAATCACCCGAAAGTCACAAGGAAAATGAGAAATAAAAAATGCAAACTCCAACTGTTTACAATAGCCAAGACATGAAAGCAACCTAAGTGTCCAGCAACAGACAGATGGATAAAGAAGATGTGGTACATATATACAATGGAATACTACTCAGCTGCAAAACAGAACAAAATCATTCCATTTGCAATAACATGGATGGACCTTGAGAGAATTATGTTAGGTGAAATAAGCCAGCGAGAGAAAGATTATCTGTGTATGACTCCACTCATATGAGGAATTTAAAATTATGGACTAAGAACAGTTTAGTGGATACCAGGGGAAAGGTGGGGTGGGGGGTGGGCACAAAGGGTGAAGTGGTGCACCTACAACACGACTGACAAACATTAATGTACAACTGAAATTTCACAAGATTGTAACCTATCAATAACTCAATTATAAAAACAAAAACAAAAAAAACAAAACAAGCAAACAAAAATGCAAACTCCATTTGTGGTGAAACTAGGCAGGAGAAAACTCTACAACACCAAGAAGATGGAAAGGCTGCCAAAAGCAGAGCTCAAGCAGGAATATGTATTAAAGGATAGACAAAGGACCAAGAAAAGGCAAAAGTCCAAGAAGAGGAGGGGACCACAAGTTCCATTTTGTGTAAGGTTGAAAACAGGATTGAAGTTGGAGCAAGAAACACTAACTGAGAATAAGACAGGCAATCTGAAAAGAAGATCCAACAGTTTTTAATATTTATGCACCAAAAAAATAGACTATTCATGGAACATAAACCATAATCCAGGTCTCTCAAAAACTTTGTGAGTTTTCTAGATACTTGATCCCTCTTGTGTTGATAGCCACACCCATACTTCTTTTCAGATATCCTTCTCTCTCCAGAATTAATTATACATACTCTGGGAAAATCAAAAGACCGTATCCACAGACTTTTCCAGAGGCATTTTATGCAGATGAAACAATCTACCTGGGATCCTTTGGATGGAATCCATGGGTTCTGATATATAGTACTTTTATGATCACTTCTTTCTAGATATTCCAAAATTTTGGTTTTAATATCAGATCTTTGAGTCAAAAGTTCTTTAAGAGGGAATTTTAAATTTTCCAATTGATAGAGGCTTTTTAGTTTCTATCTTTATTTTGATTATGTAGTATTATTGCATTGTGTTAAGTGGATGTTTCTGTATTTTTTCTTCTTTTTAGAATTTATTGAACTAAATTGTCATAAGTGCTGGATTAAGACTATAATTGTTAAGACATAAAACGTTTGTTCTCTCCAACTTTCTACTGTCAGGAAACAGGCTGAGATAGCCTTTTCTTTAACGCCTGCTTCGGAAGTGGTTAAGGAACATGATGATAAAGGAAGCACCTTCCAGAAAGCAGAGTCAAGGGCCATAGAGAGAAATAAAATCGGTACCCACTCCAGGGAGTAAAGTTTAGGCTAGTAAAGAGAAATGTTCTACTCCCGGGATAAAGGGGCCAGGCAATACTTGCCCACAGGCTTTGAGTATTGCTATAGACTAATGAGGGCCCTGTGCCTCCTCTGCAGCCCCTTCTTGAACAGATGTGCTTGTGGACATCAGCCTGCCCCGCCCCATTGTCGCATGGCAGATAAACAAGAGGAAATAATTGCTCTTTAAATTCACAATTCTCCCAGTCAAGAGGAACCAATTCAAAACTAATATAAACGAGATCCCACATGTCATAATTGGATGAGACTTTGGCATGTCTTGTATAAAAGTAAGTACATTTTGCCCATGAGGGGGACGTAAAAAATTACATAAAAGAGTGGGCTGTGGGGGCTGGCCCCGTGGCCAAGTGGTTAAGTTCGCGTGCTCTGCTGCAGGCGGCCCAGTGTTTCGTTGGTTCGAATCCTGGGCGTGGACATGGCACTGCTCATCAAACCACGCTGAGGCAGCGTCCCACATGCCGCAACTAGAAGGACCCACAACAAAGAATATACAACTATGTACGGGGGGGCTTTGGGGAGAAAAAGGAAAAAAATAAAATCTTTAAAAAAAAAAAAAAGAGTGGGCTGTGGTAGAATAAATTGCTGTCCTCAATTCTTTATGCCCACTCAGTATTAGAATTATATAGCTACTTCCTTTGCCGTGTTACTTTACAGTAACACCAACTATAGAGGGCAGAGTATATTTTCCCAAGTCACTGATGTTGGGGTTAGCCAGGTGTTTGTGTTAGCGAATAAAATTTGGTTATAAATGACAGCATGCAAGTACCAAGCTGAATGACTGAAGAGGTATCATATGTTTCCTTTTGTCCTCTGTGCTCCTGCCATTCATCTTGTGCAACTGACCCCAGGTAGCCACTGGACTAGAGAGGATGAGAGACACGTGGAGCAGACACGAATCAGAACTGCAACTTTGAGCCTGAAGCCTGGAACCTGGAGGCTAGAGTCCAGCCTAGCTTAGTGGAGTTGCAGCCAACCTGTAGATCCACAAGCAAGAAATAAATGTTTGTTGTTCTATGTCATTGAGATTTGGAGTGGTTTGTTACATAGCAACAAACCACAGGAAAAACTGGAAGAAACCACAAATACGTAAAAATTTTTTTAAATAATAAGAAAGAAATATCTATAACTATAGAAAATTACAATAATTGTATAGACTTCTTTGTTCAACTCTGTGCAAATAAATTTGAAAAGCTGGATAAAATGTGTAATTTTCTTGAAAAGTACAATTTACCCAAACCAGCTCCAGACAAGATAGTCAATCTTAACAGACCAGTTTCTATAGAAGAAATAGAAAAAATTTTCAAAGAGCTCTCTCACTAACTTCCTATTTTAAAAGTAATGGGCTCAGATCGTTTCACAGGGAAATTCTAAGAAATCTTTAAATAACACATACTTCCAATATTATTTGAGCTCTTCTAGACCACGGGGGAAAAAAGGACAACTTCCAAGTACTTTTTAATGAAATGATATTTATATCAACACCCAGCAAAGAGTTAACAGGAAAAGTAAAGTACAGATCATACTTATGTGTAAATATTAATAAGAAAAGTATTTCATAAAATATTATCAAATAATATCTAGCTATAGTAGGGTAACACATGTGACCTAATGGAGCTTATTCTGGAAGTGGAAAATGTATACTGCTGAAAGAAACTTATTAATATGTTTCACTATATCATATCCTAAGAATAAAAATTATATTATTATTTCTGTGAGTGATGCTGATAATGTGTTTGATAAATTGAACATACATTCTTACTCAAGATTTTTAATCAAATAGAAATAGATATTCTCTTAACGTGATCAAATAATTTTGTCTCAATCCAGAGCAAACTAGCCTTATGCTAATGAAGAAGCATTCTTAAAGTCAGGAATAAGGAATAATACGAGGACGTCCATTATCATTGCCTTTTTTCTTTTTTGGTTGTTACAAATAGGACATCTACGAACGTCGTTATACATATCCCTCAGTGGGCGTGAACATGAGTTAGTTGCATTTGGATACACACATAGGGTTAGAATTTCTGGATCAGAGTATGTGAAGTTTCAATTTTATTAGACAGTGAAAAATAGTTGTCCACAAGGATTACACCAAATACTCGCCCACCTGCTGTGTATGGGAAACCACATTCTCACATACATTTAGTATTGTCAAACTTCTTAATTTTTGCTGTAAGCTGCAGTTATTTTAGTCTAAAAGAAAATAACATTAATTAGACACTGTGTGCCAGACAGTTTCACATGTACTGTCTTATTTTAACCCTATATTTTATCATTCTCATTTTATAGATAAATTGTGTCCAAAGCCACAAAGCTCCCCCAGCAGGCAGCTCTTCTTCCCAATCTAGTAGATAAGTTGAAAGTCTCGACTGGTATGGAACAGCCCACCAAGGAGCACAGAGGGCAGTAGACAGATCTTCCCAGGACACGCACAAAAGGTATTCTTAGCACCCTCCAGAATACCTCGCACCAAGACAGCTTTTAGGTGCCAAGGAAAGAATGCAGACTTAGGAGGCAAATGGCCTGGGATGGAATCTCTGCCCCACTGACAATATCATTCCCGAGTTATCTGGGCTCCCTCTCCTCGGTTAACGTTGGCTCTATCCCGTTTACTCTTTCCAGTTCCCATCAGCTAACCTATCCCGTAGGTTGTTCCTTAGATAACAGCTGCCTCATCCATTTCTCCCTCTGCTCCTCCAACTATTTCAGACACGCTCTTGGGTTTTTTTGAAATTTTCTTCTGCCTCATGCATTAATCCACTCATTACACACCAACAAGATTCTAAAATATTGCTTTGTTCATACCATTTTCCCTGTTTAAACCCTTTAAATAGAACCCCATTGCCTATAATAAAACCCAAATTATTTAGTGAGGCATTTTCAACAATCTGACTCTAATTCCTAGTGTTATGTGCAATCCTTCCTTCCTCCCTCCCTTCTTCTTTACTTCTTTCCTTCAACAAATATTCATGAAGCATCTAGTATGCACCAGGCACTGTACTGGTCAGTGGAGACTCATTAATAAAGAAAGAAGTGTAGATCCTACCCTCAAGAAGCATATCGTCTATGGGGGAAAGAGATTTTAATCAAATATTGACACAACTACACAAATACAAATGGAAATAAACACTAGGTAGGAAAAGTTGTGTGTGTCATGCAAGTGTATAACAAGGTTTTTGAGCTAGTTAAGTGGAACTTTGCACTCCAGGGGAACCATCCACACAGAATGGAGTTGTGCAACATGGCAGCCTTGGTCTGAACAGTCAGACAAGGCTTAAGTAACAGACGCTAGTGTTGTGAACCAAAGTATATGTTAGGGTTGGCCAGGCTCAGCAAGGGGCAGATCATCCCAAGCCTAGAGAATAGTATGTGCAGAAGGAGCTTCACATGTTCACAGAACTGAGAGGAAGTCATGGGACTGCAGTGCAGAGAGCACATAGTGTCTGAGTTCCATCCAAGCCAGTCACCTCACTATCCCCAGATCACGCTTTGGAACCACCAGCCTCTAGCCCTTTGCTCTTATATATTTTATTACCCTCCTCCTTCTTCATTACAATTTAGTTCATAGCTCAAGACAGGTCATAGCCCTTGATGCAAAACCTAAAACTGCAAAACTTCTAAAGGGAGACAGGAGAAAGACTGTGACCTTGGGGTAGCCAAAGGTTTTTTTTTAAGATTGACCCTGAGCTAACATCTGTTGCCAATCTTTTTTTTCCTTCTTCTTCTTCTACCAAAAGCCCCCCAGTAGATAGTTGTATATTCTAGTTGTAGGTCCTTCTGGCTTTGCTATGTGGAATGCTGCCTCAGCATGACCCAATGGGTGGTGCTAGGTCCATGTGCAGAATCCAAACCAACAAAACCCTGGGTCACCAAAGTAGAGTGCGCGAACTTAATCACTGGCTCATAGGGCTGACTTCATCAAAGATGTTTTAGATATGACACCAAAAGCATGACCAAAAAGATAAAACTTCATAAATCGGACTACATCAAAATTTAAAACTTTTGTTCTTCAAAAGACACTATAATAAGAATGAAAAGACAAGCCACAGACTGAGATAAAATACATGAAATTACATACCTGATGAAGGGCTTGAATCCAGAATATATAAAGAACTCTCAGAACTCAATAATAAAACAAAAAACCTCATAAAAAGTGGACAGAAGACTTCAATAGACACTTGACCAAAGAAGATATTAGGATTGTAAATAAACACGGGAAAAAGTACTCAGCATCCTTAGACATTAGGCAAACACAAATTAAAACCATAATCAGGGAGTGACCCAGTGGCGCAGCAGTTAAGTTCTCACGTTCTGCTTTGGTGGCCAGGGGTTTGCTGGTTTGGATCCCAGGTACGGACCTACACACTGCTTGTCAAACCATGCTGTGGCAGGCCTCCCACATATAAAATAGAAGACGATGGGCACCGATGTTAGCTCAGGGCCAGTCTTCCTTGGCAAAAAAGAGGAGGATTGGCAGCAGATGTTAGCTCAGGGCTAATCTTCCTCAAAAAAAGACACAAAACACTATAATGAGATACCACTACATGTCTATTAGAATAGCTAAAATTAAAAAGATGAATCATACCAAGTGCTGATGTGGATGCAGGGCAAATGGAATTCTCATATGCTGCTGATGGCAATGCGAAATGGTACAATCATTTTAGAAATGGAAAATTTCAGAAAATAGTTTGACAGTTTCTTAGGCACTGATCACTTGACCCAGCCATTGCACTGCTAGGTAGTTACCTAGAGAAATAAAAGTGTATGTCCACCAAAGACTTGTTCATGTGTGTTCATAGCATCTTTATTAGTAACAACCAAAAACTAGAAACAATCTAAGAGTCCATGAGCAGACAGACAGATAAAAAAATTGTGATACATCCATGTAATGGGTTACTCCCCAACAATAAAAAAGAGTGAATTACTGATACCTGAAACTACTTGGAGGAATTTCAAAACAATTGTACTACTTAAAAGAAGCCACATAAAACTTTCTAACAAGTGCAAACTCTAGCGACAGAAAGCAGATCAGTGACTGCTTGGAGCAAGGAAGGTGTGAGAGGGAGGAATCACAGAGAGCATAAGGAAACTTCTAGGAGCGATGAATATACTCATCATCTTGAATTTTAGGATGGCTTCATGGGTATACATATGCCAAAATAGGTCAAGTTTTACATTTTAAATATGTACAGTTTATTGATGCCAATTCTAACTCAAAAAAGCTTCCAAAAAATAAAAAATATTTTCACAATGCAGTTCATAACTCAAATCTCTTAAGAGGTATCTCTCACTCCCCAGCCAACATTTTGCTCATCTGCTCTGAGACCCATGAGTACCTAATGCTTCTACTATTCATCTGACTCTTTATATTTATTGTGTTGCTGAGTATCATCTATGGGTCATGCTTCCAAGTTACCACCTCAAGAAAAGCATCAGCATGTCTGTTTCTCCCTCAGCCCCTGGAATGGTTCTTTGCCCATAGTAGGCCTTCAATAAATATTCTATTGAAAGATTCACGTTATGCCTCTAGAGAAAACATTTTGTTTTGCTTTCCAGAAGACAAATTATGGGACTTCCTCCAACACTTGATCCAGTTGATAGAAACAAATTCCTAATTTATACTTAAGCTGCACATTGCCAAACACGGCAATTTCCAATGTGAAAGATATTTACCAATCTAAAAGCTGCAATAAATCACGTGTGACAAAATCAGTGTGCTTGGCCAAGGATCAGGGGAATTCACATCAAAACCCACACAATTAACCAATGCTGCCAAGGTGAATGTCTCAAAAGAAGCTTATTTGTAACTGTTCTTATTTGTTTGTTCATTCATTTGTTTATTCCTCACCTCATTCCAAAATGCGTATGAGCAGAATAAAGCGAAAAATGGTACAAAAAATTCATGTGTTCCAGAATAATTTGGTATCTCAGATTTAGAGAATCTAACTTGTTTTGTTTTGTTTTTGGTGATGTAGATTGGCCCTGAGCTAACATCTGTTGCCAATCTTCTTTTTTTTTTTTTCTCCCCAAAGCCCCAATACATAGTTGCATATCCTAGTTGTAGGTTCTTCTAGTTCCTCTATGTGGGACACCACCTCAGCGTGGCTCGACGAGCAGTGCTAGGTCTGCACCCAGGATCCGAACCTATGAACCCCAGGCCATCAAAGCGGAGCACACAAACTTAACCACTCAGCCATGGGCCAGGCCCAAGAGAATCTAACTTTTGTGTCAAGGCTTTATTTTATCCTATACAATGTCACTAAGTATTTATTATTATATAAGGCGCCAGCACAGAAGAGTATTCAGTATTTCTAGTTTGAAACCTGGATATTAGCTGCCGTAACCACCACACCCCTCCAATATTTGGATAAAATTGCCATGAGCCCTCATTCCTGGTTGAAGTTCAATGCTCTTGCCAGGGTTTTAGCAAATTTCAGAGGAGCTCATAGTCTCAGATCTACCTCTGGACTGAGAACTCTTCAACTGTGAATTCATTTCCCTTTGGAATTTCTTGACGTCTTGCTCATGCTCTTTCTCCTTCACCATAATGAGCCAGCCACGGGAGATAGCTCTTAACTAGCTTTCAATAGAATTACTACCCATACAAAGCAGTTGTGTGCATGTGTTAGTTTAATGAAGATTTAGGAAGACTCAGCATTACATCTCAACAATGCAGCCAACTTCAAATAGAACATTGGACAACCATGACCTTACATCATTAGACCACTCGACTACTTGGATTCTTTTCCACTGGCCACTTTAGGCCACTTAGAGACCAAATCTCCATGATCTAACTGGCTTCTCACTTCCTCCTTTCCCTCTCATTGCTCTTCCCTATTAATCCCTCTGGCTCCCAATTCTTTTCCCTCTACTATGCAGAAACACTTAAATCTTTCCATGTCTATTCCCAGACATTTCTTCAGACCCATCTTAGCCTATCCACACTCAGGAAGGTACACAACATATTTCTTTTATAGTAAAAAGATCAACCCCTTTAAAATATAGTCATATTAGTGAATAGCAGTATCCATTTACAATCCTATTTTCCAGGCTTTGATCTTAATCTAAAAATTCACTAATTATGTTGAAGGCTATTCTAATGGACCACAGAATATATGAAACCTTTTCAGATGTCAGATCTCAAATGTGTTTTTCCCCGTGAGAGTGTCCCTGGCTGCCCAGGTGGTTAGTTCTTCCTTCTGCCTTTTCTTAGGATTTATCTTGTCAGACTGCTTATGGGTGGTTGTTTTTTTCCTTTTCCACCAGTCTGAGAATAGGAATCATATCTTATTCATCTCTGTAGATACACCAGCATCTATCATATAGTAGATGTTCAGTAAATATTTATCAGATCAATCATTTGGTGTCAATTATGTCTGGTTAAAATTGGGTGGCAAATCAAACATTTAGTCACAGACAGCAAATGTGCAAATCCCTGCAAAAGTGAAGCTGTAATGCCAAAAGTTAGAAATGGCCTTTTAAACCCATATAAACAACAAAACCAGAGAGCTTCTCAGCACAGAAAGGTACATTGTGTACCTTTGATCATTCAGCTTATTCTGGAGCAGGCTTCCTTCCAGCCTTGGCTTTCTACTTTCATAAATTGTGTTCTAGCTGTGCCACCTCTGGAGCTCACAGTGCCCACTTCACTAGACGATGACTCACGCTCACCATGGAACAAATTACTTCCATTTTGATATCATTTGGAGGCACAAGACAGAAAGACTATGAACCAATCCTGCAACAAAAGATGGTTTCTCAGCAAAGAGTTTTCACCCACCTCCTCTCTTAGCTAGTTTTCCAAAGAATAATTATAGAGCAAAACTGTAAGCTCACTGAAAATAATAGCTGGGTTGAGCTTTCCTTTATACAACATCTTACACAAACTTGAGCTTAGTAGGTACTCAATACATACTGAAGCACATAGAAACAACTCGGAGTGGACTCAGCACAGCAGTGACTTTAACAAGTATGTATATGTGTCTACATGTATGTTTGTATATACATATGTGTGTACTCATACATACATACATATATATACATACACACATACATATAGAGAGAGAGACCCTGCACTGTAGACAGTAGTAGTGATGTTTGATCATATTGCTCTATATGCACCACACTATGTCATCTGTTTATTTGCTCATTTAATCAACATTTACTATGTTACAACATGCCAGGGAGAATTCTCATGATGGAAGGAAAAGAAGATTTCTTGTCTCTTTACAGCTCTCTCTGATTTTTGTCTCTGTTGGAAAGGTACCACGGCCTCACTTTCTGGCCACATCACTGTTGGAGGTATAGATGGTGTTGTTAAAGGACAGAAGGAATAAATGCAGGCAGCCCCCAGCATCGAGGAAGTGCCAAGGAAGTGTTGAATGACGGAATGAATGTCAGATCCATGTGCTTCAGAAGAGGCTAGCAGACGCCTGATCTCAGGCTGAGAAAAAGTGAGCAACAAGGTAGGAAAGCATCTATAGAATCTGATTTATGAGAAAGAAACACACAAACCACACATGCACAGTGTGGGCCAAGTGCCACACTCAGTGGACGTTGATCAATATGTATTTGAGATGGGGGTGTTTATCAATCAAAACATCTAAATCCATAGAATTTCAGAACTAAGAAGACCTGAAAATTCCTCTGGTCCAACACTTCCCAGTCTCTTATGTGTCATAGCACGTGTAGAAAATGATCGTATTTGTAAAGCATTCTGGGATAAATGAGGGAGGTTGCTTGGGGCAGGAGGGACTGGCTCAAAGCCTTGCCTAGCCTGCCCCAGGGCTGAGGGAATCAGTATGTTGAGACACTAGTCCCGTGAAGGCCGGCTTTAGGCCAGTCTCCTAAATTTACAGATGAGGAAATTAGATTCTTATTCAAGATCATCCAGACAGAGAGGCAGAGCAGAACCAGGAGTAGCACTTTCAGTGTCTCTCTTCATTCATATTTCTGTGACTCCAGTCCTTCTCAAGGTATGATCCCCAGACCAGCAGCATGGACACCACCGGGAACTTGTTCAAAGCAAATTCTCAGACCCCACCCTAGACCTACTGACACTTGAGGGATGACGCCAGGCACTCTGCTTTCACAAGCCTTCCAGGTGACTCTGATGCTCACTCAAGTTTGAGAACCACTGTTGGAGTCTACACTAACTCTCAATGATTCTGTGAGCTACTGGGTAAACATTCAGGTTGTCTAAGTCAGGAGTTGGCAAAGTTTTTCTCGAAAGGGCGTCTGATACCAAATACATTTATACTCTCCATGCTGTCCAGTCTCTGACACAGCTACTGAACTCTGCTGTTGTAACACAAAAGCAGTGATAGGCAATACGTAAATGAATGGGCATGACTGTGTTCTAATAAAACTTTGTTTATAAAAATAAAAATTGTGAGGGAGTAGATGTGGTCCATGGCAGTGGTTTGCCAACCCCTGGTACTGACGATTGGAATGGATTCTTTAACCTCATAATTTAAATTCTTAGCCATTCTGGTTAACACAAAAGTCTCTTAGCAATATCTGTCAATGTTGGTGTCAATATCTATGTTTTTCCACTCAATTAACATGTGCTAAATGCCTCCTGAGTGCCAGACTCTAGCATGCAGAGATGAAAAGATCCAATCCATGCCCTCAAGTATAAGAATTTCATGCAGTAGAGCAGCAAGAAGTCAAGTAAAATTATATTGTTTTTGCATATGGCCTTGAAGAAAATGTCTACCTAAATGCTTGGATTTTGCTGCTAAATACATTAAGATTTTCCACTTATAAACGGGCAAAAAGCGTGATAATGCATACTCCAAACTCTAAGCCAGCAGAGATGGTAACTGTCCTGGTAACCACCATTTTATTATACCTTCAGATTCTGGGTCAGGATTTCAGACAAATAGGAATGTTTGCATCTGCTCCACAAAGTCCGCAGACTTTACGGGGAAGACTTGAATGTCTGGAAGATAAGATCTCCTGGAGGCTTCTTCAGACACACGCCCTGTACCTCGGCCAATGTGATTCAAAGGCTAGACTGAGCTGGGATCATTGGCCAGATCCCCTGCACATGGCCTCTCCACGTGTCCTGGGCATCTCACAGCATGGTGGCCTCTGAGCAGTCAGACTTCTTACGTAGCAGCTCAGGGCTCCAAGACCATGTGTTCCAATGAGCAAGGCAAAAGCAGCATGGCCTGCTATGATCAAACTTTAGAAGTCGTGCTCCATCGTTATAGCCACACTGTATTGATCAAAGAACACAAACCCGCCCTGATTGAAGAGGCAGAGGCAGACGCCGAGGCTCTTGATGGGAAGAGAGTTAAATAGCTTTCATCCATGTTTGAAAACCACCATTGAGAGTAACGAACAATGAGAATGCCCTATCCTAGAGGAAGAGGGATGTATGGAATTTCAAAAATGCAGATAGCATGCTAAATCAAAACCAACTCTGCTAAAAAATTCAAAATGGAAGAATAGGTCTGGAAGTCATTTGATTTGGATGTACTTGCTAAATAATGATCCTCCAGAAGAGGAATTTAGGAAATGTTTCCATCCGTCCATAGAACATAAAGGACTGTAGACGCCGCGTAGAACTGAATGACACGTAGAATGTGGGTTCATCCACTGTCGATGCCAGGTGGCAGGCTGTCATCAAAGGAGAGATGCTCACGGTCCTTACCAAGCTGCCAGAAATCTCTTACCAGAGGACAAGGAAGAAATTATAAGTATTTATTTGTAGATTTTCGCTGGCATATCTTTCGTTAAAAAAAGAAATAAACCTGAATTTTCCTTCCTTTCTATCTGCTCTTCATTTAAAATTGCTTACTTCTCTGAGAATTCAGCACTAATTTAGGGATAACTTTATAATCCTTTAATACAGAAAGTCAAATAGAAGTCTTCCTTGGTGAAAAATGCATTGTTTGTACATACTGTAGATTGTTTTCAACATCTGCTTAAGAAGTAGTTAGGACAATAAATGATTCGAATTTTCTTAAATCCTTCCAACTGAAGAACTTCTTTTGAAAGAAGTTAGCCTGTAGAAACATTTTTTTTCTAATTTGTGTGATTTTTCTAAAACTAAGGAATAGTTTTTATGGTGAGAGAAGTGAGACTATTCAATTTGGGACAATAAAGTGAGTGGGTGAAGATAATGCTAATCTATTCCTTTTAAAAATAGAACTATGCTTAGAGGAGAAGTTTGAATACGTAATCTGGAATCATGGTGCTGTGGTTAGTCACGGCCTCCTAGATATTTGCAGCTATAAAAGGGCTCCTAGGAATTATCTAGTCCAACCCTGTCATTTTGCAGGTGACTAGAGTGAGGTTCAGACATACCAAGACAGCAGGGATGGCTTCTCTTCACCAAATATTCCAGATGTTTTGCTATGTTTCCCAGTCTCTCCTGAAGTTAGGTTGTGGTCATGTCACCAGTTCTGGCCCATGCACTATAAGCAGAAGTGACATGTTGCTTCCTGGCTAAAATAGTGAAGAGCTCACGTGCCCCCCATCTCCCTTTCCCCTCGGTGGCCCCGATGTTGAGATGGTGGAACCTCAATCTGAAAACTCCCTGGATCTCTGAACTATCCATGGAAGAAAGATGCCCTGGAGAGCTGCCCAGTGCTCATCAGACTTCACATAAGCAGGAAGCCAACATTTGTAGCATAAAGCCACAGAGATTTCAGGATTTATTTGTTTCTGCAACACAGTTTACCTATCCTAACTGATGCACCAAGCAACTTACTCAAGTTCAGTCAGCAAGTCAATGGCAGAGCTAGGATTAGAACCCAAGTCTCCTAAATTGCCAGTCCAGGTCCATACTTTATAATCACAGAAGAGTCAGTGTAGGCACCACCACACCAAGTCATCAAGCAAAGGGACCAAATGTGGACCTGGCTGATAAAGATGTGGCACCCACGGATTGAAGTCCAGAGCCAGAGAGGGTCTAGTAAAGAAGGAAAGAAGCCCCAGTCTTCAGCCTTCAGTATAGGACCAGAGAAGCTGATCCCCAACTTGGGGGACAGTTGCTCAGGATTGTCTCTGATGGTCACGTTCTGCCCAATTTGTACATATTCCTCAGGGTGATGACAATTGCTCCTAGACCCTGTAGCCCGGTTGGGAAGTTCAATGCCCAGAAGGAAGTGTTTCCATCTTCTTGTGTGTGTTCAGCAGCCATTAAACACAGTCAGGAACCATATGCCTCAGACCCAGATTAAGTTAACATGATGTAGAATTTTTAAAAACAACAAATTGAAAAAAAAATGAGGTTTTAGTTGCTAGGCAACATCAGTACGAAGCTCTTTCTTTCCCTTTAAGAACATTCTCTCCATCTCCATGGACAAAAGTCAAAGAGCACTTAATGACAGGCATATATTTGGTTGTGACACCAAATTGAGTTTTCCCTAAAAACATACTATATTGCGTCAAGCACTTCAGGGTTCCGAATGGCTACCTTCTGTGCACAGGATGATGTTTCCTGTTCTGAAATACTCATTTTGCTCTGTACAAACAGGTTAGAAGGCTATCTTTTGGCAGCAATTGAAATACAAGTGGAGATTTTGCAAAGTCATGCAAGTCTATTCTCTCCCAAGGACAGGAGGGGGTTAGCTGTGACCCATCCTAGAGAAGATCATTCTCTGTCTGCATGTCAGGAGCTTAAGCTAAAGGAAAATCCCTCTCTCTCCTTGTCCCCTCCTGAGAAATGGATGCTTTACCCCTGTGCTGGCCTCTTTAAATGCATACACTCACTCAAATGTGAACCAGAAGTAGATCTAGCAATAAGCATCAAGATCACATCTCTGGAACAGTCCAGAACACTTTCCACTGACCCACCGAGTTATACAGCCTCTTGCATTCCTTTGCCCAGGTTCTCCCTTTTCCTCTTCCACTTTCAGCCTGGCTTCCTCCTCTGGCCCAGATATTTACCTCAGCATCCTTTGCCTAACATCTATTATAGACCCAATTCCCAGGATGAAGCTTACCAATATCCTTAGAACTCATTTTTGCTCTTAGCCCCCAGCTCCAAACCAAAAGACAACTTCCCTGGCAGGGGAGGGAATGAAAACGCACCTTAGGGGGTATTGTCCAAAGCCCAGCTGCCCTACAGATGGCACTTGGCCTGAAAGGAACCAGGAAGTAGAATGGACTCCATAGCATTTCCATCAGGGATACAGAGAATCTCTCTACCTAGAGGTTGTGAAGCACCGAGTTTGTGTCATACACTGTCAGAACTGTAAAGAGCATAAAATAACAGATATAATAGTCTAGAGGAAGTAAGACTAACACAAAAGAAAGCAGCCCAGGCTATTCATTTCACCCAAGTTTGCCTTATGAAAATATTACAAGAGATAATGAGGCAGAAGATAATTTTAGAGATGGTGCTGGGCTGCTTGGTGTTATCAAATACCAGATTCCCAGTGACTTTCTTGTAGCCCAGGAGGAGGGGCAGAGGCACTCCCGCAAGAGCCCCCAGAACACTGTCCAAGGTACTTAGGAGATGCTGGGACCTGCTTATCCTAACTGCCTGGCATGGCCTCTTTGTTGCTTCCTCCCAGTCCTGAACTCAGAATGCTTTCAGTATTGGGTTCTTACTCTCATCCCTGTAGAATTTTGCCGCTTTGTTGCCAACACCTGATCCCCACCTTTCCTCTGTTTCCTCTCCCTCTACCACATCTAGCTGCTGGAACTGGCTGGCCTACATTGGGTTCTTGAGTTCAGCACATTCCCTCCCTCCCTGCCTTCTGTCCTCTCTCCCCAAAACCTTTGTTAGGCACCATGCTGGTAAGCACCGGGAACAGGAAGACAGGAAACATACTGTCCTTGTCCTTAAGGACCTAACTATCCAAAGCAGGCAACCAACACACGAAGTTACAAGTCTCACAGAGGCCAACAGATGACACACCTGGGCCACTTGCCTTCTGTAGGATGGGTGCTCCATGAGTGGCACAGGTAAGGTTCTTCAGCCATCTCAATTGAATTGGGTGCAAGCATAACGACCTATGAGGCAAAATCCCTCCCACCAAGCAAGTTCGGTTACTGTAACATCCTGCAGGTCAAGGAGAATGGTTGAACTTCTTTGCTTCATCCAATATTCTTAGCGCAAGGCATTTCTGGGCACAGAAAACTTGCTCATTAAAGATGTGAGGATCAAAAGGAAATTCATTCAAAGGACCTTCTGGTCTTTTGCTGCTTCTGATCTCCCTACCTTTCCCACCCACCCCCTCACCACACACACACACATACACACACGCATACACACTCCTGGAGGCATTTTTCATGCAATATGCTTTGTAAACTTCAAAGGTCATACACAAACATTCGATATTGCTGTTGCATCCTACTTCCCTCCTATTCCTTGTAAGAAGAAGGCACCCTGGGCACCACAGCAACACGTGCTGCATATCCCGTTCCTTCACCTCCCCACACTGTCATGGAAGTGAGGCCAGCACCTCAAGCAGAAATAACGCCAGAGCCTCGTGGAGGAGCTGTGTCTCATCTTAGCACTGCCCAAACCTGTGTGCCCCTGAAGAAACTTATTTTCCATTTCTTGATAAGTGTTCTTGTAAGCATGGACCTAAGATCTTTGTAAAGTAAGGGCAGATTACACCCTTGGCTTCCTCTCCATCGATTTGACTGACCACAATGTCCCTGAGAAAACTAAATTGATCTGCCAGGATTTATACTTTATGAGGTCCCACATGATTGCCCCGGAATCTGTTCTTCTCAAGGGGCCTTCAGACGCGTACAGTTTTCTTCCACATTTCTTCAAGTATAGCAGTGCATCTTTTAGGATCTTTTCATCCATGCTGAAGTCTTGCAGAAATGAGGGTTGTGTGCGTGTCTGATTTAGTAGGCTAAGTTCCTGGTATGGAGAGAGTGCCTGCATTGCACAGGATGGGGATCAATGGCATCTGTTCTGGATATGTTGTAAAATGGCTTAACTGTTGAATCCGAGCTTTTAATTCTAAAGTGGATAACTAACAGATAGAAAGTTTGTTCTATTAAAACAAACCCAATGCGAGGGTAGGCATCCCCCGAGGCAGTCGAGCAGATGGCTTAAATGGTTCCAGAAGTCCGACCAGTTGTACGATAGAGACTATTGGAATAAATGCTCCTCCAGGAGCAGCAAGCAATGTGTCCTTTTGTTTTTGGAATTCTACAACAAAGTTATGATTTCCAGCTTGACCTAACTCTCTTGGTGTTCTTTCTTAGAACTTCAGGTTCTAAATATTTTAACACGAGCACTTTAAGCAGGAGAAAAAGACTTTTTTAAATGGATTTTTTTGCAAAGCCTGTCAGTATGAATAAATTCCTTTTTGACAACTCTAGAGTTTGTGTGTGTGTGTGTGTGTGTGTGTGCGTGATCAGTCTCTAGATTTATCCACTAAAAAGATAGGCATACATTTACAGCTAAGTCCAAAAATATTTTTGAAATGATTGGAATCCTAAAGTCCTAATATTTTCCTTATGTAGTGTTTTCCAATTGCCCTCCAGGTTTTCCTACATTAAAATGCATTTTCTAAACAGGGAAAAGTTCCTGCATCAACCAATAAATATTTATGGAGAACTTGCCATGTACTAACACTGTGAGATTAGTTTGGAGGGGAAAACAAAAGAATTATATGACATGATATCTGTTCCTAATAAGATTACCATCTATTTGAGAAACAAAATTGACCAATGAACTCATTTAAGAACTTAACATTTAAACTGTGTGATCCTGGGGCCAGCCCTGTGGCCAAGTGGTTAAGTTCCATGCTCTGCTTGGAGGCCCAGGGTTCGCTGGTTTGGATACTGGGTGTGGACGTACACACCGCTCATCAGGCCATGCTGTGGCAGCATCCTACATAGAAGAACTAGAATGACCTACAACTAGGATATATAACTATCTACTGGGGCTTTGGTGAGGGAAAAACAAAAAGAGGAAACAGATGTTAGCTCAGGGCCAATCTCCCTCACCAAAAAAAAGAACAGCCTTTAAACTGTGTGACCCTGTCCTAGCCATAGCAACGGGTGAGGATAGACAGTACATTGAAAGCCAGACAGGACTTGGAATGGGCAACAAATCTCCCTATTTCAGAGCTTTGCTTTTGTGGTTCCTTCATCCAGAGGAGACCCTGGACCAACGTCAAAACCAAGTTCAAATGCCTCCTCCTCAGTGAAGCCTGCGCCAGTCCCTTTGGTCGGCACTAATTGTTCCTGTTGCCAAACTCGTAAGTAGCACTTTGCTTGTACTTCTGTTGAAATCAGGACTCAATTCTGCTTTGATTTATACTTAACTAGTGAGTATCTATCTCCCCTAATAATCTTCTCAAAGGCGTAGATCAAGACTTTATCTTTGGATTCTCCCCAGAATCAGCACCTTGTTTTTTTTTTAATCTATTATCAATGTTTAATAAACATTTGTTGAATTTACTTACTTTTGTAATATAGACATTATACTTTCATATAATAATTCATGAGCTGTTTTCATATTAAACTGGAGTCTTCCAGTTGAACTAAGATATGTAAATTTCTAATATACCACTCACCACTGTATTATACATATTTATATTTTAGATAATGTATTTCTTTTCTCTCTATAATTATGCATCAGATATTTTTCCCATAGAATAAAAATGAATTCAGTCCAGAAGATGATGATGTTATGCCAATAGCACGATAAAGGTTTTTTTCCCTCTTCAACATTCACATTTGGAAGTAAGAGCTTGGTTAAGTACGAGGAAGCTCTTAAATCATATACAACACATTTAGAATATTCTTGAAAAAAGCTTCTCTTTTTTTGAGAGAGGTATCATGTTATATTAATAACATCTAACATTTATGACGCACTTATTGGGTGCCAGGCACTATGTTAAGCCTTTACATGAATGATCTCATTAATTTCTCAGAAAAATCCAGCTTCCAATATTTTTTTGTTATTATGTATGCTCTTCTCCCAGTCCTTATGAGTTTGTCTGTTTTTAATATCTTTTTATTTAGTTTAAGTGGGATCACTGAAGGGAAAAGATTTAATGTTTGTGTTCATCTGCCTTCTTAGCCTGGCCAGAATCCAATGTCTTTGAAAACGAAGGCATTTTAGAACAAGGATCCAAAGAGCAGACTCTGTGGTCAAACTGCCTGAGTTTGAATTCTTGTTCTAGAAATTATCAACTGTGAGACCTCTAGATACCATTCAGAGAGCAAAAAAGAATTTTAAAATAACTTTAATCCCCTCAGAGAGATAAGAGAAGTGTTGCATCCACGAAACAAAGACAGGATGCTATCTAAAAAAATAAAATAAAATAAATATTCAAGAAACAAATAAAAATGCCTCCTGGAAATTAAAAATATGACAACATAAATTTTAAAATCAACTGATGTGTTGGAAGATAAAGTTGGAAAAGTCTCCAAGAAAGATTTTCATGTAGAAAATATGAAAAAAAGAAGCAAGGAAAATTAGAAGACAAATCCAGAAGGTGAACCTCGAGTAAAAGAAATTTCAGAGAGAGCAGAGAAAATGGATGGGGAGGAAATCATCAGTGAAATAACACAAGAAAATAACCAGGACTGAAGGCTGTGAGTTTCCAGTTTAGAGGGGTCTCCCCATTAAAAGCAGAGGCCTCCCTTTAAAAACTGCTGCCTGAGTAACCTGGGGCACTCACTCACCCTCCGAGGACTCCTGCTTTGGCATCCTCCTGCCTGCTGGAAATAGTCCACAATGAGCTCAGAAGCAGAAAATCCAGAGCAGCAAGCAGCTCCTGACATTTCTCTGCTAGAGATGCAACACCTGCTGCACACAACAGCCCAGCCACGCACCCTGACCGTCCTGACCCCAAGTTCCCCAGGACTCACCCTGGGCCTTACCATGACTTCCCCAAAAGGCCTTCCTAAACCCTTAGGACAGCAGAAGCCCCAACTCTGACCCAGAGATCAGCTCATTCTCTCCCGGGAGCCTTCGTCTGGCAGTGGCAACACCATCCCTTCCTTACACAGCTAGTGGTGTGCTCGCTGCTCAGTTTTTCAAAATCGAAGAGTGTGTCATTAGGGATACATATTTGCATGATAAAACTTGTTTTCTTCTGATACATACTAAAAGCAAGAAAAAGCAAAGAAAAGCAAGATCATTATTAACACAAAAGTCAGGGTTTGAGTTACCTCTCAGGGAAGGAAGGCAATGTACCTAGGGAGGAGCAAACAGGGCCTTCCACAGGGCTGGGACTGAGAATGCTCCATTTCTTAACCTGAGCAGTGGGTACGTGGCATTCATTTCATCATTCTTCTTTAACTTGCACATGTATGTTTAATAGATTCTTCAATGAAAATGGTACATTTCATAGCTTAAAAAGATTAAAAACATGACAAGTAGACCTCGGGTCAGAATTCATGAGGCCTGTCTCTACCTCCTGCTGCCTGTATGACTTTAGACAATTCACTTCTCACACAATTCACTTTATTGTCTCAACTGCCAATAAAGGTAATTTGTCTTCTGCCCACCTCCACAGCAGTCCTGAGAGAGGAAATGGGATCATACATTTGAAAGTGCTTTGTACACTGCAAAGTGACGTATAAGCAGAGGCATTGATTACTATGGCATAGCCACTTTGCTAAGGATATCTCTAAATAGAGTAATCCCCATATTAGGGTCAATGTGTCCCACGCCTCATGTGTTTCCCAGAGGTCGTTATCAGTCTCTCTGCTATTCTTGGATCTCCTTTGGTTGGATTACAAATATTTGTTCTCTCTTGGGAATACTCAATGAAATGAAATTCCTATCATTGACTGCTCTTTCTAGAGAGAAGGCACAAGATTTATATCCTTAGGTACATTCCATCTTAACAATAACCTTAGTTGCTGCACTGGATCATTATGGAAAGAAACTTTCTAAACTGATTCAGCCAAAGGACCTGAGAACAGAGTCAGTCTTGTCCATAAAATAGTGCACTTGAGCATCAGCTCGTAGAAGAACTTGAAGCAATTTGGGTTATTTAGCCATTCTCCAGGCTATTGTTTTCTTCTGATACATACTAAAGAGAAAATCAGAAGTGGAAATATTTCGTTAAGAAGTTGTTATGGGGGGCTGGCCCTGGGGCCAAGCACTTAAGTTCACGAGCTCCACTTCAGCGACCCAGGGTTTCACCGGTTCAAATCCTGGGCACAGACATGGCACTGCTCATCAAGCCACACTGAGGCAGCATCACACATAGCACAACCAGAAGGACCCACAACTAGAATATACAACTATGTACTGGGGGGCTTTGGGGAGAAGAATGAAAAAAGAAGAAGAAGAAGAAGAAGAGGATGGCAACGCATGTTAGCTCAGGTGCCAATCTTTAAAAAAAAAAAGTAAGTTGTTATGGGTTGAATTATGTCCCCCCCAAAATTCATACATTGAAGTCCTAAACCCCAGTCCCTCAAAATGTGACCTTATTTGGAAATAGGGTCATTGTAGATGTAATTAGTTAAGGTGAGGTCATCAGAGTGGCCCTAATCCAGTGGGATATTTGGACACAGAAACAGGCACAGAGGGAAGACAATGTGAAGAGACATGGGGGAAAGACAGCCACCTATAATAAACCAGAGAGAGAGGCCCAGAACAGATAGCCCCTCCTAGCCTCAGAAGGAACCAACCCTGCTGACTTCCAGCCTTCAGAACCGTGAGAGAATGCTTTTCTGTTCCAAGCCATGCAGTGCGTGGTACTTTGTTACAGCAGCCCTCAAAAACTAATACAGAGGTAAAGAGGAAACTAAAAGAATTTACCAATTATCTGTGCAGAACTGAATCTCCTCCTCGTGAAGTTTTTCTGTATTTTCCCTTCTATTGGGCTTTCCGTGCCTGTGAAGCTCCTGGAGCATGAAGCTGATCAGCAGGCAGAGGAGGATGTGCATGCCAAGGATCCTAAGTGCCTTCCATCTTATGATCATGCAAAAATTGGCTTTTCGGGCCCTACAGACTTAGGATATGGAACAAAGATCCAAGCTCCTGGCACCGTTTCTTTATCATTTATAACCCTTTGTGCTAAGGTTACAGACAGTCTGAGTCTGCCTGTTCCAGGCCCACAGACACCCTGAGCACAGGCGTGCGCCTCCTCACCAGCAGCAGGCATCCAGCGCTCAGCACCCAACCCAGAAAACCAACCCGCTCATCCAGACCTGGCCCCAGGCCCACGAGTCTGCTCCCCCATCCTGAGCTGCTTTCCCTAAGCAAGCCTCCTCCAATGGTCCTGGCCTCTTCTCCTCCCCTCTTTTGATTCACCAAAATAGACTTAAAGAATGGCTTGTAGAGGTTCTCAACTCTAGCCATATACTGCTCTCCTGTGGGGTGGTTTTAAAAAAATGCAGATGTCTGGGCCCCACCCCAGCTCACTTCAAACAGAATCTCGGATTGAGGGCTGTGGTATGCTACAAACATATGTTTGGTCTTTGTCCCCCGTTCCTGGCAGAGAGAACCTAAAACCCCTGGGATGTCCTGAATGATGGGGGTGTCTTGGTTATTCATAACAAGCTGTGATTAGGGGTTAGGAAATTTCAGCCCCACCCCCTGACCCCTGGGGAAGGGAGGGAGGCTGGAGACTGAGTTTAATAAAAACTCTTGAACAATGAGATTCTGAGAGCTCCTGGGCTGGTGAACACTTCGAGATGCTGGGAGGGGGTGCACCTGGAGAGGGTGTGGAATCTCCTCCCCCGCATATCTTCCATTCAGCTGCTCCTGAGTTGTGTCTTTATAATAAAGCTATAATCATAAGTAGAGCATTTTCCTGAGTCCTTTTAGTCAGTCTAGTGAATTAACAAACCTGAAAGTGGGGATGGTGTGGAACTCCCAAATTTGTAGTCAGCTGGACGGAAGTGTGCGTTGCTTGGGGATCTCTCTTATGGCCGGAGTCTGACGTGGGAGCATCTTGTGGGCCTAGCCCTTTGACTTATGGGCCATCATGCTAACTCCAGGTGGATAGTTCAGCATTGAACTTCGCTGCTATATGAGGATCCCCCGACCCAATCCTTCTTCCCTTCCCTCTCCCCTTTCCCAGGTGTCAGCCCTGTATTGTAGTCTGAAGGCTCTCCCTGCCTGCTCCTGCTCTTTCTTCCTTCATCTCTCACAGGCATTTTGCCTATAAATGTCTTGCCTATCCAGTCCTGTTTTGCCACCTGAGTCTCAGAGGACCAGAATAAATTTATCAGTATTTTTTAAATTTCCCTAAGTGATTGTGACATCAGCCAGGTCTGAGAACCACTCTCCAGGTGTGCTAACTGCCAACGTGCCTGCCCCTATTCTAATGGAGAGACCAATGTGCAAACCCATAATTACAGTCTGACCTGGAAAATGCAGCAATAAAGATATGAGCTGAATCTTCTGGAAGCACTGAGGAAGGAGAGACTAAATTCACCTGATGAAGTGAAGGATAGTTTCACCTCTGGTGCCAATAGACAACAGATGTATCTCTTGGGCTCTGAGTAGAGAATTCTTACTGTTTCCCGCCATATTACATCACTGTGATAAAATCATCATGTATTGTGGGTGCAAATTCTGAGGTGTTTTTATTCACAAGACTCTTAGCCACCAAATGTGTGGAGTTTTTCTCATATCAACCAATTCTCCAACTCTCTGGACACCAACTGAGTTCCTACAATTCAATTCGGCTCTAACATAACTACCCAGATTTGGTGTAAACCCACAGGTTAAGGGGTCAGTCCCACAAGATGCCAATTGCAAGTCCCAGGTTGTCACCTGTGCTCCTGACCGATCAGCTGTAAATTGGGGGTTCCCATGACTCCCTCTTTGGGTTCAATAATTTTCTAGAACAGCTTGCAGAACTCAGGAAAACACTTTACTTATATTACTGGTTTACTATTAAGGATACAACTCAGGAACAGCCAAATGGAGGAGATGCATAGGGCAAGGTACAGGGAACGGGTGCGGAGCCGCCCTGCTCCCTCCAGCACGTCAATGTGTTCGCTAACGCAGAAGCTCTCTGAATCCTGTCATTTAGGGGTTTTCATGGAATTGTCATTACGCAGGTGTGAGTGATTACAGCATTGGCCGTGAATGATTAACTCAATCTGCAGCCTTTCTCCCCCTGAGAGGCTGGGTGTTGGAGCTGAAAGTTCCAGCCCGCTGATCACGTGGTTGGTTCCTCTGGCAACCAGCCCCCATCCTGAAGCTAAGGAGGGACCCACCCAGAGTCACCTTATTAGCACAAGTTCAGGTACAGTTGAAAGGGTCTTATTATGAGTAATAAACGATGCTCCTCTCACCCCTGTCACTCAAGAAATTCCAAGAGTTTTAGAAGTTCTTGTGTCAGGAACCAGTAACAAAGATCCAATATTATAACAAAAGATGCTCCTATTGCTCAGGAAATTACAAAAGTTTTAGGAGCTCTGTGCCAGGAACTGGGGACAAAGACCAAATAGACATTTCTTATTATATCGCACAAATCCACAAGGCTAAGATTTGATTTCCAGTGAGTTCTACTGAAATCAGTAGAAAGAAAACTGACTTCCTCAAATACCCTGGCAAGAAAAACTGGTGTGTGTGTGTGTGTGTGTGTCACATTGCATCCATAGAGCTAAACCTGTCATGCTATCAACACACATACTTGGGAAATGTAGAGATTTTTACATCAACTGTCTCCAATAATTTCTAGTTTTCCTTTTAAAAAATGCATCACTAATTATAGGATAGTTATCCCAGCTGGAAGCCTTTTATCCTTGCTGGATACAGCCATTTCCCAGCAAGGCTAAAAACCAGATAAGTGCTATGTGTGGCGTTTAAAAAGTCAAATATTACGCAAGGTCACATATGAATCACTTTTTTCCTAAATTAATGCATTATTTTGATGTTCCAGGAAAAATGTTCTAATACATATTTTCTTTTAGCTTCAACTATTAAGCAATTTAGAACAGAGGCCTCCATCACGTCCCATTGGACTGCCTATCTCCATGATAGATTCACATAAGCAGCTCTAAGTAGCTCTCTGTAAATGTGGGCGAAAGGGAGGAAAAAAGGAAACAAATGTTTTCTTTAGCATTTTTCATTCTAACTGTAATCTGAAGTTGGAAGAAGGGTGACTGTAATAATTATTTTTGTGGACAAGTTTTGTTTTGTTTTCTTTTGTTTTTTTATCATGGCAAAATACATATAACATAAGATTTACCATTAACAACATCGGATCCTCTTCATAGAATTTGGCCCCTGGCATCATATGGTATATTCGCATCCTGTCCCCTAACGTGCACACACACTCACTCACACGTACTCACACACAGTCACTCATACACACACTCTCACAGTCACAGACACACGCACACCCTAACCCCACTTTGGGAATCCTGACGTCTAATTAAAACATGATGGTCGTCAAGAGGTTAGTAGGAATGAACCAACGGGATGAAGAGTCTATAGGGAAAGGAGACACAGGATTTGTCCCTGTTGGGTGGAAAACAGACAGCTAAAAATCTAAAACAATGAAATGGGTTGATTTGCATAAAAGGAGAGTGCAGTTTTGTTTCTTTAGCTGTCCGTGATTCCTTAGCATAAACATAGGAATTACTGTGGAATTTCAGAAACACAGAAGGAAACGACTGTCTCATGTTCACCTCCCCCTTGAGCTACCTCCACACCTCCCTGTGCTTTTCATGAACTAATGTCTTAAAATCAGAGTCTAGCCACATCTCTCTTAATGCATATGTATCTCTCAACCCATTGCAACCTGGCTTCACCCCATTGCATGGCACTGACACGGCTCCTAATAATTGTCTTGGAATTACCAGCCCAGGGCTTTATTTCTTGGTCTTCGGCCTACTTGAGCTCTCTACAGCACATGACACTGTTGACAAATGGCCTTCAAACTCCCCCTCGCCTTGGTTTCTAGAACAGCTCTCTCTTGTGACTCTTTCTCTGGCTGCTTCTCCCACTTGCCCTGAACCATCTGGATTGCCTAACTTCCTTCCTCACCTTCTCAGAGTTGCTCTCCCTTCTTTCCTTGGACAATCTCCCCCACTCCCCTGGCTTCTGCTCCATCTACACCGAGAACTCTCCAAATGATCCTCTGACTGTACTGCGCCCCATTTTTCTTCTCCTTGTTCTCCAGCTGCCTGCTGGACATCTCTTCCTCTCTGTCTTATTAGCATCTCATACATGACATGTCCAAAATCAAACTAAAAGTAAACCAATAACATAAAACAACAACACAAAAGTCTCTCTCCCCTGTATTCTTTCTTTATGTGAGTTAACGGCACTGTCGTAGTCTGCTCGAGCTGCCATAACAAAACACCAAAGTCTGGGTGGCTTAACGCAGACATTTCTTTCTCATAGTTACGGAGGCTGTGTGGCAAGTCCAAGATCAGTTTCTGGTGAGAGCTCTCTGCCTGGCCGGCAGGTGGCCACCTTCTCAGTGTGTGTTCACATGAGGGAGAGAAAGAGAGAGCAAGCTCTCTGATGTCTCTCCTTTTTCGTTTGTTTGTTTGTTTTTGCTAAGGAAGATTCGCACTGAGCTAAAATCCATTGCCAGTCTTCCTCTTTTTTTCCTTTTTTTTTTAATGTGAGCTGCCACCTCAGCATGGCTGCTAACAGATGAGTGGTGTAGGTCCACGCCCAGGAACTGAACCAGGCCACTGAAGTGGAGTATGCCGAACTTAACCATTAGGCCACCAGGGCTAGCCCTAGTGTCTCTTCTTATAAGGACACTAATCCTATTGGATCAGAGCTCCACCTTTAGGGCCTCATTTTCTTTAATTACCTTCTCAAGGCCCTGTCTACAAATACAGGCACATTGTTGGGGCTTCAGCAAACGAATCTGGGGAGGAGGTGGGCATCACAATTCAGTCCATAGCAGGCACCATATCCAAAGCTAGTTCAAATCCTTGACTCTTCCTCTCCCCCAGCTGGACACCCCAATTCATGGGCATGGCCCTAAATTTCTCTTTAGCCCATTCCTTCCTTCCACCTCTACCTTCACACTCCAGTTGAGGCCCCGTCCTGCCTCGCCTGGGCCACTTCCTTTGGTTTTCCTGCTGCTCTTCCTCTTCCCCCACCCCCCATCTTTCCTCCATGGTGCTGCCAGGTCACCATCCAAAATAACAGACTTGATCAGGATGTCCATGCTGACACCATAAACTGTTCGTGGCACAATTTTTCCCCATCTAACCCTCCCCTAACCCATCTGGTCTCATTTCCAGCCATTGTCCCCATATATCATGTTGTGGTCACAGTGAGCTTCTAGCTCTCCCGGCGTGTGCTGCCCACCTTCACATCTCCTTCCTTGCTTCCTTTACCCAGCATTCTCCTCTACTTGGAATGTGCCTTCCTCCCTTCTTCTTTTGGTGTGTTCGTGCCCATCTCTCAGGCCCCAGGTTAAATATGATCTCCAAGAAGCATTTCTCAGGCCCTCTGCTTAGCTGTCCCGTACCCTGTTCATACCCCTACTGCAGCACTTGCCGTATTTATACATCCATCTCCCCATTACACACGTGGTTCCTCGTGAGTAGTGACAGACTCTCCTTTAATGCTGAGCACCTGAACTCCACCCACAATTAGTATTTGATGAATGTAAATGGGGGCAGAGTGGTTGCAGGAATGCCAAGTGTAGGCAGGCCATACAGCCTTTCTCCTTTACTTTTCTCAGTTAAGAAGGTAAATCTTAAATAGTTTCAACTATGTATTTGTATGGACCATTTACTTCTTCTTCATACAGAGTAATAGACTTTAAATATGGTTGCATTCCTCAAATGTATATAATAATGCCAATTTTTTTTAATTCAGGAGAAGACCACCTGAATTATAGGTCAATTCTTCCATTCTCAAAAGAAATGTATGTTACTGATAACTAGGATGTTTAATGTATGATTCAAATATGATTTTAAGTCAATTCTATAAAGGCAAGGACCATTAGGTTGTACTGTCACTCAGCTATCATATTTTATTTTAGGTTTAATTTTAAATAAGCCTAAAAGAAACAGGTTACAAATGTTCCTCAATTTAAAGTCCCTCCTGGGGTGAATGGCCTGACCTCTGGTCCAGAACACCAGAATTTTTAAAGATTGTATGAAAGATGGGTTGACATTAAAACAAAAACCTTTAATTAGCCAAGATAAATCTTTGTGCGTTTCTGGCCGTATGCTCCCAGAACAGCATCTCTTTTCACGAGAATCCTTTGAAACGTCTACCAGAGGTGGAAAATGGAGACAAACCACACGGGACCATGTGAGGAGGACAGAGGCAAACGCCAGGCGGCCTGTGCAGGCAGGCGCTTCTTACCCATTAAGCCAGATTTTACAACACGAAGTGGCTGAGTAAAAGCCTTTTCGTTAACAGCAGTCCTATTGTGAGGAAATTCAAAGACACGAAAATGTGCAGGAATCATGACCTTGGACAATGCTTCGATATTCCCTATAATTAACATCACCTGGGAGCTTTTGCTTCCTGTTGGAGAGAAAACCGCCGTCCCTGAGCTGAGAGCAATCTCAAGCAGAGCAGAGCCAGACCTTCCGGGACCCAAGAATGGGACTCGAGCTGTCCAGAAACAGGGTACTTCTCTCAGACCTGAATGAGGATTTGTTCCCATCGAGGCACCAATTTTGGGAAACCAAGAAACTAGTCTAAACACCAGGGCTCAGCTGTGATCAGGACCAGGAGAGTGACTTGGGCTTGGTTGCTCCACACGGTTTTTTCAGCCTGGGACTCACGTGTTTGTACCCTCCACAGGGACAGGAAACGTGCCTGGTTTGTCGTGATGTGTTGATGCACAGCCGCAAGCCCTGGGCTTGCTGTAGCCTAGTGATCTCTCCCTTCCTACTTCCTGCTTCCAACACTGCTCTCAAACCTGCCAAATGCCCCACTCCCTAGTTGCTTCTCATCTCGACGATACTTCTGCCTTGGCTGCTTCCATTGTCTGGAATGCCGTTTGACACCCCACCCGGTCCCCTTCACCTGGCAACGTGCTGTTCAGTTCTTAAAACTCAGCTCTGTCATCTCCTCCGGGAAGCCTTCCCTGACTCTCCTCCCCGAGGCTGAGTTAAGGGTCCTTCTGAGAATGGTGAGGAAGAATGTGTTGTGTGCCTCTCTCCCAGCTTCTGGTGGTTTTCTGGCCATTTTTTGTGTTCATTGGCTTGTAGAAGCATCGCCCCCATTTCTGCCTTCATCTCCACATGGCATTCTCCCTGTGTGTGTCTGTATCCAGACTCCCCCTTTTTATAGGAATACCATCATATTGGACTAGGGCCCACCCTAGTGACCTCATCTTAACTTGATTACCTCACTAAAGACCTGTCTCCAAAAACAGTCACATCCTAGGTACTGTGTGTTAGAAATTCAACATGTGGACTGGGGGGACACAATTCAACCCATAACAGACCCCGTTGTCTGTGTTTCCATAAAGCCCTCCATATATCCCTATCATTGCTTTATAATATGTTCAAAGAACTATTTCCTCCACTGGACTGTGAGCTTCGTTGCAGAAGGTACTGTGTTATGTGATCTTTATGCATCCGATGCCCAGCAGAGTGTCTAACACATTGGAACCAAATGAGTAAATTAATGAACGAATGAATACAGCCACTGAGAAGAGCCAAAACATTGTGAATGTGCAGACTCACTTTAGAGTCAACTTAAACAAGCTTTTTTGTGTTAGTTTACATACGTGAGATTATACATACACACAACCTGCACACATGATATGCAGGTATAATAAGCATGGCTTCACCACCAACCCTCCTCAGTTGTGCGTTTGTAAAGTTTTTGCCAGCTCTGAACCAGATCCTTTCCTTTTCTTTTTTATTTCTGGTTTTATCACCAAGAAAGAGCTTCTTCTGAAGGCTTTTCTCTTTCTCACCCCAATAAATGGTTTCCTTGAGTCAGAGCCATTTGGTAAATGCAGAGAACTTCCTGGTGCCCCCAGTACCTAATACTCTTCCCATTGCCTTCTTTGTTCCTGTTGTCTTGGCACAACTTGATGCACTGAACTTCTCCTTCCCCTGGCGCTGCCCTCTAGCATGTCTTGCTCTGCTGGCTCCTCCCCCGGGGAGGTTTGGGCAGGAAGGGAAGGGCTCTCAGGCAGAATGCCGCCCAGAAGACCATCTCACCACCACATTACTTAGAAATTGTTATCTCCATGGTTATTTCCCAATTCTCACTGAAAATATTCCCACAACAACAGAAACCTTAGACCCAGCCATTCTGGGGCAACGGCAGCTTAGCTGGCAGAAAAACTCTCCAGCTCGCATTCCCATGGCATTTGGGGTACAAATGCTTAGGATGTTTTCAAAAGCTCTGGGCAGTCTCCAAATTAGAGAGTGCTCTGGTCCATTCTTAGTTATTCCTGAGGTCCTCATCTGCGGTATTACAACTCTAAGAGCTTTCCTTACCTGTCCATTGGAAGAGCCTGGCACCCCAACACAACACAGTCAGATGCAGAAAAGAAGATAAAACATATGTGCATGTGTGTTTCATTTTTCAACTCATATAATCACCTGATTCCCACGAGTATTTTTAATGAATACACACTCTTACATTAAAATTCAAGAACAAGAATTGTGTCATGCATGCCCACATGGCTCTGAGTTTCCCAGGAGTGAAGGCACTAACAGAAACATCAGTCCATTTGGGAAACTGCTCATGGCTTCTAGAAGGGCTAGTTGAGCTAACCCTAACAGTGACTTAACCTAGGGCTGCCTCCAGAGGTTGTGCGTAGAAGGTTTCAGTTCCAACCTTTCCTCTGCCACTTCCTAGTCAGGGGGCCTTGGGCAAGCTACTACGGTTCTACTTCTCTTCTGCAAAATGGTGACATTAGTAGCAGCTAATGCATAGGATTCTGGTAGTTAAGCAAGTTAATAAATCATGTTTAAAGCTTACTCCGTATCTAATGGCACATGATAAGCCCTGAATAGATATTAGTTAATATTATTAATGTGTACAGGTCTTTCTGGCTCAGTGTCCATACTTTTCAAGATAATGTCCAGGAAACAATTTTTGTGTAGGTTTTTATTTTTTGCATTTTCTGTTTTCCATGATTAAAGATGATCAAATGGTTTATATTATATAGTTGTATAAAATTCATGGCAAAATACAACATAAAAAATACAAGTGAATCCTCTTTACTTTCTAAATATCTCCCGTCTCCCCCCACTTTATTCTCCCCCCACCACTACAGCTGTAATTTAAGCCACATCATCCCTCAGCCTGGACCATTAAAATAGCATCATTCTGGATGCTATCTCTTTCTTGCTTTCAGTCTACACCCTACAAAGCAGCCAAGTAGATCTTGTTCAAACATAGGTCACAGCATTTCTCTCTTCTGCTGTAAGGGAGGAAGACATTTCCTCTACCCACTCTAGGTCATTCTGGCCAGGCTATGAATTAAATTCACATGAGACAGAATAACTGGAGAAAATTAAACAAAGCCTTATAGCATGTATACATGGGAAAGACCCAGGAAAACTGAGTAACTCGCCAAAATGGCAGAGGTTCTCATCTTAAATACCATCTTCAGCTATAAAGGAGGATGTTGGGGATAGGAGGAGTTAGTTATGGGAGATTACCAGAAAAGTACAGTAAACAAGAGTAAGGTTATTACGCAGATTTAAGTCCTTGCCCTCTGCCGTGATAAGAGTTTCTAGAGATAAGGTCATCCCCCTTCTTCCTGGTGCAGAGAGGGAGACACCTTTACAGATGGGGATTTCCCTTACAAATGTAAATGTCTCTTACAAAGGGAAACTTCTACTTTTCAGAATTTTTCTCATGTCTTCAGTTTTTAAAAGTAACCAACTCAAAATAATCCTCTTGCGAAGAGACATATTTTGGGGTGGCCAATTCCAGTTCCCCACACTGCTCAAAACCCTCCCATTATGTTTAGTGTATAAACCAGAGTTCCTTAGCAGGTCTACCAGGCGCTGCATGGTCTGGGCCCAGTGCACCCCCCTGACCTCACCTCACTGGGCCCCCTCTCTAGCCCTTGAACCCGTCAAGAACATTTCTACCTTAGGGCTTTTGTACTTGTTATTCTCTGTGCCTGGAACCTTCCTCCCCCACATATCTAGAGGCCTCCCTCCCTCACCACATTCCAGTCCCTGCTCAAACCTTCTCTCCCCAGAGAAAGCTGCTCCGAGTCTGTCTAAGACATGCTCTCACCACCTCTAGCTTTTTGTCCTGCTTTAGTTTTCTTCATAGCTCACATAGTGAACGTGTGAAGAACCTTGGGAAGTCCGGATCTAGACTGCATAAGGATTTTGATGGAAAAATCGTTGACATCTGACTTCATTTAAGCAAGAGTGTCAGATTAGAAGGATCGTCTTTTTAAAAGATTATTTCTACTGCAGGGTGAAGTAGTGACTGGATGGTGGGGAGACCAATTAGGCAACTGTCTCAGCAGATTAGTCAAAGTATTATGATAGCTTAAAAATGCAGATGGAGAGATGTAGGCGTATTCCAGAGACAATTAGGAGAAAAATTAACTCAGCAATGGATTGGCAATATGGACAAGCAAGATGAAGCAGCATGGATAGCTCATAGTTTCTCAGCAAGAGCACTAAATATCCAATGGGGAATTCTCTAAGAAAGAGAAAATTGAAGAGGAATGATTTGGGGATAAGATGATGAGTTTGGTTTTTGGGCAGTTTGAATTTGAGTTGCATTAAGATATTAAAGAAAAGATATCTGTAATGTATACGTACGGATCTGGAGATGTAAATTTGGATTTCATAGATGTGTTAAAAGTAATTGATGTTTTGGTCATGGATGATGTCACTTAAAAGACACTGTGGACTGAGAAGAGAATGGTTTCAAAAAACTATAATATTTACAGTGCAGATCCAGTAGAATAAGTGAGTGAAAGACACTAAGAAGAATCAGCTTAGGAGGAAGATGGAAAACCTGGAGAGGCTTGTGACACGGAAATCAAGGGAAGAAAGTGTATATAAAGGAGAAGGTAATCAACAGCAACAAATGTTGCTGAGTGTGTGATAATGAAAAATCCCCATTGGGTTTAATAAATTGGAGGTCATGTTAGAGGAACGGAATGAGTGAAGCTAGATGAAGTGAATGGAGAAGTCAGTGGGAAATGAAGAAAAAGCGATCTCTTTCAAGAAGTTTGGCTATAAAGGGGAAGCAAGAAATAGCTCATAGCTAGAAAGGTAAGTGAAGTAGAGACCTAAGCATGTTTAAGTGTGAATGGGTGGATTCAGTAGAGAGGATGTGGTTTGCCAAGGGACAGAGCTGGCTAGAAGGACCAGGAAAATAAACCCAGTGAAACAGGATTAATCTAGAACACACTGGCTGAAGGATAAAGTTCAGGGTCTAGAAGACAAGATATTTATCAAGAGCAGCACTTGCCACCAAAGTTAATGGACTCTGGTCCAAGGATCCAGAACAAGCCATTCATTCTGCTTTTCACTCTCCTGTAGGTTCGATCAACAAATATTAGGGCGTCTACTACACACCAGGCACTATCTAGGGGACAGGTAGTCCTGGTGTCAAAGGTGAACGTGATCCCTAATTGACTAGACATAGAAATGCTAAGAAAACTTCACACCGTGGAAGTGACACCTTTGCAAAAGAAAGGAAACCCAAGATAAAAGACAGAAGTGAAGAAATGAGTAAGAGGACACTAGCCCAATATTTAAATTATTAAGTCCTAAGATGGAGTAAGGAATTCCAAGTTAAGTAAATTCTGGAAATAAGTGTCACTGTGAGTAATTTCCTAATTTTTTATCTGTTAAACAAGTCCCTATCCCATTATCATAACTAGTTTGCTTCTTTAAGAAGTTACCAAGTCTCAGCTTTGGTTCAGGCACCAGACTAGGAGCTGGGTATATTATGATAAACGAAACAGAAATATAGTGAAAAATAACAAACAGATACAAATAAACATATAGTTTCCAATTGAGATGAGTGCTCTAAAGAATAAAAGAGGGGGTTAGGAGAGAGTATAATACAGGAGGTCCATAAGATGGGTAGTGAGGGAAAGCTCTTCATTGAACTGAAGCCCCAAGGATGAATGGGAGTCAACCTGGTGAAGAGAGGAGGCACAGGCATCCCAGACCTAGGGAACAGCAGGATCAAACTGAAAAGAGATTTTCTGACCCACAGCTCTGAGAATCCACTGGTGGTCCCTTTAAATGACCCTCATTGAATCAACAAGAAATGTCTTTTATTTTTCCTTCCCATCTTCAATCTCAAGCTTTCCTCAGACAACCCATATCATCCTGCCAACAATTTAAAAAGAAGAACAAGAAAAATCAGGATGTAACTGATGGCAGCATGCTCAGTCATCATTGCAATCATCAAAATGACCACAATTCCCACTGCAGAGATTTTTTTCTTTCATTTGATCAAAGTCCATCATATTTCAAACTCAAACGGCCTGAGATTTTGAGAACAGAACCTCCCATGTCACTCTGTCTGAGCCCAAGGGTTGGTCTGTGGGCATGCCACGTGCTGACAATGTGGTCACCTGGTGGACAGGGGTCAACCAACCACCCTAGTTCAGGTAGGAAAATGCATAGGTGGGGTTCATGCCCCCTTATGCGACTCGGATCATGGCCTCCCCTCATTCCACATTCCGGCCTTTGGGGGAAGTAGCAGTAAAAGAATTGGGAATTAGGGAGGGCACAGAAACGAGAAGAAAGGAAAAGATACCATGGCAAGAAGAGGAAAGAAAAGAGCCAGGGAGGGAGAATTCCATAGAGAATTGAACCCACTCACAACAGGGGAAGAAATATTTAAAAACCAATACACAAGTTTTCCATATTCCTTTACTCTCTCCCGAGTACGCACATGTATACCTGGGCCCAAAATACACAAACTGCTATTTTACAATAGTCTGTGAGAAAGTTCTGTATATTCTCCCCAAACACAAAAACACTGAACCCATGGTCCAGATTAGACTATGCATCAGTGTATATTAATATTTTTATTTTGCTTTTTTCAATAACACAAGCCCCAAGACACAATACCTTGTGCACCCCTTTGGAAATGCACTGGCATGTTCTGCCTTCTAAAGGTCGTAGACATGGCCAGAAACTGACAGGCTCAAATCAATCTACTGGATCATAAGCCCCAGTAGAGGAAGCTCCAATATTTTCTTCATGGGGATCTGCTTTGATATGGTCCTTGCAGGGAGAAGGAGGGAAGACAAAAGGAGGGAGGGAAGGAGGAGAGAGGAGAGGAGGGAGGGAGGGAGGTCTTTGACAAGGAGGCTAAGGGCACACATTGGAGATGAGGATGATATGTGGCCAGCTATGATTTTGACATCAGTCAATAGATTATCATTGGCCTGTCGGTGACAGCTGCTCTATTCACACTGCACCTCCCCCATAATCCCACACAGAGCCCAGTGTAGTGTTCTGAATGGCGGTTCATTAGTTGAGCACCCTCCAGGCACTGTGCTCAATGACACACTGTTCCACCTCCCGCAGAGTCCACCCGCTGAAGGCAAAGAGAAACGGACATTGATAACAGCCTAAAAACAACAAAACACAGTTCTATTGAACATAACAAATATAAATTCATACACACTCAAACACTCTCACTTTTTGGCTCCAATTTCCACTTTTCATTACTGGAGAATTAGAAAAGGGACACTATCCCTCTGGGTAGACAAGCCCCACTGGTCCAGGGGGTCCGCACAACTGTTCTTGGTGGCCCTATTCATTATACACACTCTACACATCTAGAATCCAAGGGAAGAGGATTTGGGATTTATTTCCGATTCTGAAAAATACGTATGGTATCATCTCTCGATATATTGTCAGTTAATTTACACGGGAAAAAAATGGAGGGGTATAAAATGAATATATCTTTGTATTTTTTTTTCAAAGCATCCAATTGAAGGTTCTAAATCTTAAATATTTTTTGCTAATGTTTTAGGGTATCTTTCCAGACACCTGTGAATACTAACGGATATTTCTACTTAAACCAAAGGACAGAGTTCTACATACCTCATAAAGAAAAGTTGTCCTATTGTGGTGGTCTATTTTACTAATTCAGAAACCTGACATTTCTGGAGGAGCAGCAACAAGCAATTTCGCGATGATAAATTTTATAAGACAAAATACTCTGCTCTACGGAGCTCAAGAGTGTTTAAAAGGAAGATAAACAGTTCCGACATTTAATGGGTAAACAAATGTGGCAGGATAATTTATTGAGATATTAATTTGTCATTCTTTTTATTGCTCCTATAAGAGCCTAGAAAAATGGAAAGAAATTGTCCTTCTCCCAGGCCAGAAGGTGGATGCGTTCCAAATGTGGACTGAGCCTCTGTTATTAACAGCTTCTCATTTTGGTGCCTACAATCAAAGCTGTCGAGCACCCACCAATAAAAAGAGCTGCAGCCACAGAGAGCCCCAGAACCAGAGTGGTCTGGCTTGAGGGGGACGGGAGAAGAGGCTCCCCAAGATGTCAGAAGGGAGGGGTTGCGGTGAGTCTATAAGTGGTTGAGTTCAGTGTACCAAATGCTCACAGAATCCCAAGAGGTATGGGGCACCTGAAGGATCCTAGAGAGGTGGTCCCCAGGTTTCCCTAAACAGCTTGCTATGAACTCCTTGGTCGTCAGTACTCAATGTTGCCTTTGGTCATGAGAACTCTAAACCTGCAGCGGTCCAAGCTTTACTCCCTAGCACTACATTCTGCTAAACAACCTTAGGTTAAATTGTAAAGATTAGCCACAAATTCTTTGCATCTCTTCCCATTAAGAGGTGGAGTCTGTATTTCTCCATCCCTTGAATCTGGCCTTGGCCATGTGACTTGCTTTGGCGAAAGGAACACAAGCAGAAACTTGAAAAGTGCCTGCTCATTAGGACATGTCTTCTCTTGCTGCTTCTGGAATACAGTCCCTGAGTGCAGAAGTCTGGATTGCCTGCTAGATGCTAGACAACATGGCCCACTGGCCCACAATACCAGAGCCAACATGTGAGTGAGGCACCTGGGACCAACAGCCACCATGTGACTCATCCCCAGGTGACCCAGCTGTGCAGCCACATGAGTGAGGTCATAAAAGACCAGGAGACGAACCCCCTCAGCTAAGCTCAGGCCAAATTGGCAATCCACAGAATCATGAGATATGTAGTGGGGTGGTTTGTTATGCAGCAATAACTAACACTGGGTTTTAACTCGAGAACGCTCTAGGTTCCTTTCTGCTCCAATAGCATTATGTAACTCATGCTAAGCCTCTCCTAAAGCTGCTACCACAGGAGCAGTGAAAAAGTCCAAGTACCAAATTAGCCAGAGATTTCTTATAAGTTGACAGCTTTCTCAAGCCACAAAATGCTTCGGGTACAGGTTTCCCTTCAGGAAAGTCAGGTGAGAGCCTGTGTTAGTGTTTACACCTCCACACTGAGGATACTATCCCCCTCTTCTCCCTTCCTCACCTGGAACTGTCTTCATCCCATTAGCCTTGCCAATTTTCTCACCTGTGGCAACTTTATTTCCATGGCCTGTCCTGGAAATGGGCCTTGAGCAGAGTTACTCCAGCCTACCAAGACCTTTCTCTTAACTCGGGGTCTCAGGGTGTTATGGGTTGACTTGGTCCCCCCAAAATTCATATGTCAAACTCCTTACACCCCGTACCTGAGATTGTGGCCTTTTTTGGAAAGAGATTCTTGCAGCTGTAATTAATTAAGATGCGGGCATGCTACAGCAAAGTGAGCCGCTAATCCAACACGACTGGTGTCCTTGTAAAAGGGGGAAATTTGGACACAGATGCACATGGGGAGAACGCCTTGTAAAGATAAGTCAGAGATTGGGGTGACGCATCCATAAGCCAAGGAATGCCAAAGATGGCAGCAAACCAGCAGAAGCCCTGGGAGAGACACGGACCAGGTCCTTTCCTAGCGCCATCGGGAGCATGGCTGGGCCAACACATGGATATCAGATTTCTGGCCTCCAGAACTGAGACAATAAATTTCTGTTGTTTAAGACACCCAGTCCGTGGTGCCTTGTTACAGAAGCCCTAGAAAACTAATACTTAGGGAGAGGGTATTAGGGGTCTCAGCTCCTTACCACCCAGAAGAACCTTGATTTCTTTATACAGATCCCTACAGTCTCTCCCTCAGCTCCCTGGTTTGCTAAACAATGGAAAAGAAAAGTCTCTGTCAAACACTTTCCCCAGGTCCACGGCTGTGAACTAGCCACTCACATAAGTTACTTTCCTTGTAAAAAAGCAATTCTGATGAACCCGGAAGACATCATGCTAAGTGAAATAAGCCAATCCCAGAAGGACAAAAACTGTATGATTCCACTGTTATGAGGTGTCTAAAACAGCCAAACTCGTAGAAGCGGAAAATGGAATGGTGGTCACCAAAGGCTGTAGGGAGGGAGAAATGGGAGTGATCAATGAGTACAAAGGCTCAGTTATGCAACATGAACAAGCCCTAGAGAGCTGCCGGACAACACAGGGCCTAGAGTTAACAATACAGGACTGGCCCTTAAAAATTTGTTGAGGGGACAGGTCTCATGTTAAGTGTTTTTACCACAAAAAAAGGGAGGACACAAGGAAGATTTGGGAGGTGATGGATATGTTTATTACTTTGATTGTGGTGATAGTATCACAGGTGTGTGCACACGTCCAAAGTCATCGAATCGTATACATTAAGGTTTTGTATACATGCGAGGTTTTTTTGTATATCATATATACCTCAACGAGCTGTTTAAAAAAATGGTCGTTCTGCTCCCAAGTAGCAAAAAGTCTCTTATATACAAAGAAATACTGGCATAACTTTTCTTAATTTTTACAGCAACAAGTCTCACTTTACATAGAGTATCAATTTAAATTACATGCTTTATAAGTTTGCCCTGTTTAACTACTGATTCTTCTATTCTGGAAACCCTGGAGAAACAAATCTTACACCTGCATTCAATTATGGCAAATTTGAACACCACTTTTGACAAGTCAGTATTTCTCTGAGCAAATTATCCCTTGTTTCAGCACTTGGTTACACCAGGATACACTAATATCTGAAATGCTTCCATACTTAACGAGAAAGAATATAAATGAATTAGTTAAGAATTTGACTCAAGAAGTTGGAAAAAAATAACAAAGTAGGTCTAGGCAAAGTAGAAGGAAGAAAATAATAAAAACAAAGACGTGAATTAGTAAATTACAAAAGAAGTGGTACAACTGATAAATACATTTGAGAGCTATTATTTTCTTTAAGAAAAAAATAAAGCACTAATTTGGCCAAAATATTTTAAAAAATGAGAAAAAAGGAAGAAAGAAAAAAATGGAAACAGAAATGAGTAAAGTACCACAGATACAGAAGAAATTAAAGACTTGAGTCTTAACTCTGTTTATAGCTCTCTAAGTAAATTGAAAACATGGGTGAAATGGATACTTTTCTAAGGAAATAGAAATTACCAAAATTGATGTCATAATAGATAAAAATCTTGTCCTCACAGACTCATATCCTTGGAAGGAATTAAAATGTTTGTCAAGCAGGCTCCTCCTCATAAAAAATGCCCGTCCCGACATTTTCCAAGGTGCGTTCTTTCAAATCTTTCAGTTTTGAATTCGAATAGTGTTTATACTTTGCCAGAGATTAGAGAAAGCAGGAACATTTTTAAATCATCTTTTTAAAACCAAGAATAAGACTTCTACGTCTGCTTGAGTTGGAGTAGTAGGGAAAAAAAAATTTACCTCCCCTGCCTAAACAACAACAAAAACAGAAAAAGAAACAGACAAAATACGTGAAACAATAGATTTCAAGACACCGAACCTCAGGCAGTGAAGGCCAGCCCTCCCCAAGAGATGAGAAATAAATGAAAGGAGCTGTGTGATTTCCTAACTTACTGCCTCGGGAAACTTTCCAGGGTGCGCTGGAGGGAGGAGCACACCAGCTGGAGCCAAATGGACTCTCTAAATTGAGGAGATGATGCTGGGAGCCTAGGTAACCAAGGCAGTTAGCACTTGCAGGAGAGAGTAATGAAGGAGGATGGATAGAAATTCAGTTTTCACATGTAGATATCCAACAGCTCCAGCACCATTTCTTGAAAAGGTTATCCTTCCTCCTCTGAATCACCTTTTGCCCTTTTATTGCAAACCAATTGTCTGTATAGGTATGGATCAATTTCTAAACTTCCTATTCTGTTTCTTTGATATGTCCATCTTTATACTAACTATACAGTCTTTATTACTGTAATTTTATAATAATTCTGCAGTCAGGTAGTATTATTCTTCTACCTTTGTTCCCTGGCAAAGTTGCTTTGCCTGTTTAGCTTCCTTACATTTCCAGAAGAATTTTAGAATTGTTGTATATTTCTACAAAAACTCCTGCCGACATTTGTTTGCAATTGGGTTTGATCTATAAACCAATTTGGGGAGAATTGAAATCTTAACAATATTTAATCTTCTGACCCATAACACACTTATTTAGGTCTTTCATTTCTCTCAACAGAGTTTTATAGTTTTCAGTGTACAGGCATTGCATATCTTTTGTCAGATTTATCTCTAGGTGTTTAATATCTTTATGTTAATTTGTTTTATATTTCAATTTTTGATTATTCATTCTCAACTTATAGAAATAAAGTTAATTTTCATATACTGATCTTGTACCATGAAATTTTCCTAAACTCACTCATTAATTTAGTAGCTCTTTCGTAGATTCTATCAGATTTCCTACAAAAATGGTTATATCATCTGCAAATAAAGACAGTTGACTTCTTCCTTTACAATCTAGATGCCTTTTATTTCTTTTTCTTGTGTTATTGCACTGGCCAGACCTCCACTATAATAGTCAATGGAAGTGATGAAAGCAGACATCTTTGCCTTGTTTCTGATTTTAGGGAGAAAACATTGAGTCTTTCATTATTAAGAATGCTAGCTATAGGTTTTTCTTGGATGCCTTTTATCACGTTGAGGAAGTTCCTTTCTATTCCTAGTTCTCTGGGAGTTCGTATTAGGATTGCAGTAGAATTTTGTTAAATGCTTTTTTTGCACCTACTGACCAAATGGTTTGTCTTCTATTATTTTGTTAATATGGTGAATTACACTGATTGATTTTCAAATGTTACAACAAGCTTGCATTTTGGGGATAAATTCCACTTAAATAAACCCTCTTCTGTGTATTGATGGATTTTATTTGCTAAAATTTTGTTGGGATTTTTTGCATCCATGTATGTGAGGAATATTTGTCTATAGTTTTCTTTTCTTACAATGTCTTAGCCTGGATTTTGGTATGACAGTAAAGCTGGCCACAAAGAATCAGTCATGAAGCATTACCTCCTCTTAAATTTTCTGGAGGAATATTTGTAGAATCATTATTTCTCCCTTAAATGTTTGGTGAAACTCACCAGTGAAGGCATCTGGTATAAGAATTTTCTTTGTTGTAAGATTTTTAACTACAAATTTAATTTATGTAATAAATATAGGCTTGTATGGGTTTATATTTCACCTTAAGTGAGTTTTGTTAATTTGTGTCTTTAAAGAAATGTATCAATTTCTTCTGAGTTGACAAATTTATTGCATAAAGTTATTCATAATATTCCCTTATTATCCTTTTAACACCTGTAGAATCTGTAGTGATGTTACCTCTTTGATTCATAATATTGGTAATTTGTATGTTCTTCCTCTTTCCTGATCAGTCTAGCTAGAAGATTATCAGTTTTACTGATATTCTCAGGGAACTAACTTTTGGGTTCAATTCTTGTCTGTCATTTTTCAGTTGCTTGTTTCGTTTATTCCACACTGGAAGTTATCATTTCCTTTCTTCTGCTTATTTTCCACCCCTATCCTCTCCTACAGACACTTCAAGTACATTTCTTTTTCTAGTCTCTTAAAGTGGAAGCTGAGATTATTGACTTGAGTCTTTTCTTCTTTTTTACTGACTACAAAAAATTTCTCTATGAATACTCCTCTATCAGTGTGCCACAAAGATTGGTATGTCAGCTTTTCATTTTCATTCAATTCAAAATATTTTCTAATTTCCCTTTTTATTTCTGCTTTGAGCCATTGGTGACATTTGTGCCATTTAGATGTGTAGTATTTAGCTTTGAAATACATGGAGATTTTCCAGAAATCTTTCTGTTTTAATCAGAGAACATTCTTTGTATGATTTGAATCCTTTTAAATATATTGAGACTGGTTTTGTATTCCAGAATTGGTCTACCTTGGTAAATGTTTCCATATGCACTTGAAAAAAGAAATGTGTACTATACTATTGTTGAGTAGAGTGTTCTATTAATGTCAATTAGATCAAGTTGATTGATAGTACTATTCATCCCCTATATCTTTGAAAATTTTCTGTCTACTTGTTTAATCAATTATTGAAAGAGTAGTATTGAAATCTTTAATTGTGGATTTGTTGATTTCTCTTTGCAAATTATTCAGTTTTTGCTTCATTCATTTTAAATATCTGTTCTTAAGTGTATGAACATTTAGGATTCTTGCATTCTTTTTTTTTTTTTTTTTTGAGGAAGATTAGCCCTGAGCTAACATCTGCCACCAATCCTCCTCTTTTTGCTGGGAAAACTGGCCCTGAGATAACATCCATGCCCGTCTTCCTACACTTTGTATGTGGGATGCCTACCACAGCATGGCTTAGCAAATGGTGCCACGTCCGCACCCAGGATCCGAACCAGCAAACCCCAGGCCGCCAAAGTGGAATGTGCACACTTAACTGCTGTGCCACCAAGCCAGCCCCTGCGTCCCTTTGGTGAATTGACCTTTTTATCATTATGAAATGACACTCTCTATCTCTGGTTATCTTCTTTGCTCAGAAATCTTCTTTGTCAGATATTACAGTCACTTCTGCTTTCTCTTAATTAATGTTAATATAGAATATCTCTTCCATCCTATTTCTTTAAACAAATGTGTATCTTTATATTTAAAGTGTGTTTAAAATGTGTTTCTTGTAAGCAGGATATAGTTGGGTCTTGTCCTTTTTCTTCTTAATCTAATCTTAAAATATCTGTATTTTAGGGGCTGGCCTGGTGGTGCAGTGCTTAAGTTCACACATTCTGCTTCTCAGCGGCCTGGGGTTCGCTGGTTCAGATCCCGGGTGCGGACATGGCACCGCTTGGCACAGCATGCTGTGGTAGGCGTCCCACATATAAAGTAGAGGAAGAGAGGCATGGATGTTAGCTCAGGGCCTGGTTTCCTCAGCAAAAAGAGGAGAACTGGCTGTAGTTAGCTCAGGGCTAATATTCCTCAAAAAAACAAAATCTGTATTTTAATTGGGTGTTTAGACCATTTACATTTAATTCAATTATTTATATGGTTAGGTTTAAATCTGTTATTTTGCTGTTTGTTTTCTATTTGCCCTATTTGTTCTCTATGCCCTTTTTCCTCTTTAGCCACCGTTTTATGAACTTCATTTTACTTCTTTCATTTTTTTTTACTTTGTTTTGTTATTTTAGCCATTGCTTTAAGGTTCATAGCATACATTTTTAACTTACCAAGCTTGACCTTAAAATGTTATACCACTTCAGGTATAGTGTAGGAACTTTGCAACAATGTATACTTTTACTTTTTCCCTCTTAAACTTTGTCCTATTTTTGTCATACATTTTACTTCTACATGTTTAACACACCATGCTACATTACTAATATTTTTTTGTTTAAGCACTTATCTTTTGAAGAGATTTAAATAATAAGAAAAAATTCTCATGTATTTACCCATTTAGTTATCATTTCCAGTGCTATTTATTTCTTTTGGTAGATCCAGGTTTCCATCTGATATTATTTTCCTTCTGTTTGAAGGACTAAATTTAACATTTTTTATGGTATAGGTCTGCAGCTAATGAACTCTTCCAGCTTTTGCTTCTCTCAACGGTCTTTATTTCTCTTTTGTTTATGAAAAAAACTTCACTGAGTATAGAGTTATATGTTGAAAGATTTTTTTTCTTTTAAAGAAAGTGGTCCCACAGTTCATTGATGCCGTGTTCAATTTTTTCAGGTTTTTTTTTATTTCTGTGTCTCATTTAGACAGTTTCTATTAATACATCTAGTATTAATACCATCACTAGTATTTTTCTTCAATGTATATGATATTAATCCCATCCAGTATTTTTTTATTTAAGAGATTGCAATTTTTACCTCTAGATATTCAGGGTTTTTTAATATTTTATGTGTCTCTGTTTAACATGCTCACTCTTTTTCCTTTAGCTATTTGAACATATGGAATACAGTTCCAACTATTTTAATGTCCTTGTCTTCTGAATTTAATCTTTTTCAGTTTTGGATCAATTTTAATTAATTGATTTTTCTCCTCATTATGGGTCCTATTTTCTTGCTTGTTTGCCTTATGAACTTACCATTTAATCAACTCTATTCATTGACTCATCATCTATAGTAGTAAAAAATGGAAATGACAAATATCAACCAATAATGGATTCAATAAATTACAAAAGTGAAATATTGATATGAGGGACTTTTGGAAGATGATAAAGAGAATGAGTGGCTCTGTGTTTGCAAGTATGGAGATGTCTCCTAAATATAGATTACAAAAGGCAAGGTTCAAACAGTGGGAACTAAAAATGTAAAAGGTGTTAAGATGTATATACATATATATTGTATTTTTTATATACAATATGATAGACATACAGATATATATATACATATATACATTGTGTATACATATTACTTCTTTTTCTATTAGAATGCAAAAAAATTAGAGGTTACTTTTAAGGACAGGACCTTCAGGAATTCAGAGCAGGTTGAAACTTTCACTCTCTGTTGTCATCGTTTGTATTGTATTACCATGTGCATATGTTGCTTTCATTTTGCTTTTTGTTTGTTTAGTTTCATTTTGTTAATGTTAATGGTGGTTTTTCTGGAAAAATGCAGTTACAGTCCACTTTGTTTTCTTCCTATTTCTTTTATAAATGTAAATAAAGAATAAATAAAATAATTACCTAACAATAAGGACAGATCTGGATTCTATTGGGGGCTGACATTTAAATAATCTAGGTGTTTCCCTTTAAGAGGAAAAACATAAAAATATCTTACTTTTGCAAATTTTCCCAAAACAGGACCATGTAAGGGGTCGGCTCTGTGGCCAAGTAGTTAAAGTTCCATGGACTCCACTTGGCAGCCGGGGTTCACAGTTTCAGATCCCGGGTGCGGACCTACTCCACTCATCAACCACGCTGTGGAGCCATCCCACATACAAAGCAGAGGGAGGCTGGCACAGATGTTAGCTCAGGGCTAATCTTCCTCAAGCAAAAAAAGAGAAAGATTGGCAGTAGATGTTAGCTCAGGGCAAATCTTCCTCACCAAAAAAAACAGGACCATGTGAACACATTGCTAGGGCTCCTCCCTTAGAAGGGGCTGTGCAAGTGAGAACCTTAGAACCTGTGATTCAATAGCTTCCTGATAAATCTGCAAATATCTATATAACTCCTGCCTCTTAACAGAACCTTTGAGATGGTAACTAAGCTTTTGTAAAGAAAAAGAAGTAGGAGGAAGGGAAAGACAATTAAGAAGAGAGAAGGATAAAAGTTGCCAGGAAGATAAAAAATAATATTTACTGAGCACTTTCTAATGTAGTCACTGTCACGTATTTATGTCATTTTCACAACACCCTCTGAATGATGATAAAAACATGCTTTAGCGTGCATGCTATATACCAAATATTGATCTAAGCAACTCAGGAAATCCGCCTAACCTATCCCACAGAATAGGTATTATCATCATTATGCTCATTTTAATACAGGGAAATGGAGTCGTGAAGGAGTTACAACTTGCTCAAGTTGCTCGGTGGCAAAACTGGAATCAAACCCAGGTAGTGTGGCTGCAGAGCCTGTGGCTTTAACCACACTGCTACGCCACCCCCATGCTACATTGTTCAGCTACCTTAGAACCGTGAATGCCCGTGACAGAAAAGCAGATTCAATTTAATAGATGAAAAAGACATCTAGGAAACACTCCCAAAAAATGAATCAGGCTGCCTTAGGAGAGTGAGTTCTCCGACAGAAGTGTTGAACAAATGTTAGGTAACCCCTTGTCAAGGAGGATCACCCTATTTAAACTGACCACACTTGCCACATCCATCCCGCTATCTCTAGCTCCCTCCTCCATTTCATTTTTTCCACAGCACATATCACTTTCTACTATATCACAAAGTTTAATTGTGCGTGTGTTCATAACCAGTCTTCCTCTTCTAGAATGTAAGGTCCATGAGGGCAGAGCTGTTTATCTGATTTGTTCACTATTATACCCGCAGTACCTGGCACATGGTAAACACTTAGAAATATTAGCTGAATGAATCACTCAGTAGGATGAGAGGTTGAACTCTGCACTCTAAGTTCTTGACTGTGCTAAAATAAAATTTTGGTGAGACTATATTTGGGGACTTCGTTCTTTTCCCTTCTTCCTTTCTCTACCCTACTCAAGAAAATCACTGACCCAATTTTCACTTCCATAACTCTCGAAAGGGAGGGAGTGGGCGTCCTTCATCACATGTCTGAGGCAAACACAGCACATCCACTACTAACCTTGGCTGGCCCAGCGTCTGCTGGCAAGGAGTTCTCTAGCCGTGATTGACTATTAAGTCTTAATGGCACCCTTCTCCTGCAATCAAGAGCCTTGATTAAGTCTATTCACAGTCCTGCAGGGTCAGAAATGAGGAGGCGGAAAGAGTCGAGAAATCAGAGGGTAAGAATCATTTACAGCTCCATAACTTGTCCTGAGCCACTATTTCATTTCTCCTTAGCACCTAAGCGATTACACGCCAGGATTCTCACTCTCCTGTCATGTGCCTTTCCGCTCAGAGATTTTTCTATGAGCCCCACTGCCAACCGCTCTTCCCAGGGGAGAAGCTATCACCAAGAGAGGATCCAATACAAAAAAGTGTGAGGGATTGGAATTGGCCACCCCAAGACATGTCTCTTTGGCATGAGGATTATTTGGGGCTGGTTACTTTTAAAAACTGCAGACATGGAGAGAAACTCTGACAAGTAGAAGGTGTCCTTTGTAAGAGACATTTACATTTGTAAGGGAAATCTCCATCTGTAAAGGTGTCTCCCTCTCTGTACCAGGAAGAAAGGGGGATGACCTTATCTCTAGAAACTCTCATCAATGCAGAAGGCAAGGACTTAAATCTGCATAACAACCTTACTCTTATTTACTGTGCTTTTCTGGTAATCTCCAGTAACTGACTCTCCCCACCCCCAACATCCTCCTTTGCCTTTAGCTGAGGAGGGTATTTAAGATGAGAACCTCCACCATTTTGGTGAGTTGCTCAGTTTTCCTGGGTCTCTCCCATGTATACATGTTATAAAGCTTTGTTTAATTTTCTCCTGTTATTCTGTCTCATGTGAATTTAATTCATAGCCTTGCCAGAAGGACCTAGAGTGGGTAGAGGAAATGTCTTCCTCCCCTACAAAAGCAAGCCAAGCCCAGAGTGTACCTGGTCAGGCAGGAGGCCATGCTGTGTGTTCTTTACTGGGGCACAATTTCCCCCCAAAAGTCAGAGCATTGCTTTCAGCTTCCTTAGTAGGATTTTGGCTGTTCATGGAAGCACTGTCTGACTGCATCTTGATGATGAGGCCAAGGTTGAAGCTCTCCATTCCCTCTTTTGCCTCTTCTATGAGCCAACCAGCCTCTGGGATATTTTGGGTTTAAACCTCACGAAGAAAACTAAAGTCACCCTGGCTGAAGCCATTACCTTGTAAATGTTTGGTTGTTATAGAGCATTTCCTGTGATCTAACCAGTTCTCATTAAGTTCATATCATCCCCAAAGCCCTCTAAGGAGGGCATGTCTTGAAAGAAGTGTACAGCCCTGGTCAGAGCAGTGCTTTGAGTGGGGTCATCCCAAAAATGGTCATGGGCTTAAGGGTGGCTGAACCCCATCTGATGGGAATCCAAAAAGTCTTCAGGGAAACGTAGCTTTGGAGATAAGCTAAAAGAGGGAGAAATATTTCAACAGGTGGAGATGGGATGTGAATATAAAATGTTCATCCAAACTTCTCAAATATTCACACCTTTAAATTTTCCACTGAAATGTGTTGGGCTTAATTAATTCAGTCCAAACCCCTCATTTGCCTCTTTTCTCTCTGCTGAAGTTACAGGGAGATGGGAACAATGTGTTCCTGCTTCCTCCCACTGGTTCACAGAAGTGAACAGAAGGGGCAACATTGAGAGGGTTAGTCACAAGCCCCCTTCCTGACACGTGGCCCTGGTTGTGGAATGCTGCGCTGCAGTCTCAGAAAATAGTACTGCAGAAGTCTGATGTCTTCAAACCAAAAATATGCTTAGGCCAATAAGTTTTGCGAGATTGTTCAGGCAAGACACTCTTCTGTTTAGATTAGTTCAAAGGCATCATTTATTAACTGCAGCTCCTTGTGCCTGAAGCACAGGTCACACAGAACATCTGGTTTTTGTCACATCTTACTCTGTATCCAGTTTCCCAGCAAGGTCAAAGCAAGTGCCCTGACCCAGACAATGGAGCTTGCTGTGGAGCTGTGGGTCCTGGAGACCCAGGCTTCAGCCCTGACTTCGACACTTTCCTCAGTGCCCACCTTTCATCTGGATGATGCAGAGAAAGGTAAAATGACCCCTGTGTTCTCTGTGCTTTCATTAATTAGCTCTACAGTTAAGACATTGTCATTGACCATTGAACAAGTATCAGTGGCCCTTTTTGTTTCATTTGAAATCAAGATAGCTCTCAATAACAATGTCGTGTCTAGAACATACTACCAGGACTGAAAACAAAGGCACAGTGCGATGTCTCTGATGGTTTCAGCATGAGGACACCCAAGGGTTTGTGGACACATTTTGAAGAAGCTGCAAATTCTCTGGGTTTTGTTTTTTTAGTATGTTTTCATTTCAATCCTTATATTAATATAAATATAACCACTGGGTAATCACCTTAGAACCAATTATCTCCCCAGAATTCATTGCTCATGTTTGCCTTATGTTTAGAGCTATATTGGAGATGAGTAGAACCATCCCAGCTAATGAGAAAAGAAGGGAGATTAATCCATAAATGGAGCATTATCACTAAAAGAGAAAAAATTAATTCTAAAATGACCCAGTATACAAATGAAGGTTTGTCACAATTACGTTTTTAAAAAGTGGTAGAAAAATTGATTAACTACACAGCGCATGAGGGTACAGGCACAGCAAACTTATTACCATACTCAGGTGGTGAATGGCAGTTTAGTTTTCACATATTCCACATCCAATTAATTTTGTCAACTTAGTTTTCAAAATTTTTTTTGTATTAACTATATGAACTTGATTTTAATGAATCATTTTATGAGTTATAAGGACTTTTATCCTAGTTTTAGTTTGTATGTGTTTAGGCAAAACAATATAAAAATGATTTAAGTCAAAAGTAAAGATCTCAAAAATTTTATTATCCTTTTGCTCAGTTTTGAGAAATACTGAAGTATGCCTAATCCTTTCCATCTGCCAAAAATGTGATGGACAATTTTTCAGGCAATTCTAATTAAAAGGGAAGAGCTTTAGTATAATGAAAGGAAAAATGGTCAAGGAGCTAGGAATTCAGATCCCAACTATGCCACTTGAAGGCTGAGAGTCCTTGAACAAGCTGCTTTCTTCTCCTCTCTTCGCCTCAGTTTTCTCATCTGTGAAATAAGAAGGTCTTAATAAGTAACTTTTCCGGGTGAAATTTTGTGATTCTATTTGTCCTTTGTTCTGAAATGTTAGCTGGCAGTCTCTGGCTCACAGAAGCCTGCCCTCTGCTGGCCGTGGCCCATTGCTGCAGTCCTAACATCCACCAACTGTCAAGGGAGAAGCGTCTACATTGCTTGGACTTGTGAGACAAAGTTGGGCAGGCTAGTCTGCTTCTTTTTTCCATCCACTCTCTCCATTTTTTTCTTTTCTTTTTTTTTTTTTTTGAGGAAGATTAGCACTGAGCTAACATCTGCTGCCAATCCTCCTCTTTTTGCTGAGGAAGATTGACCCTGAGCTAACACCCATGACCATCTTCCTTTATTTTATATGTGGGATGCCCGCCACAGCATGGCTTGCCAAGCGGTGCGTTGGTCCACACCCAGGATCCAAACTGGCAAATTCTGCCGCTGAAGCAGAACATGTGAACTCAACCGCCTTGCCACCGGGCCAGCCCATCCACTTTCTCTTATTTTCCCCTTTCTCAGATTCTTCTGTTCAAGTCAAGTGAATACTGAAGATGTCCTTCATGGGTGGCCTCGTCTCTAGTCTATTCTCAGAAAAGAGCTGCCATTTACCATCCATCACCTACCACAATTAGGTTTATACCACGAGCTCCAGCCCCCCACCTCACTATAGCTGACTGTAGCAGCTAATCTTTAAACTATTCAGTAGCCCATGGAATGACCTGGAAAGAAAAGAAGAGCTGGATGGTGTAGAGTCTTGCATCTGAATTAATCAAGCCTTAAGCTAGGGTGGTATGGGAGTCCACTTCCAAGATGTCCCCAGTGATCCCCACTTCCTGACATTCATGCCTTTGTGTCATCACCTCTCACACTGACTAGGGCTGACCTGTGAACGAACAGGATACTGCAAAAGTGATAATGTGTGACTTCCAAGGCCAGGTCATAAAAGAGAGCTGCTTCCACCTTGCTGGCTCTTGGATCACTCCTCGTGGGGGAAGGAAGCCAGCAGCCAGGTCTTGAGGACACTCAGGCAGCCTGTGGAGAGGTCCATATAACAAGTAACCCAGGGCTTCTGCCAATAGCCATATGAGTGAGCCATCTTGGAGGAGGACCCTCCAGCCATAGTCAGGTCTTAAGCTGAGTGCAGCTCTAGCAGAGGTCTCGCTGCATCCTAATGGGGGACCCTGAGCCAGAAACACCTGGCTAACACGTCCTGAGCCCCTGGCCCACAGAAACTGTGCGAGATAACAAATGTTTATTGCTTGAAGTCACTAAGTTATGAGGTAATTAGTTACACAGCAATATATATCTAACACAAGAGATGAAATTCTAAAGGCATCTTTGACGGCAGTTTGGAAACATTCAAGGCCTCAAGGACCCATGATATTATGTCCGTCTCGAGGTCAGCCTCACATGTATGCACAAAGAGAGTCTAGAGGTTCTCACAGGATAGTTACGAATAACTATGTATGAGGCAAACATGACTAGGATGTATATTTTGGTAATTCTCTAACCAATTGCGTAAACAAAACCATAAACATAATGCAGAATCCTGACATAAGAAATTAGTCAAAGAAAACACAAAATTTAAATCCATATATAAAATTACTTGGCAGTCTTGTCCATAAGGCATATTAAGACAAAATTAATACAGCTAGTATGAGTGTTTCTGCATTTGTGCACGCATTCGGAGTGTGGGGGGCTGCCCATATACATTGAGATATAAGGGAAGAACGAGTATAGAAACCAAGACTGAGAAAGACGGGGCTGGGGAAATTGCCAATGCTGTAGTGCCAGTCCCTGCATTGGGTAACCAAAAAGTCCAACCCACTGTTTCCAAAGGAGCCTGGCAAACCTGCTGGCTTGGGGCAGACATCAATAGCTGGGGAGGTTCGATCTGAATGGTGAGACAAGACAGCAGTGTCAGGTCTTAGGCAATCAGTCCATCAACAGACATCCAGGTAGTGCTCGCTACAACAGAGAGGAGAGCACAGCCAGGGAAAATGTTAAGGCTCCCTTCGCCAATAGAAGTGGGCGTTAAGTCAAGACTACTGGCTCAAGAGGGAAATTGAGGCACTGTATGGATTGGATGATCTCAACAAGACTAAAGAGAAGGCTGGGACTCTATAGATAAATGCTTGTCCATGGATAGCCAAACACAATGGGTACCAAAACACGTCTGATTCCTGATGCCTGCAAGTTCAGGGCTGGTTCCAGAAGTGGGCATGGCTGGGAAGACAAGCACTGACAGACAATCAGGATGTTGCTGATGACTATTGTTTCACTAGGCTTGTTGTAAATAAACCAACTTAGCAAAACATTTATGGATGTTTACAAGCTGTAAACAAGGGAAACAGGTGTTTCACCGGATGTTTTCTGGAAAGCTATTCTTGTTGTGGCTGCTCTCTAGAATCAGATGGACCCTCTCTCAAATTTGATTCGGTTGTCAAGACTGATGATGCCACACACACATCCAGAGAGCATGAAAAGGTTTATGACGCACATTATGAGGCTTTCTGAGGAGAGCAGAGTAGCACTCCCAAGCTGGTCCAAAAACAGCCTGAGAGAGCAGGGAAAGGAGAGCAGGTCTTTATCTTGGTCAGGGAGGGGGCGGGTGAGCTGGGTGAGGGTTACCCAGTGCTGGTTTGAGCTTCCTGCTAGCACCAAAGGAGGGAGCACCCGGGCTTTCCTATAGCTTGCCTAGACATGGGGCACAAGGGGGAGATGGAGGGTGAGGCTTGAAAGCTGCTAGCAGTCAAACATCAAAAAACAGAGTCATACTTTTTATTACGATTCTCAACAATACTTTGTATTTGTGTGTTACGTTTTACGTTTTTCAAAGAATTTTCATGTTTCTTGCAGTAGGTTTGATTTAAATGAAATCAACTTAAATGACTAGTCAGGGACACTCCATCAACGTTTCCTATAAAAATGCCTTTTCATTTGATATCACCTTGCTACACACTTTTCAAAAGCCCAGTTAGATGTCATAGAATTCATAGAATTACAGAGGTAAACACTATATCATGAATCTGATATTTTATGATCAATTTTCTAGTCGTATCAGAAAACTAAATGTAAATATGATGATTTTTGCCACAGTCAACTAAAGCAGATGCTGGCTGAGTCACAGCGTGATGAAGCATTGCTAACCCAAGCCGTGAATCGAGAGCACGTGGGGGATACTGCTTTTATGCTGAACTAGGAAGACAGCAGCCGCCATCAAAGCCAGAATCGAACATAAAATTTAACAATCAAACACGACAAAAACAGTTTAAAAATGGATTTGTACTTTGTTTATCATCTGTTCCCCCATGTTAGAATGTTAGCTCTATGAGAACAGAGCTTTCACTTCTGCTTCCTCTCCACTGTGTCTTCAGGACAACAAACACTGCCTGGCACATAGCAGGCACGAATGAATGAGTGAACGAATGAATGAATACGTGATCCAAAGAGATTAAAAAGAGCCAGGATTTGAACCCACATCTCTTTTTGATTGAAAACTTGACCTCTTAACCATTACGCTTACAAAAACAAGAGCTTAACCCTTGGACAGGAAAGAACCTCCCCTAACCATTCTACATTACAAAAAGATGCCTGGAATGGCTCCCAGAGGACCCTTCTGCCTGGCTGCTCTGGATTACCAAGGGCAAGTGGCCATGACTCACGACTTCTCACAGGCAGGAGGAATCTCTGACAAATTTTCAGCCACTGTATAAAGTCAAATGCTCACAAAATGTTTACATTCTGAAATTCTTAATGAATGAGTCAGACAGAGAAAGACAAATACTGTATGATCTCACTCTTATGTGGAATCTAAAGAAGCCAAACTCATAGAAACAGAGTAGATTGGTGGTTGCCAGGACGAGGGGGTGGGGGAAATGGGGAGATGATGCCAAAGGGCACAAGCTCTCAGTTGTAAGATGAATACGTTCTGGGGATCCAATGTCCAGCACGGCGAGTGTGGTTAACGACACAGTCAGTATTGTTCACTTGAAAGCTGCTAAGAAAGTAAGTCTTAAATGTTCACCACACCCACACACAAAGGATAACTACGTGAGGTGAGAGATGTGTTAAATAACCTTTTCTGGTAAACATTTCACAACATATACATTTACCAAATCATCACATTATACACCTTAAACTTGCATAATGTTATATGTCAGTTATGTCACAATAAAGCTGAGAGGAAATATTTAAAATAAATAAATAAGTTAAATTCTTCATGAAAAACTTATAGCAAAAGCTAACTTAAAAAATGGATACAGATATATGCATAGAAAATATCTAAAAGGGTGTAATAAAGTTTTGTTCGATGGCTACTATTCAGAAGTGGAATTTGAAAGGGTGACAGGTGACAGGATTAGGTGGAGAATATACTGAAGACTTTTGCTTTTTACTTGATATGAGTCTGAATTGGTTTAAATTTTTTATATAAACATGAGATTTTTTTATAATTTTTAAATTTGTTATGACTACAATACAGCATAATACTTTACCCTATACATGGCAAGTACTCAATATATATTAATTGATGATGTTGAAAATATGCTTACTATGGCCACCCATGCCAGATTTGCCTTAGCACTCACTCTTCTATTTATCGATGTGTTTATATTTATATAAATATATATTTTACATTTACATTTTCTATAAAATAAATTTATATAAACATTTGCACTCACTTTAGATTCTGTATCTCCCACTAATAACTCCTATCAGCATGACTTCTAAAATTAAACATAAAAACTATTACCCGAAAAAGGGAAAAAAATGTGTAGGTGAGGATGTGGAGAAATTGGAACCCTTATGCACTCTGGGTGGGAATGTAAAATGAGGCAACTGCTATGGAAAACAGTATGGCAGTTCCTCAAAAAATTAAACATGGAACTTCCATATGATCCAGCAATCCCACTTCTGGGTATACACACAGAGGAATTGAAAACAGGGTCTCAAAGAGATAATTGTACACTCATGCTCATAGCAACACTATTCATAATAGCCAAGAGTTGGAAGTAACCCAAATGGCCATCCACAGATGAGTGGATAAACAAAATGTGATATATACCATACAATAGAATATTATTCAGCCTTAAAAAGGAAGGAAATCCTATTACATGGGGCAATATGGATGAATCTTGAGGACATTATGCTAAGTGAAATAAGCCAGTCACAAAAAGACAAATACTCCATGAAGCCACTAATATGAGATATCTAAAGTAACCAAACTTGTAGAAACAGAAAGTAGAATGGTTGTTGCCAGAGGCTGTGGGGAGAGAGGAATGGAGAGTTGTTTAATGTGTAAGGAGTCTCAGTTTTGCAAAATGAAAAAGTTCTGAAGCTGTTTCACAACGATGTGAATATATTTACCCCTACTAAACTGTACACTTGAAAATGGTTAAATTGATAAATTTCATGTTATCTTTTTGCCACAAATAAAAAACAAACAAACAAACAACCTAACTCTGTTTGGTTTTTTGACATACGCACACAATTGCAGCCAATTGATCATCTAAAACAAAGTAATGCATGGCATTGTGTTATTTACCAGGAACAAGTCACTTATTTTATCTAAAATTTAAATGCTTTCATATGCAGTCATGCATTGCTTAATGATGCGATATGCTCTGAGAAATGTGTTGCTAGGCGATTTCATCGTTGTGTGAACATCATAGAGTGAACTTCCACAAACCTAGATGGTACAGCCTACTGCACACCCTACACGCCTAGGGGTGAACTAGTGTGTCATTCTGTCTTTGTACACAGCTTCGTTAAACAACATCTGTTTCTCTGCACCTTCCCTGAAACACAGTTGAGCAAATATTTAAAGGATATCAGTGTGAAAGCAAGCCAGCTTTTTGGTCTCATCAGAGCACCAACATTTTGTCTGCCTGGTCCACCCATCAGCCTCAGTCAGCCCATGGTCATAGGACACCCCCATCCTTGTGCGTGTTTTGTCACCACACTTAACTTTATTAGTTTTTAAAATAATTGTCTATAGCTATCTATTCCCTCCACCAGACTGAGAGCTCTGTGAAGAGCTCCGTGAAGGCTGGGACTATGTTTTATTCATCCTTGTATCCTAGGACTCAGTACCCAGGCCAGCGCCTGGAGCACAGCAGTGTCAATAAATATTTCTTGGCTGACTGGAGAAATGAAAAGATGCAAGCAGATGTTTGAAACCTGGGGCTAGCCCTGACTCTCATGCAGGGAGTAAGAAGTTCTAGTTCGAAGTTATGCAACTCAGCAGAAATTCAAGCTTGCCTAAGGGCAAAGCTAACGCTATGCTGCAGTTTAAGTAACTGAGCTTTGTCTTGTCCTAACACCTTTAGGCTCAAAACTCAGTACTCAAAAATCTTTCTGGTTTTAGGGCTCACCTTTCTCTTAGCTTCCTTCAGCCATCCCCCAATTTGTTCATTCATTCAACATTCATCCATCAGATATTTATTGGCTGGTTACTAAGTCTCAGGCACCATTCTAGGCACTTAGGGATGCAGCAATGAAGGGGGAAAAACAGACAAAGATCCTTGCCCTCATGGAGCTTCTAGAAAGGAGAAAAAATTTATTAGGAATTCCACTGGTGGCCAGGTGGTAAGGGGAGGCCTGAATGAGGAGGTGAAATTTCAGCAAATACTTGAAGGGAGTGAGGGAGTGAGTCACACAGTAGCTGGAGCAATGGAATCCCAATTTGCTAATGTCATAGACACTCTAAGGCTAGAGCCAGCCTGGAATGTTCAAGAACCAGAGTCAACAAAGGGAGAAGAGCAGTGGGGGATGATGCCACAGAGGTGGAGCTGTTGCAGAGACATAAGCCCAGCCTTGAACCCAGTCTCATCTTTGGTTCATCTCTACGGGGTACGGCAGGCAGAAGAGGCAGGGCTTTGCAATCAGAGACCTGCGTCTGAATGCCCTCTTCACCCCTCCCCAGCTCCGTAACTTTCAGAAGTGGTTCCCTCCGACCTGTAAAATCAGAACTTTATGCAAGTCATCTGTATTAATCCTTTGAAATGCTTCTGAAGTAGGGACAAATATTTCCATTTTAAAGGTTAGAAACTGACGTTTAGAAGTTTAGAGAGGATTTGATGACATGCTCAAAACTGTCAACCTGGGGAATGACAGAATCAGGATGTGAACTCTGGTCATCAGATCCCAGAGCCTGTGTCCTTCTCCACAACCCTCACGCTGTGCTCTATGTGTGTCAGAGTCCAGTACAAAATAAGTGTTCAGTAAATGTAATTCCTTTCTTGCTCACTAATGTGACAGAGTTCCCTGAGGTTGTCCGCCTTCTTGGCAGAACTCAGTGCTGTTTGCTCCTAGGCTCCTCATTTCCCATAAGGACCCTCTTATTTCCCAGAACAAGCCCCACAGTCGTGGATGCCTGTCCATTGTCACTGCCACATGGCCTGGGGCAAGTCATGTCCTCACTTGTAAGCTGGGTTTGATGATAACAATGCCTGCTGGCTTTAATGGTGGACATGTAAGAGAGAATTCCTGGAAGACATTTCCCACAGAGCCTCCCAGCCTCTAAGAGGCACTTGACACTAACTATCATGCCTTCTGGAACTTGCTTTCTGCCTTCCTGTCTGGTCTTACCAGCAGTTGTCTGAGCCAGCCCCACTTCAAAGGCAGGTGTGGGTTTGTGGGTTCTTACCCTTTGTGGTGTCCTCAGAAATCCTTCCCATTGCTGGCCCGGGCACGAGACAAGACAAATATATCTGGTTTTTTAAACAAGCTTGTATATTCTAATACTTTTAATGTTTTACCTACAAATGTGCGAAAAGAGCAACTAGCTCCCCTAGGGCCAATTTAGACTGTTGATGTACTTACAGTTTTCCCAGAATTCATACACTGGAAATGAGAGTTTACTAATCTTTGCAATTTAGAACACATCCTCTATTTAGAAAGATTAGTATGAACAGGGCTGCGGCATCGCACAGCTCCAGGAGGTATCATTCTCGTGTTAGTACATGTGGAGCTGTGCAAGTGGGTGACCCTAAGTACAAAGAAGGACAACCCATGCCCCTGCCCCCCGGCCACTGTGAGTGTCGGCTGCTAGAAGCTCAGCTGCCACTCTCTCTGGAGAATTGTCCTCACCAAAGGGAGCCTCAGACAGATTCAGGGGGCCAATGGGAGGACAAATTAGTTAATGTATAGAAACATTTGGCAAATGTCAGCAATTATCTTTGCTACTAGTGGTGGTGGTGTTTCACGACTGGCAGACCTGGGACATTAAGCCATGGCCCCTGGACCTGACTCAGGACTCTTCCACTGGATGACATTATCTATCAAATCTCAAGTCTACGATTTTGATCCACTTACTCTCTAAATCAAAATTCAGATCTATTTCTCCAAGTTGGCATTCCTTCCAGGTTGAACAAAAGTTATGAGTCACGGAGAAAAGAGGCCAAGAAGAGGCTCAGGTTCCAAACCTAAACCTCAGCAAAACAGCAGGAAGATGTTTTCTTTGGAGAACCCACATCTCTGCCCTGAAAAAAATCTCTATTTTCAACACTCAAAGCATAACCTATCAAAATAACTAGTTTGAGCTGAGTATATCACAGCTGTGATAAATTTCACACCGATTTAACATAATTTTAAACAATTCACATTTTAAACTATGTCAGTAACTCCAAAGACAGATCAGCACTGTAGCAATATGCATCCATTTATGTATAAATAAGTCTTTGCTTGCACAAGGATTGGACTCAAAAGATGGCTTGCAAAAGGATGGAACTCAGAACTACTTGAACCGATTTAATTCAACTATGTGAATGCCCCAATTTTCAGCAAATTGGCCACTTTCTACGTAAATCACTTTATAGTATTAAAAGATATTAAACAACAATAATGCTTATTAAGGCATAACCCTATCTCAGGCAAATTCTCTTGGAGGTTAATATGGGAAATATATTTCCTTTCTCTACAGATAACAGTAAATGCTTGGAATTTTCAGTCACAGAACCAAAAGCATATTAGAGCCCCATCTGGTGGATTTGATGCTTATTCAGGTGACAAAATGAAATTTTTCACCAAGCCATTTACTAAACACTGTGCTATTGTTGCTTTTAGAATACGGCGGCTGATCTGTGTCTCCTCATTTTACATTCGGGGTATGTTTCCTTTTGTCTGAATGGCTGGACCTCTCTCTCCAGCATCTGCCCATCCCCTCTCTTGCCCCAGGGAAATAGCCTTCAACTAGAGAGTGATTAGCACAGTTCTCTGTATAGTAAACATCGTATAGAGAATAACGTTTCAAAAGACCATATTATAATAAAGTAGACAGACTGGATAACTTAATCACTTAATTATATCACTCAATTACATACAGCATAAATTAAATATTATAGGTGATATGTCTGTTATAAATTATTGAATTTTATAATATTAAAATATATATATTAAACTTCAAATATACCTTATAAGTATATATAAGATATACTACCAAACATAGACAGGTTTCAGGAATAGAGCACTAATGGCCTTTATTTTCTCAACAAAGAAGATGAAGCTGTCTACTAAGAGAGAAGGGGTGGCAGTTGGTCAAGAGACTGGAACGATTGCTGAAAATGGGAAAGCTACTTGAGGAAAAGTAAGGCAATTCTCAGATAAAGACATGCTGGCAATCATCTGGGGACAGAGTCAGAAAAATTAACTCCAGAACTTGAAATGTTCTGGAATCAACCTAATATAGATGAGATTAACCATAAGGACATCTTCCCCAAAAGTACCTTACTTCAGAAGTCCATGCTAAACGTGCTCCTCACGAAGACAGGACATGTTCTAAAATCTAATAAGAAAAAAAACCTAAAATTGAAGTGATCAGTTGTGACTTGCTCATCATGAAGTAATGTAGAAGTAACAGAAGATTGGGATCATTAATAAGAAATAACAAAAAGCGGAATTGCTAATTGCCTTACCAACACCCATCCCCCTTTATCCCTTCCTAGCTGAACCCCAATGGTGTTCAGTGTAGCAATCCACCCTACTAAGACATTTGCACTCTCACCTTCCTTGCAGCTAGAGGCGGCTAAGCTAGCTCAGCCAATGAGATGCAGGCTGAAATCCCTGAGGGCTTCCAGGATACAAAGGTGCAGCCTCACTAGGAGAGGGATTTGCCTCCCTGTGGTTCAGCCCCTCAGCCCTTCCTCCTTCCTGGAGTAAAGACGTGATGCCTGAAGGTGGGTATGGCTGCCATGTTTCAACCGTGAGAATGAAGACCATAGCCAAGAATGGGCTTAGATTCCTGTCGAGATTTTTGAGCTGGCTCTGGCTTTTTGTTACAAGAGAAAAGTAAATTCCTTACTTAAGACACTGTCTTCACTAACAGCCGAAGGTAATCCTAATTTATAAGTAATCCTAATGGTAACAAGGGATAACTCAACCGGGTAATTCTGCCAAAAAACTAAAAAGAAAGAAAAAGAAAGACTTTAAAATAGTTAGTGTGAATATAAAGATATAAAAGACACCATCTCTATTTTGAAATTGCTTACAATCTAGTGAAAAAAACAGACCCATATAGAGGTGATTTCAATATATGTAAGTACCATGAGAAAGGAGGCAAATTCAATGAAGATCCACAAGAAATACTCAGAGATGTCAAAGGAAAACGAAAAAATAATAAGACCCAAAGCCAAGCATGTAGATAATTTAAAGATTGAGTGGTCAAAAGTACCCACTGAGATAAGGCAATCTAATTTAAAAAATGAAATATGGCCACTTGATTTGGCAGCCCGATTGCTATTTGTCAGCCTTGGTGAATACAGTTGCAGCGGTAAGCTGGAGGGTAGAAGCCCAACTGCCATCAGTTTAGGGAGCAGATGGGGAGTACAGAGACACTATCTTGATAAGCTAGTTGATAACTAGAGTGAGGAAATTTAAGATTTCCTTTAATATGTTTTCAGACAGGGGAGAAGGATGCAGTAGAGAGATAGAAGTTTAACACCAGAGAGGTAATAATATATGGAGCAAGACAGAGGACAGAGGAAGCACAGGACCAAAAGCCCAAGCAGATGGGAGTGGCCTTCAGCAGAAAGAGACACAGCACCTCAGAGACCAGAAGGAAGGGGAGAAAGATAGGCACAGACAGGACAAGTCTCAGGAATAGAGTACTGCTGGCCTTCCCTCTCTCAACAAAGGAGATGAGGCTGTCTGCTAAGATGGAAAAGGTGGCAGCTGCTCAGAGGACTGGCGAAGCTGCTGAGAATGAGAGAGAAAACAAGCTACTTTAGGAAAAGTAAAAATAATGATAATAACAACAAATTTTAAAAGTCAGAAAGTATTAAGCATCCAGCTAGGATTGAAGGGAGAGAGATGGAGGAAAAAGAGACACACCACATTTATCAGGTTACCTGAAGTATCAGCAATTTGCCAAGATTTGACACTGGAGTTCTGCCAAGTGCATGCTCTTACAGTATTTATAGCAGATATAACACACAAGAGCATCATCAGGCAATCAGTTTCCAGGTGTGCTCTGAATCTTGGGACCTCTTCTTGGTGCCTCTACATATCTGTTTCTTTTCCCTCTGGCCACTGGCTGGTTCTGTTTACTCTACATCCTTTCTCTATCACTCAGCTTCTGCTGACTCATCATTTCTACTACTCCTTCTTACTCTAGCTTGAACATGGCCCATCATAAGTTTCTCCTTCCTCTTTTTTCATAATAACCTTTGAGGTTTCAGCAAGTTTTCTTTATGTTTTAAATCCAAATTTTCAAAAGAGAGAAACTGACTAGCCAAGCTGGGGGGATGGGGTGGGGGTTTGGCCGACCTATAGAATGGCAGTCCTTGGGTCATATTCTCATTTCAGGGATGGGATAACACCATAGACATTGGCCTCCCCTTTCATCAGTGAATGTGGGAGGAGCAATTCTCTCTGGAGGGGCTGTACACCTGGTAGACATTCTGAGACTTGCCTGTCCGATACTCTGCATTTGGTACTCTGTGTTATCCATGGGTTTCTTGTGAAGCTTGTTACTTTGAATCGAATCCTACTCCCATTATTCATATGCAGTAAAATGGAAGTTTCAGATCTGAAAATTAACAGATATGATCCAGAGTTGGGACTTCCATCAATCTGCAAAAGTCATGAGGCTCAGGCCAAAACATCGTTGAACTTTTCTAGACTAACTCATCTTTAAAGAAAAATAAAATGTAACTACCAAAAATGGGATCATACATAATTCACTCATTCCAATCAGCATCTTCAGAGAACACAGATGGCCACAGGTGGATGGCTCTCCAAATAAGAAGATGAAAATTATCTAGGCTCTGCCTTCAAAATTTACACACCAGATGATGGAGACTGACTGACATCTTCATCTCCAATTATATGTTGTACTGTTTGTTCTCCTTTTCTGTATGTATTATAGGCAAAATAAGCTAAACAAAGCTGAACCCAACATGCCCCAAAGTGTGCTGTGTTTCCAAAAGGTTTATGGAAACATCTTACGTGGGGAGTTGTGGGCATGCCTCACTCTGACCCCATATTAATGAGTTCAGTTCCAGAAATCACACTATGACACAAACGTATGCAGAATAAAGCCTGTTTATGAGGGAGAGAGGGCCACAAAAAAGGGAACTTTTAGTCAAAAACTTTTACAGAGAAAGAAAATTTTAAAGATCTCTGGTTCAAACTCTTCATTTTACAACTGTGGAAGCTGTATTTCAAAGAAGTGAGCAGTTTTGACTGAGGCCACACAATCAATAAACAGCAGACTCAGGGCCCACGTTCTCAGCATGTGCCATTAGTATTCATGAAAGTTGGAATATTTGACTTGGAGAAGAGGAGACTTGGGGAGACAGAGATCTTCAATGAGTTGAAAGGGGTCAAGGGCCAGAGGGACTGCTTTGTTTCATATAGCCCCTGGCACATAGGACAGGAACCAGCCTTCCAGCTTTTTCCTTCTTTAATCATGTATTAAATCAACTCACATTCTCTCTCTCCCCCCACCACACAAACAACATAAGTAACGTAGAAATAACTAAATGTGTTTTATACAGAGAGCTGTTTCCAGCTTTCCCAATGACTCACAAAGTGCTCTGCTGCTGGTCGTCTTGCCTTCTACAGGTTCCAATCCTGCTTTAAGGAAGTTAACATACTTTTATTTTCTGCTCTCTGTCCCTATAAGTATGTTAAATTAAGGATTTTACCTTGGTACAATATTGTCACTTCTTTTTAGTGAAAAGCAGAACATATGAACAAAGAGATATTTTCCTTATTCTCTATTTTCTACTAATTTGCTAGCAAGATTTTATAGAACGGAAGTTGTGCCAGTTGCTCATTTGCTGCTCCTTCACTCCAAATCCACCATTCTTTGCCCAGCTTTGTAATACTGGAACTGCAAGTTATCATTGCCTTTTGACACATCTTTCTTGTTGTCATTTGGCTCTGTTATTTAACTCATATGGTTCTTTACTTTTCCTAATAATATACCTTTTCTGATCAGGAATGTCAAGTCCATCAGAGCTGGTATTTTGAGTTAAACTTCTTTATATCCCTCATACCTAGCAAAATAAGTCATACATATCACATACAGACATGACTAGGGTGAATGTCAATGTCAATGTCATGACTAAAGTGCGCTAAGATAATAACTACTTACTATGCACCTTATACATAAAGAAGAATGATGAAGGTAGGTTTGTCATAGAAGATATATAAACATAGTATGAAGCTATAGTAATTAAAACAGGACAGTACTGGTTTAATTAAATAAAACCAATCAAATTTAAGATCAAATTAAATCAATAAGATTTAAGAGCTCAGAAACCACCAAAGTATAATTGGTATTTTGTTATATGAAAATGATGGCATATTAGTTAGATTGGTAAATTAGATGCTCTTTAAAATATAACAATGAGGAAATTTACCATGTATTTAGGGGGAAAGTTAGATTCCCACTTCTTCACTCTATACCCGAAAATTGATTCCAGATGGGGTAAGATTTAAATGTTTTTGAATTTTTATTTTCTGGTAATGGTGAATCAGGTTATCCAAACTCTCAACCACAGGAAACAACTAAAAATGCTGGGTAAAGTATTTTAAAATATCTTCTTAACTGCATCAAAAAGCAGCAGATAGAAAGGAATTACTGAGTTGAAGGCAAAAGAAAATTGCAAACTCAGAGAGCTAAATTAACATGGAAGCCACTTTTGCTCTAAAAGTATTTGCCAATCCAGGCAAACTTAAACCTTTGTTTGAGTGGACTCATAAGGAGAGTGGGATAGAGGAAATATTTGAAGAGATAAAGGCTGAGAAATTTCCAGAAGACACCAACCCACAGATTTCAGAAGTCTAAGGAATCCCAAGTTGAGTTAAGGAAAAAAAAACCCTAGATATATCATTGTGAAACTGCAGAAAACCAAGCAAATAGAAAAACCTTAAAAACAGCTGGAGGAAAAAAACCAAGGCAGATTCCCTGCCATCGTGAGATTCTCAAGCCAGCACCAGAACCATGGTGAGTCTGACAGCAGACTTCTCTCTAGAAACAATGGAAACAAAAAGATGGCTTTCTCTCTGGTTATTTAATAGATTTCTGCCTCTACCTTGTATTTTCTGTTCTAGCCTACATCTATCTCCCTTAAAAGAAAGATTCAGTTATTCTGTGTTTTCAATACCCCTTGCCATAAAGCTATCTTGGAGTGCCCTTTTGTTAGAGTTTAAAATAATTGAGAACAAATCCCTCTGGGTGACTGTAACGTTGCAAACTCACTGTCCTGATTTAAAGGGAATCTACTTCACCGCAAAGTGTGTTTGCCAATTCCCTCAGGCTTGTGAATCTCATTTATGAGAATGGCACCTTTTATTGATCCTACTGTGTGTTAGGCATTGTATTAGGTTATTAATGTATGCTATTTAATTCACTATGCACAAGAACTCTGTAAGGAAAGTGTTTTTATATCCATTTGACAGACCAGAAAACTGAGGTTGAGAGACATTTAACACATTTTGCATGATTGTACAGCAAATGAGGGTAGACCCAGAAATCTAATGGGTTCTCTGACCCCAGTCCTGTGCATTTTCCACTCCTCATACTATCTCCCCAAAGAACCCACAATTCAAAGACATGATGACATAAATTACGTGTTACTACCAAATGCTGGTCTACTTCTGTCTTTAAATTCCAATAATTCTGCATACTGCATGAAACACACACACAAAAGCGTCATTATATACTTTTCCTGAATTGCAAAAAAAATTATTCTCTAATCTCAGATATTTGTACCTAGAGAATAATGAGCATTCCCCTATTCAAATGTCAAATTTAAACAGCACGGAACATTTAGTAATTGCACATTTGCCACAATAGGCCACTTGCTGAGGATTATTTCTGGATGTAGATTTCCTGATAAAAGGGTGTATCTGTCTAAAGACTGTGGAATAAAAAAGTTTTATTTAATAATGTGTGTTTCCCTTAGTAGAAAATAATTCTCTTTAGTACATATTGAAGATTGCTATTTATTTTATGTAGTAAAGGTGTTTATAGAATTTTACTGTCAAGTGACAGAACTTTTTATAATGCACTGGGTTTCTGAATTTTTATAACAATTTCAAATCTTTCTTTTATGGATAAGAACTTAGAGGAAACTATGCTTTATTATTTCCAAATGCCTCATAATCTATTGCTATTTTAAAAATATTTGGAAGGGTGTGGAAAGAAGGCTACACAGTGACTTCAACGTGAGTAATGATTTCTCAGATCTGCACTGTCCAGCAGAGCAGCCCCTGGCCACAATGGCTACTGAGAACTGGAAATGTTGCGAGTCTGAATTGGAACGCGCTCACTCTAAGTATAAAATACACATGGGATTTCAAAGATTTGGTGTGAAAAAAAATGTAAAATATCTCAACAATAATCGTTTTATATTGATTACACATGGAAATGATAACATTTTGCATGTATTGGGTTAACTAAAATATATTATTAAAATTAATTTCACCTGTTTCTTTTTCTTTTTTCTAACATGGCTACTAGGAAACTTGAAATTACCTATGTGGATCAATATTGTGGCTCACACTGTATCTCTATTGCACTGTGCCATCTCACTGAAAGGCATTAGCCCCCTGACTGGTATGCCTGTTTCCATCTACCACACCCCCATAGTCTATTCACAACAGAGCAGTTAAAGTAAAGCTTAGAAAAACATGTCAGATCATGTCCCTCCTCTCTCAAAGCCCTCCAGTGGTTTCTTTCTGAGTCATAGTAAGAGCCAAAGTCCTTTCGAGGGTCCCCTAGGCCCTATACTTGACCCCTGTCGTCTCTGTGGCCTCATTTCCCCCACTTCTCGCCTCATTCACTTGGCCATAATCAAGCAAGTCTCATCACTGTTCCTTAAATACCCCTCAGTGCTCTCACCTCAGGGCCTTTGCACTAGCTGTTCCCTCTGTCTGGAACACTCTTGCCCCCAAAATCCTCATGGTTGATTCTTTCACCTTTTTCAAGACTGTTCAACTTAACATCCCTTTACTTATGGTTGCAACTCCCAAAAATCTTCACACTCCCATACTCTGCCCTACCTTTTCCTTTTTCAGATCCTTTACCATATTTAAAATCTACCATATAATTTACATATTATATTATCATTTGCTTTTGATTATCTTTCAATAATTGTTAAATGGATGGGAGAAGGAAGGAGGCCATTATTGCATGGTACAAATTCTTACACTTCTAGAAGATCCTTGGCAGAAAAGGCAGGAGAACCATTACACATAGAAAAAAGGGAAAAAGTAGAAGAATGGCAAACAAATAACAGACAGAGCCAAATGATTATTTCCCTTCAATAATATTTCCGTTCCCCCTATAGACTGTGAGTACCTTCAAGGCGAGAACTATGTCTTAATCATAGACGAATTTCCTGCACCTAGAATAAAACCTATGATCAATTGAATCACTGGTCCCAATTCTTCACTCCTCTGTAGTAAAATTATACATTGTACTCTTGTCATGGGGATGAGGGGAAGTGTGCTTCCTCATCCACTGACATTGGGCTTGGTCGCGTGACTTACTTTGGCCAATAGGATTTTAGCAGACATGACACAAGCAGAGGTTTAAAAAGTGTGTGCACAGACTGAATATACCCTCTTGTCCCTCCAAACTCCTTTATAAGAAGAACAAAGTCCAGGTAGCTGCTGATCCTCCAGAATGAGACGCGTGGAGCAAGCCTGAACTTGACCCACAGGTAGAAACCTAGGAACGAGGAATAAATGATTTTTATATGCCACTAAAATTTTTGTGGTTGTTTGTTATGCAGCAAAAGCTGACTAATACAGCACCTGACACATAGTCATACTAAAAAATATATTTATAGAAAGTTTTAAAATACCAGATGGGGAGAAGTTACATCAACTCTCTGCCTTTCATATCTGATGCCCAACCTCATGCACTGATGGTCAGTATTTGTTGCTCATGACTCCTGAATACCCATTTGATTTCTATTCTTTGCTTTGTGCTTAATGGAACAAACTGACCTACATGGCCCCTGATCGCTAGTTAGCCACATTTGGATCACCACCTTGTTCCCAAAGCTTGACCTTCGCTAATCAGGCCTGGCCTCCTGCCATGTCTGAACTCCACCACAGCCCATTGCCTGACCCTAAGAGACAGCAGGTCTTTTCAGAGAGGCAAAGAGAAAATAAACTTGAGTAAAAAGGAATAGGATATTGGGCAGCAGGGTTAAGAGGAAAGAGAGATGGTTTAGAGAAATGTATAAGGTACGAGAAAGAACAAACTTCCAATAATAGTCCTAAAACTCCAGGCAGACGTGTAGATTTATCCAAGAAATCCAGCTCCAAATGAGCCTGACATTTTATCCAGCAGGAGGTAAAGTTCATTCCCACATTTCGTCCTCTCCCCAGAATCCCCCCGGGAGGCCTTGCCTCCTGCCTTGAGAAATCACCAGACCTGCTCGAAAGCCCATCAGATGCAGCTGCTGGTGGACAAATGGATCATCCCTTGAAATGGAGAGCTGGTACTCCAGAGAAGATGACCTTGCCAGGCCACTGCTGTGGGACTCTACAGAAAGTCCACCTTCACCTTCAATGCCACTGCCATACAAATAGTTGGACATTGCTGTGGCATCAGTAGTTGAACTCTCCCTGTGTGTGACAACTGTATGACTGCTTCTTTTGAACTAATTTTATCAATGCTAATCACTCAGCTTAAAAAGTACAAAGCTTTCAGAGACCATTTTCAACTCATCAGAGCTTCTCCCCCTTTTCTGATGCTTCCTTCTTCATCACACTTATAAACGAAGTCCATTTCCTTCATTGGTTTACTGAATCAATTCATAGTAAGGTACAGGGTCAATCTTGATAATGGCAAAAAATCCAAATTACTGGATATATTTTACCTTGAGATCCTTTCTTTCTTTTATGATGCTAATTTGTGGGCATTTTCCTCACCTGTTTGTTGAAACATGAAGGGGTGATTTTTTAAATTTTTTGTTGAAGTATAGCATATATCCAGAAAAAATGCACTGATCAAAACAAACAACTTGAAGCCTTTTTATAAAGTGATTACGCCAATATACCCAGGGCTTAAATCAAGACGCCAAACCTTACCAGCGCCCTGGAACTCCCCTTGTGCCCCCAACAGTCATACTCCCTCACATATTCAAGGTAAACCACTACCTTGACTTTTAACACCATCGGTTAGTTTCATCTGTTTTTGAACTTCACACAAATAGAGTCACAGAGCATGTACACTTTTGTACCTCTCTTCTTTCATTCAAGATTATGTCATTTATATTCACTTGCATTATGTGGTTGTAGTTCAGTCTAGCTCATTGCCACGCAGGATTCCATTGTATGAAGATACCACATTTCGTTTGTCCATTCTACCATTGAGGGACATTTGGGGCTATCACACACAGTGATCTGAGAACACTCTCTTACATGTAGTTTGATGAACATATGTATCTGTTTCTGTTGGGATTGTATCTAGTAAGAGTCATTTTAATTTAGAAATTCTACTCATAAAAACAATTCTGAATATTCTTGAAAAGGCTGATATTTCAAAATTCTGAGTTCCAGATCCAAACTTTTGGGAAGAGTCATTTATCCCCTTCCCTTATCTGAAAAATAAACAGGTTTCTGTGGAAGAAAGGATCTCAAACATTGAAATGTAACCAAGTATTAATATAGTAAATGTAGGAGAAAAGAATATTAACACAAGTGATTTGTATCTTAGGCTCAGCAGTGTTTTATTTTGGGAAGTGTCCAAAATTTTTAATTTTCTTAATATACTTTAATCTCTATAGAAAAAGGAATCTGGTGGCCAGAACCCAAAGCCAAGCAGTTTTTGCCTCAGTTCAATCCAACTTCACTCTCCGGGGGCATAGTTGATTGAAGGTCATATTAAAGGAGCGTAAAAACAAGATTCTGCCAGTTGTCAATGATCCATCTACAGCTTTTCTTCCCCAGGACACACCAACCAAGAGCAAGGACAGTCAAGGGATATGAGTAACAACAATAAAGGACACAAAAATACTCTTTGTTGGAAATACAACATGGTACAGCTACTTTGGAAGATGGTTTGGTGATTTTTCACAAAGCTAAACATAGTCTTACCATATGCTCCAGCAATCATGCTCCTTAGTATTTACCCAAATGAACTGAAAATGTATGTCCACACTGACACCTGCACACAAATGTTTATAGCAGCCTTATTCATAATTGCCAAAAGTTAGAAGTAATCAAGATGTCCTTCAATAGGTGAGTGGATAAACAAACTGTGGTACACCTATATAATAGAATACTATTAGGGATAAAAAGAAATGAATTATTAACTGCAGTGAGGTGCCACCTCACACCCATTAGGGTGGTTACTATAAAAAAAAAAAGGCAGAAAATAGCAAGTGTTTGTGTGCAGAGAAATTGACATCCTTGTGTACCGTTGGTGAAAGTGTAAAGTGGTGCAGCCACTATGGAAAACAGTAAGGCAGTTCCACCAAAAATTAATAATAGAATTACCATATGACCCAACAGCAGGGTCTTAAAGAGATATTTGCACACTCATGTTCATAACAATATTATTTTCAATAGCCCAAAGATGAAAGCAACCCAAGTATCCACTGACAGACGAATGGATAAACAAAATGTGGTATATCCATACAATAGAATAGTATTCAGCCTGAAAAAGGAAGCAAATTCTGACACAATGATACAATGTGGATGAACCTTGAGGACATTATGCTAAGTGAAACAAGCCAGACACAAAAAGAGAAATACTGTGTGCTTCCACCTATATGAGGTACATAGAGTCAAATTAACAGAGACGGAACGTAGAATGATGGTTGTCAGGGGTAAGGGAAGAGGAAATGGGGAGTTGTAGTTCAGTTGGTACAGAGTTTCAGTTTTGCAGCATAAAGGAAGTTCTGGAGAGGATGGCAGTGATGGTTGCACAGCAATGTGAATGTACTTAATACCACTAAACTATGCCTTTAAAAATATTTAAGAAAGTATTAAGTCCTGGAGATGTAATCTATAGCATGGCAAATATAGTTAATAATACTGATTGCATATTTGAAAGTTGCCAAGATAGTAGATCTTAAAAATTCTCATCACAAAAAAAAAAAGCGTGCCTATGTGTGGTGATGGATGTTACCTAGACTTATTGCGGTGATCATTTTGCAATATATACAAATATCAAATCATTATGTTGTATGCGTGAAACTTATATAATATTATATGTCAATCATATCTCAATAAAAATGATTAAGATAGTAACTTTTATGTTATCTATATTTTCCCACAATTAAAAATAATTTTTAAAAAGAAAGAAAGAAATGAGCCATCCAGCCAAGAAAAGACATGGAGGAACGTTAAATGCATAATGCTAAGCAAAAGAAGTCATTCTGAAAAAGCTGTGTATTCTATGATTCCAACTACGTGACATTCTGGAAAAATTAAAATGATAAAGATACTAAAAAAAAATCAGTGCTTCCTGGGAGTTCAAGGGGGAGGGAGGGAGGGATGTGTGGAGCCCAGGGGATTTTTAGGGCAGTGAACACTACTGTGTATGATACTATAACGATGGATACATGTCATACAGTGTTAAAATCCCTAGAAAGGTACAACACAAAAAGCAAACTATAATATAAACTATGGACTTTAGTTAATAATGATATATAAATATTCATTTATCAATTGTAACTAGTGAACCACACTGTCTCAGTGAGCTCCAGCCCACGGAACTTGGGTGGCTTGTAACCAACAGAAATTTATTTTCACAGTTCTAGAGGCTGGAAGCCCACGGTCAGGGTGGCCGGGTGAGAGCCCTCTTCTGAGCTGCAGACTTCTCCACGTATCTCCATGTGGAGGATGGGGCAAGGGAGCTCTCTGGGGCCTCTTTTTTAAGGGCTCTCATTCCGTTCAGCCCCTCACGACCTAATCACCTCCTACAGGCCCCACCTCCTAAGACCAGCACTTTGGGCCTTAAGTTTTCAACATATGAGTTCTAGGGGGACAGAAACATTCAGACCATAGCACATACCGATGCAAGATATTAATAACAGGGGAAATTGTTGGTTGGGGAGATGGGTTTACAAGAGAACTCTCTATACTTTCCAAGCAATTTATCTGTAACCTAAAACTGCTCTAAAAATAAAGTTTGTTATTTTTGTAAAAAGTCTTTGACCCTGCAGCCCAACGAACAGAATCCTGGAAATAGAGCTCTCCACAGCTTCTCCCTCTCTGGGCAGAGTCTGGTCATCAGTCCTTCAGTGGCCACTAATGCCGTCCTCTGCCACCTCTGGTGCCTTCATCTTTGTGACCCTAGCTGCCTCTGACCCTCCAAGTGTGGGCTGACCTTGCCTTGATTCTGTCTGGACTATGTCACTCCATGATGGCAACCCTCCTCCCATCTCTGCTGATGCTGCCCTGGCCACTGACAATGATCTTGCTGGGGGAGGACACTATCTCTCCCACCAAGAGTACGATGATTACAAAGTGACTGAATGGAGTGGTCCTGATTTCCCCATTTCCTGCTGAAATCTTTGATACCCTTTAAATAAGTTTCAGATCTCCTATAACCCATGTCCAAAAATCTAACACAAGCTGCCCTTGGGTCTGAATAAGGTGTCACATGAATGACCCTAAACAGAATCACATACAAAATCCCTTTATGATGGAAGTAAGCCAATGATCTGGGAGGGAGATTACACTGTCTGCCTTCTTCATATCTCTGATATCTCCCTCATCACCAAGAATACCACCAGAAACATGGAAGCACTACTGTCTTATTGACGAGGTCCTGAGTTCCTCGTAGTTAGCCACTTCACAGACCTTGAAACTGTTTCTCCCAATGGGATAAATGATTCTACATGCAGTAGATTCCTAAGGGATCCGCCCTCATGTTCCAGGGTTCTCTAGAGCTGGGATTCCCAAGTGCTAGTCAGTCCATGGCAAAGCTCTCATAATTCCACAGTAAAATGAAACAAAATAAAGATAATGTGATGAGTTTTCTCACAAAGCCAAACTTAGTGCATTTAAGAGATTGCCTTTTGCTGGAGATTAAATCCTCCCTTCAAGTGGACGGGGCAGGGGCACTGAAAGGTTAGTTTGTTAATGAAACGAAATGATAGAAGACAAAAGCAGTTTCTAAAAACACCTCATTGGGCTAAATAGAAAGCCAGCAATCCTCTGTTGATCCCCAAAGTTTTTTTTGAAATTTTCTGATCTATAAAAATCCAAAAGTCTGGGATTCATTGTCCTAGATGAGTTTATTGATTACCTTTCTCTGCCTCAGAGTCTGAAATACATAAGAAAAAACAGGATACTTGAAATCACCACCTAACCAGAAATTGTATGCAACCAAAAGGTTCCACCACCTCCCGCTTGCACCAAACCTGCTAGAGCTGCCAGAATAAACAGACTTTTCTATGTTTCTTCTTTCCTTCCTCTCCTTGATGAGTAAAATCAGGCAACAGAAGGGACAAGGTAGAGACCCAAATGACTGACTCATCCATCTTCTGGATAATGAGATCATTGAAGACAACGTTTTTCATCCCGCAGTTAGATTCAGTGCCCAGTCAGAACCTAACACACCTGAAATCAGAATTGAATCTTCTAGTTAATGGGAGTAGGTGTCAGGAGCCAAAGCACCAAAAGTCCGCAATATGAAGGACTTACTTCTCATCACACAGTAACCTGCCGGCTGAGTGTGGGTTTGAAGATGATAAGCTTGTATGAGATCCACCCATGCCTGTGGCACTTAAAGAAGCTTGAGCTGAGACCATTTTCCAGGAAGACAGTCCCACAATGTCACTCCTACCTCAAAGACAAGGCCTCATTTGCTTTAGAAGAACCTCCTGTGGGTCACTCTACTAGCAATTTCTTTTTTTCCAATCTCAAAAGTGAGATAACTCCACTATTAGTCACTAAGCCAAGATTTAGCATAAAAATTGGCACCAAGGGAAATGTTGACTTGTCTAAGATAAAAGGAAATTTCTTTACCCACATTCATTTTCAAATTAGGATCATTATTTCTCTCTGGCTTTGCATAATGATTCAGCCAGTGAACTTGGTCCCTTTCCTGGTATCCTTGAAAACAGAATGGAGGTAGCTATTAATTCATATAACCATTTTGGAGACAGGGAAATGGAGACAAAGAAATGACCTCCTTAATGAACCAGATGGAAAAAATATCGTTTTGTGCATCATCATGGCACCTTTCTCGTAATCAAACCATATGCCTCTTAGAATAAAGCCTCAAAGAAGTAAATATGCGATTTTAGTGTGAAACAATCCTTAAGACTCTCTATCATATAAATGTCCATCTAAGTCCTTTATTTGATCGAATGATATAATGTACGGCAGAGGCTTTCAAACTGTACTCCCTAAGGAAGGGACCATATTGAGGGGGACAAGGTGTTGGGTGTGGGTTGGGGCTTTGGAAGGGTTGAAATTCCACCCCTTGTTCAACCGGAGCAAAACCACTTTTATGTTTTCTTTCATACTGTGTATGTATGTAGTATATCATTTCAAGAAAAAGTGTGTTCCTTTTTTAAAAAGTTTGCAAATCACTCAAAAATATTAAAATGTTTTGCAAACTATAAGTTACCACGCAAATATAAACATAGATTTTTCTACTATATACACGCAAGGAGAATGAAGGCTGCTCATTAGTGGGGATATGAAAACTAACATTTTTTTGAATGTCTATTTTACAGATGAGAAAAGATGAGGTAAATTCACACATCTAGCAACATTTGAGAATGACTAATTCAAAAGCCTGTGCTTTTTCTTCTTCATCAGTTTCTCTAACTTTTCAGCCAATGCATGTGTCTGCCCTCCAAAAATTCAGCACTACAATCTTGCTTCTAAAACATCCTCAGGTGTCAGCAGAAGGTGAGGTCGGCCATTTCTGCTTTTACTGCTATTAATAGCATTATCACATATAAAGCAGGAAAAATAATTTTCCCTCCACCCTTCTGAGTTCTTACCTGAGACCCCGTAAGAAAAGACAGATGAGCCACAGAAAAACAAACAGAACTCCTCAAAATGGCTTAGAATTCGGGTTTAAATACCATCTTAATAGGGAAAGGCTAGAGGGGACATAAGTCTCCTAGAGGAGAGTAAATAATTTTTAGGAAAGATGAATGGGCCCTTAGAAGAACAGATGGGAGTTATGGTAGCTTGTGAAGAAGTCTGTCCAGGTGTGAGGTCGACGTCTAGTCTCCTCTCCTGTGCTGAGTCAATCCTCCCGGGTTGAGGAAACTCCCCGGGGGGCAATCTATGACAACTGAGTTCCTTTTGGAGAACCTGCCTTTAGGCAGATAAGAGGAGTTCAGAGAAAGCCTCTCTGCATTTGCTGTTTTTCGAGTATCTACATCTCAAAATAATCAATATAGCAGTGCGGCACATTTTGGGGAGGCGCATCCTGAACCCCTAGCGTCACATTTTGGGGTGGCATGTTCTGCAACCCTTCAATACCAGCTGTCAAACATCAATTTTTAAATTGTTTTTAAAAAATATTTATTGTTTCTTGTCTGAAATAACACACGTCCACTTTTTAAAACACATTCCTGAGTCCTTCCATAGGAACCAAGCCCTTAGGCTCCACGTGGTGTGTCTTAGCCTTAATGAGAAAGAAACAGCCCAAAGTTCTCACCTCTAACAATGTTTCATTCAGTCTACACTGCGTTTTCCCTTTCTTCATCAGTGAGAACCCATATGGATGCACCCGTTGCTTGAAAAATGATTGTCATCTTTCTCAGTAATTCTGATGGAGAGCCCTATTTTTAACTCCAATCTAAAACACATTAGGGAGCCATCTAGTGTTTTGAAGTTGGCATTTAGGAGTTATATAGAGCATCCCTCCTCCCTAAATTTGATTTACCATCTGTGTTCATTCTCAGTGTTCCAAAGCATCAACACAGGCTATATATTTCATTTTGGGGAGAAATAAGATTAAAAATAAGAGCTCTTTAAGCTGCTTCACACCTGATTCCCTGGTATTTGGAACAAGGAACTTAGCTCCATGGTTAATGCCAGTTCCTGCTTGGGAACTGGGTGCAGCAAGGTAACACGCAAACAGTTGGTCCATTTGAAATAAATACATTGTATGTTCAGAAGCCTCCCAAACAGGAAACCTGGATTATAATTAGCTATTTTTCTACACCAAATAGGGCCAGATTTAGATATAGATAGTGCAGGTAAGAGTGTATACTTAATGAAATTTCAGGAGCATCAGGAAAGGCCCCAACACATCTCCCTCCACCTTCTGCCTCATGCTTACTAATTTTATAACAGCTTTATTCAGATGTAATTGACATAGTATAAACTGTATATATTTAACAAACTGTGCAATTGAACGAGTTTCAGCATATGTACGCACAAAACCATCACCACAATCAAGATAATGAACATGTCATTATCCCCAAAACCTTCACCATGCCCTTTATAATCCATCTCCCATCTTCTCCTCCCCATCTCATCTCTATGTAACCACTGCTCTGCCTTCTGTCAATATAGACTAGTTTGAATCTTCTAGAATTTTACAAAATTGAAATCGTATATTATATACTCTTGTCTGGCTTCTTTCACTCAGCATAGTGATTTTAATGTTATTTCATGTTGTTTTGTGTATCGATATTTTGTTGCTTTTTATTGATAAGTAGTATCCCATCATAGAGATATGCCACAATTTGTTGATATAGTCATCTTTCAATGGATATTCGGGTTGTTTCTAGTATTTGGCTATTACAAATAAAGCTGCTACAAATATACATGCTTCATAAGTCTTTGTATAGACACTCATTTCTCTTAGGCCCTAGGTGTGGAATTACCGGGCTGTATGGTTGGTATATACATAACATTTTAAGAAACTGCCTGTTTCCAAATGGTGGTTTTCCTTTGCATCCCACCAGCAATGTATGAGAGTTTCAGTTGTTCCAAATCCTTGCCAACACTGATATTTTCAGTGTTGATAAAAAGTGATTTTCTCTCTTACTTTTACATCTGTTTACCTTTTATTTCTTTTTCTTGCCTTGTTGCACTGGCTAGAACCTCCAGCACAATGTCGAATAAAGATGATTCCAGATCTTTGGGGGAAAGCATTCACTCTTTCACCATTAAGTATTAGCTAGCTATAGGTTTTTCATAATGTTCTTAATCAAGATGGAAAAGTTCCCTTCAATTCCTAGTTTCTTGGAGAATTTTTTTCACAAATAAATTTTGAATTTGATCATGTGTTTTTCCTCTACTATTGAGATGTCCACATGCTTTCTCTCTCTCTCTCCTTTTTTTTTCTTTTTTTTTTTTTTGGTGAGGAAGAGTGTCCCTGAGCTAACATCTGTGCCAATCTTCCTCTATTTTGTATGTGGGATGCCGCTACAGCATGGCTTGATGAGCAGTGAATAGGTCCATGCCTGGGATCCGAACCCATGAACCCCAGGCCACCAAAGTGAAGCACATGAACTTAACCACTCTACCACCAAGCCAGTTCCCCTTTTTTGTAATACGTTATTTTTTAGAGTAGTTTTAGGTTCACAGCGAAACTGAGTGGAAGATAGATTTCCCATATTCTTTTTATTCTGTTAATATGGTAAATTGATTTTCAAAGGTTAAACCAACATTACACTCCTGGGATAAATGCACATGGTCATGATGTATTATCCCTTTTTTAATATATTGGTGGATTTGACTTGCTAAATTTCTTTTTCAGATTTTTTTTCTATCTAAATTCATAAGGAATATTGATCTATAGTGTCTTTTAATGACTTTGGTTTTGGTTTCAGAGTAATTCTGTACTCAAAGAACAAGTCAGGAAGAATTTCTTTCTTTCCTATTTTCTGGAAGAGTTTGTTTACAATACACATTATTTTTTCCTTAAACGTTTGGTAGAAATCACCAGCAAAACCACCTAATCAAGGAATTTTCTTTTAGGAAGATTTTTAGCTGCAATTTAATTTATGTAGGCGTAGGGCAATTCCACTTATCTATTACTGCTTGAGTGAGCTTTGATAGTTGCTTTTCAAGGAATTTATCTATTTCACATAACTTGTCAAATTTATTGGCAGGGAGTTGTTTATAATATTCCCTTATCATCCTTTGAATGTCCTTTTAGTGGTGTTTCCTCTCTCATTCCTGATATTGGTGATTTGTGTCATCTTTTGTTCTGATTATTCTGACTAGAAGCTTGTTGATTTATTGATCTCAAAGAACCAGTTTTGATTTCACTGATTTTCCTCATTCTTTTCTTTTTATCTCTCATTTGTTTCTGCTCGTTTTTATTATTTTCTTTCTTCTGCTTACTTTGCATTTGAGTTTCTCTTCTCTTTCTGTTTTTTTGATGTGGAAGCTTAGAATATTGATTTTAGATTTTTCTACTTTTCCCATGTAAGTATTTAATGCTATAAATTTCCCTCTAACACTGCTTTAGCTGCATCCCACAGGTAATAAGTCATATTTTCATTTTCACTCAGTTCAAAATATTTTCTCATTTCCCTTGTGATCTCTTCTTTGACCCATAGGTTTTGTTTTCAACATTAGAGAGTTTCAAGATATCTTTCCAGTACTAATTTCTAGTTTAGTTCCATTATGGTCTGTGAATACATGTTGTATAATTTTAAATTTCTTTTAATTTGTTAAAACTTATTTTATGGCCCAGAATGTGGTCTTTTTTAATGTTTTGTGCACACTTGAAAAAAAGATGTGTTGCCTTGTTGTTGGGTAAAGTGTTAAGATAATTATGGATAAAAGTTAATGAGATCAACTTGGTTGATGGTGTTTTTCAAGTATTCTATATCCTTACTAATTTTGTGTCTACTTTTCTCAATAATTGTATTGACAGACCAGTGTTGAAATCTCCAACTATAAATGTGGAGCTATTTTCTATTCAGTCCTATCAGTTTCTACCTCATGTATTTTAAAACCCTGCTATTATGTACATAAACATTTAGAATTATTATATCCTCTTAATGAATTGAACTCTTTATCATTGTAAAATGAATCGCTCTATCCTTTAAAATATTCCTGATTCTTAAATCTTTTTTGTCTGATATTAACATAGCCACTTTAGGCCTCTTTTTATTAATGTTTGCCTGGTATATCTTTTTCCATCCTTTTTATTTTGCCTATCTGCATAGTAGGTAGCATACAGTTGAATCTCAATCTCGTGCTTTTATTTTCTTTTTAATCAATTTGACAATTCTTGCCTTCTAAATAGGATGTTCATACAATTTATATTTAATGTGATTATTAGTGAGGTTGGGTTTAAATCTAGCATCCTGATATTTATTTTCTCTTTGTCACATTTGTTCTTTGCTCATTTTCTTCTTTTTCTGTCTTCTTTTGGATGAATTGAGTTTGTATGGCTTTATTTTATCTTTTTAATTCCTATTAGCTGTATGTCTTAATTTTGTTTCTCAGTGATTGTCTTAGGATTTACACTATGCATCTTCAACTTGTCACAGTCTACCTTCAAGTAATGTTATTTGACTTCATGTGAAGTGTGAGGATTTTACAACTATATACTTTCATTTCCCCCTCCCAGCTTTTCTGCTATTTTTGTCACACATTTTACTTTACATATGTTCTATCCCCTTAGATTAAGACAATGATTCTTGTCACTATTCAAACACCTTTCTGCATTCGTATTCACAGCAGTGTGTAGGATGCATCTGAACAGGTTTTGATGAAAAATGGGGATGAGAAGAAAGCTTGACAGTCCTAGGTGAAAAAACACAGTCTCAAGGGATAAACAACAAAAAGAGACTTCGCATATTTTAAACTTTGAGAAGGCAATCCGAGCCAAAGGCTAATGGTTTGAGAATTCCCATCAGTTTTCCTACCAGACTGTCCAGATTTAAAATGCTGGACACATTTAGAGCATTAATCCATGAGTTTACAAACCACAGGAGTTAGTCAAGGGGAACAGAATATCAGATAATAACTTTATTGTGGGTATAACTAGTTAGTTTGAAAATCAGCTGATTCCAAAAAGGAGTCAAGCCATTGTTGTTACCACATTGACTGAACAGTTAATTGAATGTGTATCTTTTTTCATCTTTTCAGCTCTTATTTTTTTTTTTTTTAAAGATTTTATTTTTTCCTTTTTCTCCCCAAAGCCCCCCGGTACATAGCTGTGTATTCTTCGTTGTGGGTTCCTCTAGTTGTGGCATGTGGGACGCTGCCTCAGCGTGGTCTGACGAGCAGTGCCATGTCCGCGCCCAGGATTCGAACTGACAAAACACTGGGCCGCCTGCAGCAGAGCGCGCGAACTTAACCACTCGGCCACGGGGCCAGCCCCTTTTCAGCTCTTATTTTTAATATCATGCAGGCCTATTACTTTCTCAGAGACCAGACCAAATTTATAATAGAAATATAACAAAGTTAAAAATAAAGGAAATTTGACCAAACATTATCTTATAAACAAGATTGCTTATTCATCAGGAAGTATTAAAATAAATTCTTTTGGCTATAAAGTATACAAAAGCAAAGAGACAATAAATATAAAGCTTCCCTCTCTCTTCCCATCCTTTATACCCACTCCCACTCTTCCATCTGCCTGGACTCCAACACACAGAACAGGAAGAGTTCGGAAACCTACCAATTCCACGGTCTTGGCAAGACTTCCAGTAGCCGTAGGTTCCAGGTTTAAGGATTAGTGTTCCTATATCTTGATGACATTGTAACACGTTACTAAGAATTTGGGGCATAAAGGAACCATTGTAAGTAGAAAGTCTTGGGGATATTTTTCTGCAAAGATTTGTTTGCCAAAAAGAAGCTGGAGAAGTTATGTGTGCATCAGCTCATTTCTCTGAAGAGACATGTATTTCCTAGGGTGTGGATTTCTGATAAGCTTCAGTCTCCCTTTCCCTCCTGCCCTCCCGTTCCTCAACATCTTTCGTTCCCCTTTTCTTTCTCCCTGTCATTGCTCCCACTCTTTGTCTCTCTCTCTCTTTTTTCCTCCTTCTCTCCTCTAAATAGAATAGTGGTTAGGAGCATGGGCTCTTGATTCAACTCTCTGCGTTCAAATCTTCACTTTGTCACTTTTTAGTAGAGTGACTTCAGCTGCTTAACTTCTCTGCTTCTCAGTGCCTCGGTTTCCTCATCTGCGAAAGTGAGGATAATAATTGTTCTTACCTCATAAGAATGTTAAGAAGATTAAGTAAGTTAATACATAAAAACATGTGAAATAAGCCCAGGCACTTAGTAAGTTCTCCGTAAGGATTAGCCACCATCGTCATCATCATCATCATCTTTATTTACGTGAGAAACATTTACTTCCCTGGAAGGGTGTGAAAGAGAGAAGCCCTGAACATTTTCCGCATTGCCCTTCCGCTCAGCTTCCACTCTGACACCTCCCACGTGTTAAGCACAAATTTGGGGTCCATGTAGAAGAAATATTCTCTGAGTAGCCTTAAGAAGCCAGCCAGCAGGTCTCTGAGAATGGAGCAGAGCAAAGAGCCGCTTACAAGACTGTACACGGAGAATCAACCCAGATTTGCCGCTAACATTTTATGTCACCTTATGCAGATTTTACTTCTCCAACTCTCAAATTTCTCATGTGTGACTTGAGGGGTTTGAATTAAAATTACCCCTAAATTCTTCCATCTCAAACCCCACAGCCTATTCCATGTGATCTTCGTATTTACAAAACACAGAATATACAGGACATTAAGAAATGATCAATTCTGCTCCTACTGGGGAGTTGGCAGGAAAGGGGAGACTGTCACTTTCTTGTGGGGATAGTCACACGGGTCATGACCAATCATACTGGTGACAGCTCAACTACACCTACCAAGAGGACAGCTAACAATGTTCTGGACATTTGCTGGGACAGCATGACCTTTTCCATATAACCATCCTTTTAGCTGGGTCAAAAGAAGTATCAGGAGTTCATCACCAGAGTCAGAAAGCAAGGGTGCCCCCTGTCTGCACCACCATCCCTTTTTCTACTGCTTCTCCTCTTCACTTTCTCTTTTTTAAATTTATTTATTTATTTATTTTTGAGGAAGGTTAGCCCTGCGCTAACCACTGCCCATCCTCCTCTTTTTGCTGAGGAAGACTGGCCCTGAGCTAACATCCATGCCCATCTTCCTCTCCTTTACACTTGGGACACCTACCACAGCATGGCTTTTGCCAAGCGGTGCCATGTCGGCACCCAGGATCCAAACCGGTGAACCAGGGATTGGAACCGGTGAACCCCGGGCCGCCAAGAATTGGAACGTGCGAACTTAACCGCTGCGCCGCCGTGCCGGCCTCTCCCCTTCCCTTTCCATCTCATTTCCTTTTCCTTTTCTTCTCCCCTTCCTCAGCAACACTTCCCTCTGCTGCTGACGTTTAGGACTGAAAAGGCTGCGGCCACCGCGGGGGATGAAGTCCTTCCGCCCAGACCCCCTTTCTCATTTGCTGGTTGTATTGCTCATTTACATGAGGTTAATTGTACCATTTTGTACAAAGTTGTATAATTTTGAAGAAAAAAAAGAAAGAGGGAAGCGCAAAGGAGGACATGAAAAAAATCATCTATAGTCCTGCTACCAACATTTTGGTATATTTTCTAACATCAAATCTATGCATAGATTTTTATTGTCTCAAGGAACATCATGTATTTCCATTATAAGACGATACTAGTTTAAAACTGCCTTTTCCACTTCACGCCATTTCTTAAGCATTTCCCATAACAGTATATACGCTTCACAAATACATTTATTGTGTACCTTTCATATCCCATCAAGTGCACTTGCCAGAGCTTCCTTCACCAGTTCTCTCCTTTAGGTTCTTTCCAGGTCTTCACTATCATCATTAGCCCTGCAGTGAACACCTTTGTGCATTTAGCTTTTTACATATTGAGAAGTATTTATGTAGGATAGCATCAATTAAATCACTGGATCAAAGGGTATCAACATTTCTAAGTTAAGTGTTTCCAAAATGTTCTCCAAAATCTTGTACTGATTTCAACCACTTATTTGTTATTCGATCACTAATTCTCTTAACGAATTTTTGCTGACCGTCTGCTATGTGGAGGCGCTGTCTAGATGCAGTGAATAACCATGAGAAGGCAGACTTGCAGCTTCCTTTCCTTCCAGCAATCTTCAAGAGCGTCCTCCCACTGCACCGAGGACTGACCCATCCCTTACACAGCTGAGTAGATGGCAGCAGCTGTTTAATATGCGTTGATGGCTCCTATAGGTAAATGGTTTATACAGTTGGTTATATGCAATCAAAAATGTTGGGGCCGGCCCGGTGGCGCAGCGGTTGGGTGTGCACATTCCCCTTTGGCAGCCCAGGGTCCGCCAGTTGGGATCCTGGGTATGGACATGGCACCGCTCATCAAGCCATGCTGTGGTAGGCGTCCCACATATAAAGTACAGGAAGATGGGCACGGATGTTACCTCAGGGCCAGTCTTCCTCAGCAAAAAGAGGAGGACTGGCAGATGTTAGCTCAGGGCTAATCTTCCTCAACCACAAAAAAAAGTTTAGTTTATGGGGGCTGACCCTGTGGCCAATTGGTTGAGTTCTCACACTCTGGTTTGGTGGCCCAGGGTTTCACCAGTTCGGATCCTGAGTGGGGACCTAGCACCGCTCATCAAGCCATACTGAGGAGCCATCCAACATAGCACAACCAGAAGGACCTACAGCTAGAATGTACAACTATGTACTAGGGGGTTTTGGGGAGAAGAAGAAAAAAAGAAAATGTTTACTCTATAACAACCCTATGAGTACGTATTATCAGATAAGGAAATGAAGTTTAGAGGAGTTGAGTGGCACCCCAGAGTCAAATTTATGATAAAGAACAGGGCTCAAACAAGGTCTGTTGGCTTTCAGATCTCACTCCTTTAACCCGTATACTCTGCTGCTTCCCCTTGTGCAGTTTATGTCTTCAGGACCTGCCCTTAGCTTCCCACTTTTCAATGAATGCTTTGTTTCTAGTCAGTTCTTGAGATCCTCTCCTTCTCTCCATTTCACAGTTCTTCACTTCAAACCGTCTTTTGCCAACCTCCTAAATCCTTTGCTTATTGTTGCACACCAACCAATCAGTGAATTTCAACCCTGGAAACGTCCAGACTAATGTTAAAGCCCACTTTCCAATCATTCTGGATTTCCTTCAGTTCACTGAATTCCCTACCATCCCTCTCACCTCTGGAATTTTTAGCATAGTATTTCCTCTGCCTGAATCACTCTTTTCTCCACCTCTTTGGCTAACTAGCTCTTACTTATTCTTCCTCCCTGGGCTTACAAGTCACTTCCTCCAGCAAATCGCAGACCAGGTAAAGAACCTCTCCTATGTGCTCCTGTAGCCACCAGGACACTTATTTCACTGACTGGTAATTGTTGTCTAACGGTCTCCTTTGCTACAGTATAAGCTCAACAAGGACAGGGACTCTGGATGTTGGTTACTGCTGTACCCCACACCTGGCCCAGCTCCTGGCAAGGTCAGGCCTCTCTCTCTGATTATAAAATGAACGAATATTCTAAAAGACGTCCCTAGGGGGAGACTTTCTACCAATGATCATGAATAATTCCTTACACCCTACACTTTAAATGTCTCAGGTCGTTTTCTTCTTTATGGGTTTAATACTGTGGACAAGGGTGTGCACCTGTTCCCGTTTTTTCAATCTGCAGACATCAATTATATATATAAAATCTAGCCTGATAGAACTGCGTTTTGTTTGGACTGAAGGCATTTCTCTACTAAATAAGAAACCTTATCAAATTTGAAAACATTTCAGTGAGTCTGGTGTCTGTTTTCTCGTTTTTTAAAAAGTGTTTTATTGTGGTAGAATACATATAACATAAAATTTATCGTCTTAACCACTTTTAAATGTACAGTTCACTAATGTTAAGTGCATTCACATTGTGTGCAACTAGTCTCCAGAATTCTTGGTTTTCTCATGTTTGTAGTAAGCCTGGGGCACTATAAATACTTGTGTAAATGTCTCTTCCTTAGAACAGGAGTTTCCAGACTTTTCAAGGTCAAGAACATCTTCTTAATATCAAAAAAAGCTCATAGTCTCCTACAGGATAATAGCCATACTGCTGATATCTGTGGAAATAGATTATTAATTCAATACAATGTTTAGCATGATTTGCATTTTATTAATCACAGCAAAGTCTGCCTGTAAGTGTAGTACCCAGGGTTTGGATTTGCTGTTTCACAATGATGCTCTTCAATCTCCTGATTCATGGGGGTGGGCTTCTGACAGCCGTGTTGTACAGAAATAGCCACAGACCACTGGACCAGGACTGGGCCCCTGATTCAAATTGAGCTAATCAAATTCTTTCACTAAGAATTCAAAATTAGCAGAAAGACAGTGATCGATAGTAATTGACTGACTGATTCAGTGTTTCTATGTAACTAAAACTGTAAGCGAAATTCAGAAACAGTGGATGATGGTATCCTGCAGGTTCATCTGTGCCACAGTTCTATGTGGGGGTTACTATTCCCACATCACAGATGGCGAAACGGAGCCTTGGAGAGGTTTGAGCCTTGAACCCAGACATTAGTCTCTCTCAATCTGGCTTCCCTGTGCAATGGAGCACTCTTAAAACTGGGCTGTCATTGGAAGTTCTTTGATCTGTCTTTCCATTAAACCGTGAGCTCCTTGAGATCCCAGACAGTGTCCTGCTCCATGGGTGCCCAATAAATGTTTATTAAATGGGTGAATGAAATTATACCTGGTACTGTGTGAGGTTACTAAGAGTAATAGAAACAATGGTCCATAGGAAACCTATTCACCTTACCCGAGAGTTAGAGAAATGTAGTTAATGTGTCTGAAATACACCGAGACCGTGTAGAGTTCAACGTCCATCTTATAAGAATTTGGAGAAGGAAAATCTTGTGTTTGTGTCAGCCTAAACTAGGTATGATTAATAAGATTCAGCTACAAGAAAATTTTCTTTTAAGGCACACTAACACTAAGTCAGACCAAAAGCTGTTTAATTGTCTGGGTGTTTTTATTCAAACACTGTCATTGAAACTACTTGAAATGTGACTTCTAGGCTCATAAACTTTATGTATACCTATGATCAAAGTCTTGAGGGGCTTCTCGTTTAACTACGTTCCACTCCACAATAATTACACGACATTAAAGAAAGTAATGAGCTACTTTTCAGTTGCTGGAAAATAAAAAAGGCTGTTGACGTGAGATCTGAGTAATTTATGCACCATAATTCAAAGATGCTTGGGTCTTTGGGAATATTTTATATGTAAATTTAATCTTCCTTAAACACATGTTTAAGTTATATCGCATCCTATTTTTAACACGATCATAATCCTAATGGCTCTCAAAAGTTTGAAAAGATCATTTCAGGACCTCAATTCAAACTCAATATGAAATATTGATTTTCAAAAATCTGTCAGGATTGACAGCCTCCACATCCTGGAGATATAAATTAGAAAACCTTATTTGATTGTAAGACAGGGAGAAATTTTTCTCTAGTGTTATTGATAGATGTCCCAATCTGTCTTCAGATCAAGCAGACAAGTTCCAATTTATTCATAGAACACATTTCACACCTCCTCTGTATCCTAAGTTTAATTTTCTTCCTACAGCATATTGTATCAAAATGCATAACTGAAGTTCGTTCTATTATAAATTGTTTAAAAATAACAAAATTCTGAAATCAGATTAGTACTTAGTCACTGTTTGTACTGAAAGATGTTGATGAAAGATTTTCATTTATCGTTGTGATTACTTTGTAGGAAAATAAATAAATACTGCACTATATTTCAGTGTTAAAAGATAATTCCTTTTGAAAGATTTTGATTTCAACCCTCCTTTAAAAGTTCAATATGGTTTGACAAAATGTATTTGGTCCACAATGCAGTTGATTTTTATAACTGGATCATCAATTTCAGTATTTCCAGCAGTTTTATTATAGCAGTTATGTCGATGCAATTCAGGAAACGTGTGGGCTAAAGTGTCGAAATATATTTCACTTGGAAACATAAATTATTATTATTGTTTTAAATGTACCAGCTATATTCTTTCCAGAACATTCTATTCTTTGTATATAGACATGGTAGTGCTGATCCATCATCAGTAGGAAATTCACTGAATTGTTCTGCTGGCTATGAAGAAGCGCCTGTCGTTAAAATCTTAAAATCTTAGTTCTGTTAGAGATGTTCAAGGAGCAGAGCTTTCTCTCAGCAATGCTAACTGGACCTTGTGGTAACTAAATTAGTCATTAAGGTCTCATTAGTACAATGTTAATAACCTGAGTTCTCAAACCGAGACACTTTCTATTTTGGGCAGCAGTCCCACAGGTGCCATCAACAGACACCCAATTAAACCGGCTTAGTCAAAACAGAAAATTAATTGGCTCTTGGAATAATTATAAAGTCCAGAGGCATGACTGGCTCTAGACACAGCTAAATTCAGTGGCTCAAAACAGAACTTCAGGGCCTGGTGCCTCATTCTCTGTCTCAGCTGATTTTCTCTGGTCTGGCTACTTTTGCCAGCAGTCTTTGTCCCTAGCACGGTCCCAACAGCTTCCGGTTTACATGAGCCAGTTAGAACCCCAATGGAAAGAAGGTCTCTTTCCAAATTCCTGGGCAAGACACTTATTTGCCCATCTTTTAATCAATTACAGTGGCCAGGGGAAAGGACAGGACACTCTCACTGGCCAAGGACAGGAGACATGGCCACTCCAGCTTCAGTAGATGGAGCCAATCCTTCTGAACACATGAACTGAGAACGGAAGAAGGGTTGTTTCCCCAAATGAAAATCTGAGCGCTGGTCCAGAAGAAAGAGGAATGACACTGGGGAGGCTAAAACAACAGCTATTCACTCTGTTTTCCATGAATGGCAGCCTAGGGAGACTAAGAGGGAGCTGGCCCTACTTTCTTCAGAAACCTTCAGTGACCCTTAAGCTGGTACAAAATGAAAGACAACAAAGTTCGTCCCAAAGCAGAAAGAGGACGGGGCTCTGTGTGTGAGGACAAGGGTTCTCATTCCACTTCCACCTTTATTTAAAGAAAGGACTTTGAGAAAGTTGTTGACTGTCCTCAGCCCATTTTCTCACTGTTTAATAAAACTCACTGGACAAGACCCCAGCCGTAAGAGTCTGCAACAGTGATCCTCTCCCTGAAATGCCCCCAGCCTGAGGTTTCCCAGACTTCATACACACAGAGTCCACTAATTTATCCGCCTACAAACCCATCTAGATGGCCCTCAGACCACTCAAGTTCTGTAGATGCCCCAGCCCCCACCACCACCACACACACACACACACGCACACACACTCACATACACACAAGAACCCACACCTGTTCCTCCTTTTGTGTTCTGTACCTCGGTGGCCCACCCCACACACCAGCCAAAGCCAGGAACCAGAAATTCTCTAAAATAACCACCAGACGTCAGACTACACATATATCCCCTTCTCACCCCAGAGTCCATGGATGGCTTCCAGAGGATCCGTGGACCTCCTGAAATTATAGATAAAATTGTGTGTATGTGCACACATGGGTTTGTATTTGACATTTTTCTAAGTATAGAGTTCTTACTTTTCATCAGAATTTAAAAGGATGCCCATCCGCATCCCCCTAACAAAAGGTTAAAAACCACTGTTTCAGCCCAGCACTAGGATGTCCCAGCTCTCCCACTGCATCCCTAAAGACTCCCAGACAGTCAGATGCCCCTTGTGGTGGTTTTTAAACACGGCCTCAAATTCTTTGATATTCCACGCAGGCAGAAGTGGGGTCTCTGATTCTTCCTCCAGAATCTGGATAGGCCTGTGGCTGCGCATGCCAGCAGAGTACAGTAAAAGCGACACTGAGTAACTTAGCAGCAGGCAGCTTCCACTTTGTCACTAGAACATCCTTTCTGGGAGCCCTGAGCTACCTGTATGAACTCTAACGACCTGAAACCCTCATCCTAGAGAGGCCATGGCAGGTGCTCACGGTAACAGCCCTGCTGAGCCCAGCCCTGGGAGCCATACCTGCCAAGGCACCAGACATGTGAGCAAAGTTGGTTTTGGACCCTCAAGACCAGCCCATCTGGCTGCTGATTACTTACAAGGGAAATCTGCCCATTCTAAATGGAGCAGAAGAATCACCTGTATGAGCCCTGGCCAAATTCCTGACTCAAAATCGTGAGATATAATAAAATGGTTGTTGATAAACACATTACATTTCATAGTGGCTCGTTATATAGCAATAGATGACCAGAACAACCCCTAAATATCTTTCCCAGTTCAAATGCTCAAGCCTGCCTAGAAAAGATCAGTATCATTATGAGGGGAGCCCTATTGAGCTAAAGATTTAAACATGAGGGGCCATGCCCGTGGCCGAGTGGTTAAGTTCGTGTGCTCCACTGCGGCGGCCCAGGGTTTCACTGGTTCGGATCCTGGGCGCCGACAGGGCACCGCTCGTCAGGCCACATTGAGGCAGCGTCCCACATGCCACAACTAGAAGGACCCACAATGGAAATATACAACTATGTACTGGGGGGATTTGGGGAGAAAAAGCAGAAAAAAAAAGATTGGCAACAGTTGTTAGCTCAGGTGCCAATCTTTAAAAAAAAAGAGATTTCAAGATGATCCATGGTAGTAAATGCAGGACGTGGAGCAGCCTCACCCCCAGGAACTAGACCTAAACACGCAAGTTTCTGCAAGGCAATTCAGAGCAGCAGGAGGCTCCTTAGAAGTCAGCTCTGTCCGGGGGATAATCACATGCAAAGAGAAGGCCTAGATGGAAACCAAGGCAGATCCAAATCAGCAGCATACTGAAATCAATAGGATAGCTCAGTTTCTGCACATCTAAATAGTAATCATAGTGAATTATCTTAATTGAGCACTGTGTTAGGCAGAACAGTGGCCCCAAGGTGTCCACATCCTGTTCCCCAGAAGCTGTGAACGTGTTAGGTAACCTGGCAAAGGGGAATTAAAGTCGCAGATAGAAGTAAGGTTGCTAATCAGCTGACCTTAAAACTAATATAAGCACCCACTATATTCCAGCTAACATGCTATGTGCAAAGAATACACTACTTCACTGAGTCCTTGAAAGGTCGTATTTCTATCACCACTTTTTAGGTACCAAACCAAGGTTCAGAGCAGATAAGCAATGGAACAAAGGTCACAGAGCTGGTAGTAAACAGCAGAGACAGGATTTGAACACAGGAGGTCTGTCTGATTAGAAATGTGGGAAGCCCATGGCCCCTCTCTTTAATTTTCTATTTAATACTATAGATCTCTTTGATATCAGAACTGAACCACTAAGTCCACCCGTGTTTATGTAAAAGATTCCTTCATGGCTATCTGACTCTATTTACATTATTGCTGAAGGCTTTTTCCCTTCATTGGAAAAAAAATCAGAAAACATGCTTTAGTGGGGCTGGCCTGTAGCCAAGTGAAGTACCCTGATCTTTGGTGGCCCATGGTTTGCAAGTTCAGATCCCAGACGTGGACCTGCTCCTTTCATCAGCCACGCTGTGGACGCGTCCCACATACAAAAAGCGGCAGAGGACTGGCACAGATGTTAGCTCAAGGCTAGGCTTCCTCAAGCAGAAAAAGAGGAGGATCGGCAATGGATATTAGATCATGGTGAATCTTCTTCACAAAAAAAAAGAAAAAGAAAGCATGCTTTAGTGTCCAAGTGATTTTTCCAACCTGGATCTTGGTTGTATACGGACAGGATACCCTGGATAGAATTTGGCACTAAAATTACAGGCCAGAGAGGCTGCACTCCCCAATACCTCTTCACTCTACTCAACTTTGCTTCATTGAGGCTTTCAGACATACACGAAATGGAAAGACTAGTGCAATAAACATCGTTATATACCTATCACCTAGATTAAATTCAAGAGTTAGCATTTTCCTATTTGTGATCTGTACGTGTTTCACCCCTAAATATCTCAGTGTGCACTTCCTAAAAATAAAAATATTATCCTTCATAACCACAGTATCATAAAAAATCAATAATAATTCATTACATCCTCTAATATCCAGTCCATGTTCATATTTCCTTAGTTGTCCCAAAAGATAACTTTTATATCCAATTCTTTTTTTTTTTTTTAAGATTTTATTTTTCCTTTTTCTCCCCAAAGCACCCCGGTACATAGTTGTGTATTTTTAGTTGTGGGTCCTTCTAGTTGTGGCATGTGGGATGCCACCTCAGCGTGGCCTGATGAGCGGTGCCATGTCCGTGCCCAGGATCCAAACCAGCGAAACCCTGGGCCGCCAAAGCAGAGTGTGCCAAATTAACCACTCAGCCACAGGCCCAGCCCCTATATCCAATTCTTTTGAACCAGCTTCTAATCAAGTTTTACACATTGCATTTTGTCACTATGTCTTTTTATTTCCTTTTAATCTAGGTTAATCTTCCTTTTTTTTTTTTAAATGACACAACTCTTGAAGACACTAGGTGTTTTGGGTTGAATTATGTTCAAAAAAACATTCTCTGTCAAAATCCTAACCCTTGGTACCTCGGAATGGAATCTTATTTGGAAATAGGTCACTGCAGATGCAGTGAGTTAAGATGAGGTCATCCTGGAGTAGGGTGGGTCCTCAATACAGTAGGACTGATGTCCGTATAAAAAGGGGAGACTTGCACACAGGGAGAAGACCATTTGAGATGGAGGCAGAGATCAGGGTCATGCTTCTACAAGCCAAAGAATGCCAAAGTTGCCAAGCCCCCAGAAATTAGGGGAGAAGCCTGGAGATTCTTTCTCACAGCCCTCAGAAAGCACCAACTCAGCCCACACTTTGATCTTGGACTTCTAGCCTCCAGAACCGTGAGACAATAAATTTCTGTCATTTAAGCCCAAGTTTCTGGTAATTTGTTACTGCAGCCCTACAAAACTAATTCACCAGGCCAGTTGTCCTGTAGAATATTCCACATTCTAGATTTGAAAGCGTTTGCCTTGTGATGTTGTTTAACTTGTTCCTCTATCTCCTATATTTCCTCTAACTTGAAAGTTATATCTAAAGGCTTGATTAGATTTGAATCAAAGATTTTTGTTGAGACTATTTCATGGGTGATTCTATGTGCCTCATACCGCATCACATCAAAGACACTTGATGTCAGCTGGTCCCTCTATGGTGATGTTAATTTGGATCCCATGGTTAAGGTAGGACACTAAGTCTTTAATGACTTAAAAATTGCTTGGCTGCTTCATGAGCACCGTTGGCAGTGGGGAGAGGAGTGGAGCAGACTGCAGCAAGTGCACTTTGATCAGCTCACCACTCCTTCCTATCCTTCTCATCCCTCTGGGGAGCTCCTCTCCCATTACACCTGACCCTGGTGGGAATTTCAATCACAGCACCTCAGTCTCCATCACCACATGAGTGGGCATCTGGATACCCTAGACCCAGTAATTAGTTCCGAAACAGGCACATGAACTGTCTTAGCTCAAGTGCCCTAAAAAACAGAGCTTGAGACAAAACTTAGATGTGAACACATTGTTGACAGGTACAATCCCAAGGACCCAAGAGGAGGAAAAAAAGGGAAGTCAGACTGGAAAGGAAGGAAAGAAAAAAAAGACAGCACATTACTGAGCTGGCCACAGTGCCCCCAGAACTCTGGTTGTCCTAGAGGATGTCTCCAGAGAAACAGCGTGGACACTCTGTGTCTCAGAACCGTCCAGCAGGGAGAAGGAAGGGAGACTAACTTGTATACCAGCTTCTTCCAACCTCCTATTTCTCACTGGTCAAATTTCACCCCATAGGACATTAAACCCTCACACCTTTGGTTGTGTCACCTTCAGAGAGCCACTGGGATGCCAGCTCCCACAACGGCAGCAGCTGCAAAGCCAGTGGCACTTCCTAACAGTTTGCCTATTGTCTGTGATATCTTAGCCCAGATTGGGCAAGCCATGCACATGCGAAGGTGCCCAAAAAGTCCTGAAGCTTTTCATGCTATAGCCGTGGCAGGAAACTCCCAGAGGGAATAAGCAAAAGACGTGAGTGAGGAATAAATGAGAGAGGCTGTCTGCTATTTCCATGAGTGACATGGGCCCCCAGCAGCTACCCAACTGGCTGAGCAGTCAATGCTCTACAGGAGTATGGCTTCTCCCCAATGAAGATGGAAACATCTCTGGAGCCTAGAGGAATGTGGTTGGTGGTGCATGACCTTCCTGGAACACTGAGCACCAATGAATATTCAGTGCTTAACACACTGCCTGAGCCATAGCTGAATACTTAAAGAATAAATGCTTAAAAAATGGGTGGATAGGTGGATGGATGGATGGGAAGGATGGTGGGCATTCAGAGCCTGCTAACGTGGTGGAAAGTTGGTACAGACGTACATAATAGTCACATTTGATATTTAGTAATAATACAATTCTACGGAGAAAAATATCAGCTTACTTGACTTGCACACTACATGTATTTGCAAATCCCATGAAGAGAACGCTGCTTTTCAAGAAGTGCTCCTGCCCTTCAAGGGTGCTGACATCGAGCAGTGCCCCAGGGAGAAGCAATGAAGCAGACACTGGCCAGCGATCCATTACAAGGGCTCCTGGCTCATTACCTTTTCCTACCTTCAGGGTCTCCTTCAGCCGCTTTGTGGCCTCAGTTCACCTTCCTTTCCACCTCACTTCACTCCCCTCCTCCCCAGCCTTTCCTGATGTCATGGTTTTCTCTTCCATTAGAGCATGATTAGGAAGGTACCTGGCACACAGGCAAGGCATAATAAATGTTTGTCACATTTATCAGTGGCATCCCACCATTCTCATGTCAAGTTTATCCCCTCTGATCCCTAACTCACCCAGCTGCCCAAATATCAAAATAACAGTGAGAGATATCATATTTTTGTGTGTAACCCAAATGAAACGGAGCCTGCTTACTACTGATTTAAGATCTAGGTTAGTCCTGTGACCCATTGCAAGTCAAACGACAAAAAGCCTTGAAGAATAAAGAGCAAAATTTCCTAAAAACCCCTATTAGATTCCATCTGCCCAAAGTCCCTAATTGTTCTCTGTCTCCAAAAAGAAAACAACAGCAGAGTTTCCGAGCTGGCTCCTGGACACCATCCCCGCTCCTCCTCCAACCTTTTCTCACCTCTTGCTCACTTCCTGTCATTTCTCCTGCAGTTAGATTTCAACTTCCCAAACAATTTATGTTTCCCCGATCTTCTCTCCACTTCTTTCCCCTGATCAGTACAATCAAGGCGTGGGTGTCAGAAGGCAGGGAGTCCTGGAATCATTCTGCTTTGGTATCTGTCACGTGTGATTTGTGACAATTGGGCTTCACCAAAGTGCATTAATTTTCTTTGGAGAACGTCATGACAACATTGGAGCCCATCTGCGCACTGTGGATGATGTTCGTGTGTGTATCACTAGGTGGTGATATAGCATCGCTTTCAGCCCTTCAGTATCAGCACACAGAAAAGAAATAAATTCACTCTCAGGGAAATCATTAGCAACTTTCCGTCCATGGCAGAAGTCACTGAACCTTCTGTCACATGGCAAAGCCAGCCAGACAACAGGTCCCTAAGGTCTGTTCAAGTTAATGATTTATTGATTTTGTTGGCTAGTGTTCTCATTTAATCCTTGGTTGGATTTAACTGAGCTTCAGTAGTTTAAAAAAAGAAAATGCTCAGTCTTGCTAGAATTCTAAACAAAGAAAAATAAATCTCCTTGTTTATGATCATCTCCCACGGGTCCAGGCGTTCTGTGGATGCTAACGGGGGACCAACTCCTGGGGGCTGTTTAGTTCAGATGAGAAGGGAGCAGCAGTGCTAATGAGGAGAAGACCAGAAGGTAGGCAGCTGGCTCCCAGGTGAAGCAACTCCAGTCCGTGACCCAGGCCAGGCCCCTAAGTCTCAGCATCTGTTTGCACAAATCACATGTCACAGGGGAGGCCAGCTGAGCATTGTAGCAACACTTTCCTGCCACCAGAGAGACTGCGAGGGTGAGTCAGCACCTCGGTTTCATACACAAATGACAGCCACAGCTAATCCATCAAAAAAAGCCTCGTTGAGTTTCTGAGCAGTCCAGATCCTCGGAGGCTCTTGCCGAAGATTATGAAACCAGCAGCTTATTTCACAATCAATCTGATTTATAGCATAACTGCAAGTTTAAAAAATGTATCATAATATAATATGATGCTTACGTGTATCGAGATGTCTTGAGGGAAATCTAACTTGCATTTATTTTTTGGTTCAATGATAGCATGTTCTAGAAGTCACGCGTCAAATTTAGGAGGGTAAGTCACCAGTAGGACTCTAAAATAAGGGGAAAGGTGTGGAGGGTGAAGTGTGCGGCTGTCCAGGGAGGAGGAGGGGACCATCCAAGCCCACCCCAGATGCCTCTTGTCTCCTGGAATGGCAGCTGGAAGAGTTGAAATGGCTGAGCTGTAAGAGCTATGTCCCTGTGAGCCCAAGGAAGGCAGGGCCCTCAGAGACTCATAGTGACTAGCACAGACCTCAGTCAGCATCACACCCACATCCCTCTGTCAGGCAGTGCAGGACCAGCTGTCCTCACTGACCATGACCACCACTTGTGGAGGTGAGAGACACATGCCTCCAAGAAACAGGTCGGGGCTGAAATCTAGCCCACGTTTCACTTGCCAAGCTGAGTCCACAGGGCTGTGTCTGCCCAGAGGGGGCGTTCTGTTCCAAATTGTAGAAAGTCCCTGGAGAGCTTAGTGGTGGCTCTGACAGTGACAGTGTGCAGCAAGGCAGAGCGGTGGCAACAGCAAACTGATTAAACTTTGGCTGTTCTCTCAGACCAGCTACCCTCGATCTTAGTACACACTCTATAGCCCTCAGGTTCTTGAACAGCTGGGGAGGGAGTAGCCCCAAGAAGGAGATGCCCACCTTTCTGCTGGTCAGGGACACAGGATCTTGGGTTTGTTTCAATTCTCTAAAGAGATGAGACCATGTTTGCACTCCAAGTTTGTGAAGTAAGTCACACCAGTAACTCCGAATAATACTGCTATGGCTTTTTCCTGAGGTTTAAAGAGACGAGGTGACTGTGACACAGATAACAAAGGAAAGGACTGGAAGAACCCAGGTCCTTTCTCAATACTCTAACCTGATAGATTTTGGAGCTATAGTCTTTCTTTAATAATTATTTCCTATTGCCTCACAGTTGAGTTATGGGATATTACAGTTATTTCCACCATATAATTTATCATTAAGAATAAATTTTGCAAACACACTCCCCATCTGGCCAGCTGAGACCTTCGGCAAATCCCTTGAACCAAAATCTTCCAAGTCTACAAAGTCTACACAATGAGGGGCTTGACTTAGGGCTCTTCCAACTGCAGAACTCCCCTAATCTGGACGAAAATAAGCATTGAGTATATAAAAGAAATGAAAACAGCCTCATAACAACCCTGCCAGCATTATTATCCTGGTTGTACAGACAAGAAACCAAAGTCTAGAGGGAGGAAGCCTCTCGGACAGGATCGCTCAGCTGGTAAGTGGAGAACCAGGAGGTGTGGACATCTGGCTGCAAAGCCCATACTCGTTGATACCCCACTTTGCCTGCGTGAGTCGTGCACACAAGATACTGTTCCTTGGGCTCCACTGACAGTGTTTCACACTATCATTCGGTCCAACATACTTTGGGAGGAACTCTCCAGCATTCACATGTTAGTGAGAGTTTGTTCAAATATGGGCATTCAAAGAATGTGGTATTTGGTGGAGAATTGAGAATGCAGATAATTTGGAAAGACATATATGCCCACAGATGTGTTTTTGGTTAGCACAGCACATATTTATAATTAGATGAGTTGCCAACATCTTTGGATGTTTTCTTTTTTAAAATATCCAAATTTCCAGCCTAGGCTACACATTTCCACTTAACAACAATAAACTGGAGCTGAGAAGCCACATCTCCCTGGATCTCTACTTCTCTACAGCCACCGTTCCATCTCATTTGATTAATTTGAGTTAGCTGCCTCGTCACCCACTTCCCACAGGCATTTGAGGTGAAGGACCTTGTCCTAGAGAACCTTGAATTGAGAAGGAGAAGTACAGTGGCTCCAGCAAGTGGGATGGGGGAAGTCAAAAAGGATAATAGGACAATACTAAAGACAACTTCCCACAAGTCAGAATTTTGAAAGCAACACTGGCCAGGCTCTTGCCATTAAGAACCCGCCTCAGTCCAGAGAAGAGCTTAAACTAAGCAAAAAGATGGTTTAAATAAGTTACTGAGACAAGTACTGAAAATTAGCCCCAGGACCACCACACCCATTTCACCTGCTCATATCTTATTCTGCCTCTCTGATACCTCGTTACCAATTCTTGCTTGATTTCCAGATTCTTTCCCACCCCGTTTCTCCAAGAGGATTCACTGAAGTCCCAGGCCTGGGACACACTCTCAGATTCCAACGTCCACTTTTTCTGTCATAGAGTCAGATGACCCAGTTGTGTAAGTCACAGTGATGGCTGCATCATTTTTAAAATTTTCCGGAATCACAGTTTATTGGGCAAAGGTTATTATCCATCTCAATACTAGACTCTGAGTAGGGAAAAAAAATCTCCCCTGAGAATTCAGAACCATAGCTTGGACCCTACTCAAGCCCAATATATATACTGTATTCTAATATTCATTACCTTTAAAATTCAGAAAGCTCCAAGCCAAAATTTAGTATGAAAACTAGCCCCAACCTTATGATACTGCTGAGACTCCGGAAGAAGAAAACGTGAAACTATTCTGAAGAGTAAATCTTCCAATGAGACTGCACTCCAGGCCCAAATGTAAAAACCCCTGAGCAGTCAGCTCTCAGTTCAAGATTATAAATTGGTAAGGAAAGAATGTGCCAAGAACAAAAGTCAGCATACACAACAAATATCAAGATGAGATCCTGTAGAGTTTTATTGAAACGAGTCATCTGAGTTTGAACAAGTATATTTACGATTAATAAAAAACACAGAAGAAAAATTAAACACAGAAACACTCTGAAAAAAGAACAAGCATATTTTTAAAAGGGCCAAATAGAGCTTTTAAAATTATGAAACAACCGTCATTGAAATACAAAATTCCGTTGAGGGGTTAAGCAGCAAATTCAATGTAGCTGGGTAGAGACAGTGAACATGAAGGAAGATCTGAAGAATTTACACAGCGTGAAACACAGAAAATCAAAAAGATGAAAACTAGAAAAGAGAGGTTAAGAGATATGAAGGATGGGAGAGAAAGTCCAACGTTTCTAATGAAAGGTCTAAATGGAATTCACACAATGGAATACTGTACTACAACAAGATTGAATAAATTACAACTATATGCAACAATATGGATGAATTTCACAAACCTAACGTTGAGTGAAAGAGAAACAAAAGTGTATATACCATTTGGCTCCATTTTAATAAAGCTCAAAAACAGGTAAAATTAATCTTTGATGACAAAAGTCGAGATAGTACTCGCCCCTGGTGGGAGCTGTAGACAGTACTGGAAGGAGTCTGACAAGGCATTTGGAGTGTTGGAGTTGTTCTGTTTCTTGGCAGGGTGCTGCTGGTTGAACAGGGTGTTCAACTTGTGAAGATTCATCAAACTGAACACTTACGAGGTGTGCATGTCTCTATGTATATTAGACTTCAATAAAATGTACATTTCTAGGAAAAAAGTTTAAGATAGAGAGAATAGAGAAAATGGGGCAAAAGCAACACTCTACGATATTAGGGCTAACATTTTCCTGGAAATGACAAAAGGCATGATGACTCTGTAGACTCAGGACAAAAATGAATCCTGAGCAGAATAAATAAAAATAAATCCACAGCCAGTCATGGTATAGTAAAACTGCAGCCAGCCACAGAGGGATCTTTAGAGCCACCAGCAAAAAAAAGAAATATTATCTACAAGGAAACCACAATGAGATTGATTGCAGACTTCACAATGGTAACAAAAGAAACTATAAGACACTGAAATAATGCGTTCGGAGTCCTGAAAGAAAATAACTGTCAGCCTAGAGTTCTAGACCCAACTAAAACGCCACTCATGAGTGAGGACAGGGGCCAGCCCGGTGGCGCAGCCGTTAAGTTCTCACTTTCTGCTTTGGCAGCCCTGGGTTCACCAGTTCGGATCCCAGGTGTGGACATGGCACCGCTTGGCAAAGGCCATGCTGTGGCAGGCGTCCCACATATAAAGTAGTGGAAGATGGGCACAGATGTTACCTCAGAGCCAGTCTTCCTCAGAAAAAAAGAGGATGATTGGCAACGGATATTAGCTCAGGGCTAATCTTCCTCAAAAAAAAAAAAGGACATAAAAAAAATTTTAAAAAGAGCGAGAACATAATAAATATATTTTCAAACATATCAAGACTAGGTGTACTTGAGGAAGAAGAAATTTGAAATCAGAAGTAAAGAGTAGGGGCCAGCCCAGTGGCACAGCAGTTAAGTTCACATGTTCTGCTTCGGTGGCACGGGGTTCACCAGTTCGGATCCCGGGGGCAGACACGGCACCGCTCAGCAAGCCATGCTGTGGCAGGTGTCCCACATATAAAGTAGAGGAAGATGGGCATGGATGTTAGCTCAGGGCCAGTCTTCCTCAGCAAAAAAGTGGAGGATTGGCAGCAGATGTTAGCTCAGGGCTAATCTTCCACAAAATAAATTAATAAAAATTAAAATTAAAAAAGAAGTAAAGAGTAAGTTATAAGAAGCAAAGAAGAGCAAAATATTGGGCCAGCAAGTAAGTAAATGTAACATAACGACAAATTTAAAGTGTGTAAAAACAAGATAAGAAGCCATTATGGGTTGAATTGTATCTCCTAGCATTTCGTATACTGAAGTCCTAACCCCCAGTACCTCAGATTATGACCTCATTTGGAAATAGGGTCATTGCAGATGTAATTCATTAGGTTAAAATGAGGCCATTAAAGTGGACCGTAATCCAAATGACTAGTATCCTTATAGAATGGAGAAATTTGGACACAGAGACGAGCACAAAGGAGTACACCATGTGAAGATGAAGGCAGAGATGGGGATGATGCTGCTACAAGCCAAGGAGCACCAAAAATTGCCAGAAAACCACTAGAAGCTGGCAAGGAGCATGGAAAAGATGTCCTTTCGCAGCCCAGAAGGAACCAACCCTGCTTTGTTCTTGGACTTTTAGCCTCCAGAACTGTGAGACAACAAATTTCTGTTGTTTAAGACACCCAGTTTGTGGTACTTTGTTACTACAGCCCTGGCAAACTCATACTGGGACTAAAATTGATGCCGGAGAACAATGCATTTTTGATGGGAGGGGAGGCATTGGAGGTGAAAGGTTCTTGAATGTGTAGGAGGAGGGTGAAGAGAATGACTAACTTTGGTCTTTCTAATATCAAGTATGTATGTTAAATTTTAAGAATAATCACCAAAAGAATAGAAATGAAAGGTATAGCTTCTAAACCAGTGGGGGCGGTGGGTGAAGAAAGGTAGATGGTAGAAATAGACCTGTAATTAATCCATAATTAGAATACATACAAAATGACTAAACTGCATTAAAAGATTTCCTGTTGATGGATGGAGGGAAGAGGAGAGGAGGGAAGGGAAGGGAGGAGGAGGGAATCCTGTTATATGCTGTTTTCAAGAGACACACCTACAACACAAGGACTCAGAATGATTAAAAGCAAAGAGATTTACTCTACACATACGAACCAAAAGAAATTGTTGTAACTCTTGTGGTAGTCAGAATAATGGCCCCCAAAGATACCCACATCCTAATCTCCAGGACCTGTGAGTATGTTAGGTTACACAGCAAAGGAGAATTAAGGTTGCAAATGGAATTAAGGTTGCTGATCTCCTGCCCCTTAAATAGGGAGATTATCTTGGATTATTCAAGTAGGCCCCATGTAACCACAGGGGACCTGAAAAGTGAAAGAGTGGGCAGAAGAACGAGTCTGTCAGAGGGAGATGTGAAAATGAAAGAAAGACACAGAGAAATGCAGCGTTGCTGGTTTTGCAGATGGAGGAAGGGGACCAGGAGCCAAGGAATGCAGGTGGCCTTTAGAAGCCAGAAAAGGCAAGGAAAGTGATTTCACCCCTAGAGCCTCCGAAAGGGGACATAGACCTGTAACACTTGGATTTAAGCCCAGAGACCCACATCAGACTTCCAATATTCAGAACTGTAAGATAAGAAGTTGTGTTTTTTAAACCACTAAATTTGTGGTAATTTGTTGCAGCAGAAATAAAAAACAAATACAACTGGATTAATATAAAGTTAAATATACATCCAACTGAATTATTCAGGATAAACTGATTAACACCTAACAGTAACCCTAAATTTACAACAATTCTGAACCTGTGTGTCCTTGAATAGCATTGCCTTAATATATGTAAAGTAGAAACGAGAGAATTACTGGGAGGAACTGAAAACTTAACAAACCTCTCAAGAACTGATAGATTAAGCAGATTAAGTAGTTCAGATATAGAAAATCTAAACACACAATTACAACTGCAACAGTACTATCCTGTTACCGAACCTGAAGTGAGTTCGCTCACCTGTTGCGCAGCAAGCCAATCTCTGACACCGGGGGTGGTGGAAGAAAGGAGGAACTTTATTTTTGCACAGTGCTGAGCAAGGAGAGAGGGCAGCTAACGCTCAAATCCCAAACTCCCTGAAAAGCTAAAAGGAAGGGTTTTTATTTGGGGCTTTAGGTAGGGGAGGGGGAGCATATGGCCTTGGTGGTCGGAGCTTTCCCACCAGCCTGTCTTTGGCCTTGAGACTACTTGCAGACAAGAGGGAGCTCATGACCTTGCTGGTCAGCAGCCTTCCCACCAGCCCATATCTCTTTGCGGGAGGAGACAGTCCAGGTGCTTGTCCTTGATGGTGTCTGTCTCCATGGAGCATAGTAGATTCTGGAGCCAGGAAGCCAGAGAGTAAGCAGGGAATGAGTATTTTGGTTTTAACCCCACATATGCTGGGTTTAGTGTGAGGAAACTGATATCAGGGTCGATATCAATCCGAACCATTGAAATTTATTTACTCTGCTTTAACCTTTAAAAACAGGAAATTGAGATTATGCTTAAAGTAATCAAGGGAAGTATCATGATACAAAAGTAACATTTTAAGAAAAATTGGAAAATGCCACATAGTAAGTATTCATGAAGCTTCAAAATACAAAATCCCATGGTTTCCTTTTCTATAGTTTATAGATAATGCTATCAACAAATTCTGAAATATTCACAAAATTACAGGATAGTATCAAAGTTGAAAGATTACGTGATTGTATTAAGAATCTGAATCGGAAAGACTGAAAAATTGTGAGTTCAGCTCAAATTAATGGGTCACAATGGTTACGACGAATGCTGGTTCATTTTGGATCCCAGGTCTCAGGTTATCTCACCACCAGACTTAAAAATAGCATAGAAAACTGAGGAATTCCGCCAGATTCTAAGATAGGTACGTCTCATATGTATAGGGAACCAAAAATGTTCAAGAGACAACAAAAACTTGGCCTCACTTAGAGTTGGGTAGAAACCACAAGGAAATTAAGCAAATTGAAAATGGCTGGTGAACCATCATTGAAAATTGATGGGCCGGGTTCTACAGTGCAGCCAGGTGAATAAAATGCACTCTCTACAGAAGTGCAGTCATCATTCCAAAGTGGAGTATTCACATGGAAGTAATTTCCTTAGCTCTAGCTTGGCTTCATAAAAAGGCAAATTACCCAAAAGAAGTGAGAAATTTATCTCTATTAATTTCTTTATTCAGACCTCTTCTTCCTGGAATTGGCTTGAATGACATAAGGGTGCCCTCTAGACCAGGAAGGCCCAGTGCGTTTGTGAGAGTAATACTGGCTTGGGACAAGTTTGACATGAGGGAAGCCATATTGTAACTCAGAATGACCTCTAAGTCACCCACACTGTGTGTGTTTTTTTAAGTATATTACTTTTTTCTCTTTTTTAAATGGTTTTTGGTGAGGAAGATTGGCCCTAACATCTGTTGCCAATTTTCCTCTTTTTTTCCTTCTCCCCAAGGCCCCAGTACATAGTCGTATATCTTAGTTGTAGGTCATTCTAGCTCTTCTAAGTGGGATACTACCACAGCATGGTTTGATGAGCAGTGTTTAGGTCCGTGCCCAAGATCTGAACCAGGAACCCTGGACCACCAAAGCAGAGCATGCGAACTTAACTACTCAGCCACGGTGACAGCCCCTGTATGTTTTAACTTACACATAGCCTAGGTGAGGAATATGCACCTCCTGTAGATTTTACAATCCTGGCTGATGTATGTACACCCCTGTAGTGATAAATGATGACTTTGTTCTTTTGAGTTTCTTAGAAATATAACAACCTCCTCAGAGAAAAACATCTATGCCGGCATCCATCATCAATGACAAATGAAAGACCTGGTGTGGCGTCTCCAGTCACCAAGGCCAGGTGTTCAACATTTCCGAGCCCCTCCTTCACAGTCCACTAGCCCTATATAATTGTTGAAACTTTGTGCTTGTTTATGGTCTTTGGGACATGAGTCCACCATGTTCCGATTTTGCTGGCTAATCAAAAGAATCCCTTTCTCAACCACCAAATGGTCTTGCAGCTGAGTAGCTTCAGGGTTGTGGCAAGCAGAACGAGCCATTACTCAGTTACAAGAGCTCTTTCATGACGTCATAAACTGGGAACACAGGGGCAGCTAAGTAACCCAGAGAAAGTTTGTCTTGCCCTCCCTCCCCCAACCCAACTTGAAGTTCTCTAACTTCCAACCAAGCTGATGACCCATGCATATAATAAGAGCCAACTGAATGTGCAAGAATTACACAGAGTGACATTTGAAACACAGACTGGGTTTCAATTTAGCCTTCCTTTATTGCAAAACAATAATGAAAAGACACCGTTCATTATAGTGGCTAGCTACCCTTCCACACAGACCCATCCTTCAAGTCACCTTTTACTCAAGGGCGTTGGCGCACCTAGAGCTGGTACCCCATATTTGCATGGGGTCCCTAATCTAGATGTCTTGGAGGCCCCTACTGATGATGTGAAAGCATGTGTCCCCAGTCTGTCTTCACATCTATATTAGCTCTGAAATTTGGGAAGTCCCTAAAGTTCCTAATGTGGAGGGACAAGGGGCAATGGGGTATAAATAGCAGCAGGGACTTCCAAGCTGAGGTAGCAGCCTTTGCAAATCCCTGAACCAAGAGAAAGCTTGATCAGGTTAAGGAATGATTAGTACTACGGTTCCACGTGGTTAGAAAGTACAATAAATTGGAGGAGTTGGCAATGTGGGGAACACATAAGGCTAAAGAGGTAAGCAGGAGCCACATCTTATTTTAAGGCAATGGTTCCTGCCCTAACTTAGCATGCATCAGAATCACCTGGAGGGCTTGTTAAACCCCAGAGTACCCGGCCCACTCCCAGCACCTCTGATTTAGTATATCTGAGGTAGGGCAGGAGAATTGCATTTCTAATCAATTACCAGGTGATGCTGACCCTGTCGGTCCAGGGAACCGCACTTTGAAAATCACTGCTCTGAGGTGTTTCAACATTATCCTTATCAGTACAAAATAACCAATAACCATTCTATAGATAAGAGGTAGGTGAATTTTACTTGAGCCAGAGTGAAGATCTTTTCTAGAAAGGAAGAAAGCATTCCAGAGAAGCATGGTTTTTAGGACAGTCTTATATCTTTCTAGAACAAAGAGCATACATTAAACATGTCCAGGATACATATTCATCAATGTTTCAAAGAGGTATTCAGTTGCAAATTATCAGGTCAACATGACCCTGATGTCTGGAAAGGGACTAGTCCAGCCAGGCATTACCAATAGGGCATAGGAGGGGAAATGTACATTCCTAAGACATAGCATACTTTGATGGTTAAGCGGATGTACAATGTATGTTTGACAGGCCATAAGTCAGGCTTGTTAGTTCAAGCCGAATCAGTTTTGAACGCGAATAGTTACCCCATATACCTCAGTGTGTGAAACTCTCTTGTCATCCTGAATGCCTTAGAAACGGACCAAAGTGCAAGGCCTCTGGAGGGATGTTATAGACAACTTCAACAGCGCTTGGTGCCTCCAGAGGGCAAGGTCGGGACTGAGAGTCGGGAGGGTGTGCAGGGCCTGAGGAGAGGGAAGACATTTTTAAATAGCTGTGGTAAGAAAGAAGAGAAGGACCTGACTAGGGGTTCATAGGTGGATGGCTGGGGAATTTTTAAAGTATGGATGAGGTTGGAGACAATACATTCTTAGTGGCAAAATTTTGTCAGCTGTCTGACTTTCTCAGCAGGACTAGGAAGTGCAGGTGTAACAGAGGAGAAGAGCAGTGGTTTCGTTTTCCTGGATTCATTTTCCTGATGGTCAAATAAAGAGAAAAGGTGGCAAAAAGAGGTGAAATGTTGGACAGTGGTGCAATATTGTGATTTATAAGAAATATATGTATTTGATCATTTAGATGACCAAAGTATATTTCTCAGATATATCTAGTCTTCGTCCACGGTTTCTGGCTCATAGCTCCCAAAACCCTTGGAATTTCCTGACTGAAAAGAGCAATGGGAGCATCTTTTGTTATAATATTTGGTCTCTGGTCCTCAGTTCCTGAAAATGTTTCAGAGCCATAAGGGTGAAATGGGTATCCTGTTATTCATAGCAAGCTCCTTTCCACCCCAACTGGATTTATGTTAATGCAGTAACTTTTGGAAAGCACCTAAGGATGGGGGTCAGTTGCCAGGGAAACCAACCATGAATAAAGGAGTGGAACTTGTAGTCCTAGCCCCTGATTTTCAGGGAGGGGAGAGGGGCTAGATGTTGACTCAATCACCAATGGCCAACGATTTAACCAATCACACCTACGTAATAAAGCCTCCATAAAAACCCAAAAGGAGGGGTTCAGAGATCTTCCTTGTGCCACCGTGCTGGACCCCAAACTCCACAAGGACAGAAGCTCCTTTGTTCGGGACCTTGCCCTATGTATCTCTTCACCTGGCTGTTGATTTGTATCCTTTAATATCCTTTGTAATAAATTGGTAACCTACTGAGTAAACAGGTTTCCTGAGTTCTGTGAGCCACTCCAGCAAATCAATCAAACCCAAGGAGGGGATCATGAGAACTTCCAATCTGTAGCCAGTGGGTCAGAAGCATGGGTAACAACCTGGGCTTGCGATTGGCATCTGAAGCAGGGATGGAGGAGGAAGGCTGCAGTCTTGTGGGACTGAACCCTTAACCTGTGGGATCTCTGGGTATAGGGTCAGAATTGAGTTGAATTATAGGACATCCTGCCAGTGCTGGAAAATTGCATGATGTTGGTGTGAGAACCCCCTGCCCCACGTGTTGGAATGGGCACCCAGAACACCCTTTAAGTGGTGTCTCAGCTACCTAGTGGAGGAAATTAAAACAGGTGAGTTCTGACATATTGATATCAGACTCATCAAGAGTCTGGAAGTCTTGATGAGGCCAAAGAAGATGTGCAACTGTGTAGCGATGGTAACAGAGGGGCAGAGTTGGACCAGTAAGTTGTGGCTCTGAGTGATAGGTTAGCCAACAAGATCTCAGAATAAAGAAGTTCCACTGGGGAAGAGAGAACAGATGGGCTCCACGGGCTCCATGAACCCCTTGAAACTGAATGCAGAATATCCTGTGCTGGCCAAAAGATCATTTTATCCCTGAGAGGTGATTCATAGTTTTCGTCTAAGTCGCAAAAGTGTCTCTGACCCATGATTGATTAGGCTTCAGTGGTGGAAGAGGGTGACAGAGCTGGAGTGGAGGTGAAGGTCTCTGGTTTGAGGAGGTTGGAGAACTAAGGAGCAGGAGTTAATGGGGAGAGAAGCCTAGAAGCCAGGGACCAAAGTCTCCCAGAAAGCAGACAAATCAGACATCAGGGAGGGGGTTGTGACAGTCATTGGAGATGGAAGTTATAAAACCACCTTGCAAATAGTAAAGCATTTCTAAATCTGGAAAGGTTATCATTCATTATTTTTAATAGCTTAGTTTCTGACTACTGAAATCAAAATTCCCCCTTGAGAAATTTTTGAAATGCAGAAAGTTAAAAAAGACCAAAATGACAGAACACCTGAAGTTAGATTACTACTGTTAATTCTAGTAGATTTATAATAAAATGACTAATAGCCGATATACTGTCTTTTGCTATGTGAGCATGGTGTGTGGAAGACCAAAATCAGATTAAAGCAGCCCAGAGTAGGCAAGCCCCCTCTGTCAGGCTCGATGCATACACAGGGACCACCCACACTCACCACTCCAGCAAGAGAAGCTGGTGTAGAAAAGACAACATTCATTTCTATCATAGAGTCATACATACATATGGTAAAAAAAATAGTGCCTTCGGTCTCTGGGCACATTAGAGTTTTCAACTGGACAGAGTTCATCTATAGCTCTGGTTTTTAAGCACTGACATTTAAAATTTTACATTGCATTCCTATGCCTACCCCATAATGCCACTTATAGATTAAAAACTTCATTTACTGGGGCTGGCACCATGGTGAGGTGGTTAAGTTCATGCACTCTGCTTCGGCAGCCCAGGGTTTCACCAGTTCGGATCCTGGGCATGGACCTAGCACCACCATCCAGCCATGCTGAGGCAGCATCCCACATGCCACAACTAGAAGGACCCACAAGTAAAATATGTAACTATGTACTAGGGGGCTTTGGAGAGAAGAAGGAAAAATAAAATCTAAGAACAAAAACTTTTTTTTAAATTCATTTACTGTAAAAATTCTATTTTCCAACACAATGGAGACTTGCAGTTGCTTGGTGAATTGTTTTTTTAAAAAGGTGGAGATAATTCTTCTAAAAAGAATACATATATATCTTAAATTTTAATTTTAATTTAAAATATAATTTCTGAGCAGGAGGTTGATGGATAGACAATTTCTCCACATGAATAATGCACAAAATTTAGATACCGTCTCACTTTCTCCAGCATCTGATCCTTTCATCACTCACTGTAAAACTCCTGGCACTACGGATCATGCAGTGCATGTCAAAGGCACCTTTGAATTTAGGCCTGTCACCTGACTTCCCAGTCATCTCTCTCATTTGTAAACCAAATCTCTGATCATCATGTCTGTTTTCTAATCTGGGTAATTTCAAGAGCCACAAGAAGAAATCTGAGTAAAGAATCTGAGTGCAGATGTTTACAATTTTCCCCCAATTGCTAATAGTTGCCTCACCCACACATAACTCAACAGTTTTTTTAGTCACTTGCCTTTAAGTTTTTCCCAAACCATTCAATTAAGTTTTCATCAAAAAAAAGGACAACTCTCTTTCACTTTACCCTTATGTTTTATCAGTTTATATAATACTTAAATAGATTACATAATTACAATAACAAATATGTCTCGCATAAACATGTACAGAAACAGACACTACTGATCCTCGGTAACCACCAGTCTCTACAGGTGGGGGCCTAGGCGCACAGGTGAGCTAGAGAGCATCTCACCAGGGAGCAGACTCTGTGGGCAGCCACCCGCATTTTAAAGTTAGTTCAAATATTGGTTAATTCATGAGTCTCTTTAAGTGGTCTTTAAATCAAGACCATTAAGCAGAGACCAGTTAAGAGAGCTTCTGTTACATACACCAAAAAAAAATCAGACATTATACATCTATTAGGATAGCTAAAATCTGAAACACTGACAACACCAATTTCTGGCACAACTGTAGAGAAACGGGAACTCTCATTCATTGCTGGTGGGAACACAAAATGAAAAGCCACTTTGGAAGACAGGTTAGCAACTTCTTACAAAGTCAAACATATTCTTACCGTACAATACATCATCGTGCTCCTAGGTATTTACTCAACTGATTTGAAAGTTTACGCCCACACGAAAACCTGCACATGAATATTTATAAGTAGTGTTACTCATAATTGCCAAAAACTGGAGGCAACTGAAATATTGCCTCCAGTTGGCAATACTTCCAATCCGTACATCTGGGTTGTACTGTGGTACATCCATACAATGGAATACTATTTAGCAATAAAAAGAAATGAGCTATTGAGCCACACAAAGTTGTGCACGCATCTTAAATGCATAGTGCTAAGTGAAAGAAGCCAGTCCGAATAGACTACATAATCATATTTATGTGAAATTCTGGATAAGGCAAAAGTATAGAGGAAGTAAACAGAACCATGGTTGTCATAGGTTTGAGGGGAGCGGGGAGGATTGAATAGATGAATTCAGGGGATTTTTTAGGGCAGGAGAACTATTCTATATGTTATTGTAATGGTGGATACAGGATACCTTGCGTTTACCAAAATCCATAGAACTTTACAATACAAAGAGTAAACCTTAACGTACACAAATTTTAATACTCATTTAGATGGACAGAGTGTTCCAGGAATACTCTGGAATGGGGAATGTGACAAAAGAATCTAACTGTATTATAAATGTATGAAACAACCTTGCTGAAGTGGGACTTTACCTAAATAAATTTGGATGAGTAGAGTCTAAGACTAAAGGCAAAAGGAACTGTACACAAATACTGTACTTTAGTTGAAACACTTGTTTTACATGGCGGTACGAGTTAACAGTTCTGAAGCCACTATGTATGTATGCAGGACTTGGACAATTAAGTAAATGGATGGTGGACGGTGGGAGCCAGGCTTCTCTCTCTTGGAGTGGGAGGTTACAGATAAGCAGGGAGAGGAGACTAGAACGACCCAAGTGGTAATGGATTAGAGTCGGAGACGTCAGTATGAAGTCATGGTTAGCTTAATATAGAAATAGTGGCTACATACAGAAAGATTTATCAAAATGTGTATAAACACAGGTTAGTATGCAAAAATGTACTTCCTCAGTCTGTCAGCTGAGAGGGCCTAGAAGCAACACCACCCCAGTAGCAGTGAACACACCTAGTGCCCAGCTCTCAGTTTCTGATACCATTCTCCAATCAAAGGAGCCACAATTCCTTGGAAAAATGACTGATTCTAGTATAACCCAAATAGAAAATAAATATCTAGGAGTCCTTACTGGTATAAATATGCAATTGAGTAAATGAATGAAGGAATGAATGACAAGAGATAAATCTCCCATGCAGAAGAATTCCAAATAATTTTTGTAGATAAAATGGGAGCTTAACTCCTACTCCTTAAGTGTGGGCTGTGCACAGTGACTTCCTTCCAAAGAGTGTGGTACAGAGAGGGGAGAAAAGCGTAACTTTACAGTGGAGAAACCCAATAAACGCTACCTCAGCCAGGTCGTCAAGGTCGACATCAACAATCATAAGTTGTTTTGGTAATATGGACCCTTGATATGATGAGAATGGCACTTTACCTCTGTGGTCTTCCTCCCCAACACCCACAACCCCAGTCTAACCATGAGAACAACATCAGAATCCCAATTCTGCGAAATATCTGACCAGGACTCCCCAAAACTGTCAAAGTCATCAAAAACGAGGAAAATCTGTCACAACCAAGAGAAGACTAAGGAGACAGGATGACTAAATGTAATGTGGTGTCCTGGATGGGATCCTACCAAAAAAACAAAGCCGTGGTAAAAACTAAGGAAATCTGAATAAAGTATGGATTTTAGTTAATATATCAATATCAGTTTGTCAACTGTTACAAATGTATCATACTAATGTAAGATGTTAATAATAGGGGAAATTGAGGGTTGGATTTATGGGAGCTCTCTGTACTATCTTACAATTTTTTGTAAATTTAAAACTAATCTAAAATGGAAGGCTTATTTTTTTTAAGTTTTTTAAAAAGTTAGCTGGGCTGGGAAGGCCACTCACTAGCCAGGAATTCTGTCTTTTTAAGAAAAAATATTACTGAACTATTAATATATGCCAAACAATCAAAAATCTATTTCTAAATCTTAATCCGATTAATAAAATTACAACTTCGCTGAATAGATAGGTCAAACCTCCTGTTAGCAATGTACTGTGTAACGTTTGCTAATTTGGAAAAGATGAGAAAGAAAGCGTATGCCTTTAAGTGTAAATAAGACACTTAAGGATCTTAGCAGAAGAAAATAAACAAAAGATATGTAAAATATAGGTGTAATTATGGTACGTTAGTGCTATTGAGTCAACCCCGACTCCTTGTGACCCTGTGTACAGCAGAGCGGAGCCCTGCCCAGTCTTTTTACTCCATCCTCTCCCCTTCCAGTGCTGTATCAGACAATGCTCTGCTGCAACTCATAGGGTTTCCATGGCCAATTTTTCCAGAAGTGGGTGGCCAGGTCCTTCTTCCTAGTCTGTCTTAGTCTGGAAGCTCCACTGAAACCTTTCCACCATGGGTGGCCCTGTTGGTATTTGAAATACCAGTGGCATTGCTTTCAGCATTACAGCAACACGCAGCTGCCACAGTATGACAACTGACAGACGGGTGGTGTGGTTCCTTGACTGGGAAACAGGAAAGAAACCAGCCACGGTGATGAGAGCACCAAACCTTACCACAGATCACCATAGAGTAGAATGGTTCAATTATATTCATTCATCAGAATCGTATGAGATTTTAGATGTCATAGATAGCAATGAAGAGTGATTAATGAGTCAGCAAAAAGATTATCATGTTAATTGTATTTAAAGGGGTTTTTTTCCTTATTTTTAAATTAGGTAAGAGAATGTATGTGTATTTTATAGCAAGGACCCAGACTTCATCACCCTTTTCCTCCCCTGGCATATGCAAACGAGGAAGCCTCCTTCAGCCACAGCACTATGCATAAGACCCTGCTTCTCCTGACATTCCTGCTGTGACTGTGGACACCGCTTGGCAGTTTGTTTCACCATTGCACTGCGTGACTTTATTACAGGCCAGATCACGGCTAGGGTTGCAGCACTGGAATGATGCTGTCTTTAGAGGTTCACCCTACGGGAATAACTTATGGTCATGCCTTGTGTAAGGAGATCTTTCAGAACTCTCTCAGATTATATCCCGGAGACCTCCTTACATAATGCGGAACACTTCTTTATAGAGAACAGTTTAGTGGTCCAGTCCATTTAAATTTAAGTGGTTTCCTGCAGTACTACATTACAATCCTAGACAATGAGGAATGTTAAATAGTGTTCTAGGTTAAAACAAGGTCCCTGGATGGCTCTGTCCTATTAGAACCATGCACGGCTGCAGATGAATGGTGTTAACTGCACAGACAAGAACCAGCCTTGCCTAAGCCATAAATTGGTGCTGTTTAGTCTGAAAAGCTACACAAAGGAAGCTGAGCTACGCTTCCGGAAGAGAAGAGAAAGAGAGGTCAGATGACCCCTCAATTGCCTGGGATACCAAGCTTGCCCAAGTGCCCTAAACAGTCTATGAAAGAAAAATGCAGTTTATGTTTACACACCCCAGTCAACCATGACTGAGTAAATAGCTTTCTAAAAGATGGACATGACATCAAAAAAGTGAGGAGGCAATGAACAATACAAGGAGGGGTGGCAACCGTGGAGAAGGAGGGTGATTGGCAGGGGAGATGAGAACACACTCTGCGAAAGTTAGATGAAGGTGGATTGGAGCAGCCACGTGATGGTTACCCGTGGCCAAGGAATACCCAAAATGCTTAGGGTTTGCAAAGACTCTGGCTCATGTGGTTTCTTCGTGAATTGACTGCTGCGCCCTAAACCATCAAGAAGTAAATAGCCTTCCTCGCACCACAAAGCTTGCTCATCCACAGCGTCCAACCAAGTCAAAGAAATTGTAAGACACCAACCACACATAACCTTTTTCAGAAGGCAATGACTTCAGTTCAGTGGTCAAGGGATCCTCGCCGCTAATTCCCCCAAACCATAGCGAAGAGTATGAGGCAATAGTAGTTATCCAGCACGTTGATGAGAATGTTCTTTTAGAAGAGATCCTTCTAAAACCAAATGTTCCATAAGAAGCAGGCCAAGGGTAGAACCTTCGGGCAGCATACTGAAGGCAGCACAGATGCCAGCAGGGACCCAGGAGCTCTCTGCAGCTGCTCAGCTTTCACCGATATTTGAAATATTGGATATTTCTGGGCCAAACTTAGTTCCCATGTTCTGTGGACTCTCTTACATTGTCTGACTGACATTCTTCCTGCCCTGTCTGAGAAAGTGGCGGACCTGAGAGTGTGGGACAGAAGTTCCAAAGAGCTCCATGCTGTGCTATTTCCCTAAATAGCTGTGGTTTGTCTCTAGACTTGCAAAGAGCTACACAGCTACAGTGGATCACAGTTGACCCTAATAAAGGAAATTCCTGGACTAGGCTAAGCCTGTCGCCTTAACTCCAGATCCAAAAATCCAATGGATGACGTTAGCATTTCTGAATCTAGAATTGTCCTCAGACTGGGGTGATGAAAAAGCACGGTGGAATGAGGGCTGAACTGGGATTGGAGGACTTGGTTTCTTATTATTGCCCCTAATCTAGTGACCGGGGGTAAGTCTTGGAAACTCTCTGTGCCTTAGTTCTTGCTATCTGTAAACTTCGTTCTTGCTATTTGTAAAAACAGGGGCAGGGGTGTCCTGGATGGTATCCGCTGCCTCCTGTAGCTCCACCCTTCTCCAACCTGTTTTCTGTCCTGGGAGGCTGATTTGTAGGAATTACCTCAAAATCTTTTGCCCTGTAGCTTCTGGTTGGGGTCTGCCCCTGGGTAGCCCCAGGAAGAGGTTAGAAGGAAGAAGGTTAGTAAGACAGGGTATTTGCCCACCTGCTCTTTTCCTGCAGGGTCTCCTGGGAGTAGTGAGGTCCATCTACTGAAGGTCACTGCTCTCTCAAGGCAGCTCTCACTACAGTCATCTCCTCCCAGCTTCTGGTAACCATGTCCTCTGCTCATCCCTTGGGTCCACTGTTGGTAGCAACCCCAACGTTCCTAGCCCTGGGGTATTACACCATCCTGTGCGGTTTGCCAGCCCTGCCAATGCTTTTGTAAATGCTTTAATAAGTTCAAACCCTCCTGGAAGCACCTAATTTGAGAGTGCAAACTGTTTCCTGCTGAGGCCATGACTAATACAATGAGCTGGATTAGAGGTAAGCTGAATATCATGGGGTACTTCTGAGATTCAATTTGCATTTTGATTTGAAGTGTATGGATGCTAACTAAAGCTGGTAGAAGATTGGAACCAGCTTCCATAGTCATAGTGAGTTTTTGGATTTTTCAAAATAGTTTTACTATTCTTGTTGATTGATAAGTCAACAAAACATGTTTCAACTTAAAAAGATATCTTATTAGCAAAATTCCACTTTATTTGTTTTACATATCAGGATGTCATATACAACTCAAGCAGGAAAAAAGGCTTTACTGCTTTACAGTGCTTGATAATCACTGGTAGATGGCTTCTAGGTTGCGTCCCAGATTCTAAGACTCTAAAGCTTATACTTTGAGAAGTTCGGCAATACCTCACCTCTCTCAACCAAGCTTCTGGGTGATGAAGCAGGGTGACAGGCACTAGAAGAAAAGTATAGAGAAAACCCTGTAGACCATTTCCATCCCTGCCCAGGGTGACAGCCACCAGAGGCCAGACACCTAGCAAAGGTAACAATACAGGACAGGGTCCCTCTCCACTCCCTTCTTCCCTCAGCTGAAATGGTTCATTCTTTGTCCCGTCAAGACCTCTCTTAGTAATAAATATAACAATCTCATAGCTACCTACCATTTCCTGATAACCTACTATGTGCCGGGCACTATGGTTAGAGCTTTATATTTGTAACTGGTAACTGACCTCACCAGTAGTATACCAAAATATAATGCTTTCAGCCCAATTATCCTGACCTGCAGGAAGTCCAATCCTCCAGGCCCACCCCACCATTGAAGTACTACCCCCACCTGATGCCCCTTGTCCAGAAATCTCTGTATGCTCACTAGTGAGGGAGGGGCTCCTGCTTGCTTCAGTCTTGTCAGGCTAAAACTCAGTCAAAGGAACTTCACCCCAAACTAGACAGGGCCCTCTTCAGGTTAATCTTCTGAACTGCTTCCTCTAAAGTCCAACTCCGCTTTCAGCAGGGCTGGGTAGGGACAGGTAGAAAGCAGAACAGCCTCCCCGGGGCCCAAGAGACACCTGGACTCTGTGCTCTTCACTAACTCAAGGCAGCAGGCAGCTCCCACCACTACCCCCAGGCCACACTTCTTTCTATTCCATTGGTAAGTTTATTTCATGGTCTTTATCACCCTGCCCCTGCTTAGGGTCCCCCTGGACCTTCCAGAAGAGGGTTCTGAACTTTGATTCTTGGAGACAAGGGGTTAGGGTCTTAGTCCCTTCCATCTTAGAAGGTCAAGAGTTCCTTCTGCAAGTTGTGGAAGGTTCATCCCAGCACGCTGCTTTCCAAGGATGTGTGGTGGGGGCCCGATGGAGTGATCCCCCTCTCCTGAGTAATTCAAATCTTCCCCAAAATGACATTTGCAGTATCCACCAAAACCTGGCCCAGGTTTTAGGACCTGAGTCACCAAGCATTGCTAACTATAGGCATCCCCTGGACTCAGCTCTATTATTCCCATGTTACAGCTGAGGAAACTAAGGCTCAGAGAAGTGACATAACTTGCCCAAGATCACCCAGGTAGGTTTTGAAACCAGGTCTATTGAATTCCAAAACTCAAGCTTGATCCACATGGAGGCTCCACACTTTGGGCATCTCTCCTTTGCTCCTATTGATGTGGTCGCAATAATTGAATAATAATGATGATTGAGCTTCCCAGGCTGCAGTATAGGGTGGCCCTGGCCCCACACCTGGGAAAAAGGCTTAGCTGCATTTTCTTTTAGGGCAGAAGAAAATACAAACCATTACTCCTACTTCTAATTTCTATTCTGAGCAGAAATCTCTCGAATAAATCCTACTGCTCTGACTTTTTAAATTAATCTGTATTGTCAGGATACCAGATTCTAAAATAGAGCATTTGGGGAGCCAGGGGTAATTTTTAGAATCACAGTGAATTACGGAGCAAACAGAGGCTCAGAGTCAGAGTAAGGCAAATGTCTCTGATGAATGAGTTAGCAAAAAAATTTGTTCCACTTCAGTTCAAAGCCCTGAAGTCAGACTATGCTGTTTTTAGAATATGCGAAGGTTTTGCTAAGTTCAACTCAAGTTCAGCGCTGTAAAGAAGAGGTGCTTGACTGTCATTGCAGTGCGGTAGGAAGGGCTGCGGCTTTGCAGACGGGGAAGTAGCCCAGTCACAGCGCGGCCCCGGGCACATTGTTTAACATCTCCCAGGCTCAGAATCCTCATCTATAAAAGAGAGACAATAGTGATACTGCACAGAATTGGAGTTCTCTTGCCCGATGCACACTTAAAAAAAGCCAATTATTACAGCATCAGCTTTTGGGGAAAGAAAACAGCTTTATTGATATATTGATCTGCAAGGAGACGGGGCATATGCTCTCAGCTCTGTCTTCCCAGTCCAGGGCTTGGGGCACAGTTTATGGGATGAAGGGCAGGGATGTGGAGCTAAATAAAAGGAGAAGTGAGGTAATTGATGATCTGTGCAAGTGTAATCAATGTTCATGGCTCTTCATAGGACGCATGCTCACAAAATGGTGGTGTTAGTATGATCTGAGGGGGGAGTTTTTAGCTCCTTGATGTCAAAAAGGTCACTTATCCAGCATTGGCTCAGGCCCAGTTGATGGGCTGGTGGTCCCAACCAGCATGAACTGGACAAGGGGGAACTCTCAGTTCCTGAAAGACAACTCTTAAGGAGGGCCTGCGGTTACAATAGTACCTACTTCGTTGTGAAGAGTCAAAAAGATAATATATCCCCAGCCCCAGAACGGTCCTGCCACAGGGCAGACACTCAATGAATATTCAATGTGCAAATGAATAATGGGATAAAGCCCTGTTATTCACTCATAGACTTACTCCATAAGGGTGAGTTCCTTCCTCTAAGTTAAAGCCATGGTTAAGATCGTTCAGAGGGAGAATAAAGACTGCAAAGAGAGGGGCTGGCCCCGTGGCCAAGTGGTTAGGTTCGCATGCTCCACTTCAGTGGCCCATGGTTCAGATCCTGGGCACGGACATGGCACTGCTCATCAGGCCATGCTGAGGCGGCGTCCCACATAGCACAACTAGAAGGACCCACAACTAAAAACAAAAAAGAAAAACAAAGCGGAAAAAAACAAGAAAGAAAAAGAGTGCAGAGAGAATGGCCCAGAACTGAGCAGCTCACACAGAGACAGGCAGACCAGGTGATGTCCTGAAGACGACCCGTAGAGCTGCAAGGAGGTGGGCGGCCCCAGTGAGAGGGAGACGGGGAAGGCCAGGGAGGAGAGACTTGTACATGCAGAAGTGTCCACAGCGGATGCTGAAGAAAAGAATGGAAACATGTCCAGGTAATTAGAGGATTAGGAGGTCCTTGGGGACTATGGTCAGGGTTCCAGCAGAAAACAGATGGCAGTTCCAGAGTTTAATAAGAGACTATTTACGAGGCTGTGAGCAGACTTATGGGGAATTGGTCAAGGTGAACTGCCCTGGGGCTGAAAACAGCAGGAAGCCACTACCATCCCCAGGCATAAAGGAGAAAGGGAATCAGGTTCTCCAGGACCCAGTGGAAACCATGACAGGAAGAGGGAGTCTCAAAAGAGCAGGCAGCCACTGCCAAGGCCAGCCCTTTAGAGATGGGCGGGAACCAGTCTCTTCCCCAACCGTCCACCTCCCCTCACCCCCGTCTCTCCCACCCTCCATCTGCCCCAGCCCTGCTATCTTCCACTAGAAGCCAGAAGTCAAGGGAGTCCAGGTGATACAATCTACAGAGGTCAGCCTCCTGGGGAAGAGGCCATGGGGGGAAGCATGAAGAGTGGGCCTAGACAAATGGGAATGTCCAGTGACAAGAGCTTTTCCCATATTGAAGTATATGGGGTAACTATTCAGGTTCAAAACTGATTCGGCTTAAACTAAAAAGCCTGACTCACTGCCTATCAAACATACATTGTACACCTGCTTGACCATTAAAGAATGCACTCTCTCAACATAAGAATGCATACTTCCCCTCCTATCCCAATGGGTAACACCCTGATGGTAACGCCCAGATTAATCCCTTTCCCCAGTGTCAGGGTCATGTTGACCTGCTAATTTGCGACTAAATACCTCTTTGAAACATTGATGAAAATCTATCCTGGGTGTGTTTAATGTATGTTCTTTGTTCTAAAAAGATATAAGGCTGTACTGAAAACCATGCTTCTCTGGAACGCTTTCTAAGGCCTTCCCAGGTTATAATCCTCACTCTGGCTCAAGCCGACTCAGCTTATTTCTCTTCTCTGTAGAATGATCATTGGTTATTTTGCAATGACATCGGCACTCGGGGTGAGAGAGAGTGGTTTTCCTAGCAGGGAGGTGGGGGTTGATGGGGAAAAGGTACAGCAAGTCCTCTGCTCGCAAGGACCCTGTAAACAGCTTGAATCTATATATACACCTGAAAAGTGAAATAGAGCACAATGCCACTTGTTTTAAGACAGTCTGTTATTCAGAATTTCCACAAAGTCTGACTGGCCTTTCCCCAGCTGGTCCAAACTGAATTTTACTGCCGGCTGTCACATGGTGAGCTGCAGATCAGGCACATTTTAAGACTAAATAAAAACACCTCAGTGACTCTATTAGAAGGCAACGAGCCATTGCACTATTTCTTTTAGAAATTGTAATTCCCAAATCTGAAAACAATTTGAGAAAGTACTAAAAAACAAGGGCTCTGTCTGCTCTGCTTCTCTCAACGTGTCATCTCTGTGCAAGGATGAGAGCTATTTCAGCTCCTGTGAGGACCCATGTGCCTTGACCTACCTTCCCTCCCTGACTGCCCGGAGCTATCTTTGAAACTGGGTCTGCTCTGGGGCCCGCGTGTCCTCAAAAGCCTGGAGCAAACCCGCCAGGCACTAAAGATGAGTTGCGTGGCTTCTGCTTTTCAGGACTGCCCACCACAACTGTCCACCCCACACGCACAAGTGCACACACACATACTGACGCATTCCACAAAGTCGTCCACACCCGCCTCCAAACTGGAAAGCCTGAGTGTGTCACCCACCTGGAGCAGAAGCCAGACATCCTGATGCAGCTGGAGCTGCAGGTCCTCTTTCCCACCTGAACGCCCCCAGGCCAGGGAGACAGACTCACAGTGGTAAGCAGGACAGTCCAGTGCAGGAAGGGGTCTCTCAGTTCATGGATGCCCTAGTCAACACAGAAACTCTCCACAGCTGCTGCCTGGCTTGCATCAGCCACTCTGACAACCTCTGGCTTGGTCCATTTTCTTCCAGGCCCTGTGCAAAATATCCTTTGCTGGCAGTTTCCCAGACCTCCTGAATGCGAAGGATGAAAGTGTCAGGGGCAGTGGGGCCTAAGACTCGACCTCCCTCTCTTCAAGGGGTTCCACCAATTAACATGTGCATTGAAAAATATGGAATTGCTGTTATTCTTACATCAAAAATGGTCAAAGGCTGGCGTTCAAGTAATTCAACCTAAGACATAAAAGCAACCAATAGTCAAAGTATAAGTGTTAGGAATGGCTTGGAAAATGGCCAACGATGTTCCAAAGACAAGTCTCTCTGGAGAAAACCGGATTAGAAGGAGTGCATAACTAAGACCTAAGAGGAATTTCCGGTTGCATTTGCCTAGAGTTGATGACCAGGGCTGCAATGCACCTCCCTCCAGAGCACAGGGAGAATGGGGGGTCCTCCCCCAACAAGGCGACAATTCACTAAGGTGTGCTGGTGGCCTTGGGAATTCCCATAGAGGTGGACAGGACCCATGGGCAGTGAAGAGCTGCAAGGATGGGCATAGAAGCCATGGGTAGGTACGATCTGCAATGGGTTGAGGGTAGGGCTAAATTTATAAGGCATAGGTATGTGAGTTATTTTTCATTAGACAAAGGAAAGATGATGTAAAAAAAAGGTCATTAAAATGGTATCAGTGCAGGTGGGGTCTGGTTATTGTGTGGTGGTATAACTTTAGATACAAATCAAGTCAGGACATCCTATTTTTCCCAGAGGGTGGTATAGATCGGCATGTAGGTCAGAATGCCTTGGGCTTCTCTCCCTGGGGCAGCCTTGATCCTCATTAGACACATCAAAGTAAATCTTGCGGGGCTGCCCCATGGCCAAGTGGTTAAGTTCACCCGCTCCACTTTGGCGGCCCAGGGTTCACCAGTTAGGACCCTGGGCATGGACCCACACACTGCTCACCAAGCCATGCTGTGGTGGCGTCCTACATACAGGAACTAGAATGACCCACAACTAGGATATATAACTATGTACTGGGGTTTTGGGGAGAAAAAACAAAAAGTAAATCTGGAAGCACAATATGGTCATGATAGTTAATTTTATGTCAACTTGACTGGTCACAGGGTGCCCAGATGAAACATTATTTCTGATGTGTCTGTGAGCATGTATCCAGATCAGCATTTGAATCAGTGAATTCAGTAAAATAGATTGCCCTCCCCAGTGTGGGTAGCCGTCATCCAATTCAGTGAGAGCCTGAACAGAAGAAAATGTGGAGGAAGGAGGAATTTGCCCCCCATCCTTGTTTTTCTGCCTCACTGTGTAAGCTGGGATAGCTCATCTCATCTTCTGCTCATGGACTTGGATTTACATCACTTGGTTCTCAGGCCTTTTGAACTGGACTAAATCACACCACCAGCTTTCCTGGGTCTCCAGCTTGTAGGCAGCAGATCATGGGACTCCTTAGACTTCATGATCACGTGAGCCAAATCCTCATAATAAATCTCCCAATAGGGCCAGCCCTGTGGCCTAGTGGTTAAGTTCAGCGTGCTCCACTTTGGTTTGGTGGACCGGGTTCATTTCCCAGGTGCAGACCTACACCACTTGGCAGCAGCTATGCTGTGGCATCGACCCACATACAAAATAAAGGAAGATTGGCACAGATGTTAGCTCAGGGCGAATCTTTCTCAGCAAAAAAACCTTTTTTTTTAAATCTCCATAGATACATTCCCTATTGGTTCTGTTTTCCTGGAGAACTCTGACTAATACAATGGTTCAGCAGAAGGGTACCCTGGTATTTTGTTTTCCCAGGCTACTTATGGCTCTCAAGGGCATAGGTGGAACCTAGAAGTTCACATAGTCCCTAAGGGGGGACTCAAAAGCCAGCTAAGTTGAAAGAAACATTGGGCTTGCCTTAGGGAGGGGAGAAACAACCAGCAGTTGAGGCTCCTGGGAGGCTGGTGGTTGACCAGGGAGCCAGGTGGAGACTAATGCAGAACCCGGAGACTCCTAGAACACCAGCAAGAAACCAAGGAAAGGCCAGGTCACCTGGTAGGGCTACCAGGCTCCACCTAGCCATGAGAACAGATAGCACACTATTACACCAGTGAATTATAATCTATGAGTGCACAGAGGAGAGACCTGAGCACAGCCAGCAGGGCTGGGAGAGGCCATCCAGAGGAACTGATACACTGGAACTCAGTCCTGAAGGATAGATGGGAGTTAGCCCAATAGGAGAGGGCATTCTGGGGAAAAGGAACATCATGTTCAAAGACAAAGCAGGGAGTGTATGGAGTATCCGGAGAATGATAAGTATTTCAGTGTGTATGCACTTGGCAATGGGGGAAGATGAGGCTTGAAAATTATGCAGAGCCATATCAGAAAAAGAATTCCCATGCCTGCTAAGGACATCCCAAAGACCAGCCTTGGGCCAATAAGGAACAGAATTCAGTTATGACTCTACGAAGCCACATTTAAGGCCATGGCATCCAGAGTACTATTACTCTAAGAAAATTAGTTTACATCAAAATTCAAATGGAAACATTAGCCACATTTACTATGGGAAACGTGACTCCATCAACTGATTCTAATTAGACCAACACTTGCATTTTACAGAGAAGTGTACATTTCAGGAATAAGGAGCCAGCCTTCCCCAAAGAATATAACTAAACATGGTGCCCATTAGCTATGGCCAGAGGGCAGGGTCATTTGGCATATACCTGAAGGGGGTAGTTTGCAGAGAAAGCAGAAGTCATAGCTTGTGGGCTAGACAGATACAATAACAAGTGTCCTCAAAGTTATGAAACCAGCAGGAGGCAAAGCCAAGACCCACATCCAGGCCTCCTGGTTCCAAGTCCAGTGCTCTTCCCATCATCTTCTTCTTGTTCAAGAAGCAGCAACATGTCACCAGCGTAGCCAAAGTCCACTGGCCTTATATTCAAGGTCTAATTCTGTCAACGTCTTAGCAACTTCCACAGGACTCAGCATCCTCGTGGATAAAATGAATGGGTTTGGGCCCAGATCTGTGCTTACAACACCACTTGTCTGGAGATTTCACAAACGTCTGGTTTAGTAATTAGATAGTATTACCTCTGATTATGGACATGTTTTCTCCCCACTCCTAGTCCTTGAGGAGTATGAAAGAGGAGCCTTCAGGTCAGCACCAGGCTGGATGATGGGTGGCCAGCCCAGAAAAATCATGTGCTCACTGGTACATGGAGGCCCTCAGATGCTGGAGTCACACCGGTTGCACTAGGGAAAAAATAATCCATTGTTTAAAAAGGAAGAAGAAATGAACAGGTTTCTAAACAACTGGCCTATATGATCTCTAACATCACTTCTAGCTAAAAATAATCACCCTTGTGACATTTAGAAGAGATAAGAAAATTAGGGATGATGGACTACAAGCTAACTTATTGAAGTCTATGTGCCTGGCACTCTGCTAAGGGCTTGCTATGTATTAGTTCCTTTTATCTTCACAACAGCCCTGGAGGTGGCTATTATAGCCATTTTACAGATAAGAAAATAGAGGTGCAGGGAAATTTAATAACGCACCCAAGATTCCCCAGTTAATAAGGGTAGGAGATCTCACCCACACTGAATGAGGCCCTCAGAATTTAGTCAGGTGACCATATGATCCTAAAGAACATGTGTTAAGCTTTTATTGAGCGTGGACACTCTCAAGCAGATGTGGCTCTGTAGAACCGCAGAGTCAGATTACCTTAAATTCATTCTAATTTCTGCACGGAATCCATTTCCAATCCATAGCCTGGAAATACCTTCCATGGGAAACAAGCTAAGTGTTTTTTGTCTATTCACATGGATAGATCCACCACTGATCATCAGCTCGGAACATGTGATAGCGATAACAACGTTTAAACACTCAAGATGTATACAGCACCATGATAGATAGACATCAGTCATGAATTATCTCATCTAGCCTTGCTGATACCGACCCTGATATCAGTTTCCCTGTATTAAACCCAGCATATATGGGGTTAAAACCAAAACACCCATTCCCTGCTTACTCTCTGGCTTCCTGGCTCCAGAATCCACTATCCTCCATGGAGACAGACACCATCAAGGACAAGCACCTGGACTATCTCCTCCCTCAAAGAGATACGGGCTGGTGGGAAAGCTGCTGACCAGCAAGGTCATGAGCTCCCTCCTGTCTGCAAGTAGTCTCAAGGCCAAAGACAGGCTGGTGGGAAAGCTCCGACCAGCAAGGCCATATGCTCCCCCTCCCCTACCTAAAGCCCCAAATAAAAACCCTTCCTTTTAGCTTTTCAGGGAGTTTGGGATTTGAGCGTTAGCTGCCCTCTCTCCTTGCTCAGCGCTGTGCAATAATAAAATTCCTACTTTCTTCCACCACCCCCGGTGTCAGAGATTGGCTTGCTGCGCAACGGGTGAGCGAACTCACTTCAGGTTCGGTAACATCACGGTGTCTATATGAGGCACGTCCTAGGAATTGAGCTCTTTGGCTGCAAGTAAGAAACACCCATCTGATTTAAGCAGAAAAGAGGAGTGCTTCACAGAATCCAAGAGCACGAAACTAGCAAAGTGTCTGGAAGCAGCAGCAACCAGAAACTAGGAGAAACTCCCCAGCTCTTGTCTCTGCTTTTCCACAGAGGAGAGGGGAGGTGGGGTCCAGGCCACTGGAGGGAGAAGGGCAACTTGCATTAAGGCACAACAGCGTAAGAGGACCTAAGAGCACGGCTGTGGCGGGAGCATGTGGTATGTGCACAGGGAGGGAGACGAGTCAGCTGGCAAGACTGTTTAGGACAAATTATGAAGGACTTACTAACTTACAATTGAATAAATTCTAATTTAATAACATAAATTATAATGTGTAATTGTGAATTGTATTCCTTAAGCATGAGTGTGACGTAATCAAATATTTTTGGAAGGTTTCTACCTACACACATACACCCACACACACATACACACACTCACATAAGTAAATAATGAATAACATATTCTGCACTGTTCTAAGTGCTATTCGTGATTATTTATTTACTTTTCATAGCCACTCTGTGAAGCGGCTGCATTACTCTTCTTCATCTACATTTTACAGACAAAAAAAATCGAAGGCTCTAAGTAGTGAACGATTTGCCCAGGACCACAGTGACCCTATCGTGGAGCTCAGATTCCAACGGAGACAATCTGGTACCAGAGCATCAGGCCTACCCACTGCCTCCCTTGAATGAGGAAATGAATATGTTACGACACACTGAGAAGCCGGGGACATTTCCCAAGGCATCAGAGCGTCATGACAGATGGTTAGTGAGGATTGTAACACAGTCCTAACTAACGTTTGTATTACACTTTATAATTTAAAAGTATGTTTACACACTGTCTCTTCTAGTTCATGCCATCCCATGGGGTGAAAACGTGATAGTAGTTCACGGTGAATGCTGTAGCTGATTTCCCTCCAGCAGGACTGCAGGTCCGGAAAGCTGCGTCAACGCGCCTCCACACCGCCCTCAAGCAGAGACAGGAGCAGCTCTCCCCCCTAAGCGGCAGAAACCACCACCTGCGCGTGCTCAATCCAAAAAGTGAGTCTTCCAAGAGCCAGAGAGAGAGCGTGTTCTGTGGGTTCTGCCCCAGCTCCCTTACGTAATTCTCACCCGAAGCTTGTGAGAATCTCAGAGGCCTGGAATTGACTCAGAAGCAGAAGTGCTAGAAATGAGCCCTTTCCCTTAAGCTCCCAAACTCCTCTCAGGAAAGGCCAGGCACCTGGCTCTCTCCGGAGTTGGAATTCTAAGAGCTGTCATGCTAAAGTCTGTCCCTGGCCCGCACCCACTCTCAGCCCTGGGTTATTCTAAAGAGAGGACCTGGAAGAGGCACAGGTGAGACCCCATGGGCAGTGTGGGAAAACCATATTTTGTACTGAGCATTGGAACCACAATCTGAAACAGTGCGACCTGGAGTGGGGGGTGGGGGGGGGGGGCGGGGGCTGGGCAGAGAGAGACTCCAAGAAGAACGAGGAGGTGGGGCTGGGAACTTTCTACACATATGTCTGGACAATGGCATGGGTGGAGCCATTGTGTGGCTGATCAGAGGTCCAGAGCCATTAACCTGGACTGGAAATCCTGCTCCATCACCTACTTGGCATGTGATAGTGGGCAAGTTATATAGCCCAGTATCAGATTGCTCATCTGTAAAATAGAGATAACACTTAGTTCTGATGGTTGTACCAGGAACAAAAACAAAACCATGTCAAAGGACCTAGCACACCTAACCACACATCGCATAGTTTCCATTCTATTGAAACATCATGATGCATCTAGGGTGATGCAACTGTATTCCTCCTCTCTGAACAACAACAAAGAGCCAGAGGGAAAATGGGAAGTAACCTAATGCTCAATGAGAGGGAAATGGTTAAATAAACTATGCCAAACTCAGTGGGAAGCCAATTAAAAAGATAAGTATGAAAGCCATAACAAACTTTAAAATGATTAGTTTAAAAAGACACAAAATTCTGGATGTACTCTGAGTATAATTATGTAAATATATGGCCTCCACTGAACAGATTTATGGAAAAATTAAAATAGAGTAGTAAGATAATGGATTTTTGGTAAATATTCATTGTGGCATTCAACATCATTAGTTATTAGGGAAATGCAAATTAAAACTACAGTGAAATATCATTATACACCCACCAGGACACCTAAAACTAAAGGACAGATAAAACCAAGTGTTGACAAGAAAGAGGAGCAATTGGAACTCTAATATAGTATTATGGAAGGCTAAATCCTTCCAACGATTTGAAAGTATCTACTAAGCTAAATAGTTATGCCCTATGACCTGGCATTTCCATTCCTTGGTATAAGTCCAACAGAAATGAGTGGTTATCTTTACCAGAAGACTATAAGAAAACTCACTGCAGCATTGTGCAAAATATTTACCAAACCAGAAACAACCCAAGTGTCCATCTACAGAAGGATGGGTAAATTAATGTAGTGTATTCGTATCATGGAACACCACACAGCAATGTAGGAGACCAAATTACCACTATGAGGATGAATCTGACAGACATAATAACGTTGAGCAAAAGAGTACGTATTGTATAATTTCATTCATATAAAGTTCAAAAACAGGAAACATTACGGGGATAAAGAGAGACGAGAGGAGTGGTTATTTGTGGGGAAGAGGGGCTATTGACTGGGAGACTGCATAAGAACTTCGTCTTCTGGTATGCTGAAAATATTCCAAACTCAGTCTGGGTGGTGGTTACACAGGTGTATAACATTCCTTGAGCTAATCACTTAAGATTTATGTACTTGGGTGTACATAAGATACACCACAATCTAAAAAAACAGAAAATTATTAATATTAGTATCATTAAGTTTTTAAATCATTGAAATCAGACAAAAATTTAGGATAAAATCTGCTTGCCTTTCTATCCCCTTTTCCCTTGAAAGTTTTTTCATCTGGAGAATCACCTGACATACTCAGTGGGAACACATTTCTGAAACAAAAACAGTTGGCCATTTTTAAACTCATGCAAAGCACAATGCAGTGAGATCTATTTTTGATCTATCTTTTTTCCTTTTATTTTATAATATTGGACAATCTTTTCTTCTCCAGATCCTTCTGAGCTGTAGTTTGTCCGCTTGTAAAAAGGATGAGAATTTGGTGCCTCATCTGGGCCATGAGAATTTGTGAACAAAGTTCTGCTGGCACTGAAAAGCATTTGGATGTGTGGGGGAATATTTGAAACGCCTGATGTGGCATTCCAGCCCTCTGCGCTAGATGTGTCTGTAGGTTCCTTTACAGTTCATGAGATCCCTTTTCTTGCGAAGATTACCCCTTATTGAACTTCTGTCTTCTGAGCATAAAATTCTTAAAATAAAAGTTTCTGACAATTTACTTTAAGTTACTGATATGCTTTTACTCTATCTCGGGCTCCGTCTCTCCTGGAGTACAATTGGTTTTAAATAGAGTTCCAAAGAGACTCATCAGACTCCAAATTGGAGCTTATCTGTGCAGTTTAGGTAGCTTTGTAGATGTGGCAAGAGGCTTGTCTGCAGAAATCCCTTCCCTGTGTGATCAGGACTTGCCTCTTCACATCAACCCCGAACATTCTCTGGTCCCAGAATCTCCTTCAGAATCCACCCCACCACCTCCCTGAGCCCTCTACTCCAGAGAGGGCCAGGAGAAGGGGAGCCTGTCCTCTGCAGATGTCTGATGGTTGGGGCACTTCCTGCCTGCAGTGACCTCCCCCACTACCATTTATTATAAACTAGAATGGTTCCAAAACGGTGTCACTCACCATTGTTTTAGCAAATTCAATTCACATGACATCGTCTGTCTACAAGGTAAAGAATACAGCTACCACCTGTTCTCCTAATGAAATGCTTTTTCCCCATTTGGGAAAAGAAGACCAGGGGAGCTTTTCCTCCACCCCTGGGGGCTCGTGCTCCCCAGCCTTCCTCCCACACTTTTCTACCCAGCATCCGTCAGAGCTGGAAATCTCCTTGTTCCCCTCTCTGTGCTCACTGCTGCTGCTTCCCACGTTATGTGCATTCGGCTGCTTCACCCCATGAACTACAGTCAGAATAATGGCATTTAGAATTCCCTACTGGTTTGCTACTAAAAAGAATCTAGGCCTATGCCCCTTAGGAACAAGAGTTGCTTTTATAGGTTACCATGAATATATCAGTGCGGCATTAATTTAGAATTTCCAAAGTTTAAAAAAAATTTGAATCTTTCAATAACTATGACCACAATGATAAAAGTCAGACCACCAGACTAAGAGACTGTAATCAAGGAATGGTATTGATGATTTTCAACCCGACAGAGCCTCTTCCACAGCTGACAGAGTCTGGGCTGGAAAGAGATTTATATATGGCCTCTTTCCGTGGGCTTTCCTGAGACACCACCTGGGTGGCTGACCTAGTCCACAGTCAGAAGCAATGACATGAGGCTCTAGGTGATTTTTCCCAACATCTGTAGGCTTGAAAATAAACAATTTTGAAAACCTGCAGCTCAGCACTTGGCATTTTACCAGAACTTTCCTATTTTTCAAAAGCCAAATCTGTTTTTTATTCCACTATGGAGTGCCTCATTTGTCTTTCTCAGGAGAAAATGTAATAAAAATTAGAGAATTTGGTTCAGAGGATATATCATGGACAGTTAAAACAATCCTAGAATAACAATTTCTTATGAAAATTATATCAGAACTACATTTTTCTAGGAATTTATATATTTTTCTAGAAATATATACATATTTATATAATTAAGTACCCCAATTTTTATTCTCTTTGACCTCTTCATCAGTAGATTAATAATATGTAAAGAGAGAGCAATGTAGCTAAAACAGACAAAAGACCACGTCTTTTAGTATAATTAACTACAGAATCCAGAGGATAAATTTCATAGTACCATTAATAGTATACCTTTATTCAAGAGGAGACAAAAAGAGCTGGTGCCATCTTTATTGCTCATGAAAAACTCATTTTTTTCTACCAGAAAGAAAAGTGATAAAAATTGATTTGATACAGTCCTTTTAATTAAAAAAAAGATAAGTCTCTGCTGTGGGGAAAAAATTCGATATCGCAGCCATATTTACATATGTTGGATTCTAGAAGTACAGATTTAGGCTGCCCTTGAGTGGTCAGATTTATTTCTGTGAGGATAATCTGGGAAACCCCTGTACAAATATAAATCATTGTGGGATTCAGGGTGGCAACAGGCCTGACACAGAGTCTGTTGATTTTACACATGTACATGTATTATTTTGACCAAAACTTTAAATGCTATCAAAATGTTTAAAAATGTTCAGATCAAAAGTAAATTCTCATTTCCAGGTAGGCCTGCAAAATGGGATGCATAACCACCTTTGTCACCTGCTTTGTCAATGGCAAAGGCTCTCTGTAAACATCTCAAAATGCCCCGTTTCAGTTAACCAGTCCACCCAGGCTTTGGGGGGTCAAGGGGTCAAACATCTATGCAACTGTTTAAGCTGGCCCACAAGTGCAGCCCAGAGATAAAGCAAGAAAAGCAGAAGCTGTTGTCTGAGGCTAGAAGAAAGCTGCCTGCAAAGGGGACGTCCCCACTGAGACCACCTGTGCTTTGAGCAGGTATTAATACTGCCACCACCTTGTGGAGAGTCAGAAGGCAATTGCACACACATGGATCCCAATGAGCGAGTCCTCCTGCCTGCCTTGTGCTGTAACATGGGAGTTCCCTAGTTCACTATCAAGGGAAAAGCCACGCCTGGATATCTTGTCCACGGAAAGACCAGCACCAACCATCACCTTCACACAGGTTAACTGGGAAGAAAAAGGAACTCTGACTAAGCTGGTGGAAGCTGTCAGGACCCGTTGCAATGGCAGATATAATAAGATCCACCATCATTGGGAGGCAACATCAGAGGTCCAAAATCCGTGGCTCTCATTGCCAAGCTGGAAATGCAAAGGCTAAAGAACTTGCTACCAAACTTGGATAAAAGTACAATGTTAACTTCTCTGTACATAAAAATACAAATTATCCTTCAAAACAAATCCAGTCTCATGACAATCTCTTCACTCTCTAACTTTGCATAGTTCCATATCCTAGAACACATAAACTCAGGCTTGAACACTTATGTATTGCACATTGTTTTTAATTGGGTTAATGTGGGTGACCTGTCTTCTCTAGTTAAGTTACAAACTGCAACTTGTAGTCTCCCAAAGCCCATGAAACATTCTCTGTTGCTCTACTCTGTATGGTAGTTACTTGGGTGCCTATCCCTCTCTCCTACCCAACTACAACTGTATTGAGGGGAGGAAGTATATGTTATTCACCCTTGGACTGAATTGATTTGGGGCTAAGGTCATTTTGTTGTTGTTGTTCTTGTTTATATCACCAAAGTTCCTAGGACAGTTCTGCTCACACAATAACAATATAGAGACAAATGAGCAATGCCAAAATAGGGCCCCCAGGAACTCCATCATGTGCCCACATCCACAGCAGATATCAATCTCCTTGCTCCTGGGACTATCTCAACACTACAAGTAGTGAATGGGTTAGTAGTTCTCAATTCTACCATGGTTGTAAGACCACTTATAAGAGTCAGTATAACACTAGCCTGTGCTATAGTAACAAATAAATGCTGACATTTCAAAGACTTATCAAAGCAAAAGTTTCTTTCTCCTTCATAAAATGTCTAATGCTGGTCTTCTCCTTGATACAGAGACTTCCATCTGTGGCTGTTCCATGTCAAAATGATCACTACCATGAAAACCGATACTTGTTTTTAACTGCCCTGGACCAGGAGTGACAAAAGTCCTTTTTACTCATGACCCATTGGCCTAATCTAGACACATGGCCCCAATTGACTTACAAGGGAGGCTGAGATCTAGGGGAGTCCATGGAACATTTGGAGAGTATTGCTGTCTCTCCCATGGAACTGAATTTTTTTTTAATGGAACCAGTGGACCAGTTAAGGAATGCCACTTGTATAGAGAGATGGCGGTACCAACAAGATACATGACAATGACGTAAGCTTTCATTGTTTCATTGAATCAAAAGCTCCACCACTTTCACATGAAAATAAGACCCATATTTACGAAATTGATTTTCACCATTTTCGAAGAAACTAAGTCCTATAAAGAAAATGTGTTTTCTACTTCATACAAAGCAACGAGGTGTGATGACTTGGCTTTGGAAGAAAGTTCTTAAAATAAAAATCAGGCTCATCTGTTGAGGCCGTCCCTTCTGCTGCAGCTAGCTATTGCCCAGTTTTCTATCTCTTATAATAGTAACCAGCTTGGAAGCCAAAATAGACTCTCTGGTTGTTCTTTAGAACACCCCATCTGCCTCATCCTTCAACACCAGGAATACTTCCAGAGATCTTAATGGCTGTGGTGGTGCATACTATAAATCAATTGTCATGTGGCTTCATTCTATCAAGGCAAAAAAGATGTGCTCATTTCATCATTGTTGCAAAAATACTTAAACTTTTTAATTTCATACAGCAATTTTTCTCATAACACTAGCTTAAAGACCATCTTTGGGATGGTAAGTGAAAATGGTCATTTCCCAAATGAAAAACAATCTGATTCTCTAAAAACGTTCCTTTAGGATCAAAATAATATCAAAAGAGAATAGTCACAAAAATAAGTTTTACATCCATTAACAAATGCATTTATTCTATTTATATGCACACAATAATTATTTCATTATAACTCTTTTCTTAGTCCACTTCACTAGGGGAAAAAAGAATGGCAAATCTCTATTTTCGTAACTTATAAGTAATGGTTTTATAACTTGTAATTCTGATAACTCCTTACAGGCTATGATGACAAAAAAATTTATAAAAATCACATTGATGTTCTCCCAATATTAGAAAAGTCTTGAAATAGAAAGGTAAAAACATAATCAGGGAATCGTGTGCAGTCAACTGCCTTCCTCTTATTAGTTCCCCCTAGAGATACAAATGGAACTTTTATTCGTCTAGAATCTCTCCAATGTGTTTTATGATGGCATCACATTCAAATCAGAGAACTAGGGCTGAAAATGCCAGCAGCTGGCAAAAGGCACAAAAGAGAAGTTATTCTCTTTTGAAATTCTTGCAATGACTAACATTGAGAAACGGTTACCCAGAATCAGAGCTAGATGAAAACACACACATACACAATATATACACTTATTTACCAACACGTATACCCTGCAAAAATGTCTATGTGGTCTCTTGTCTTTTTACTGGATTCACGCACTGTATCACTTAAGCTGCTTTTGGATGTGAATTGGAGGAAACAGAATCCAAATTGTCTTAAACAATAGAGAAATTAATTAACTAATGTAATTACTAAGTCTAGAGCAGTGCTTCACAAACTATCTGTGCTGAAGGACAGTTGTTGTATTGTTCGTTTTTTTCAATCAGTGCAGATTGCTACATGCTCCTAATACATAAGACTTGTACACAGTTTGCACCACTTGCAACTCATCCCTTTGTTGAACAGCATGCAAATCATCTTTAGCCCATTCAACTACACAAGTCCACTGGCCACACACTTAGATGTCACAGCAACGCCAAATCACTACAAAAGTGTTTCTAAACACTCTCAATTTCTGTGTTTATGTCATTGCAGAATGGTAACAAACAGTTCCCCCTACATTTTGAGTATCGCTGGTCTAGAGAAAGTGTTGGCATCACCATCATTCTTGCTCCACCTCGCTACCATTCTCCAGATTGCCCTCCTCTGTGTTCCTGCTGCCTTTTGGGCTGGTATGGAGATGTATGCAATGGTCCCAGTCTATAGATAACAACACCCAGAAGGGAGAGAGGGTCCCTTCAAAGCTATACCAAAAAGAACAAAGAAAAACTCTCCTAAGAGGCCCTAGGAAACTTTCTACACAACTCATTGTCCTTAATTGAGTCACATGCATGTTTCTGAACCTGTCACAGGCAAGGAAGAGGGATTACTCTTGGAGCAATTTGGCCCACTCTTGGAGCTGGGGTGGGGCTCTATACCTTGGGAAACATGGGCTGCATAGGAGAAATAGTCTATTAGAAATAAAGTTGGGTTCATGTAATAAAGGACGGAAGGAGGAATGGATGTTAGATAGGCAATCAACAAGTTGGAAGCACTTGAGCTAGGTTATTTGCATAATTAATAGTCAAACAAAAGGTATTATTAAATAGTCATTAATTTAGTAGCTAGGTATGAGCTTGGGCACCCAGAGAGCCTGACTTGCCCTAAAATTCCAAGCACCTGGGGAAGGGATGCTGTTGACTCAACGTTCTCCAAACATCTATTGCCAAGAGACAGGATTTCACAGAACAAATCCGGCTGCTTAAGAGAGAAGGTAATTGAAGGGATGGGGTGGTGTTACCCTTATGGATTTGGGGCAGGGAAGTTTCCAAAGAATGGGAAACCATGTGAGCTAGGAAGATGCCACAGAAAGTGTCTCCTGCAATAATTTAAAATTTAACTCCATAATTACCCATTCCTTAACTTCCTTCCAGAAAGTGCAGCATGGAAAAAGATTTTAAAAAAGAGTAACTTTACAGCAGAAAAACCTGACAAACACTCCTTCTGCCAGATTATCAAGGTCAACATCAACAGTCATAAATCATGTTGGTTAGTAGGTAACCTTGATATGATGTGATGAAAATGGTGCTTTATCTCTGTGATCTTCTTCCCAAGACCCCAACCCCCAGTATAATCATGAGAAAAATATTAGACAAATTCCAATAAAGGGACATCCTATAAAATATTGGTACTCTTCAAAACTATCAAGGTCATCAAAAACAAGAAAAGTCTAAGAAACTCTGTCATATCCAAGAGGTACCTAAAGAGACATGACAAATAAATGGAATGTGGTATCCTGAATGTGATCCTAGGGCAGAAAAAATCAACAGATAAAGACTGAAGAAGTCTGAACAAATGGACTCTGGTTAATAGTAATTTATTAGCACTGGTTCATTAATTGTAAATGACATACCATACAAATGTAAGATGTTAATAATGGGAGAGGATGGGAACTCTGTACTCTCTGTTCACATTTTCTGTGAAATAAAACCACTCTAAAAAATAAAGTCTACTAATTTTTTAAGGCCTGGTACTAAATAAATGGCTAAAAAAATTTAACTTTAACAGATATATCACAACATAACATATCTAAAATAGCCAATAAAGATATAAAAAGGTATTCAAGCTTGTTAGTCATCAAGAAAATGCAAATAAAACCACAAATGAAATATTATCTACCCATGTGGTTAAAATTGAAAAGACCATCATTTCCAAGTGTTGGTGAAGATATGGAGAAACAAGAATTCTTATACTCTGAAGATGAGAGTAAAAAATGGCTCAACCACCCTAGAAAACTCTTTGTTAGTATTTATTAAGACTGAACTTACACATCCCTATGACCCTTAATTTCCACTCGTGTGTGTGTGTGTATTTGCTTATGTGCATATACTCAACAGAAATACACATGTTCACTAAAAGGCAGGCACAAAGTGTTTGTAACCATATTATTCAATCTAAAAAACTAGAAATAACTAGGGGCTGGCCTGGTGGCACAGCAGTTAAGTTCATGCACTCCACTTCAACGGTCTGGGGTTTGCCAGTTTGGATCCTGGGCACAGACCTATGCCCTGCATGCTGTAGCAGGCATCCCTCATATAAAGTAGAGGAAGATAGGCACAAATGTTAGCTCACGGCCAATCTTCCTCAGCAAAAAAAGAGGATGATTGGCGGTGGATGTTAGCTCAGGGCTAGTCTTCCTCAGAAAACAAAAACTAGAAATAACTCAAAAGTCCATCAACAGTAGAATAGATAAAATTGTACTGTATGCAAATGATAGCATACAGCAATGAAATGCTATACCAGGACAAAAATGAACAAACTACTGCTATATACACAAGATAGCTAAATCTCATAAATGTAATGTTGAGCAAGAGAAGTCAGACACAAAGGACCTCACACTGTAATTCCAGTAATTCAAAAACAGGCACAGCTAATCTATGGAGACAGAGATCAAGTCAGTGGTTACATTTCAGTAGTGACTGAGAGGGGCTTGAAGGGGGCTTCCGGGCTGCTAATACTGTTCTGTTTCTGAATCTGAGTGGTGATTACACTGGTTTGTTCACTTTATGAAAATTCACCAAGTCATATACTTTGGGGCACCTTTCTACATTATACTTCAGTGAGGAAGGTTGTTTTAAATATAATCATAATACAATGTCTATCAGTGGATGAATGGATAAACAAAATGTGGTATATCCATACAAAGGAATATCATTCAGCCTTAAAAAGGAAGGAAATTCTGACACATGCTACAACATGGATGAACCTTGAGGATATTATACTGAGTGAAATAAGACAGACACAAAAGGACAAATATTGTATGATTCTACTTACATGAGGTACCTAGAATAGTCAAACTCATCGGGACAGAAAGGAGAATAGACAATAGTAGAATGGTAGTCCTGGGGCTGGGGTGGAGGGTAATGAGGAGTCAGTGTTTAATGGGTACAGAGTTTCAGTTTGGGAGGATAAAAAAGTTCTGGAGATGGATGGTGGTGATGACTGCACAACAATATGAATCTACTGAACTGTACACTTAAAAATGGTCAAAATGGTAAATGGTCAAAATTTTATATTATACATATTTTGCCACAATAAAAGTAAGCATAATACAGTATGATATATGTTATAATGGTGGTATTACTTAGTTTAACGACAAATTTTATAAGTATCAGATTTGTTCTCTGTTCTCCAGTAACTCTAGTATCTGTTGAGCATTAATAACAATGTAGTGTCACTTTAAGTGAAGATTCAGGAAGTACTGGTTAGCCAAGAACAGATAAACTTTCCAAAAAAAGTGTAACTTAAAATCCTTCTAGAAGAAAGAAAAGAATTTTGCTGAGAGGAAGCATGGTTGACATTTGACCCAATAACACTCTGGGAAGAACTAGGCTTCTAACTGATTTTGGATTTCAATCTGCTTGAGTTGGATCCAAGTAAGAGTTTGGTTGACTAACTCTGATAACCTTGTGGTTGCCTTTATGATGCCCACACCTTTGTAAGAAAATTTCCCTGAATTACCCAAATTTGACTAAGTTATCTGTGTTTTGTTGGGACCCTGACTGATACATGGAATCAAAGTATAAGCCACTAAATTTGGATTCAGCCTTGGACAAAATTAAAAAGGAAACTACAAGTCACATGATATTTGATGAGAAGCCTTTGGAGAAAACGTGTTGACATATAATTTTGGAACTCAAAAAGTGCTGGTTATCACATTTTTTGGTAAGATGTGAAGACAGAGATAGTCAACATAGGTCAGCCTTTCAGAGCAGAGAGCAGGATGGAAAAGGGTGGAAGGTGCATCTGGAAGGGCAAACGGAAACGATCCACCACATTCCACAAGAAAAACACTACGGAAAGATTGTGAGGTATATCAATTGTGACACTTTTGGCTGTAAGAAAGAGAGGACCCAACTAATAGAAATTCAAATAAGGGATTTATTATTTTACTGTAAGTCCAGAAGAAAGGCAGTTTCAAGGCTAGGTAAATCCATGACCCCACTATGTCCTCAAAATCCAGGGTCTTTTTATCTCACTGGCATGAGAGCAAGGTCTCTTCTCTAAGCCACAAGATGGCTGCAGATGTTCTGGGTGTCACACACCAACCCAATAACATCTCGTCATGAATAGGAGCATTTTGTCCCCATGGTTTTCTTAGTTTTATTGAGGAAAATCTTTCCCAAAGTCTTCAAATAGCATACCCTCAAATCTCATTAGCCAAAATTCAGGCCTAAACCATCCCCTAGCAATGTAATTGAGATGTCACTTAAATTCCTCATGACTGACCTCCGGGCCTGGGAGGAAGGCACGGGGCTCTGTCAGCAAAGACAAGGATGGGAATTTCTGAGGGTAACATCCAACATGTCTGTCTCAAAAGAGGATAACACAGCACTCTTTCCTCAAAACAGAGGCTTTCTCATGACTACTCCCTTCTTCCCCAGCTGGAGAGATCCCCAAAGTCAAGGTGAAACTTTTTAGTGAGAGGAAGATTGGAAATTTCTCTTCCTCTCTGCGTCCCTGCCTTTGAGAAAGTGCATTATTGGGCTTTTTACTTAATCTTCTCCTTCTTTCACTCATTCATTCAACAAATATTTGTTGAGAACTAACTACGTGTCCAACTTTGGAGATATAACAAAAAATAAGACAAAGCCCCTGAATTCTAGGAGCTCACAAGTGGTGTCAAGACAGTGACAGTGGAAACACTGTGTATAGAGGAGGGCCAGGTAACTACAGTTAAAAAATGGGCAAAGGTAACCAGGAGCTACCTTGCACTCTGGAGAGTTAGCTGGGTTATCGGTTGTAAATGAAAGGAAACCCAGGAGATGGTTGCTGAAGACTCATTTTTAGACTCCAACTTTAGAAGTGAACAGCAAAGACCTTACTAGGGTAAGAAAGTGGCAGGGAAGTAAAACAAAGCCTCTTGAGACAATGATTGTGTGTTTGACAGAGCTCTCCCCGAGTCCTGTCTCAGGATCCTGCATGGAGTGGTGGTGACCCATGCAGGACATCCCCTCAAAACAGGGCAGGGAGGGGCATGGCAGGACATCCCAGCCAAGGGACACCACAGGAGCAAAGGCCCAGAGTTGGGAATCCCAAAGCCAAATGCATACGCTTGTGAGACTGGCTTTCCTTGGAGTAGAAGTTTGTGGTTATAGAATAGATGGAAATGAGATATAGAACTACTCCACATGCAATTAGTTCATAAGTGAACAATGCTAACAATGACTGTGAAGATGACAATGACGACGATGATGATAACGATGACAACGACGACAGCCTTGACTGATGCCTGTGGTCAATTTTGTAAGAATGTCAGGTTAGTACAGGTCTCCCCCTGAGTACTCTTACAGTGCCACCTATAGGTAAACTTGGGAAAGACCTGACCCTTTTAATCTTGACCCATAAACCCTGAATCTCTGTTTGATGCGTTTCCAGTGGTTGTTATTAAATATTTAGCTAAGGATTTGCAGTTGGATTTTCACCCACACCAACATGAGCACTATCATCCTGTTTAAAATCTTCCCACTTCAGAAACTTGCACCACTCCACAAGTTAATGAGCTTTTCTATACATAGTTTCTTCCAGGGTATAATTACTGGCCTGGCTTTATATTATTTTAGGATAGTGTCAGCAGCTAATTGTGGTACAGTCTGAATGCTCTGAAATGAGTTCGGCTGAGTATGAGAATAGCTCAGCAAATTTAGGGCTGTGTGTGCATCATTTTTAAAGTCTATTGTTTAGCAGGACACTGAACATGGCAGATTAATGGTGGAGTCATATTCAAAGGGAAAATGTGGAGTCTGACCTGTGTCACATCTGCTCATTCCTTGGTACCTACTTGCCATGCTCAACTACCATTGGACTTTGAGTTGGCCTAAGTGTGCAGGGAAGCCTTGGGTCCTGACATTGCTAAGGCCCTATAACTGCTGTAGGCTCTTGTAGGGGAGAAAGCGTTCATTCCTCGCCTCTCCATTCCTCTGGAGGCAAAAATCTAGGAAGAATACTTCTGGCTTCTTTTGTCTTTCTTACATACTATTTCCTTACATACAAGAGTATGGGAGTAGAGTATCTGATGCATGAGTTTAGGAAAAAGAATGAACATTACTGACTCGACTCAGCCACTTTCCTTCACTCTTTCCATATATTCCCTTCTCTTGCTGTCCTTCTCTGGTAAGCAGCTTCCTAAATGGCTCCCAATGATGCCCCCTCTTGGAATTCACTCCCTTGTACAATCCTCTCCCTTGTATAACCAGTGGCTTGGTTCTAGTGAAAGGAATATGACACAAGTGATGGGCTAGCACTTCTAAGATGAGATTATAAAAACCTACAACCACCACCTTACTTAGACTCTTCCTCACTTTCAATGAAGCAAGTTGCTGTGTTGGAGAGGTCCATGAGTCAAGGAACCAAGGGTGGCCTCTGGCCAACAGCCAGCATGAAACTGATGCTTCCTGCCGACAACCACATGAGTGACCTTGAGAGGGGATCCTTCCTCAGTTGAGCCTTGAGATAACTAGAGGCCTGACCAACACTATGCTTGCAGCCTGTGAGATCCTGAAGCAGAGGACCTGGCTAAGCCTCCCCAGATTCCTGACCCACAGAATCTGTGACATAATAAATGTGTGTTAAACGACTACATTGTAGGATAACTTTTTACACAGCAATTGTTAACTAATATTTGGCTTTCTTATCATTGGTGAAAGCCTTTTGGATAACTTACATAAAAACAGAGAACAGTCTGACTCACACAAATTTAAGATGGTTTATGAACACATATCATCCACCCCACGATGCTAGGCAGGCAGTGGCCTGGTTTAAACCTAACTGAAAAAAAGAAAATGTTCATGCAGATTTCCGATTCCAGTATTTCAATATCTTCTCTCCAGTCCTTTCTGAATACTGTCTGCTTCTGTCACATGGAAAAACATATTCCAATACAAGAGTATGAGGCAGGTGGAGGGGGAGCAAAAGATGCTTAACATCCCTCTAATACCCACAAATCATCCCTCCATCCCTGGCTTTCCAGAATTATGTTTACTTATTCAACGTTTAGTAAGCACTTACTATTCTGGCACTATCCTGATTACGGAGATACAGCAGTATCACTGGAAATACATCACTGCGTCATATCATACTTTCTATAACAAAAGAAGTAAAGCCCCCGCCTTCACAAAAGTCATATTTTAGTGAAGGGGGCGAAAAGCAAAGAAACAAAAATATAATTTCAGGTAGTGAGAAGTGCCACGACTAAAAGTAAAATGAAGTAAGAAGGCTAGCAAATGGCAGAATGGCATTGGGAGGAGGAGCAGGTGGTCCAAGAAGGCATCTCTTCTAGGGAAATATGTTAGCAGTGATCTGAAAGAAATAAGAGAGCAACCCTTGAGGAAATCTGACTGAAGAATATTCTAGTCTGACGAAAAAGCAAGTGCAGAAAGTCTGAGGCAGGAGCAAACTTAGAATGCCAAGAAATAGCAAGAAAACCAGCATAGCTAGAGCAGAATGAGCAGTTGGACGTGCGGCTGAGGTTGGAGAGGTAGGAAAGGGCTTCACTGGCCATCTTAAGGGTTTAGTTTTATTTGAGCATGATGGAAAGGCTGTAGAGAGTTTGGGTTTAGATGATTCCAAATTACCTTTCGTATATGGAGGGAAAGGGGTTCCTAACAATCTAAGATACCTCTCGTAGAAGGATAAATTGATATAGAGACTTTGGTAGGCTCTTAAAAAGTTGAAAATGTGTGTACTCTACCACCTGGCAATTCCATTTCCCGTATATAACATAGAGAAGCCACAACAAATGCATGAGGAAACATGTATAAGGATGTTCGTTGAAGTATTGTTTATCATAGCATGACTATTGAAGTAATGAGGAAATTGATGAATAAAATAAGATACATTCACTGTACAACTGTTAAAAAAATGAACTAAAAAAAGATGTGTGTGAACATGGACATGTCTGAAAAACCATTTTGAGTGGAAAAATCAGTATATAGATGAATATGTATGACATCATTTATATAAATTGAAAGCAATAAGCCACTCACAAAACAGTATTATATATTGGTTGTAGATACATAAATACATGAAAAGAAAATAAAGAATTAATTGAATGGATGCCTACAAAACTCATGATAGCGGTAGTGGGAACAAGAATGGGGCATGAGGCCAAATGTCACTTAAGGTTTATTATCTGTAATATTTCATTTTGTTACAAAAACAAAATGACGAATATAACAAAAATATTCTACGTTAATTCCAAGTGGTTAGAAATGAGTGCTTTTTATACTATTCTTTCCACCTTTCTATCCATGTGGAAATAGCTCAGCTATTCCATAGCAATTAGAGCAAAAGGAAAGTCATTTTGCATATTTATGGTCATATGAGATTATTTTGCCTTGAGGAGATAAAAATCAGATCTCTTTTTCAGACTCAAGAAGAAGATTAAAATATTTCTCTGCCTTTTTGTGGGTAAAACAGCCATACAAGGCCTTTGTGGCTTTGGGTCTTTGCAATCTCCTCCATTAACACTCTTCAACAACCTCAGGGCCAGGGTCAATATTCCTTTCATTATTTCATGTGAAGGAATCTGTTCACACAGTCGTTAAACCTACATCCAATCAATTAATTTAAAAGGAAAAAAAACTCTCCATCCCTGGGATGTGGTCCATGGACTGAGATATCCTGGGTGCAGAGAAAGAGAAAATTTAAACCAAAATATAGATTTAAGCTTTTAATCCATAGATTTCATTCAGCTAGGGGGCCTAGATCAAAGCCAGTCTCATTAGTTGCGAAGACCAGAAATAAACAAATTTAATTACATTTTCATCACAAAGCAATTACCAGGTACATTTTGCTGATGCCTGAGGGTGAGGTGTGGGGAGGAGGAGGCGGGTCCATTTCTCCCTCCTAACAGGCATTTCGGCAACACTTAGAATTCATTTTTCTAGAGCCTTCTGAACACTTACAGCTTCAACTTACAAATCTAACCTCACATTCCCTTAGTTTACCTGAGCCACATTTCTATCAGATCTTAAATTCTTTATGCTAAGATTTCACCCTCCAGGCTGCCTTCCAGGAGCAAATTGATCTCCATCACCGCAGCTTTAAACTCTTTGCTTCAGTCTCAGCAAAAAAAAAAAAAAAAGTTTCCCTCCTCTCTGCCACAAATGAGATGTTTACTCCTAACACTCAAATATGAGAAACTTGACATTTATCTCTTTTTCTAAGACAGGTGAATCACTTTGAGTCCCACCTGGCCCACCCCCTCGAGGATGGTGATCCTGGTCAGGAGAGCATCTCTCCCATTTTTCGTGGAACTGTCTAAGAATCCCGGCGCCAGAAAACCAGGAGGGGGACGAGGTCCAAGGCTTTTGCTCCGTTGCTGGGGCTCTCTCTGGGCTTCTGCCCAGTTTTCTTGACGCGAAGTCCCATGTCAGACAGACGCAGAGGTCTCCCTCAGCGGCTCACCCTGTGGAGCGCAGGATCCTCCCCGGAGCCCCTGGCTGCTGCCGGTGTTGACACAGGCAGATGCTTCCTGCAGTGAGGCCCATTTTAAAAGGCACCAGCAGGTGCGCTTCTCCATGAAAGAATCCTGCGAGGCGTCTCCTATAGTGCAGGCTTCCACCCAGACTCACCGCCTCCTCTTCCATCTCTATTCCTTTAGGGTGAGGGGCAGAGCTTTGCTTCTCATGCCTTTTGAGACGAAGGAAAAACAACATGGATGATCAAATTACACCCCAAAATTGAACTTTATTTTTCAAATGTATTAACTCTTTTTTCCAGACTTCCATACCAAAAGTGATAAACAGATATAGAATGTTGAACTGTACGCATAAATAAACCTAATTTTTTAATAAGACATATTTTACAGATTTTAACATGTTTATATCTAGCCTTGCTTTCTTCCTGTTTATGACTGCAACTGCCAGCTTTGCCTATCATCCTCGTCTATCTCCCCCAAAACAAGCCAAAGTGCCACCCTCACGAGGCTTTCCTGGAATATGCTAGATTGTATTACTATTTAAGGAAATCATTACCAAACGTCAGTGCTTTATCATAAACATAAGTAACTTGTAGCATGCCTGACGGATACATGGCGGCGGCGAACTCAATTCTACCGCATTTCTGCTTCAACATTATTTCACCCTTTCCCCATCCCATAAGCTCAGCCCCAAACCTGTTTCTCGTTCCGCGTTCCCCTTTGCCGCTACCCGCCTCCACTTCCTGCTGGACTGGAGTCCTGTCCTTTCTCCGGCCTTCTCTAAAATGCCAGTCTGAGCAAGTCACTCTCTCGTGGCTGCTTTCTGCCTTTAGAATAAAATGCACGATGCAGCCCCATTCCGGGAATGTGGTAGGAGGTGCCTGCCTCCCCCTCTCCCCTCCCCAACACCCCAAGCTCCAACCAGCAAAGATCCCGCTAAAGGCCCTCTACCGTCTCACAGTGTCCATCCGCCCCAGGCTATTGATTCTGCCTGGAATACCACTTCCTCTACCTGCGCTTTCCTCTTCTCTCCCTGACCCCCAGCCTCGCCTTTGCTAATTGTGTTAATGTAGGTGGGCTCTCAAGCCAAACAGCTTGGGTTCAAGCCCACCTATACCTTGGTGGGACCTTGAGCAAGACACAATTTCTCTGTCTTAGCGTCCTTACTGTAAAATGGAGATAATATGCTAATAACATGTTAATTTAATTAAAATAATTAATTGATTAGGAATAATAATAGCACCTATTCATAGGGTGGTGATACAGATTAAATTAGGCAATACTAATAAGTGCTCGGCGCAGTGGCCGGCGCAGGAAAAAACCCTAAGAGCTCAGCTCTAGCAGCATCTCCGGGGAGTCTCCCCTCACTCTCCGAGTTGGCCTCCGCCATCTCATCTCACTGTGCTGTGATGTTTGCTTAAAGGTTACACGCTGGGTTCCCTCAGGTCAGTGATTTCGTTGTCAGTAGCCCTGTGCCCATCGCAGCTCATATTACAGTGAAAACAGCACAGATCTTGGACTTCCACCAAACCAAGGTTTTCCAACACCGACTGCACATGAGAATCACCTGGGGAGTTTTTAATACGCTGCCTGGGCCCCGAGCCAGACCGCTTATATCAAGATCTCAGAGGATGGGGCTCAGATTTCAGTATTTTTTCAAACCTTCCCCAGGTGACAGTCACGTTCAGCCAGGATTAAGAACCACCGACCTAAACCCAGGTTTAAATCTTAACTCTTCCACTTACCAGCTCTATGACCCTGGGCAAGTTGCTAAAACACCCTGAGTCTGTTACCATGTCTGTAAGAGGTGGATAAAAATGTCTAACTGCAATAGTCACATTCAGGCTGTGTCCCTACCGCCCCCATCCCCTTCACAAATACCCGAATAGACACAGCCACCAAGTTTGCTCTCTCACAGGCCGAGTCCCCTCCACAAGTCAGCCGTAGACACAAAGAGGTCAGGGTATTTGTTTTCCTGGCTTCCACCCTGCTGTGTTGTCACGGATGTTTTGGGTCCTCCACTAAAGGCCCAAACTCCTGTTGGTCAGTCCTCTCCTACAGATAAAGCCATTTTCCCCCTATTCTGGCAACCGTGCCCTTCCCCTGCCTCTTCCGGTGTAGGCCTGGCTGGCTTCTCACCCTTTCCATCCACCCGGCCCTCAGTACGCTCTGTTGGTTCTCCTAACTCTGCCCACGCATTTATAAGTAATCCCTTTATTAAAATTTCCCATAAACCCCTTTGAATTTGCCATCTGTAATCCTGCTGCGATTACGATAGGGAACCAATTGCACTAAAGAGAGACAAGAAACAGAAGAGAAAAAGAGTGGAACATAATGGTTAAATATTTAGAAAAAGTATAAACAAACAAAACACCCCGCTAAACCCCAACTTTACTTGAAAAATATTCCCATGGAGCCCTGAAAAGTACTCTGAATATCTATGGTTCACTATATGGAAAAAAAAAAATACAACAAACTGAATTATATTCCAAGTTTTTCTGAGACTGTCTCAGATCATTTTTTTCTAGTTCATTATGTTCGTTCCTTCACAGCTTCTTGTTGTTTTCATATTGGCAGAAATCATCTAACAGGATTGCTGTAAGGATTAAATGAGATACTCCATGAAAAAATCTACCTCGTGGAAATAGTGGCGTGGAGCCGGCTCAGACTCTGGTGCCAAAGCGGACCTAGACTTCAATCCTACTCCCGGTTCTATAACTAGGACAAATTGCTATTGCCTCTGAAAACGGGGTATGGGTTCTTGTCTCACTGGGTTGTTGTAAGATGCTACATAGTAATCATTATAATAGTTAATGTTTCTGAGCATCTTTATATGTCAGGCAATATGATGAGGACTTGATATGCATTATCTCATTTAATTCCTTAAAAAACCCTAGGAAGTAAGTGCTATTTGTAATCCTTGTAATTAGGAAACTGAGGATCTGGGAGGTGAAGTAATTTGCCCAAAGTCAAATAGCTAGTAAATAACAGCATTAGGCAATAATGGGTGATGTAAGGTGCCTGGAGTGCATATTAGGTACATATTAATGATATCCCCTGATATTTTGATAATGATTAATTTTCCTCTCAAAAAACAAAATAAGATGAGTTCAGGATAATCTAATGAAGTTTCTAAGCTAACTAATTGCACCACTTGTTTCTTACCCCAGTAGTTTAGGATTCAAAGTTTTTCTGTCTGAAACTTAAAAATGGGTATAATGCCCAGTATTTCCACCCTTATGAATTTTCTCAAGAGAAATGTATCCACAAAAAGATGTATACAAGAATATTCATAGCAGCCTTGTTCTTAATAGTCTAAAACTGGAAACTACCCAAATGTCCATCAACACAAAAATGGCAAAATGAATTGTAGTATATCTATGCAAGGAAATACTACTCAGCAATAAAAAGAATAAACTACTGATACTTACAACATGGATGGATCTCAAAAATATTACACTGAGCGAAAGAAGCCAGACTGAGAATGCTCCTCCCTCCTCCCATCCAACAAGAGAGAGTGAGGGGCTTGCTGGTACTCTCTTAAAAGCACACAAAGAATTTTTCCTAGAAGCAACATGCTCTTTGCATCTCTTTGGCCAGAGTTGGGTCATGAACCAATTCACTGGTCGGGAGAATTTGATTATTCTTATAGTGATCAGGCACACACCTGAACTAAGGATAATCTCCCAAAATACACTGCTGCCACTCAAAGCGGAGGAATAGACTGTGGAAAGGCAGCCGTGATGTCCACTAAGATAGCTGTAGGGATAAGACTGGAGAGGAAGGATTAACCCAGATGATGGAGAACCCTTAATACTAGACTGAGGAGTTTGAATTTAAAATAATTAATAGGGAGCAAGAAAAAATCTAATGAAAATTATGGTTGTAGTATTGAGAAAAGGGCATTGGATTTGATGTCACAGTTTCTAAGCCAGGTTCTGCTGCCTCTTAACTGTAAGAGCTTTGACAAGTCTCTTGACACCTCAAGGTCACCATTCCTTATCAGTAAAGTGAGAATAATAATGAGTAATTCCAAATATATTGTTACGTTATTAGAATTGTAGAATGATATATTCTTTTTCATTCATTCAATCTGTATTTATTGAGAATTTATTAAACGCTTGCAATAAAATGTAATAATATAATAATAAAACACAAGAATAAAAGATGCTAAGAATATGAGCCCATTCAATAAGCCATTGTTAAGCTCCTTACTATTGGCATTATTCTCTGAAAGTCATTTCTGACTGTGCAACTCTACTTTCATTAAATTGAAAGCCAGCAATCCAAGACTTAAGCATACTTGAAAGGGGCATTTACTCCTTCCTTCATTCACTTAACAAACATATTATAGGGGCGTATAAAACTTTGTTCTATCATTATTTAATCCTGCTTCTTGCTTTCACAGTGTGCCTGGATTTAATTATGCAGACAGCTTGACCCCCATTCTCTTAGCAGAAACGGTATGCAGAGCAGGCCACCAGCCCTCTTTAGTCTTTCTCTTTTTCCCAGATGACTTAGAATGTCTCAATTAGGTCCCTGGAAACTGAAGGGAATCACATTTGTTCTTTGCTATTTTCAGAATCTCTTTTAGGAAAGAAAATTTGAATGGCAAGCTTGTGTAGTTTTTCTTTAGGATACTATGCTCTTCCAAAGTCAAGATTATAATTAAACAGAATCTAGCTATTTATTTTTGATGCATATTTTTTTAAGGTAATGAAAACATTAATAATATAAAATAGGCCAACAGAACTAAAACCAAACATACCTCTCGTGTTAATAAATGTAGGTGCGTTAGTCTCACCTAATAACAACAATAAAAGGACTCATTGAATTACTGAGCAAAACCCAACTATCTGCTCTATAAGAAACATATCTAAAACAAAGTAAAGCAAAAACTTTGCAACATAAAGATGGGCAGTTACACCAATCTAATGTCAATCAATAAAGCCTACATCCATGTAAAAAGTATGTGCTGCTACTTGTATCAAAAGATAAGAAGATGCTATCCAGATAAATATATGCATAGTTACCTGTTTTACATCTTGGATTTTTGTATTTGCTTTTTGTAATAATTGGAAAACTTGATGTTTTTGTTCTAATGGTCACATTCAGAATTATAATTTTGATTTTTTCATTATTGTGTATTTTTCTATTCTTTCTATAATTGTTAGTACCTAATAGATGGGCATGGTACAAAATTCAAAACATACAGAGTATACAGTAAAAAATATGTCTTTCTCCTATCTTCCCAGGCACCCATTTCTCAATCCTAGAGGGAATTATTGTTACAGCATTCTTTATAGCCATAATCCTATACAACTTATTTGTCTATTTTTAGACAGTGTCAATTACTCCCATTATGAACAATAGTAAAATTAATATATTTCTTTTTTCTTCCATAGCCCCACCATCACCTTAGTTTTGTTAATTATATATTTTTTCTTAGTATTTACCCTTATCCTTAAACATATCTATGTATTTTGGGCGGGGGCATGCTTTTTTTTTTTTTTTTTTGAGGAAGATTAGCCCTGAGCTAACTTCTGTTAGTCAATCCTCCTCTTTTTGCTGAGGAAGACTAGTCCTGAGCTAACATCCGTGCCCATCTTCCTCTACTTTATATGTGGAATGCCTGCCACAGCGTGGTTTGACAAGCAGTGCCATGTCCACACCAGGGATCCGAACCGGCGAACCCTGGGCCGCAGAGAAGCCGAACGTACGAACTTAACCGCTGCGCCACCAGGCTGGCCCCAATATCTATGTATTGACATACCAGATTTCAATGATTTCTTGTACCTCTATCATTAAACGTTGAAATTGCAGTACTTAGATCACCTCATACCTTCTCACAACCTCACCCTCCCAAATATTGATAGCTACATCATTTCTACATTGTCAAAATGTATAGCTTTTATTTTTCATTCCTCAACCATTAAATGAGATCTGTTTTAGTCTTAACCCTGCTAGTAGGATTCGTGTTGAGACTGTAATTTTTCCACAGAGCTTCTATTTGGCTGAAGCTTGTATTACAGTGGTTTCTTTAAGAAGGGCTCATAGAAGCTATCTGCATTCTTGATTATTCAAGAATATTTGTATGTTGGCTTTATATTTGAACGTTGTAGCTAGGTAAAAATGCTTGAGTCACACTTTTCTTTCTCTAGGCTTTATGGACAAAGCTCCATTGTCTTCTAACATTGAGTGTTCTGTAGAATAATCAGAGGCCAGCCTGGTATTTTCCGCCTTATAAGTGTCTTAAGTCCCATTCCCAAAATGCCAGAGATTCTCGCTTCATCTTTGTAGACTAGTGACTTCACTAAGATGTGTATTGCTGTCGATCAGTCTGTCAAATTTTTCTTGGATAAATGGATCCTTTCCAACTGCAAATTCAAGTTTTCTACATCTACTAAATAAATAAATATCTGGAATGTTTTGTTTCTCCTTTTCTGGGACCGCTGAACATTCAAATCTTCTTTTACTCTTGGAAATATTTCTCAAGTATACCTTTAAATATTTTTCCAGTCCTCTTTTTTCAATTTTCTTTTTCACATAACCACTTATGCATACATTAGCTATCCTTTGTCTTTCGTAGCTCTCAATTTCTCTCTAATCCTTCTTAAACTTGCTCATTTATATTACATTTTGTTTGCTTTTCTCAATGTTATCCAGACACTCCTCTGAGCTGCTTTAGTGAGACTTTTATTTCTATAATAGTAAATATTTGTTTTCCTCCTTTCCTGAAATCTGTTAGTTTACATTTCGTCTCCTTCTGTTGACTTACTATATTTTTCCTGAATATCCTATATTTCTTCTTTGAGCTCTTGTTTTATACACACAATTGAATCAAGGATTAATTCTTTTGATTTTCAGTTGTTTAATAGTGCGTATGTTTGGCCACAATTTTCAATTGTTTTAAGGTAATAATTTCTGAATGAGTATTTTTTTTTTGTCTGCCATTTGTTTTCCTTCTTTCCTCATTTCTTCTTATAGGATCTTTGTTTGGTTACAACTATCATTTGTCACAGTTTGTTATAGGTTACAAGTTACAAATTACTCCTTTTAGTATTAGCCATCATTGAATGATCAGTTCTTTTTACACCAAATAATTGCAGAAGTTTTATGGGAGAGGGATGAAACTTCCAGAGTATCTGGATCCCAATTAGGTTCCTCTGACACAGGGCTTTGCGTGAGTGAGGTGTTTTATTGGTTGGTTGGTTGGTGGGGTGGTTGTTGTTTGGTGGTTGTTTTGTTCTGTTATTTTGGTGTCTACTTTTCCCCAGGCAATCCAGACTGTTAACTTCTGTGCTGCCCACAGTCCAGAGTCTCTCATCTCCACTTCTCTTCATGGGCAAACTGCTTCTAGCAAATATGGGGGGTCCGTGTGTTTCCCTTTGTTCCAAATTAGCTATTATTGGTTTTGCTCTGATGACATTTTGAGAGATTTGCACTCCAGCCACTCTCTGTTAACATCCAAGCCCATGCATTACCTTCACTGAATTTGGCCACCCTACTTCATACATTGTGGTTCAGCATTACAGCTGTCTCCTAGTTTATTCTAATATGGATTCTCTTTTCTATTTATTTTTGTTTCCAGGTATTTTTAGAGAGGAGACTGGAGAAAAACTCTCTTACTATGTCATTTTAAACACAGGTATCTCATTATCTTTATAAAACACAGAATGATTGTTGATTTTTTATTATTGCATAAAAATAGAACGTAAAACCTTGCATATCTTCAAGATGTTTCATAATCAGGCCCCAGCCTATTGCTAGACTTCATCTTCTGTGCCTTTCCCCCAGTAATTTTGCTCAAGACAATTTTATACAAAATCATCCACAGCAAATGTGTTTTCTTCTCCTGAAATTCATAATATATAAAAATTATTAAAGGATGCTAATCATACTTGATAAATATTATCAAAATAAAAACAGAATTTAGGTATAAGAGAGAAAAGAGTGTATTAAAGGGTCATCAGAGAAGTCACAGACAGAATATTTGACAAAAGAAAGCAAGTTCTTGCCCAAAGACATTGGGATACATAAATGAGAAAGTCCTAGATTTTACATAAAAAACTAAATTCTCCCCTCCTGAAAATTCCCATATTAATCTTGAGATCCTTTTTTTTAAAGGAAATGTTTGTATTGAGTTATATCCACATACAGCTAAGTACATAAATGGCAAGTTTACAGCTCAATGAGTTATCACAAAATGAACCCACATTTGTCATCCCCACCCATATCAAGGAATAGAACATGACCAGCCTCCCAGAAGCCCTACATGGGCCATTTTCCAGTCATTACTCACTCTTTCACTGCAAAGGTCCAATATCATAACTGCTAATCATACAATGTGATTTCTTTTGAGCTTAACATTATTTTTGTATGATTTACCCCGAGGTTGTTTATAGAAGTAGTTTTTTTCATTTTCTTTCTGCATAGCGTTCTATTGTATGACTATATCACAATTGATTTAGCCATTCTGTGATGGATTATTTGAATGCTACCAGTTTGGGATTGTTACAAATATGCTGCTATATACGTTATTTTCCATGTCTTTTGGTGATTGTATGTGCGCATTTCTATTGTGTATACCTGGGAGCAGAGCTACTGAATAATAAAGTATATATGCCCAACTTTTAGTACTTCAGTTTTCCAAAATAGTTGTACTGGGAGGCTCTTCTGGAAGGATTTTATGCCTGTGGTGAATTTGCATCAAGAAATTATATATCAGTTACTGTTGTCACCATAACAAACCACACCAAAATGTAGAGGCTGAACACAGCTATTTTGCTGTTGTTATTTATGATTCTGTAGGCCAGTCATTTGGATGGCTAAACCAATCAGGTTTTCTGCTAGAGTCACTCATGTGGCTGCAGTTATCCAGCAGCTTAACTATGGTCAATGGGATAAAATGTCCTCCTTTATGTCTTGGCCGAGCCACATGTCTCCAGCAGGCCAACAAGGACTTTTCATGTAGGGCAGCGTTCCAAAAGGATGAGAGCTGAAGCTGTAATACTGCCCAAGTCCTAGGCTAGGAAGCCACACGACATCAGTTCTGCCACATTCCATAAGCCAAAACAAATCATAAGACCAGTCCACATTCAAGAGGGGAACAATAAACTCCACTTCTTGTTGGGAAAGCCGGTAAAATATTATGCCCATTTTTTTTCAAGCTACCATCATCTTCCACCTGACGGCAATTGTTTATTTTCCTCTCGTATGCAAAATATGCTCACCCCCACCCCAGGAATCCCACATGTCTCATCCAATTATGACATCATACTCAAAGTCTAAGATCTCTTCATCTATATCAGGTCCAAATGAGGCTCCCTGGGTATCCTCAGGTACAGCGCCTCTCAATCTGGATACCTACACATAAGAAGCCAAGTTTTCTGCCCCCACACACCCAGAATGTTAGTAAGACGCAATAACCACAGTAGATACTCCTACACAAGAGGGGAGCTTGAGAGGTACCTAGAAATCACTGTTCCATGGCAATTCTGAAATACAGCCAGACACCTATTGGCAGGTTCCCCTAAACCAGAAGTAGAGAAAGTTTCTTGATTAGGGTCCATTGCCGCTCCCTCGGTGTGGAATCATCCAGTCTATTTCTCTAGCAGCCTCTGGGCTCTACTCTTTGGGTTCTTGGCCCAGCCCTCTGAGACAACTTTTTCTTTCTGTTAGAAATAGCCCATTTTGCGGCTGAGTAGCTTTCTCAGTCTGCCTCCTGCCTTTAAAGAGTAGGGAGCTCAGAAGTCATTTTTTCATTTTGAACTATATCTGTTCCTTTTAGTCTAAGCTGTCAATGCTTTTGCCAGCAACACGTTCTTTAAAATTTTGTGGATTTCCTACAACTCTGAATCAGGTCTACTCATGGGGCAAAAGTCACCTTTACAGTTCATTTTTGAGACAGATCTCTTTCTACTTTGGCTCATAAGTCAGACAGCAGTGGGACAATGCTTTTCTGTCCACTGAGAGATTCTAGTTGGCACTGCCTTAAATCTTTTGATGATCTTGCGTATGACATTACAGCCATACGCTTAATTTCAACTTTGGCCTAAGGCTTCGTTTCATTTTGAGAATCTCTCATTGGCTGTGGACACTGGGAATAATAAACAATTTTTATTTTCCAGCCCAGCAAATCTTGGATCCTTTGTATTTTCTCTAAATTCTGCTTGCAAATTAAACAGATGCATTTTGACCTCATCTGTCTCTTCCTATATCTTCTCATATACATTTAGGACCAACAAACTGACATTTTTAACATTCTGCTTGGTGATTTCTTTAGCCAAATCCAAAAGTTTATTAGTAGCATTTCCTATCTTCCAAGTTATTATAGACAACAGTTTTGCAAATTGTTATGCTGCCGCTTATGCCACTAGCCATTCACCAAGATTGCTGGAGGAATTTCCTCACTGCTTTTCCAATCTCTGCTAATAGTCGGTTTGCCACTAACCCAGCCTTCACTAAAGCTTTCCTCATTACTGCTCTTTTTCTGGGACAGGATTGTTTATTCAGATGGTAAACTTGAAAGATGAGGTAATATCTCTCTGGGGACAAGCTGCAGCTTGCTTACTACTTGCTCTAAAAGTGGTGGATTCCCCAAGGTCAGTGTTTCTCAGCTGCATCTCAAACCCACTGTGTGGATAGCATTCATCCGGGCCATATTGCATCGGCCCCATAAGACTTACGGGCAAAGAGAACCAAAGCAAATGTGCTGATACTCATGCTGCTTGCTCTGCCATGGCTAATAAAGTCCTTTATCTTAGCCCCAGGAATCTTTGTCTATTGCCAGCACTCATGAAACAGCAACAGCTCACTTATTAGCTTGTAAGTAGGGAAAAATCAAATCCCAGATCTAACGGTCTCCATCTCCAGAAGGCATTCTCAGTTTAATCTTCAATAAACCTTGAGTTAAGATTACCAAAATCTGGCCATGACCTGAAAATCTCACTTTCCAAAGATAAAATTGGGGGCAAAATTTTTTTTCAAAACTCAGAACTATATCAGAATTCAGAAATTGAAGCAAATTCTATTGACATCTCTGGGCTCATGTTACTGCATGTTTCCAAGCCTAGCTTCAGATCAAGTGAAATATTACAACATTGTTGAAAATGGTGTATTCTCTTCAAGAAAATTTTATCTTTTGAGCCATTTATCAATCTAGTAACAGAAAAATTTCAACAACTGGCCAACTTCAATGGTTTACATAATTTTTTTTTAAAGATTTTATTTTTACTGCTTCTTCCCAAAGCCCCCCGGTACATAGTTGTATATTTTTAGTTGTGAGTCATTCTAGTTGTGGCATGTGGGATGCCGCCTCAGCATGGCTTGACAAGCGGTGCCATGTCCGCGCCCAGGATCGGAGCCGGCGAAACCCTGGGCCACCTAAGCAGAACGCGCAAACTTAATCACTCGGCCACAGGGCCGGCCCAGGTTTACATAATTTCTAAATAAATGTAGTAATCTTTAACTCTGTGACTCCCAACTCTATCTATCTGACAAAATAACAAGTCAAAGGAAGAGGGGGGATATTAGAAGTAAAAAAAGGATAAATAACATTCATGCAAGAAAGACAAATACCATGTGATCTTATATGTGGAATCTAAAAACGTCAAATTCATAGAAACAGAAAGTAAACTTGTAGTGCCAAGGGCTAGGGGGGTAGGGGAAATGAGGTGATGTTGTTCAAAGGGTACAAACTTCCAGTTATAAGTTCTAGGGATCTAATGTATGGCACAATGACTGTAGTTAACAATACTGTATTGTATACTTGAAAGTTGCTAAGAGGGTAGATCCTAAGTGTTTTCACCACAAGAAAAAAAGATGTTTACTATGTGAGGTGATGGATGTGTTAACTAACCTTATTGTGGTAATCATTTCACAATATACAGTCATGTGTCACTTAATGAGTGGGATACTTTCTGAGAAATGCACCATTAGGCGATTTCGTCCTGTGCAAACACCAGAGAGTGCACTTATACAAGCCTAGATGCTACAGCCTACTACACACCCAGGCTCTATGTTACTAATCTTATGGGACCACCATCATATATGTGGTCCCTCACCCACCAAAATGTCTTGGTGTGGCGCATGACTATATATATCTATATATCTATATATATCAGATCATCACAGTGCACACCTTAAACTCACACAATGCTATATGTCAACTGTATCTCAATAAAGCTGGGGAAAAAACCATTCAGACAGCACCTACTATATGCCAAGGAACTGTAAAAAGTGCTTTGCTGATGTTTATGTGAAACGTCATTGTAACTGTTGTTTTTGTTGTTTTAATTTTCTAAGAAATAGTACAGCTTAGTGCCTAAGAACACAGGGTCTGGAACCAGACCACCTGGGTTCACAGCTTAGCTTTCCAGTAATTAGCTCTGAAACAAGGGGTAGGTATTCAATTTCTCTATGCTTTTATTTCCTCATCTGTAAAATGGGAATATTGGCTCCTATTTCATTGGGTCGTTGTGTAATGTGACTTAAAAGGGTTAACACAGGTAAAATGCTTGTAACAGTGCTGCGTAATTTCAGTGAATAGTATCTAGGTCAAAGACAGTAGGGGAGTGAAGGGGATGAGAGAAAAAATTGTTATAACATGCAGGAGCAAGAATGACCATTTGCAGTACATTCTTAAAATTCCAAGAGACTGGGATGAAGACCTAACGTAGCTTGAATGCTCAAATTTCTGGAGAACTGTAAATTGACTGCAGAAATTTTTTTTTTTTTTTTTTTGCTTCACGCTCTTTCTAAAACATGGGAATCTAATCTCTTTGACCTGGAACTTCTAGCCTCCAGAACTATGAGACAGTACATTTCTGTTGTTCAAGCCGCCCCATCTATGCTACTTTGTCATGAATGTTCCCCTTTGCAGTACACGAAACTCTATGCCTTGCATACACGTAATGAATTTTTTTCCATGTTTGAACTATTCCATGTCAGTCTGTTTTAGAAGGAGGTTTGTTTTTTGGAGTCTGTTTTACAGAGGTGCTGTGGTCAGGTGGAAATACACAAGCTTCACACTCAGACACACCTGTTCCCTACCCTACCTGCTACTAGCCAGGTTACTCCAGTGCCTTACTCGTGGTTGTCTTATTTTTCAAAATGGATGTAGGGGAATAATATCTCAAAATATTCAACTCAGTGCTCTTCCTTTCTCCTTCTTTTCTTAATTATTGTGTTGTGAAATATGAAACAACCACAGAGCTGTGTATCGAGGATATAAACAATTCTAAAGTAACCACTACCTAAGTCAGAAGAGAGAACATTGCCCTGCTCCAGGGATGTTCAACATCGCTAACCACTGAGGAAATGCAAATTAGGGCCGTGATGGTCTATCGCTACACACCTATCAAAATAGCGCAAACTAGAAATGGCACCAAGACCAAATGCTGGCAAGGATTCAGAGAAAGTGAATTCTCAGACAATGCTGGTGGGAATGTAAAATGGTACAACAACTCTGGAAAACACTTTGGTAGTTTCTTATAAAACTAAACACACAATTACCAGACAAGCCAGCAATTGCACTCCTGGGCGTTCTCTCAGAAAAGTGAAAACTTATGTCCACACAAAAATCTGTGCACAAATGTTCAAAGCAGCTTTCTTTGTAATAGCAAACAACTGGAAACAACTAAAATGTCCTTGAACAGATGAATGGCCCAACAAACTGTGGTACATCTATAAAGTGAAATACTACCAAGCAATAAAAAGTAACAAGCTATTCACATGCACAACAATGTGGGTAGATCTCAAGGGCATTATACTGATTGAAAAAAGCCAATCTCAAAAGATCTCATATTGTACAATTCCATTTATGTAACATTCTTGAAATGATGAAATTATAGAGGTAGAAAGTAGATTCTGGTTGCCAGGGACCATGGATGGTGGGGAGAGGATGTGGGCGGTGACTATAAATGGACAGCACAGGGACATCTTTGTGGTAACAGATTAGTTCTGTATGGTGTTGGCGGTGGTGGATACTCGAAACTACACGTGTGACAAAATGCTGTAGAACTAGACGCAGGCATTGTACCAGTGTCAATTTGGACTATAATTATTTAAGATGTAACTATTGGGGAAATTTAGTGAGGGTATTCAGGACCTCCTGTACTATCTGTGCATCTTCCTGTGAATCTATAATTATTTCGAAATACTTTTTTTGAAATTCTAAAGTAGCCACCACCTAAGTCAGAAGATAGGACAGTGCCCCACTCCAGAAATCCCTCGGCCCACACACACTCCTCCCCACTCATAACCCTCCACATTGTCCCTGTGGCAATCAATTCTTGCTTTTTGCCATCTACACATGCTTCCCTAAAAATATAGTATATTTTTGCCTAATTTAAACTTTATACAAATGGAAGCAATCACATGAAATCTTGAATCTGGATTTTTTCACTACACATCATGTTTGTGAATTTCATCCATAATGTTTGGCTGTAGTCCTGTATTCCATCAAACGAACATGCCACAATTTATTTGTCCATTTTATTGCAGATGACTTTTTGGGTTGTTTCTAGTTTGGGGCTATGAGGAATGCTGTCATAAACATTATTCTATCCTGGTGCACATGTGCATGTATTTTTCTAGAGAATGTGCCCAGGAAAGAAACTGCTAGGTCATGCGGTATGTTTATTTTCAACTTTACAAGAGAATAGTAAACTATTTTCCAAAGGGTTGTACCACTTTTCACTGCCATCAGCTTTGACTCTGAACAAAATTCCCAACAGAGGAATGCCTATATCATTCTGAGCAATGGTGCCATCACTGGAAAAAACATAGTCTCCCTACTTTGAAGATCAGCACTCACTTAGGTGTGTAAACTCCTGTAGGTGTTGTTCAGTTTTCTAAGTCTTATTATTATGTAATCGACGTCATGAATATTATGAGTTATTTGTCATTGCCTAATTAGCTTTAGGATTCCTAGAAATCATTAGACCCACAAAAAAATTCTATCTGGACTGCAAACTTTTCATTGTCATATTTACATTTAGCAGTTTAACATCTTCCATTACCAGGCAACAAATGACATTAGTATTTACTGAGTAAATACCAGTTACATGCATTGTTATAGGCATTGAGGTGTTACAAAAGAGAAATTAGACATGGTCCCTTGACCTCTTGTTTCTGAGATCTGACCAGAAAGATAAGACAACAGTGAAATCAATAGAAATGGGGGGAAGGGTCAACTAGAAATATGCTTAATAATATTTACAATTAACATAGACTTTTACAGGGCCAAATTTGGAAGGAAAATATTTTATTTTTTTTATGTTCTTCTTAGCTTTGCTCACAACCTTCATGATTTCATTAAGCTTTTACTTTCATGTTTGCTTCAAATTTTACTACGCTATATTCATGAAGTTTTAAGATAAGAAAACAAGACCAAAGTGAAATGGATAACAGAATTGAGGTGACATAAATTTTCTTCCAGGGAAAGAAATCTTTGAATGATAGTGTTTTTGTTTTGAATTATACATAAACTATTGTTAAAATCTTTGCATTACAATATTTGCTCATTTAATCAGTCAACAGGAGCATCTCTTAGAGGAAAGTATATAGTTTATATGATGTCAATTTTACGTAAATGAAATGTGCATTACGAGGTCATGTGACTTCTCTAAATTTTCACCATGAGTCATAAAAGCGGAAATCGTCTCCTGACTCTTAGTCTTTTGCTGTGTTCACCGATTTTAAAACTTACCTACTTGGCTATCCATTTCCAGATTCTTTTCATAACTGATTAGTTATACCTAAAATGACTTGAGAAAATATCTCTATTTTAGATGTCCGTGGTTTCTCAAAGGATATTGACATTCTTCACAGAACTTCAGAGTTGGAAGGGGTCTTTGAGGTCTAGTCCAACACTCTGACTTTACAGATGAAGAATCTGAGGCCTAGAGTGGTTAAGAAGCAACAAGAGAGGCACAAAGATGAACAACAGTGTGAAAATGGATCCTATGAGAAAAGGTTAAAGGCACTGACATTGTTTCCTCCAAACAGCTAATTTAATATAACCTCTGAGTATTAGAGGAATTAGGATTCAGGAAGTTTAATAAGGAAGTTTTTTACTGCTCTCTATCTGTACCAAAAAACCAAACAAGAGGGAATGAGTTTTAGTTAGAGTGAGCAAAAACAATGAGGCTAAATACAAAAAAAGCATTTTCTGGCAGCCAGGATAATCAAAAACTGAGATAGGAAACCTAAAGATATAATTCACATACCATACAATTCACTCATTGAAAGTGTACAATTCAATGGTTTTTAGTGTATTCATAGTTGCACAGCCATAAACATAATCCATTTTAGAACATTTTCATCAACTCAAAAAAATTCCATACCCTTAGCTGTCACTCCCTGCGCCCCCATCCCCCAGCTTTAGGCAACGGCTAATCTATTTTGTCTCTAAAGATTGGCCCATTCTGAACATTTCATTAAATGGAATCATATAATATGTGGTCTTTTGTGACAGTCTTCTTTCCTTAGCATAATGTTTTCAAAGTTCATCCACGCTGCAGCACATCAGTACTTTACTCTTTTTTATTGCCAAATAATACTCCATTGTATGGATATACCACATTTTGTTTATCCACTTGTCAGTTGATAGACATTTGAGTTGTTTCTACATTTTTGTTTTTATAAATAATGCTGCTATGAGTATTCATGTGCAAGTTCTTGTGTGGACATTATGTTTTTATTTCTCTTGGGTATATACCTAGAAGTAGAATTGCTGAGTCAAATGGTAACTCGATATTTAACTTTTCGAGGAACTGCCAGACTGTTTTCCAAGTTGGCCGCACCATTTTACATTCCCACCAGCAGTGTAAGAGGGTTCCAATTTCTCCACATTCTCACCAACATTGTTATGACTTTTTGATTATAGCCATTTGAGTGGGTAAAGTGGTATCTCACTGTGGTTTGGATTTGCATTTCTCTGATGACTGATGAGGTTGAGCATCTTTTCATGTGCTTATTGGTTGTTTGCACATCTTCTTTGGAGAAATGTCTATTCAGATCCTTTGCCCATGAAAAATTTGCTTTTGAAACGTTAAGCACAGATTCAATTCTTAAACTCTGGGTTTCTTCAGGTCTAGTCTGCTATTATATGAATTATATGAGTCCTAATCAAATGAATTCAAATTCTTTCTAGTCCTTTCTAGTTCCATGAAACTACGGTTTGAAAGAATTTTCCTGTCTTAAGTTGGATTTTCAGAGAATGGAAGCTGAAGATAAAATGCTACAAAAGGTCCCCACTTCCTGGAGAGATAAACTTTTGAGTAGAGGATATATGGAGATGCATTTCAGGAAGGTCTTTTGGCAGGAGTGATAAGTCCTGCAAAACAGACTCTCTATATTGCTGCAAAAACTGGAACAGAAAGGAGCCAGCAGGCAAATGTGCTTCATTTCCTGCGGCACTTTGAAATTATTGTCTGAAAAAATAAACCCAGTTTTTGTCTGAATTACATTATGGGATGGTCCATCTTCAACCCCAGCTATGAGCATAGCTGAGCTGTTTCACTAAACGTATGATGTAGCATGAAAATATGCACCTCAAGAAAAGCAATTCAGCAGGGTCTCACTATACACATGTTCATGAAGGGTGTAGCCACGGATAGGAAGAGCTGGCACTTTGCTCCCGGGCCTTTCCCTTTATCTTGGTAATGAGTTATTATGTCGCTTCATTTAAATGTGAACATTTAAAAACTATTTTTAAGTATTTTTTTTTAAGTCTGTAGGCTCGACATTCCCAAAATTAAGGCTAATGATGGTAGGAAGGAAATAAGTACGTATCCACTTTTGAGTAGGTAGATGTAATGTAACGTTTGAGAGTTAAGAGTGAAAAGTTATGACCACTTCTTGGGCAGCTGAAGGCACCACAGTTGATCACTTGAACACAATATGAGCTCATTGACTATTTAAGAAATAAAGACTGGAGGGGCCAGCCTGGTGGCGCAGCGGTTAAATGCGCACATTCCACTTCGGTGGCCCGGGGTTTGCCGGTTCGGATCCCGCGTGTGGACATGGCACCGCTTGTCAAGCCATGCTGTGGCAGACATCCCACATATAAAGTAGAGGAAGAAAGGCATGGATGTTAGCTCAGGGCCAGTCTTCCTCAGCAAAAAAGGAGGAGGATTGGCAGCAGATGTTAGCTCAGGGCTGATCTCCCTCAAAAAATATACATATATTAAAAAGTAAATAAATAAAGACTGTAGTTTTTCTTTTTTTGTTTTTAAACAAAAGCTATTTACATTATCTATCACTAACACACACACCTCCATCCTGAATAGTAGAATTAAAGGGAATGTTGTGAAGGCTATATGAACAGCTTGAAGGATCTGAATCTATTGTTAACTGAAGAAGGACAACATATGTAAATAATCATTAGAAGGTTTGCATTTTTAAAAGGAGAAGAAAAACAAGTCATGGAGTTTTCTGATTATCCCAGATTCTCACAGCTCATCTGTGGCAAGATAAAGGGGAATAAAAGGCAAACAGGGCCGTACAAAATATCCACCACAGTCCTCTCTATAGCTGATTTTCCAGCCCCCCTTTATCCTCCAGGATGCTTCCTACTCCACTATTCTTCCACTTGTTGTGCCTGACGATGAAGAAATCAATAACTATTCCCTGAATCCAGTCTTTGGTGTAGGTTTGGAGTACCCAAGGGTCAGCCAGGGCAGCTGACATCACCTAACAACTGATCAATATCAGAGGAGCTGGAGGAATGACTGGGGTTCATTCTTTTAATATGTTCTTCATACATCTTCCGACCACCTTATAATCATTCAATCGTTGATTCTTAACCTGCGTAATTTCTGGTTTTGGACTCTTGGTCAGATCCTTGAGCAAAAAGCCACAAGGACACCTCACTGCCATCACCTCTGTTCATGAGCCAAAATGTCAGAACAAACAACACATTGTGGAAGTGAGGACAAAGAAGCAAAGAATGGTGCTAAAGAACTTTCAGGATTTGCAGAGACCTTGAAAGTGCTTAGACCTCACATTTTACCAAGAAAAAATTACTCATTCAAAGGGGTCTGCACATGTCTTATGAAACAATTTAAAAAACCAAAAAGTTTGGTTTTAATTTCTATGAAAATTAATACACAGAATGATGAAATACTAAATGTAGCAAAACTCGGTCATCAAGGACCAGGACAATCTAGGCCAAACTTGATAAAATAATATATCATATGAGAACTACAAACCAAATGCCATAAACTTATTTATTAGGGAATTTGGCTTCCTTTTGCTTCCATATAAACGTATCTGTCTATTTAAGAGATCAGTTTCTTTTTTCAGTATTGAACAGTAGAATAGAATTGAAACCCATAGGTAAAGAAAATCCTCATATAGTTTCAAAACTGAGGTTGATGATATGCTTGTACCCAATCTTAGTAGCCCTCAACAGCGTGAGTTTTGAGTTTTGAGGTGTCAAAGGCCAGAGCTCCCTTCCCCTTCTACAGTTTTGGGTACAGTTGGGTTAGCCCATAATATATGAAATGTGTGAATGGCCTGTAATGCTTGAGTGGTGGACAGATTGAAATGTGCCAAGCGGATGGTGCTGCTCACCTGCACCGGGTCATAATTGCAGTCAGATGTTTCCATGGTGACATCTCTGAGCCATGAGGTCGGAACTGTGGGATTAATGACATCCCACAACTGGAGCAACCATAGTGCCAAGAACAGCTTTGACTACTGTAAGTAATTCCCAAACCTCAAATTTAGGTGAAAAAATTTAAGAACCTAATCCACACTGAAGGACAAATGAGGGTGATACTCGACGGAAAGTCTTTGTGTGTGAGATCCAGGAGGGCCTTTCAGCTCTCTCACCTTCTGGCGTCCCAGAGCAGTACCTAAAAGGAAGGAAAGGCCAGAAAAAAATGATTCTGAGAACTTACCAGACAGAAACCAAGAATGAAAGAGTGAAAATTCCATGATTGCTCATTGTTCCTTGATATTGTGCCCTAAATTAGCTGCAACTGCCTCCATGTACTTAAGAAAGCATCACTTGATTAGAGCTGCTCAAAAGAATGTAGACTATTGTCCTAATTTTCCAGGTAGCCATCCTGAAACAGTCCAAATAAATTTTTATTTCCTTTAGGTGGTTCCGGGGAGAAACCTTTCCAGGACCCATGTTCGGGCACAGCTGTTTTCACTGATCAGGATCCTTGCAGCACCCGAGTAAGACTATAATTATCAGACATATTTTGTTCTGCCTCTGGCCACTGCTAATTGTGTTCTTTATATCCTTTATAATGGAAAGCTCCTACTATTTTCTCCTGCAATTATGATATTCATTTCTCCATCATTCCAACTTCTATTCACCAATTAATCAAAGTCCAATCCACCAGGACTTTGTACCAGACTGTCCTGTAGAAAAAAAGTGCTTAAAAGCAGTCTGACTCTTAGGGGCTTTAATTTCTCAAGTATCTCCAAGTAAATTCTGTTTAAAATGTTTAGAGTCTCCGTCTCAGCCTCTATACATTATGGTCTTGTCCTCTCAGAGGCTGAGTAAATTTTGTCTTAATTTTCAGAGATCATTAGTCAAGTAAATGAGGGAAAGCAAAGTTCATTTTCATTGTGGAAAAATTAAATCCATCACTAAGCAGTCAAAAGACCACTTATTTCACTGACTACCTTATTTAACTGCTTCTCCTAGAACTTAATCCCCTAACTAGGTATGAAAAACCCAAAACGGCATCTGACAAAGAAAATTATTAGACATGGGAGACTTGCGAATGGCAAGCAAGGCCTTTATTCTGTAAAGTTTCATTTAGACCTTCCTTAACAGTTTTGCTCTACCGCTTTGTCACGTGTTTCTGTGGATACATGTTGGACCCTCCATAGCGCCAGTAGTGAGGATAGCTTTGTGCCAGGGCATTGTTAGCATCCTAGGAGAGTCAAACCTCTGGAGCACAGTCACGAACCCCCAAGTGAAAAATATCTGAGTGGTCAAATAATTGTCAAGCTCATGTATGGTGCTCTATGGGAAATATACTCAGTTCCCTTCTCTGCCTCTATTTCACACCATCTAATGTACTTGGTTATCTGATTTCCAAGGTGTGCAGCAAACCAGATGATGAGAGCAGCTGACAAGTAGAGACAGTTGTCATGTTATGTTGGCAGCCGTAGTAAGTGGCAGCTGACTGAGAGGGAAAGTGGGGTAAAAAAAAAACACCTTACTTCTAAAAGCCAGGCAGAGACGGAAGACCTCAAATCCCAGAGATCCAGAGCAATCTCATTTCGGGATGAGCAACCCTAAGTAGCCTCTGGAGTCATCACTCCATATCCACACAGTGTGATCATTGACTTAAAGAGCCTCCAGTGTTGGAGCTGGCAAGATACCCCAGGGATCTAGTCCAACGCTCCCAATTTACGGATGAGGAAACAGAGGCCCAGGGAAGCACTGAGAGCCCAGTTCAGGATCACAACGGGTTAGTAATGGTAGAGCAGTACCTATTATTAGCTATTATTATTATTATGAGTTAAAAATCTGATGTAAAAAATGGTTGAATATTGTTAATATTAATCTTTTAAATAACTTTGCTCTTGCATAAAATTAATTTCCATTAAGTAATCCATTCTTGGATGCTAAAATGTCACCTCTTCAGAAAGGTCTCCCCTGACCACCTTATTAAAAAGGGTACCTTTTTCACTTTCTGTCTCCTACCTTGATTTATCCATTATAATCTGTCACTTCTAAAACTTCTCCTAAAATTAACAGCTTAAATATATGATTTTCTTCTCGTTTTTAAATAGAATAGTCCTCCTCTTTCCTCAGAAGCGATTTAGCCACTATTCTCAATCTCATAACCACTAAACAGTCAATTCCTGACTGTTGGGCAGAGCCCCAGAAGAACAGGAGACTCGGTAAGCTGAGTCTAAGCAGCCTGAATCATAACATAATGGGATCCCTTTATAGTGATGGTGTTTAGATACAAATACCAACATTCCCATTTTAAGCTGAGTTCTATCAAAATTTTCTATCTGTAATTATGTTTTAGGAGAAAATATTTGGCCTGTGGTATAACTGAGTCCATGTAACACAAGCATTTTTATAACATGATTCCAATCTCATTCTTATTTCACACAGCAGATAGAACTTCAAACACATTCCTGCTTTCCCCCCTCCATATTATTTAAAATGGCAGGTGTATTATCTCTAATAATCAAGCAAAAACTTAAGCATAAATAAAACTAATTAGATAAATACTTAGGTTGAGATGGGAGAAGGACAGCATTTGACATCTTAGTGTTAGTTTCATCTAATTTCTTTAAATGACTATTTTAATTCCATATTGTTAAAGCATCCTAAGTGAGAGGTGGAGAAGTACATTAGAATGTAGGAGAGCTGAATGGTTGAAGATTAGAGAAAACAACATTTCCTTAGTACCATGTAAATACTACTTCTCTTGAAGTATAAAAAATAAAAATAATTCCCTCAAATAAAATGTTGTATAATCGACCTTTTCTTTGGCATTTGTGCCTACTTGTTCTTCCAAAGATCTTTACATTCACTGGTGAATTTCTAGGTATTAAAGAAATCCTCGCAACCAGAGATCAAAAGGGAATTCGAATTTAAGGTGACTAATGGTCAATGCATTATCACAGTTCCCTCTTCTGATTATTTTTGCATTATGTGTGAATTATAAACCTCCCCTGCCTGACCTTTAAGTGTTGGGATGTCCAAGAGCTGAGAGACATCCTCTTCTCTTTTCACCAGCGATCTCACTCACTTCCACAGCTTTAAATGCCATGAATGTGATGACTTAAATTGATATTCCCAGTCCTACCCTCTTCCTGAACTCCTGGCCCCTCTGTCCAACTGCTTGCTGGACATCGCCATTTGGTTGTCTACTAGGCATCTCAAACTTACCACGAATGAAACCCAACTCTTGTTTTCTTCTCTCCAGACCTTACCCCAAACACATCCTCACCTTCATAGCATCTTCATTGCTCAGACTCAAAACCTAGGCATCCTTGATTTCTCATTGCGCCCCCATTAGAGGAGGACCCACCATGAGGCTCATGAAGCTTAAGCTGCCAGGCCTTTCTCCTGCACAGAACCCTTCCAAGGTTCATTTCCAACTCATTTTGTGTTTAGTTTTTTATTTTTCTTACAAAGGAGCCTGTATAAGTTTCAGGTCCCACAAAACTTGGATCTGCCTCTGGACCCTGCATCCTGCTCTATTTCCGAAAGAAAAATATCTAAATCAGACCACTTGGGACACTGTCAATCGCTGTAGTCCACGCCACCACCTTCTCTGACCTGGAGTACTACCATGACCTCCTAATGCTCCCCCAGCTTCCTCACTTTCCTCCTACAGTCTATTTCCACTTTTTTGTTGGTTTGTTTTTGAGGAAGATTAGCCCTGAGCTAACATCTGCCGCCAATCCTCCTCTTTTTGCTGAGGAAGACTGGCCCTGAGCTAACATCCGTGCCCATCTTCCTCTACTTTATACATGGGACTCCCGCCACAGCATGGCTTGACAATCGGTGTGTAGTTCCGCACCTGGGATCCTAACCGGTGAACCCTGGGTCACTGAAACAGAATGAGCAAACTTAACCCCTGCGCCACCAGGCTGGCCCCTAGTCTATTTTCTAAGTAGCAGCCTGAATGACCTTTTAAAACTGTTTAAACGTTAAATGAGCTGTTAAAACTGGTCATATCCCTTACTTATCCCCCAACACTTCCCATCCACTTAGAATAAGTCACACTATTGAACTGACACAACACCCTGGGCCATCTGGCCCCTGCTTACCCTCCGCCCCTTCCCTCACAGCTTAGCCCCCGGCTATACCCTTCTTTCCTCATGGGAATACACCAGATTCAGTTTGGCCTTGGGGCTTTTGTATTCACTGTTTCCTCTGCGTGGGGGAATTTCCCCCATTTTGTCACTTGTTTCCTCATCCTTCAAGTCTCAGTTCAAATATCACCTCCCTCAAAATACTGCATCCCTAAAGAAGCAGCCAAGTCCCATCCCAGTCATTCTTGATCCCATTATCCTCCTCTTTCCACCACTCACCATATGAAATTATCTTATCTGCTCAGTTTACTTGTTTACTATCTGACTTCTTTCTCAAGACTATAAGCTCCATGAAGGTGGGAACCCAGTCTACTTGCTCACCACTGAATCCCATAGCCTAGCCTTCCTGCAGAGAATGTGACCAATAAATACTTGCTAAATAAGTGAATAAATGAAATGTTTGTTAAATAAATACTAATACAGAAAAATGTGGCATAAAGGAGAATTACACACAGAGTGGGTAGAATTGAAGAATATGAACTATTATAAAGTTCCTTTTGTTTCTACCTCATTAACTACAGACCATTAAAAATCTGTTCTGCCAGTGGGTACAAATTTGAGATGTGGATTGAGGTCACAATTAATATTCCACTAGGTATGTCATCATAATGCATGAGGTAAAATGTGTATGTCATTGTGTCCAAACTGTAAGATACTTGCTATAAAGAGCAAATGGAAAGGAAAATATATAGACTAAATCAGATCTGAACGTCCCCATTCTCCTTCCTCCCCCCCAAAATAATGGTTTAGGAATGTTCAGAAGGTTTGAGGGTTATGAATGTTATCATCCATGTATTCTGAACTGAGTTAAAAATATTGTGAAAATAGAAAAAACTCAGTAATTGAGGTCTGGAACGATTTTCTTCAGCTCTCTAAGGAAAAGCAGTTTCTAAATAATAGCTTTACTGAAATATAATTCACATACCAGTTTACCTTTTTAAAGTGCACAATTGAATGTTTAGTATATTCACAGAGTTGGGCATCCACACCGCTATCACATTCCAGAACATTTTCATCACCCAAAAACTCCATACCCATTAGCTGTCATTCCACATTACCTCCCCTCCTCTCCTGCCCCCTCTACTCCCACCTCAGGCCCCTGACAACCACTAATCTACTTTCTGTCTTTATGGATTTGCTGATTCTGAACATTTCATGTAAATGAAACCAAAAAACTGTGACTTTTCACGTCTGGCTTCTTTCACTTCGCATAATGTTTTTAAGGTTCATCCATGTTGTATTATGTATCAATACTTCATTTTTTATTGCCAAATAATATTCCATTGTATGGATATACCACACTGTGTTTATCTATGCATCAGTTGGTATAATCTTGGGCTGTTTCCACTTTTTGGCCATTATGAATAGTGTTGCTATGAACATTCATGTACAAGTTTTTGCGTAGACATATGTTTCCATTTCTCTTGTGCATATACCTAGAAATAGAATTGCTGAGTCACATGGTAACTTTGGGAAAACTGCCAAACTTTTCCAAATTGACTACATCATTTTACATTCTCATCAGCAAGGTGTGAGGGTTCCAATTTCTCCACATCCTCACCAACACTTGCTATTGTCTTTTTTACTATACCTATTCCAGTGGACATGAAGTGATATCTCATTGTGGTTTTGATTTGCATTTCCTTAATGACTAATGATGTTGAATATCTTTTAAAGTACTTATTATCCATTTGTATTCTTTTATCTTCTTTGGGGAAATGTCTATTCAAATGTTTTGCCCATTTTTTAATTGGGTTGCCTTTTGTTATTCAGTATAACGGTTCTTTATATATTCTGGATACAAGTCCCTTATCAGATATATGATTTGCAAATATTTTCTCCCAATCTATGGGTTGACTTTTCACTTTCTTTTTATTTATTTATTTATTTATTTATTTTTTGAGGAAGATTAGCCCTGAGCTAACATCTGCTGCCAATCCTCCTCTTTTTGCTGGGGAAGACTGGCCCCGAGCCAACATCCATGCCCATCCTCCTCTAACCTATATGTGGGACACCTACCACAGCGTGGCCCACCAAGTAGTGCCACATCCCCACCAGGGATCTGAACCAGCAAACACCGGGCTGCTGAAGCAGAACATGCGCACTTAACCACTGTGCCACCCACTGGGCCAGCCCCGACTTTTCACTTTCTTAATGGTTTCCTTTGAAACGAAAGATTTTAATTTTGATGAAGTCCAACTTATCTGTTTTTCCTTTTGTCTTTTGTGATTTCAGTGTCATATCCAAGAAACTGTTGCCTAATCCAAGGCCATGAAGATTTAGTCTTATATTTTTTTCTAAGAATTTTATAGTTTTAGCTCCTACATTTAGGTCTATACTCCATTTTGAGGTTTCTATATGGTGTGAGGTAGCAGTCCAGCTTCATTATTTTGCACGTGGATATCTAGTTGTACTTTTGTTGCAAAGACTATTCTTTCCCATCGAATGGTCTTGGCACCTGTATTTGTCAAGGTGTTCCAGAGAAACAGAACCAACTGGATATATAGAGAGAGATCTATTTTAATGAATTAGGTCACATGATTGTGGGGGCTGGCATGTCTGAAATCCATAGGGCAGGCCAGCAAGTGGAAATTCAGGGAAGAGTTCATGTTGCAGTCTTGAGCCTGAAATTTCCAGAGCAAGCCAGCAGGTGTTTCTACATTGCAGTCTTGAAGCAGAATTACTCCTTCCTCTGGAAACCTCAGTCTTTGCTAACAAGGCCTTCCACTGGTTGAATGAGACCCACCCACCCTATGGAGGTTAATCAGCTTTACTTAAAGTCAATTGATTCTAAGTGTTAATTACTTCCATACATACCTTCACAGAAATATCTATACTAGTGTTTGACCAAACAACTAGGCGCTATAGCCTGGCCAAGTTGAAATATAAAATTAACCATCACAGTACGCTTGTCAAAAATCAAATATAAGGTTGACCACAAATAGAAGGTTTATTTCTGGATTCTCCAGTCAATTCCATTAATCTATATGTCTGTCCTTATGCCAGTACCACAGTGTCTTGATTTTGTAAGCTTTATAATCAAGCTTTAAAATCAAGGTGTGAGGGGGCTGGCCCCGGGGCTGAGTGGTTAAGTTCACGTGCTCCGCTGTAGGCGGCCCAGTGTTTCGTTGGTTCGAATCCTGGGCGCGGACATGGCACTGCTCATCAAACCACGCTGAGGCAGCGTCCCACATACCACAACTAGAAGGACCTACAACGAAGAATATACAACTATGTACCGGGGGGCTTTGGGGAGAAAAAGGAAAACAAATATTAAAAAATCTTAAAAAAAAATTGTTTAAAATCAAGGTGTGAGTCTCCCAACTTTTGTTTTCTTCAAGATTATTTTGGTTGTTTGTAGTCTCTTGCAATTAATACAAATTTTAGATCAGCTTGCCTATTTCTGCAAAAAAAAAAAAGTTGAAATTTTGACAGCTATTGCCTAAAATCTGTACATCAGTTTGGGGACTATTGCCATCTTAATATTAAGTATTCCAATCCATGTGCATGGAATATTTTTCCATTTATTTAGATCTTTCTAAATTTCTTTTAGCTATGTTTTATAATTTTCAGTGTACAAGTCTTACACTTGTTTTGTTAAATTTGTTCCTGAGGGGGCCAGCCCAGTGGCATAGTGGTTAAGTTCACATGCAGTGCTTCACGGCCTGGGGTTGGCATGTTCAGATCCTGGGCACGGACCTACACACCGCACATCAAGCCATGCTGCAGCGGTATCTGTCATATAAAAATAGAGAAAGATTGGCACAGATATTAGCTCAGGGACAATCTTCTTCAAGCAAAGAGAGGAAGATTGGCAACAGATGTTAGCTCAGGGCCAAGCTTCCTCACCAAAAAAAAAAAAATTTATTCCTGAGTATTTTATTCTTTTTTGATGCTATTGTAAATGGTATTTTCTTAATTTCAGTTTTTGATTGTTCATTGCTAGTGTATGAAAATATAGGTGATTATTGTATATTGATCTTGTATCCTGCAACCTTGCTGAATTCATTTATTTGTTCTAATAGCATTTTTGTGGATCAATCAGATTTTTCTCCATGTAAGATCATGCCATCTGTGAATCTCTAATACAGTTGAATAAAAATGGTGAGAATGGACATTCCTGTCTTGTTCTTGATCTCAGGGAGAAAGCATTCAGTTTTTCCCCAATAAGTATCTTATTAGCGGTGGATTTTTCAGAGATAGCTTTTATCAGGTTAGGGAAATTTTCTTCTATTTCTAGTTTGTTGAGTGTTTTTATCATGAAAGGATGTTGGATTCTGTTTAAGGCTTTTTCTGCATCAATTGAGATGATCATGCGGTGTTTACACTTTATTAATTTGGTGTACCACATTGATTGATTTTCTTATGTTATACTAACCTTGCATTCCTGGGATAAATTCCACTAGGTCATGCTATATAATCCTTTTTATATGTTACTGGATTCAGTTTGATAGGGTTTTGTTGAGAACTTTTCTATCAATATTCATATTGGCATGTAGTTTTCTTGTGCTATCTTTGTTGGTTTTGGTATCAGGATGACATAGAATGAGGAAGTGTTCACTCCACTTCCGTTTTTTGGAAAAGTTTCAGGATCACTGGTGTTAATTCTCCTTTAAATGTTTGGTAGAATTCACCAGTGAGGCCATCTAGTCCTGGAAGTTTATTTGTGGGAAGTTTTTAGATTACTAATTCAATCTCTTTACTTGTTATATAAATCTATTCAGATTTTCTATTTCTTCTTGAATTCATTTCGGTAGTTATGTCTTTCTATGAATTTGTCTATTTCATGTGGGTTATCTAATCCATTAGCATACAATTGCTCATGGTATTCCCTTATATTCTTTTTATTGCTGAAAGCTTTGTAGTGATGCCCTCTCTATTAGTCTTGATTTTAGTAATTTGAATCTTTTCTTTTTCCTGGACAATCTAGCCAAAAGCCTGTCAATTTTGTTCATCTTTTCTAAGAAACAAAATTTTTCTCTATTGTTTTTCTATTCTCTTCCATTTATTTCCTTTCTTGTCTTTATTATTTCTTCTACTTGCTTTGGTTTTCTTCTAGTTTCTAAGAAACTAGATTAGATTATTGATTTGAGATCTCCCTTGTTTTTATTTTATTGATTCATTGATTGATTTTTTAATGCCTGCTCAAGTATTTTGCTCATTTTGTTTTTGAGCTCTTTATTGTTATCTTTTTAATTTTACTTTATTTTTTGCAGGGCAAGATTCACCCTGAGCTAACCTCTGCTGCCAATCTTCCTCTTTTCTTTTTCCTCTCCCAGTGCATGGTTGTACATCCCAGTAGTAAGTCCTTCTAGTCCTTCTATATGAGCCGCCACCACAGCACGGCAACTGACAGACGGGTAGTATGGTTCTGCAACTGGGAAACGGACTCGGACCACCAAAGTGGTGAGAGGGCTGAACTTTAACCACTAGGCCATCAGGGCTGGCTCAGATCTCTCTTCTTTGTCATGTAGATGTTTACAACTCTAAGTTTCCCTATGAGCACTTCTTTCACTGCATCCCATGTATTTTTCTTTTCATTCATCTCAAAGTATTTCCTAATTTCTCTTGTGATTTCTTCTTCAACCTATTTGTTACTTAGAAGTATGCTGATTAATTTCCACTTATTTGTGAATTCCTCAAATTTCCTTTTGTTCTTAATTTCTAATTTTGTTTTACTGTGAACAGGGAACTATTTTGTATGATTTCAATCCTTTTAAACTTACCAAAGCTTGTGTTATGGCCTAACACATGTTCTATTCTGGAGAATGTTCCCTATGCACTTGAGAAGAATGTGTGTTCTATTGTTGTTGGATGGAGCGTCCTACAGATATCTGAGGTCTAGTTGGTGTATGGTGTTCTTCATGTCTTCTATTTATTGTTGATCTTCTGCCTAATGGTCCTTTCCATTATTGAATTGGGGATTGAAATCTCCAACTACTTTGTTGAATTTCTCCCTTCAATTCATGTATCTTGGGGCTCTGTTGATAGGTACATGTGTTTATAATTTTTAGACCTTCCTGATTGATTGACCATTTTATCATAATAAAATGTCCTCCTTTGTCTCTGACAACAACTTTGTCTTAAAATCTATTTTGTCTGACATTAGTAGAGGCATTTCAGTCTCTGTTGGATACTGTTTGCACGGTATATCTTTCTCCATCCTTTTACTTTCAACTTATTTGTGTTCTAAGGAAAACCATTTAACTTAAAAATTAAATTCTTCTGCTAAGTATATTGTTATTTTAGGTGTTAAAATGCAGCAAATGGTGGCTTTTAAATCCATTTACCACACTTCAATGAAAAAAATCGACATCAAAAAAAAGTAAAAGGTATTCTTCCTTCCCCCCAGCTCTTAACCAGTCCTTGATTTAATTTATAAGGATTTATTCTACAGGATCAAATCTGGAGTCTTCCTTACCTTCTAAAGATTCACAAATCTGTTTAATGTCCAACCAGCAGGGAAAGGAAATTCCTAAGCAAGGAACACTGCTCAGAAATTACTGTACCATGTCTCCAAATCCGTGAGAATCAAGTCAGAAAACTGGAAGCAACGGAAACGACTATAAGGTAACTGATTTTCACTGGGTGACGTCACTTCCTAAATCTAAATGAACTAAGTATGTAGGACCCCTATGTGTAGCTAGTTGCTTATTTTATTCTCTAGCAAAGTACTGTCCAATATAAATATAATATATATAATGTAGAAATATAATGTGAACCTACAAATCACAAGTAATTTTAAAGTGTCTAGCAGCCATATTTTAAAAAGTAAAAACAGGCAGAATTGTTACTATAGTTAATAATTACAATTTATTGATAAATATAATTAACATTTTATTTAACACAATATATTATCATTTCTACATGTGATCAATATAAAATTGCTAGTTATTCTTAATGTCCTACTAAGTTTTTGCAATTTAGTGTGTATTTTACACTTAAAACACACCTTAATTCAAACTACCACATTTCAAGTGATCAGTTGGCACGAATGGCTAGTGGCTACCACATTGGACAGTGCAACTGTAGCATTTAAAGCTGAAAATGACCTTGAAATGCTCTATGATGATCACATCAAACTTAAAAAATTTGTTCTTAATCTCATTTATTATGCATTGCTGTAACATGACTGCTCATGTAATAGGATTATAAAAAGGCAGTAATCTAACAGGTAGTTGTGCAATCAGAATTAACTTTACACATTTTGGAGGTTTCAATCGGCATCAGCAATGACAGCTAACATCTATTAAGCATTTACTCTGTGCCAGGCACTATGCCAAGTATTTTTACACATGGTGAAAGGTACTTCTATCTCCATTTCATAGAAGAGGAAGCTGGGGCTGAGAAAGGTTCATTAACTTGGGCAAGATCACACAGCATGTAAGTTGTGAAGCCATTATTGGAATTCTGATTCTGGCTGCCTCTGGAGCCTCTGCTCCTGGCCCCCAAACTCTACTGTCCCCCTAAAAGGAATCTGACCACCTGCAGACACTCAGTGAATTTCAAGCTATGAGAGACACAGATCAAAAGAAACTGAGTCCAAATTTCCCTGCCTGTGTACAATTCAGCAATTTGCTGAGGGCCTATTGTGTGCACTGCCCTTCAGGAATGCTAAGGTTTCACTGGCCCCTGGCTGCAACACTCTGACTGGAACAGACTGCTTCAGAGCAGGCGCTTGAAAGTTTTGATAGAAAGCAGCCGAAGAAATGTGAACAGTTCAGCATTTTTATTTCCAGTAAACAGCTTTTCAACAGCCTCATCTTTTTTGCTGGCTCTTATCTAGGCAACAAATAACATCAATATTAGAAAGAGTTAGGATTCTTATTTATCAGCCAAGTGTCTATTAACTATCCTTAACTCATTCCACATAATATTTTATTCTGCATAATTGGGAGACTAATAGAAAATGAACAAATACATTTTATAGACACACAAATCTGATGCATACATCTATATCACATGGAGCATTAAGAGTAATTGCTTATTTAAGGTCTATTTCTTTTTTTAATCCCAAAATCCATCCAACTAATAATAGCTAACATTTCTTGACTAACAACTACACAGACACCATACTATATGCATTTATGAATACTATCCTAACTTTTACAACACCCCTATGAAGAAATATTATTCCCATTTTACAGATTAGGAAACAATGCCAACTTTTTTTTCATCGTACCACATTAACTATTAATGCAAATACCTGTAAATAATACTATCACCATATACCTGTGTATAGTTACAATTATAATACTTTCATTTATATTATCTGAACTGACCCTCAGAGTAAGTTGTGACATAGAGAACATATGTGCTTACAACTACCAGGACAAGTAGCTGTTTCTCTTGGAGTCCTGGGGCAACTTAAAAAAAAATTACAGATTGTTCATTTGGGAGAATCTTTTTTTATTTATATTCAGCACCCAATAAACCAGAAATGACAGACAAGACTAAATTCTACCACAGTTGACAGAAGCTTTCACAGAGGTTTTATAAGCCTAACTTCTCCAGCCACCTCCCATTTCTAGAACACTGCCATCGACATGGAAGTCCATAAAACCAAGAATAGTAGCTGGAGAGGATTCTGATGCTGTCTTGTTAAGGAGTATTCTCTCCTGTAGTATTATAAAGAGGTCATGACCAGACTCTGCCGTGACTTCTGACAAACACCAAAAGTCCTAAATTACCTAGATTTCACATCCAGTTGAGAGAAACTTCCAGTATTTCATTTTCCCAACCTCACCCTTTTTCACAAGGCGTTGTAACTGCTCTGAGCAAATATGCCCCCAGAACTTAATAGAGGTATTATCAGGTCAAATAAGCTGAAGGGAAAGCACCAGGAGCTGCCCACTCACAGTTAATTGGCCCAAAGCAATGACAGCTAAACAGGAGTGAGCGAGCCTAAAAATCTTCTACCCTTCCACTTCACTACCAATTATAATTTAATGTTAGAACTTTTGTGATTAATAATATCATCCCTTAACAGCCATTATTATTCCATTTTATAGATGAGAAATTGAGGCTTAGAGACATTATGTGCTCACTCAAGTTCGCATAACTAGTAAGAGACTAAAGACCCAAATGCACTCAACTCAAGTTCAAGGTTCTCTACTTTCTCCCACCTAATCTCCTTGAAAAAAAATTTTATATTTTCGTGGGCTGCCTTTATACAACATCTTAGCTATTTTCTTATGGGGAGATAATAGTCATAAAACCAACAGGATTCTCTCCATGGTAAATGCGTTTCTCAGCACAATAAACTCTCAGAAGGCTGAGTACTACAAACTCTCCAAAATGGCAGGCCTGCTGCTGGAAATACAGTTCCCACCAGTAGGTTTCCTGGACATCACAACTGGTCTCCAGTGGCGGGATGTCTGTTACCCACCTTGGTTTATAGGACTTTCTCTCATTTGGGGCTCTCTTTATTCATTACCCTTAAAAATCATCTTCTCCTTTTTTGATTGGATATTTACAATAATAAAACAAGGCCAGGCTGTCATTCCATATTCTAGCAGTTAATGTCACCAATACTAACTTGTTTTGTTTCTAGTCTGAAATAATAAGTTTATGCTTTGCCTCATCAAAAAAGAAGCTCCTTATTTTGATGTCTGTAGACTTATGTTGGACTTTCTATTATTTAATAATCATTAAACAAATATATGTAATCTACAGAGTGCCAATAAAAACATATCACAGCAGGTGTTAAAAAGTAACTAGAAATCAGGCCATACCCTGAGCAAGCCTCTGGACCATTCATCCTATTTCTCTGCTAACCTAGTCATTAAAAATAGTTGTTTTAGGGGCCAGCCCCATGGCGTAGTGGTTAAGTTTGCACACTCTGCTTCATCGGTCTGGGGTCTGCGGGTTTGGATCCTGGGTGCAGACCTACATACCGCTCATCAAACCATACAGCTTCCCACATACAAAATAGAGGAAGATGGGCACAGATGTTAGCTCAGGGCCAATCTTCCTCACCAAAAAAAAAAAAAAAAAAAACACACAGGTTGTTTCAGTATGCAATTCCAAAAATCTTAATAACTTTGGGTGAGGAAAAATCCTCTTCAGAATCCAGACATGTCTGCAGCTGACAAGAAACAATAAAGCAAAATAACTAACCCAAATATACATAATGGTCTGTCTTTCACAAGAATGACAAATTGTCACATCTAAGAAACATCAATTCTACAAAAACAGGTCTGCAGACCTCTTGCAGAGAACCCCATCATCACTGTCACAGCTAAAACTTTCTAAGGGACTTTTCTCCACAAATAAATTAGAATCCTTTAAAATATCTTGGCTGGCAATGACAATTGCATGGGGATCCCAGGGCCTCAGCCCAGAGATTCTGGGCACAGTGGATGGATTCTAGAGTACAGCCAAAGTTTGAAACCGTTCACCTAAAAGCAAGTATTTTAAGCAGAACTCCAAAGAGCAGAACTTCAGCAGAACAGTCAGCAGGAGATTACATTCCCTAAATTAAATACTGTGGGCCGCCGGAAGTGTAGTACTCTCCATCTCAGCCACGGTGGAACCTCACTAGGAACGTCGTGTCCTTTTGAGGCAAAAATGAATTGTATTCTTTTCTCCACTGTCACCCTCCGCCCAATGCACTGGACACAGGAGGGGCTCAGCAGAAGTGCCCTCTGATTCAACACTGCTCTCTCAGCCTTTGGCAGGTCCAGTAGTAAAGGAAGGTTGGATGCATTCTCTATGCATTAGTGTGCTGTAAGTGAAATCAGGTCTCTGGGCCCCTCAGTACCGCTGGGAATCAAAAAGAAACACTGAGAGATCAGCCCTACAAATCGCTGTTGCTTTAGGGAGAGCAGTGTCTTTCTCAACTTCCCCAACCACCAAAAGAACGGGACCCAAAAAACAAGGAATTCAAGGGGATAGCCACGGATCCTGGGGGGGCACGGAGTGGAGGCATGTGCGCTACGTGGACATCTCAAGACGGCCGCGAGCTGGGGAGGGGAGGCCTGGCGGGAGGGCCCAGCGCTGAGTAACCCCTCATCCGGGCACGCCAGGGTCGTGAGTCAGTGGTGAGCGCAGCGGGAGGAAGGGGCGGCCTGAGTCATAGCCCTGGGGGAGGTCGAAGGGTCTGACAGACCGAGGGGTCCGTGGAGGCTGGGGGTGGAATTTAAGTAGGAAATGGGTTTTAAGGGCGCCATCCCGGGATGTGGGGTGGTTTAGGGTCGCGGGGGCCGAGGGGACTGGAGCTGGGGGCGCTCCTCGAGCCGCCGGGAGGGGCTGCGGGCAGGCAGGGAAGGAGGCCGGCCAGACCACGGCGACGAAATCTCCCGCGCTCTGGAACTGGTTCCTCCTCCCCAGCCCGGCCGCACGCCCCTCACCACAACCGGCTGGCTCCGCCCGCCACCCGCGCGACGCAGCCCGGGCCTCAGCTGGGCGGCCGAGTCCCGCGCCGCACGCCGCCGGTGACGGCACTGCAGGGTGCGTGGCCAATCGGCGCGGCCCCCGAGGAGGGGCCTCGGCCCCGCCCTCCGCGCCCAGGGCCAATGAAGCGCCGGCACCGGAGGCCGCGGCGGGGTGAGGGGTCGCGAGGCCCCGCCCCGTCCTCCCCTTTCCCCTTTGCCCCGCCCTTTCCCGCCCGGCCCCCCCAGCCCCGCGCCGCCGCTGGTGCCGGTCCCCGCGCTGGGCCCGCCCCCGCCCCTCCCGCCGGCCCGCCAGCGCGCCTCACGGCTCCTGTCTCCCCTCCCTCCTTCTCTCTCACGCCTAGCGCAATGGCGGCGGCCGCGGCGGAGCAGCAACAGTTCTACCTGCTCCTGGGAAACCTGCTCAGCCCCGACAATGTGGTCCGGAAACAGGCAGAGGTAACCGAGCTCTCCACCCCCGACCCCGCGCCCCGGCCGGCTCGCCGAGCCTTCCCCCGACGCCGCCCCGCCGGGCCTCGGCCGCTCCGCCTCGGCCGCGCAGGCCAGGCCGGGCGGGCGGCGGCCGCGCAGCCCACGTGTGAGGCGGCCCGCGGCTCCCGGCCGTGCCCCCGGGCCCTTCCGGCCCTTGCGGCCGCGGCACCGGTTCCCTCCCCGCCGCCCCTCGCACACACGTGCGGCCGCTCCTGACACGCTGCCCCCGCCCAGAGGGGGAAGCCGGGCGGCGGGGGGGATGTGGGGTGTGGGGCGGGCCCCGGCTCCCCTCGCTCCTTTCCCGCTTTCTCCCAGTGGGAGCCTCCCCCGCCCTTCCAGCCGCGGTCTCCACCCAGCCCGCTTGTCCCCCAACCCTGGCCGCCACCTGACCATCACCCTGCTTCTCTCCTGCCCCTCAGTCTTCGCTTCCGTCTGTCCCTCCCTTCCCCGTCCCCTCCTTTTGAGATCTTGCCCTGTCTCCTTCTTTCTGCTTATTTCCATTTTGCTCTCTGTCTCCTGTCTAGTTCCTAACGTCAGAAGCAGGATTTCCCTCCTCCCCCCAATCTTGTGAAGTTGCCTTTAGGATTTCTTTCTAAGCAACTTCCACCTTACTTTGCTGTTAAGACAAATTTTCTTTGATCTCTAGAGATTTGTGGTCTCCTGACATAAGTGGGATGTCTTGGGACTTCCGTTGTTTAACTGGGCCAATGCCATATGTTTAAGTCTTTAATTTCATTAAATCTAACCCAAATCTCCGTCTCTTTTTTTTTTTTTTAACCACCTCTGGCTCCTGGCCTCTAAAATGTATATATACTTTCAAGAGACAATATTTCCAATGTATCTGCAAGTTCATTTACCAAGTAGCAGTAAGACACCCTTGGTTCAGTAGAAGACTGATGTTAATACTGTCGGTGTTGAGACCCCCATTTGTGTGAGATACTTCAAGGAAAGGGCAGAAACTTTCCCGAGTCTCTTAAGTGCATTATCAGAGCTATCTTCAAACTAGGTTGTCTGTGGAGGTCTTTGCCACCATGCGATTGAAGATTTTTATAGGATGTTCAGCCGGTTATTTTTACAGAGAAAAAATTTGTTTTATATATGACTAATGAAATTGAGGGACAAGTCGTCTTCTGGACTCACAAGTTTTGTAGTTGTCTTTAAAATCAGTGTTGTTAAGACTTGGAATAGGTTTAGGATGTGCTGGTTACACTTAGTGGTTTTGTAATACACGAAGTAAATACACTGGAAGTAAAGTTCTGTGTGAAAAAGCACTTGAAACGACTATTAACTTCATCCTAATGACTTTTGATTCATTTATTATACATGTTCATGTAAAAATTCAAACAGTGCAAGTAGTTTTTTATCCCGTTCCCCAAAGGTAACCACTTTTAAGTGTCTTGTGAATCTTCCCTAAGAATACCTTTACAGGTGTGTATGTATACATTCATTTTTACGTCAATGGATTTGTAATACACGTACTATTATGCAACTTGGATTTTTCACTCAGTATAGTTCATATTGCCACATAAGAGAGTTTGTTAAAGCAGCTATGTAGTATTCCATCATAAGGAAGTAGTATTGATTCAACCAACCTTCTATGAATGGACATTGATGTTTCCAGTGCCCTGCTCTTGCAAATTGTGCTCTATGTGAGTACATGTATACCTATCTTTTCAGACTTTGCCAGGTTTAGTTGTAGAATACTTAAAAGTAGCGTTTGTCCTTGGAAGTAACGTGCATTTATTAGTTCTATCAATTTGCACTCCTATCAGTGGGATGTGAATGCCTAGTAAAACATGTTAATGCTTTCTGCTAACTCTAGTGGTGATTTTTCACCAAAATAAATTCTTAATCCCAACCCATAATAGAAATTTCCATGTGTTACAAAGCAGAACAGCATTGTAATTAGTAAGCTAGTTTAATTCTCCCTCTTCCCTCCAGTTGCTTAAGTCTATTGTCAAGCATAGTGGGGAATCTCTTGTCTATTGAACTAAATACCAGTGTCTGGTTCAGCTTGAATTCCAATTGGTGCCTGTTGTAAATCTTTTATCACTTCCATCACTTTGGGGATAGTTAGCTGCATTCAGCACATTTTCACATAAAGAACAATTGCAAATATGTACTGTTATTCTCTTAGTCTCTTTATTCCTAGTGAAAACATTCAGATATTACGTTTTACTTTCTTTGTATATTCTTGGAATATACTAATATGTAAAGTAAGTTATAGAATTTTCTTAATTTGACACAAAAAAGGTAAATGTTTGAGGGAAAGCCCCCTGGCACCATATAATATGGCACTAAGCTGGTCTGTAAATAGAGCTTCCTAAAAAAGCAAAATATTTGCAAAAAGAAATAGTTGTGTGATGATACCTTAATCTTTTTTTTTCCTTTTGACACAAGCCTTTTATAAATAATCAAACTAAATAAAATTGAGTATTGCAGTCTGATGTAGCAAATAGAGACCTTTTTTTGAACTATAGAATTGGCAAGGGCTCAGTAAATATCTTTGTAATTTACTCAGTCAAAATAAAAATACTTAGTTGACACATAAATGCCAAACTGTTGACTAAGGTGACTTGTTTTGTCTTCAGATATGGAATCAAGTACAGTAAGTGACTTTCTTTTATTGTAATATATTGTTGAAAGCATTGAAGAGCTTCAAAACTTTAAAAAGTTTCCATTGTATAAACCATTTGGTAGTCTTTATATTTTATTTCTATTAATATTTTTTCAAGGGCTTTCTCTTTAACTTTACAAAAAATGTTCCTGATATTTGAAGAAATGATTTAAATGCCCTTAAAGTCTCAAAATACAGTAATTAACATGAAGACACAATTGAATGAATAATTAACAAGTAATCCAAAATTGAATGTCCATAGCGTTCATGACTAAACATTTTTATGTGGCATAAGCTTAAGTGTTTTGTTAATCATGTGCATGGATTTTGTATTCTTATTAATTTTTTCCATTGACTGTTCCTCATTGATTATAATATAGAACTTCATTAATGAGATTTGAATTGAAAGAGGATAATGTTTTGAAAAATATACCTGATTTTTGAGGAACCATGGTGTTTGCTAGGTAAAAGCTGTTTGTCCCCTCTTTTACGTTTCCCTGCACAAAGTAGGCTTGCCATAAATATTGATGGAGTAAGTGAGATGAGTACATATTAGCGTTTCTCCTTTGTGGGTGGGAAGAGGGGAGGTGAAATCTGCTTTACGTTGTGTGATTGTTTATGGTAGAATCAAATGGAAGTGGAATTTTATTTGCCACAACACTGGTGACATTCATTGAACCTGCTTGGACGAGTGCTAGTAATATTCTTAGAAATATTCTCTGTATTTCCTGTACTCTTATGTGCAAGGTGCTCGGAATACGGACAGGAAAAGATACCAACCCCGTTTTTGTGGAACTCGGTCTGTTTAGGCTAGAAAAAGTTACACTTTTGATTTTAAGGCTGTTCTTTTTGCCAAACTATTCTCCTTGACCAGTGTTTTGGTATCGTTGTAATACTATATCTGGATTGCCGCAAAAGAACGAATCAAATGGGGAGAACCCTCCCTCAGGAGTCAGATATCATGCGTACTAAACTCGCCCTCCAGTGACTTCTAATTCATTATGAAATAGAGTTTAATATTTGACTTAATGTTTTTAAGTCCTTACTAGAATTAACATAGTATAACTGTCATACTAATAGACCCACCTGGGCGAGGCTAGAGATCCTCACAATTTATATCAGGTTTTCTCAGAGCAAAACCCTAGTGGAAAAAATTTTTCCAAAACTTTATTTAGACCACTGGAAATTTAAGTGTGAAACATCTGTAGCGTCTACAGTGCATCAGGGGCTAAGATAGGTGCAAAAAATAAAAAGACATTTTTGTTGTGCTGCAAGAGACTGTTTAAATGAAAAGGCTATACTGGTTTTTGAGTTGCTTTGATAAAGATAAGTGAAAAACCTAAAGGTGTACATACCATTTTTACAGTCATCTTGTGAATATCTTTAGATAAATTATCTCATTTCTGGGTAAATAAATTCAGATCATCTTCTCTCTTCAGCCGTGAGTACGTGTGACAGTGTTCAGCATTGTTTTGTTCCTGTGTGCTTATGTATTTAGAGGAAGTTGAGGTTATCAGAACATTTTGAATTCTCTTTTTCCCAAAATTTACTCTCCCCCAAGCTGAGATATGTTTGGGAAGTTTGAAAACTGTGTAGCACTGCGTGATAGAACTGGTGGTTTGGTGGAATGAGCCCTCAGGGGTGAAATTTAGAGAGAGCGATCAGCCAGGGAGATGTGAGTACAGTTGACCTCAAGACCAGAGTTCTTTCTTCTGTTTATTGTCTGTGACCTTGGGCAAGTCATTAACTTCTGAGCCTTTATTTCCTTATCTGTCAATATCTCAGGGCTACCGGGGAGCACTAAGTAAAAGGTATAAGGTAGATGTGGATTCAGAGAAGCCCTGTTTTCCCTCCCTGGTCCTTGTCACATCTCTCCAAAGAAACCAGGTAGATTTATATGGGGTGGTAGCTCTTAGAAAGCAGGCAAGCTCTGAACTTAGACTGCTAGAAAATTAACATGTTAGCTACATTATACCCTTAAAGTGGATAGATGAGAGTGGACTACATTTATTTACTAAGAGGCTTCTTGGGGGAAAACAAGTCCAAGTGTACTTAAAATAATGCTTTCTTTTCCACAGTGAAAGACTGCTTTTAGAATTTTTGTACATGAATCTATACTTCTCTTCACCTTAACTTTTGTAGACGTCGTATGTTTATCCATTATTTTTTGATCCACTGACACTCAGTCTTTTAATTGGTGTCAGCTTGCTTTTTATTGTTAACCAATTTGCTCTCATTTTATGTTATTAATGGAGAAGGAAAGAAGTGTCCTGAGTCACAAAACCTAGATTTCTAGATCTATTAAAATGATGCTAAAGTCTCCTGGCCAAATTTCTCCTGACCGTATTTATTTATGTTTATAATATGGTTTTAGTATAATCCTTGCTTGAAAGAAAGGGTGGCATAAAGAATTTGAATACTTTGCTTTTCCCTTCTCTGACTTGCTTCATGTGAGGTGTCTGGTGGTTGTGAGTAGTGGTACTTTGAACCACTTCCTCATAATCTGGCCTAAAAGATGTTGATGAGATGAGCAGCTTTCCATGATGTACGGGGATGTTGAGTGAGCACTTACTTTGTAGCATGGTAGCTCAGATCACATTCAACAATTTTTTGGCTCTCTGAGGCCTTGAGTTTTGTTAAGGGAGCAAAAGTTGGGAAAATGTGCACATACATCAGAAGAATCCATTTAAGAGATAAAGGAGGAAAGGAACTTGATAAGTAACTCCGTGGACGTCTTCTTTCCTAACCTATCTGAAGTATGTTTTATGTCACAGGAGAAAATTTTAACACCAAACCCAGATTATATGACCCTCATGTCTAGATCTTTCCCACTCTTTGTTTCATTTCTTCTCACTGGTGTACTCAAGAAGTTTTCTGACATTATCTTCTAAGCTCTAATGTTTTTCTTTTCATGTAGGAAACCTATGAGAATATCCCAGGCCAATCAAAGATCACATTCCTCTTACAAGCCATCAGAAATACAACAGCTGCTGAGGAGGTACTACTTGAATATTTGAGAATATGACGTTGCTACAGAACAACTTGGCTATCAGATGTGGGCAGAGTAGATAATGAGAACTGTTGTTTACTGCCTAGACGTTATCAGGACTTTGAACTTATTTTCTAAAAGCTACTTTGAAGTTATAATTTAAGTACTCTGTATTAAAAGTGAGAATTTCTTTTTTTCCATGTAAGATGATGTGTCTAGACTATTTGAAAGTTAGTGGTTCTTAAATAACTACATAAAAATTAGTAAATTTAAGTGAGTTCTGTAACTATAAAAAATTTTCTTCCTTGAAACCATTCTAAAGGAGGAAATTTAATTCGTGTAGTGTTTTAATGTGTTGCCAGATATTTCTGAATAAATACTTTGGTCTATCTTTAAAAATGTTATGCTTATAGCCATCTCTCAGTGGTGAAGAATATGTGCTAAAGATGTTTAGGAGCAAAGAGACACTTTGTGGAGTGCTTTAAAAATCATAGTTTTTGGCAAATTACTTAGTTACCTTATCAAATTCAAATTTATAATTTCTTACTGGTTTTCTGTGCATTTAGCAGCTAACTTTTTTCCCTTCCCCAAAGTAATATCCTTGAGTATACTGAATCTTAATTGAATAGTCTGTATTTATTTTGGAAAAGGAGTCAAAATACCCAAGTCTAGAAAACTTACCCACCTAGGAAGCATTGCATTTATGATTTGTAAAGGGAAACTTCTTTGCTAACAGTCACACTATGTGTAAAATGCTTATGTTAACACATGATGGAAGTGAAATCTGATTTCTAGTCAAATCAGTTTGAATTGGCAATTTCATGTTCTCTGGTAACACTTTGAAAACATTTTTAAAGTGCCCCAGTTTTTTAAAATAGATGACCCAAAAGGCGCTTCTTCACCTTTGTAACATATTCTCTGTTTCATTCAAAATGAATGTCAAACATGAAGAACAGACATATATAAGGTAACTTAAGTCTCTAAAAACAGTTGGCTATTTTAATTCTTGAAGATTGATGTAAGTCAGCTACAAAACAAATTTTAAAGCCAAGAATAATATGAAAATTAGTGAATTTTATTTTTAAAAACACATATTGAGCCATATTTAAATAATTTGATGTGATTTAGAAATTAGAGGATGATTGTGAACTGGCCTCAGCATCTTAATTGTGGCTTCATGGTTTCCAGCATATGTGTGAGAAGGACTGCACAAATTTTAACCACTTTTCGGGGGATTTTAACCACTTTGAATCCTTTCTAGAGCACACACTTTTTTGGAAAGTTTGCTATCTGCCAAAAGTAATTCAGATAAAAAGATTTCTCACTGAAAAGTATATGGAGAAAAAAATTGGCAAATTTTGTTTGTATAACATAACTTAAATCTTTTTGTGTTGGTCATAGTCCCAGAGTAGTTATGGTGATGACTAGCTGTAGCCCAGCAAAAAAAGAGTATGAAAAATTTGGTTTAATATTTGTGATGGCTTATTGATTTAATATGATAAAATTTTAGAATGGCAGTTGTCTTGACTTTTCTTTTGGTAATCTGAAGGAATATTATGCAGAAAACGCCAAACTTAAATATATTCTACAGATTTTAAAATGAGATAAGAATATGCACATTGAGACTGTTAACACTTTTTAGGTATTGAGAACTTGTATGTTTGCATGAGTGAAGCGTAAAGATAAACGGATTTGATAGCATTTTGTCTAAGAGGCTAATGAAAGGGCAGCAATGGGCAAGATAGGCCAGCCTGGGAGCAAAGATTAAGGGAGGAAAGGTGCTTCATTATGAGAGCCCGAGGCAGAGGTAGGAAAAGAACATTATAGGGTTTGCAATTTATATTAAGATTTGTTTTTCTCCAAAGAATGTATTAAAAATCAGAATTAAAGGCAGGTTTATCATTGCTAAGCTGTGTTCCTATTTGAGATCTAATGTGTTCAGGGCTTTTCTTCAGTTATACACAAAAACAGCTTTTGGGTGCCATTTTCTATATAGTAGACTGATGTGATTAGAAGGAATTTTATGTATTTTACCTATTTTTTTAAAAATCTGACAAAGTGCCTTTGAAATTAATTGTAAAAATAAAATAGTAAAATACATCAATGGCAGAGTGAATCTAGTTTGTTGGAAATTTTTTCTCTCATAAGACACCGAGTTATTAACAATGTTGTCTATTTATAGGCTAGACAAATGGCTGCTGTTCTCCTAAGACGTCTTTTGTCCTCTGCCTTTGATGAAGTCTATCCAACTCTTCCTTCTGACGTTCAGACTGCCATCAAGAGTGAACTACTGATGATTATTCAAATGGAAACACAGTCTAGCATGAGGAAAAAAATTTGTGATATTGCTGCGGAGCTGGCCCGGAATTTAATAGGTATGTATGCAGATACATTTATTATTATGTTATAGAAGAAAATGAGTATATCCTTCCTTTTTTTTTTTTAAGTGGAATCTTTTTAGAGAAATATTCACAAGTACCTGAGCACCATTTATTCTGTTCAAAATGAGAGTGATTATAGATTCTGCATTTAGAGCCAAAAATTAGAGATGTTTGTGAAATGTAGACATAATACTTACCCATTGGCCTTGGAAACATCCATGTGGAGAAATAATTTTATAGTTTACTTGAAAATTGTTGGTTTTATTTCCCTCTTAATCTGTAAAGTTTTGAAAGCACGTTCTAACTTACAATCTACTTTGTAGATTAAGCTTGCCAATAGAAGTAGAAATCAGTGGACTTCAGGTGCTTTTGCTGTTATGTTTGTGTATTTATAAATTGTGCATATGTGCTATTATACTGCTATACTTTGTATATTATAAAATACCCAAAAATATTTTTGAAGGATGAGATAAAAAGAAAACATTCAAAAATACATTTTACCAGCAGTCAAAACTTTTTGGCCATGCTGAAAATATTAATAATGTAGTGAAATATATTTCATTATTGTTTTGGACAGATTCATAGGTGTGATTTTAAACTCAGTTCACTTAGGTGGCATTTTTGGAGGTTGAAAAGGATACGTCACTAAAATAAGGGCTAAGTGGGAGAATTGTTGGTTGTACTTAGTAAATCATGACACTAATTTTTTAATCTCAGCTACCAGTAATGTAGAAGTTCTTGTTCCATTCAGCTTACTGGTATCAACCAGCTCTTAAAAACTAATAGGAAATGTGTTAAATTTTTTATTTTAAGTAAGTTCAAAACCATAGAAATTCAATGTTGAATTCTTTTAAAAGCTTAGAGAAGTCTATTTTCAAGTGTAAGTGTGCAGGTAGGAATTTTTATAGGTGACATCATTTCTACATCAAAATCACTTAATTATGGGAACTTTCCTAAACTGTTTCAAAGTGCTCTCTCCATAGGTTTTTTTTTTTTAAGCAGCTAATTTATTCCCCCTCAAAACGTCATCTTTATGTTGAAGGGATGGATTAAGCGTATTTTAATGTCAGCTAAGTAGCACACTTGTCATTTCAGAGAAGTTTAGCAAATATGGGGGAAATTTTTAAAAAGAAAGTACATAACTCAGCTGTAATTTCTGCAGCTAAGTTCTTTGTGACAATATAACTAGTGAGTTTCTTAACTGGTACAATATGTTTTTGTGCTTACTCATTTTTATTACAAAGTATCACAAAAATTCAGTATTTTTAAATCTTGTTTAAAAGTAAACATTGATAGCATGAGCACTGCTCTGGGTCCTGGGATTCCCACTCCCGTATCTTCTCCAGTTTGAAAGTAATAATTATTTTGGTTTCAAGACCTTGTTACCAAATATTAGCTTTTAAACTCTTTAATAACGATGGTATATATAAAAGATTGAACCAGTCAGATAGTCAAAAGTTTTGCCTTTTCTCCAAATCCCACTCCTTAGAAATAACCATGCTAAGATCTATGCTTATGTAACCCAAATACACACGGTTGCTTTTTACAAGATTATAATGCCATTTCTATAGTTAAAGGACCTACTTTTATTGGAATTGTTTTTTAAAATGTAGAGCACATGACACGTTCTACTACTGCATATTGAATGAGGCTTATGAAATGAAAGGATTCACCCTTAAATGTTGTGAAGTTTTAACTTGCACATTTTATGCCTGGGTTTCTTTACTTACAGATGAAGATGGCAACAACCAGTGGCCTGAAGGTTTGAAGTTCCTTTTTGATTCAGTCAGCTCTCAAAACATGGGACTGCGAGAAGCTGCCCTTCACATTTTCTGGTATATACATCGATCTCATTTTTAAAAAAAATTTTAATGTCATGAATGCACGAAGCACATTTTAATTAATTGTTTTAGTCCAACTTAACTTTTTAGACTTAAAATAATGCCTTTAGATAAGCTTTGTATTTGCATTGGAAGTGAAATTGAAAAAACACAGCTTTTTATTTCATATTATGAGTCTTTTTTGTATTCAGAGGTTCTCTGCAACTTTATTTCTTTCATTTGTCTCTTATGATTCTGAAGAAATTTCTGGAACAGTTTCTTCTTTATTTGGAGATTGACACAGTACTTAATGTAGCTTTTAGAAAGCCACTTTAATAATGGCATCTTGAAGAGAAAGAAAATGCTGGTGAATCCCTGTTGTTTTCTGGTCTTTTATGAGCAAGCTTTATGAAAACACTATATTTTAGTAAATTCATATATTTATAAGCAAATGGTCCAAGTTTGTAATTAAATGATTATCTGCATTAAGAAAATTTTTGGCATACTGTGTTATCATATGCTTCTACCACATTTAAAATGTAATATGATTAGATTTACAACTTTTTAAGATCATATACACTTTTAAAATAAGATACACCTGAGCATCAGAAGAGGCTAAAGGTAGATGTCACACTATTTTCTACTTCAGTTGTGAAATGGATCTTATATCAACAATCCAGAGTAGAGATTTAAGTAGAAGTATTAAGTTTAATTGTTTGCCAGATTTAAAGTGGAGCATAGCTTGGCCTACCTGGATCACCAAGGCTGGGAACAGATTGTCAGAAAGCGTGGTTACTGTAGTTACCATCTGAAACCCCGTCCTACACTCCATGTCGGCTTCCCACTGAGATGGAGTGTAAAACAAAGGGCTGGGATGGTTTGCTGAGTAACGTGCATCTGGGTTGCCTCTGCTCCCAGCCCAGTCCTCGCCACTACACTGTTCCGTTCACCTAACCCTGGAAGAGGATTGCTTGGAGGATGGGTGGATGATGTTCCACCTTAAGGATTGATGCACACTTGTGCAGTCAAGCTGGCGTTTAAGATTAGATTATAATACTACATGGTCTAGCTGACACTTTACTAAGATATAATGTAGTTTTTAAAGAGTGCTTTGGATCTGTTTTTTAGGAACTTTCCTGGAATTTTTGGGAACCAGCAGCAGCACTATTTAGATGTCATCAAACGGATGCTAGTTCAGTGTATGCAAGATCAGGAACATCCATCGGTAAGTAATTTCAAGTCCATTAATATTAACACCTAATTTAATATAACATCTAACTTGTGAAAGAAGTTTGTGTATTTGAAGATTGTCTTTACTTTTATACTTTAAAATACAAATACTGCTTTTACTGATAAGGAAAATTTCATCTGGAGTAAGAAAACTTGGATCCAGTAAAAATGCCTCATGTTTGACATTTTTCACTCTCTTCTTTTTAGATTAGAACATTGTCTGCTAGAGCTACAGCTGCATTTATACTTGCAAATGAGCATAACGTTGCTCTGTTCAAACATTTTGCAGACTTGTTACCCGGATTCTTACAGGTAAGAAAACAGTATAAAATTGGTGATAATTATATCTTTATTGGTTTTCTTTAAATTCTCATCAGAGCTCTCTAGTGCATTCATTTATTCAGTAAATATTTATTGCCTGCTATGTGCTGGCACTGGGCACGGGGAGTATAGGAGCAAACAAAATATGCAAACCTGTCCCCGTTGAGCATACATCTATTGCCTTTGGGAACTCTTAAAATATTTAGGTTAGAGTTTCAAAATTTATCTATAATGCAAATGATATAAGCAATTTATGCTTACTATTGAATATATAATCACATAGGTTTCTTTCATTTACTCGACCAAATAACCTGTGAAATTTAATGCCCATTTTACATAAGGAGAGTCTAAAGAGGAAAAGAGAAGAAATTTGCCCCAGGTCACAGTGTTGGTAAGTGGTAGAATAGTGCACAGTTCAAACCCAGATTGGACTACAGTCCTTACCCTTAACCACAGGGCTTGTAACAGCTTATGTTATAAAGTAAATAGTTTATAATTAATTCACATTATTAGATCCCAAGGTTGTTATTATTTTAAGGATACCTTCTGCCTCAATCAGAACATAAAATAAGGTAAGGTAAGTTAGAGTAGTGATTCTTAACCTTGTCAGACTCCAAACCACTTTTTATAACAAATATTTTGCAATTTCTTGTATTCTATCCTAAAATGAAATGTATGGATAATATAACATGCAAAAGTTTTAAAAATATTAGTATGTGACTCTAAGTGAATACAAAGAAGAAATAGAAAGTAACATAGAAAAAGAAAGTAATGCATAGTATATATGGCCTCCTTTTCCATATGTAAATGCTAGAGTGTGACTACAACAAAAATCATAGGAGACTAGGTGATTTCTGAGTGATCTATCCAAATGCAATAGCGAAAAACATGGACCAATACAGAGGTATCACTGACAAGTCAAATGCCAGGATTGCTGTTACTATTGATGATTTGGTTTCCAGAAAAGGTGAAGTTTCAGGCAAAACAAAGTATGTATGCATCCTTGGTTTATGGAGTATTTATGTTTTGGCAGGGGCGTTCATGGTGCATTAAAATCAGGCAAAAAATAACTTGTGAGTTAGGTTCTAGGTTCAGATCATTATAAACAAGTTTTTCATTTTTATAAGTGTCTGACACTTATGATCATGTGAAGTGCATGATAAAAAGGTCATGTGAATTCCTCATAAGCGTTTGTGTCAGATGCAGGATATCTAGTAACCCTGGCCTTTGCTATCCTCAATCTTGTGACAATCAAGAGACACCTCCTGGGAGAAATAGTGCCCTTGTTGAGAAGCACTGGGTTAGAGAGGATTAGAGCTAAAGCTGAAGGTTCCTACGTGATGCAGGGTTATTAGCAGGATTTCATAGAAACTCTTCTTACCATGCTATCAAACTGAGAAGATAATTTAGGTCAATGACAAAAGATTATCTGTTCCGTCCTATTGTATTAGTAGTTTATTACCTAAAAATCTTGAGTTCCTCAGCTGTTTAAGTCAATTTTAAATTTTTCTTCCTCTGAATTTAAAATGTTAGCCATAACCGTTAAGAGCTGTCACTCTGATGTAGGCAATGGTAGATACAGAATGCACACTTAAATGCCACAGTGACCAAACTGAGTGTCAAAGAAATAAATTGGGTGATACTGGACATTTTAAATGTATCATAGGATCTAGTATTTACTGTATTATGAAAAAGATTATGATATGGATATTGGAAGGACAGGAGAAGGGGATTCCTGGTTATGAAAAGAATTCTTTGACAGCTGTACGTTTTGTTATGTTGCTTATTATAGTTTCACTTGTTATAATTTTGACTTAGGTTTAGATCTTTATTTTATATGTTTCTAATTCAAAAGGAAGGTGTACATGTGGCTGTAGGTAGAACATTTGCATAATGCAGATTGCTAAGTTATTATTTAGCGAAAAACAGTCTAATAAGTATTTCTCTGTTGTCTGCCTCTTAATGTTTTGGCTAATGAGGTGTCATAAAGTGACTCTTGAACACAGAGTTTTTTTCTGTTTCATCTTTTCTAGGCTGTGAATGACTCATGCTATCAGAATGACGATTCAGTCCTGAAATCCCTGGTGGAGATTGCAGATACTGTGCCCAAGTATTTGCGTCCCCACTTGGAAGCTACTTTACAGCTAAGCCTAAAGGTAAGTTAAATACTTCAGTGAATGTTGTGTTTATTATTTTCAGTGAGTGAAGTAAACATACAAATCTGTCTTCTTTGTAGTTGTGTGGAGACACTAGCCTCAATAATATGCAACGCCAGCTTGCCCTTGAAGTAATCGTGACCCTCTCTGAGACTGCAGCTGCTATGTTAAGAAAACATACCAATATTGTTGCACAGACAAGTAAGTCAAAGGCCTTTAAATAGTTTGTGTTAATGTGGGAAAATTGTTGGAAAAATTAGCTGAGAATTATGTAAGTTCATGGATTTGTTGATATAATAAACGTTCTTTCAAAAATCAGATGAATTTGGGGAAATGTATCTATACATACTTATGTGCCTGGACCCAATATGGTGGCCATGCTTGGACACCCTGAAACCTCATAATAGCAGGCATGACTTGCAATGCCTGGAAATAAATCAGAAGAGGTAGATGGAGAAATTTGTTTCTTTAGAATATGTTTGTGGAGAAATTTAGATAATATATTGAATGACTAATAGAAAAACTAAATATTACTTCTCTCAAATTAATCTATAAATTCAATGTAATTTCAGTCAAAATCCTGATAGCGTTGGTCATGATAAGATTGATCGTAAAATTCATGTAGAAGAACATAGTGCCTGGAGTAGCCAAGACAGTTTTGGCAAAGTAGAGATCTTGCCCTGTCATCTTGAAGATTTAGAATTTGTTGATGCTGCGGGTGTAGACAAGTGGATCAGATGGAACAAAAGTGGAAGCAGATGCACTTACATGAAAGAAAGCAGGCTTAAAAAGATAACTCATCGAAGGTTGCTGCCAACTGGTTATTTCTGTGGGAAAAAATGTATCCCAACCTCAAATATCCTTTAAAAATCAATTTGGAGTTAATTAAACACCTAAATAATACAAATACATTTTACAAGTTTGACAGTTAGAAAAGGGTTTTTTCAAGATGGAATCACAAACCATAGATGCAAACATTGCTAACTAAATTTGCAAGTACTAAACAATTTTTTGACCAACCAAATACACCATGAGTGAAATTAAAAGATGAGCCACAGACTGGGAGAAAACAGTTACAGTGCACCCAATCAAGAAAGTTTTGGTATCTAGAAAGTGGGCAAAGTCTAGGAACAGGAAATTCACACCGGGAACCTAAAATAGCTAACAAACCCTGTTCAGTCTCAATAAAAACAAGTGTAATTGTGAAATACAAGTTGTCAGAAAGTTTGACAGTATCAAGTATTGATGATGAAGGGTGTGGATTGGAAAGAACTCTTCTTCACAGCTCCAGGGCACTTCACTGTGAAACAAGACAGGCCTCCTTTTAAATTTCCCTTAGGAATGCAAGTTTATGCAACCACTTGTGGAGAGCAGTTTAGTGGCTTTTTAGTAGTATTGAAGATACTTGTAACAGTTTCATGCCCTGAACTTAGCTTGTCAAGGAGATATGTATAAAGCTCATCAAAGCAAATTTTGTAATAGGAAAAAAATTGGAAACAACACAAACATTCATCAACAGGATAATGTGTTTATGCAATGGAATATTATAAAGTGATTAAGTTGAAATCCACACATGTTGAGAAAAAAACAAATCGCCAAAGAATACATATAATTCCATTTATTATATTAAAAAACCTTGAAACACGACTATATTTTATATATAGATATAGATGTCTGTAGTTGAAGTGCAAAAACAGTTTGGAAATGAGAAATACTGACTTGGTTATGGTGCTTGCATCTGGTGAGGGAGCGAGAGAAGGTAGTAGGATTTAGCAAGTTTGACTTTGTATCCTGAATGTTGCTCTTAAAAAGAACAAGATCTAAATAAAATGAGGCCAAAACGTTAAAATTTCATCAACCAGATGTTGGGGGAACAGGCAAATAATTTTCTTGTCTTTGTCTTGGAGGCAAAGTAAATCCTTCGTTTTTCATTTTTTACAAAAATTCTTGTGGGTAAGTCGCAATATTGACAACATAAAAAAGCCACAGTCTTCACGTATGAAATAATTATTTACTTCAGTTCCTCAGATGTTAGCAATGATGGTTGATCTTGAAGAGGATGAGGATTGGGCAAATGCGGATGAACTAGAAGATGACGATTTTGACAGGTAATTGCAGACATCAGATACTGTGTGAAGATTCCTTGACGGAATAGAAGAGGTCAGGTCGCAAGAGCTTTAGGTTACAAGGCCCGTCTCTTCCCTGCTGCATTCTGTAATCTGAAACTGAATTTTTAAGTTTCAAATATGGGGCACTTGGGCTTTCTGAAGTATGCATTTCTATATCAAATTTTGTCAATTACATTTATTTATATTTATTAAAGTAGCTATCTTTTCTACCCCATCTTACTCTAACTTTTCTTCAGAATTTTTTTAGTTTGAAAAAATTTATCTTTTAAGGTATGTATAAAGAAGCTTTATTGTGATAAATGCCTTTATGTGAATAGACCTCACTTAGAATAGTTGTTTCAGCACAGTTCCCTACGAAATACCCTATTTTCCCAATAGAAGGCAATTTAACATTAGGCTAGAGAGGAAACATTGGTGGTGAGATTGGGATAATAGGTTACAGTAGCACTGGCATTATTGTTACTCCTTTCCACTTAGGAGGCCCCCGTGAATATAGATTCCAATGGAAAAGTCAACCAAAATCTGTAGTTGCCATCCAGTAGTGATGATGGCCCTTACATGTGTGTGAAGCTTAGCACTTTAGAGCTGTTGTTTTGGTTCTTTCAACAGTCCTAAAGGTGCATTATTGTCTTACAGATGCAGGAATGGAGAGGGAAGTTTGAGCAATTTGTCCAAGCTTACGTAGCCAGTTAGTAGACTGGGGTTTAATACCACTTCTGTTATTCTCAGTGCGTTGTATACCTCCCTTTCTTGAAATTATTCCCCTGAAAGATTGGTAGTCAGTACAAACTATTGTAACAGATATTAGATTAAAAATAAAGACATTTGGGGGCCAGCCCCGTGGCCGAGTGGTTAAGTTCGCGCACTCTGCTATGGCAGCCCAGGGTTTTGCTGATTCAGATCCTGGGCGCAGACATGGCACCGCTCATCCGGCCACATTGAGGCGGCGTCCCTCGTGCCACAACTAGAAGGACCTACAACTAAAATATACAACTATGTATTGTGGGGATTTGGGAAGAAAAAAAAAGAAGATGGGCAACAGTTGTTAGCTCAGGTGCCAATCTTTAAAAAAATAGATAAATAATAAAAATAAAGACATTTGACTTACAGAATATATGGCACACTTTTGAGACTTAATTCTGTTATTAAAAATAACTGGCTTCTTGGGGCTGGCCCAGTGGCAAAGTGGTTAAGTTCACCTGCTCCACTTTGGCAGCTCAGGGTTTGCAGGTTCGGATCCCAGGAGTGGACTTAGCACAGCTCATCAGGCCACGCTGTGGCAGTATCCCACATAAAATAGAAGATGATTGGCAACAGATGTTAGCTCAACGCCAATCTTTGTCACCAAAAGAAAGAAAGAAAGAACTCACTTCTAGCTTTAATACTGAAGGATATGAAATTAATCCTTTACTGGAAATCACCTAATAGGGCTGAAGAGAAGTCTCAACTTAGATTGGGTTTCCTTTCCCTGGTTCGGTTACTGTAATATGCTGCTACCCCGCCTTTAATTTGCCCTGTAAATGGTGTTTAAATTTATATAGTTTATGAAGCTGTTTTTTCTGGACTGGATGAATAAGATCTCATCTGTGAGTAAATAGGCCGTAAAGATATTTTCAAGATAAGTTTAATGCTTAACTTGTTCTAAAAATCGTTGATAGCTTCATCTTCATAGTCGTGTCTCATAGAACAGTTAAAGATTATACACATGACAAACTCACTACTAATCTTGCAGTTCTAAGACAGTGCAAGGGCTTTTATGTCCAGATTTCTTCAGTTTTCAGTGAAAACACTAGAACGGAGTTTCACTTATGTGTAACTTTTGGCGATGCAGTTGGTGCCCCTTTCAAGGTGAACCCAGTGAGTGGGATCGTCCAGTGTCAGCCCTCTTCAGTCCTGTAAGTGCTGTGCATGGAGAAGTTTGAAGGATGCGTCTCCAGGAAAGGAGGCATCCAAGTCTCCTAAACCTGCTCACACTGCTGAGTCTTGAAAGTATCAGAAGCTAAGTTTTAGCTGAGGGCCGTGTGTGGGGAGAGGAAAAGAAAGGGAAAAGTCTTGAAAAATAAGATTCAGACATAAAAATTTTTATCTATGGTGAATCATGATAAAAATTTTATTCCCTCCTGCACCCCTTGACTCTAGGGTTTTCAACTCAGAACTAACTGCACTAGTACATTTGAAAGACCTCTTGAATTATTATTTTTCAGTCCTATTTGATAACATGTTTAGAAGTATGTCTGTACAGTATATTGTTCTTGGGTGTTTTGAATCTGTTGAATACATTATTTTGTTTGTGTGTAGCAATGCGGTTGCTGGTGAGAGTGCTTTGGACCGAATGGCTTGTGGACTTGGTGGAAAGCTCGTTCTGCCGATGATCAAGGAACACATTATGCAAATGCTTCAAAATCGTAAGCTATGTCTCTTTTAAATGTTAGAATAGTGGAATGTGGCTTCCTAAGTCTTAAACTCTAATTGCTTAGACTGTGTCTAAAAATTAATCTTTGCCTTTTTAGATTCTATGCTTAACCTAATTTTTATGAGATACTAATAAGGTTCTATTTAGTCAATCTTACACTAAAGAATGTTTTTCCTTATCACTACAAATATTACTCAGTTCTCCCCAGAACTGGCTTCAGTGTATAGGAAAAAATTTTAAGTTCTAAGGAAAATTTGCAGATTTTTCTCCCTAGCCAGAGATACCTATATTTGAATTTAAGACATTCTTATTTGGTTGTTTATGAAATATTAGCATATTTGATTCATATGATCTTCCTTCATCCACTATCTTTTACTTCAAAAAATGTCTAGTGTAATCAAAAGAAAAGGTACTTCTAAATTTCTATTATTTTCCTAACAAATTATTTGTTAGCTTTTGTACCTGTAATTTATATCAATGCCAAAAGTTGTTATATACATACTTTATTTTTGTCTTTTTAATTATAAAGTTAATGGGCTCGATTTTTTAAAAAATCAAACACAGAAATAAACTACAAGTTCCTTAAGTTAAATTCAGAGGTGGCCACTGTTAACTGTTCTCTGAGACTTTTCTCTGATCTCATTTATGCATTGTCTGCAGGGTCTTTTGAATGTGAATATACTATATAGACACACCATTACTGACCTTAAGTTTTTGTTCCACAGTACATCATATCGCCATGTAATAGCCTTCCTCATTTGTTTACCAGCCACGTAGCATTTCACAATTCCTCATTAAATACTAATAATTTTTATTGATTACAAATAATGCTGCTGCATACACTCTTCTACAGAAATCCTGGCTTACTTGTAATATTTATGTCTATAAGGTACATTACAAGAGACAGACTTGAGGGTCAAACCGTTGATTCGGGATCTTAAAGTTGTAAAACAGAGTAACAGAAGACCAGCTTCAAATGAAAGTGAATTATTTGGAACTCTAGCCCTTTTGCTACTTACTTAGCTCCTCCTTGTCATGTAAGATTCTTATTTATCCAAAATGGCATGGTCCAAAACCACTATCACTTTTTAATGATGTGATTTTATGTTTGGGTCTTGTATAATAGTTTTCCCCTTTTATTACCCCCTAAATTTTTTGAAGGTTTTTTCCCAAAGGGATGGAGATAGCATCACAGATTGCTCAACCTGTAAGAGCCTGCTAGAAAGAATCTAGCTTTTCCATTTTTAAGATGAAGAAAGTAAAGCCCAGAGACATCAAAAGGGTATACAAGGTCAACCAGCTGTTAAGTGTTTCTCCATTGATTCACATTATTCTTCAAATAGACTTGTTGTGGATGTGGTTGTGATTTGTAGCTAACGAATTTGACTTTAAAAGTTCCTTCTACAGCTTACTAGCTTGATGCAAAAGGCGTTACAAGTATGGCAGTAAACTCTTAATAAAAATTTGTTATTGCTAAATGTATGACTTTGAGCAAGTCTTTTGCACCTTTGTTTCCTCGTCTGTAAAATAGGAAAATGATGCTTGCCCTACACCCAGGATTGGGGTTAGGATCCAAAAATGTACTTAATATATGTGAAAAATGCTTTAACAGTGGTAAAAGTTACATATGTCCTAGTAACTGGACATAGACCTGACTTTATTTTAAAAAATAGTTTGTTTTTGCTCTAAATAATGAACAGAAAAAATTTTTTTAACCTTAAAATTCAGGGGAAGAAAATCATTTCTGAATCCCCATACCATACTAACGCATTTTGCTGAACATACTTCCAGGAACTCTGCACGCTGGGAATATATGAGGCATATCTTTTTTTATTTCTCTGAACCGCATATGGACATCTTTCTGTTTCAATAAGTACTTACTGCATTTCTTCTTTAAATTAATGAGTCCAGTATGCAAAGATTACTACCAGATATTGAAATATTGGTTTCCTAGGATTATTATTCCTCAGTTAAGAAATTTTGGTTTAATGGTATATTGAGTAATTGAAAAACACTTAAAACATATATAATAATGTTATTATTATAAATAATAAAGTTATAATACTTAATAGTAGCATTAGCAATTTTTCAGAAGTTTTTAACCATAGAATTAGTCACAGTAGAGTTAATCTTTACATGGGTTTTAGGCTCCCAAAAGTGAAACATTAAGTCTGATGTAATTTAGGATTTGTCTGCAACTTGGTTAAACCTTATACCAGCAGTTCTCAGACTTTCTCTCCTCGGGCTCCTTTACACTCTTAAAAATTACTACAGGGGCCAGCCCAGTGGTGCAGCGGTTAAGTGCGCATGTTCCACTTTGGTGGCCCTAGGTTCACTGGTTCGGATCCCAGGTGTGGACATGGCCCTGCTTGGCACGTCATGCTGTGGCAGGTATCCCACATATAAAGTGGAGGAAGATGGACACGAATATTAGCTCAGGGCCAGTCTTCCTCAGCAAAAAGAGGAGGATTGGCAGCAGTTAGCTCAGGGCTAATCTTCCTCAAAAAAAAAAAAAATTACTACGGATCCCAGAACATTTTTGTTTATGTGGATTATATCAATATTCACTGTATTAGAAATTACAGCAAATGTTTAAATTTTTCGTTTAAAAGTAATAATAAACTCATTATACATTAACAGAAATAACATTTTTCATAAAGAATGACTCTTTTCCAAAACAAAAAAATATTAGTGAGAATGTCTTACTTTACATTTTTTGTAAATATTTTAGCTGAATTCTTATGTCTGTTTCTACATTCAGTCTTTTGCAGTTGCGCACATGTGGTAATCCTTGGAATACTTCACTATACCCTCAAAATGAAAGTGAAAGAAAAATATTATTAGAATAGTTTTGACCTTGTGAGACCCCCTGAAAGAATTTTAGGAAATTCCAGGGCTCTTGGATACCACTTTGAGAAGCACTGCTGTACACAGATCCCAGCTTTATATATTTATATATATGTTGCTTTGTTCTACAAGGAATGTGAAGCAGCCTAAAGGGAACAATAATAGAGTAAATATAAATATTTAGAAATGACAGTCAGGGAAATTATATTTTAGAATAGGATATGAAGTCCAGTAAAATAAACAGTTGCTTAGCTAATGTTCTATCAACCAAAAAGCAAGTAGCCATTATTATTATTAGATGCAAATAAGGTTCATCCATATTTGTTTACCATATTATTAAATAGAGATTCTTTAAAAACAGCATCTTTTCTTGACTTTTCTTTTTTAAGAAATGTGACCATGGAAATCAGTGGATCTATAGTCAATAAACAGCAGTGTGTGACACAAAAAATCCAGATATTTATTGCTTATAGTAAATTTTAGGGGGAAACTGTTAAGTAGTTGATATAAATATTAATAAGCTCTTTGCTTCCATATTGTCTTTTAACTTTTAGAATAGAAATGTGTGGGTGACATAACCAGTCTTACAATGAAGTAATCCAGTCAGGGACTTTTTCTGTCCATTTTTCTAATGAATAAATGTATAAAAATATTTCGTTATTCTTTTCCAAATAAGGAGAATGTTTTTATACTTCTAACTATTAGAATGACATGTTTGTAGTGTCTAATTGCTGTTCTTTCGTGTGTAATCCTTTTCTATAGCTGACTGGAAATATCGGCATGCAGGATTAATGGCCTTATCCGCTATTGGTGAAGGATGCCACCAGCAAATGGAAGGAATTCTAAATGAGATAGTAAATTTTGTTTTGCTTTTTCTTCAGGATCCTGTAAGTACCAGTAAATATTTGATTCATAATTATTACCGCAGTTTCACATGGGAATCCATTGCCCTTACTAATGCAAAGGAACATATTCTAGCATCCAAGAGTAAGGTATGCAGCCTGTAATGCTGTGGGACAGATGGCTACAGATTTTGCACCTGGTTTCCAAAAGAAATTCCATGAGAAGGTAAGTAACAAGTTCTCAAACACTCAAACTGTGAGAAGGGTGGCATTTCAAAGTGTGTGCTTATATGATTTCTTTTCACAGGTGATTGCAGCTCTGCTGCAGACCATGGAAGACCAAGGCAATCAACGAGTGCAGGCCCATGCGGCTGCTGCTCTCATTAACTTCACTGAGGACTGTCCCAAGTCCCTACTTATTCCGTATTTAGATAATTTAGTGAAACATCTGCATTCCATCATGGTACTTAAACTTCAAGAGGTAAGTTTCAAGATCTTTAAGCCTGCTATGTGAAGATTAATTTAGGTTAATTTGATGGGTCAGACCTGGAGACACAGGAACTTTTCAGCATGGCCATACAGATGGAAAGTTAGGAGGAGGGCAGTCAAGGCTGTTCTGAGTAGAGTAGTTCAGGCTTGACCAGAGAATGGGCCGGTATTGGAACTGGGAAAGGTGTGGCCTAAAGGTTAGGTAGAATCGGTACTGTCCCGCACCACATAGTGTTTCAGTCGGCTGTGGACCACATGTATAACGGTGGTCTCATAAGATTGGGACCGCATAGCCTAGGAACAGAGTAAGCCATGCCATCTGGGTTTGTGTGAGTACATTCTATGATGTTTGCACGACAACGAAATCACTTAACAACGATAGTGAAATATCCTAACAACACATTTCTCAGAACATATCCCAGTCGTTAAGCTGCGCAGGACTGTATATGAATCGTCTTGAAAACAAGGCAGTTATTCTTGAACTCTCATTTATGTAAATTTGGAAGAACCATTTTATGTTCTTAACTGCTACAAGAAATCATGGCAATGTGATTGTAGGAAATTGGCACGGTAGCATCGTGAGGCATAAACAGAAAAGGGAAAAGATTGAAGGCAAGACCATATGATCATTGTTCAGGGAGCTTAGATGGTAATAGTGGCAATCTGGTGGAAAAGGTGATTCTAAAAGATGTTTTGCGGGAAGCATTAGCAGTTTCTTTCTGCCAGTTTGAATTTTGAAGGATCAAAGAGAAGGAATTTTCAAATGTTGACCATTCTCCTAAACTGGGTGACAGAAGATGTGAAAAAGAATATCCTTTTTGCGTTAAATATGTTGAATTTTTAAAATAAGTCCTGGCCATCCAAATAGAAGACAGTTTCTGGTTATAGCTTAAGTAAGAGGCACCCTAAAAATGATTGAATAATGATAGTGCAGCAGTGTGTGAGAGAGAAGATGCAGGTAAGAAAGGCAGAGCTTGAAGCCCAGTTTGTTGTCTCATACAATGAAAATAAACTACTGCTATAAAAATAATAGGAATAGAAAGGACATACAAAATAAAAACCTTTTTTACTATTCAACAGATAAAAAGTTACTGTCAAATTGTTATAGACGTTTCTAACACTCAATTTCTGTACCTGATCTCATTATGGGCTGGTACAATTCGTGAGCCACATTTTGCACAGCACTCGTCTGAAGGAGAACTGGGAGGAAGACGAGAGATACAGAGTCTCAGAAGGCAAAGAAAGGGATCTGAAACAGGATGAGTGTTCAGTGTCAGATGACAGCAGACTAAGAATATGATAACATAAGTGTACCTAAAGACAGAAGAAGGTAGATGCAAGTTGAAGGCAGATCAGTTGGTTGGTTAAATCAAGAATAGATGGATCAAATCTGACTTTACAAGTAGGTTTGGGTAGGGGTGAAAGTGCGAAGAGAGTCTCTGTATTGTCTTGCCTCTCTCTTACGGCCAGTGTGAGATAGGTAAGGACTGAAGGAAGGAGTTGCTGAGATGCTATGGGGAGGAGGATAAAGTATGTGAGCAAGAGTTGTGTGAAGAGAGGGTAGCCAAGGAAGGACCTTCCTTTGAGATCAGAGGTAGGTTGGGACGTTAAACATGAAGCAGATGGTGAGATACAGAAGAAGGGAGTAAGTTAACCTTTTAAAGGTGTGGTGGAACTCATGATACAAAGTCAAGAGCTCTTCTGAGAGTGTGGTTGTAGTTAATGAGGGGAATGAAGAAAATCTGGAGTAGTTACTGGGTCAAGCATTCACATGAATCCACAATTACAAAATAAGAGTGCTAGATGACAGCATGAGCCCAGCTGCAAATATCCAGTAAGGTTGTTACTAGCCAAGTCAGAGAATACTAGAGATCTTTGGTGCAGGAGAAAGGGTGATCTCATCTCTTTCACCAAGATGGAGAAATGAGTGCAAGAGAGGGCACTGCCCAGTGGTATCATTAGTGATATCTTCTGGAGAGAGTCAGATGAGAAGGTAAAGGCATGGACCAAAAAGGGAGTTTTCTCCATAACATAGTTGGACAGCACATAATATCTAGTAAGTAGTGGGAATTAAAGGAAAGATGAATGGGAAGGATAGGCATTAAGCTTAATGGATACAAAAATTTTAAGAGGAGTCAGTTTTCTGCTTGAGAACTAGCTGTGCTTTGAGATAAAGCAAAAATGAGTAAGGAGCACTCTTAACAGGAGAGAGAGAAGATCCCACATAAATAGTTCAATAGGGATTCTTAAATTTACTCCAAAACCTATAGTCTCCACACTGGCTGCTGGAGAGTAGTCTTAACCTGGTATTTCAAGAAAGTGTTTGGGAACTTGAGGGGAGTATTTCTTCATTTACATAATTTATGTTTTGTGTGTTCCTTCTCCTAGTTGATTCAGAAAGGCACCAAGTTAGTTTTGGAACAAGTTGTGACATCTATCGCGTCAGTTGCAGATACTGCAGAGGAAAAATTTGTCCCCTACTATGACTTATTTATGCCATCACTAAAGCACATTGTTGAGAACGCAGTTCAAAAGGAACTCAGACTTCTCAGAGGAAAAACTATTGAATGCATCAGCCTCATTGGTCTGGCTGTTGGGAAGGAAAAAGTAAGTGATTTGTAGTACGTTGAATTTACTGTATGTAATTTGGCTATGGAGGCATTGAGGGTTTTTTCCTTCTGATAATTGCTGTTTTAGACGCTTGTTTTTCTATCATCTTATGTTACTCCTATTTTATATATAATTAAATTGTTGCCTTCATTTTTTCATCGTTAATATTAAGATTTCTTCTTAACTCAGTTATGTGCTTGAAACCTCCCCCTTTCCCTATCACATGTGCGGTCTTTCTCTTGGGAGGGATGTGGAGTTCAAGATCCATATGTTTAGTTTCACCCATTTAGACATGTGCTTGGAAACATTCCAGTTGCTTTCCTATTAATCCAAAAAGCATCAGGTGTCCTAAGAGAAAAATCTATGTACATATAGCTGTTCGGAAAATGATTAGCAAGGACCGTTGCCTGTGTGTTTTTCTTCCCAGTCAACATCTCATAGTTTTCAAAACTAATCCAAAAGAAGTTCCTCTGTCTCGACCCCTCACATTGTGATTCTCAGAACTGTCAACATAGAACCTCTCTCTCTCGTCTCCTCCAAAATCAGCATCAATATTATCTTACAAATTTTCTTCTATAGGACACTGAGAACCTAATCAGTGAAACATTTTGTGTCCCACACTCTATCTGGCTTTCAAACTATCTTTGAAACACTGCCTGTTTATACAATGAAGATTGCCAGAACAGGGAGTTAAATGAGAATTATCCAGTTCTATGGAGCAATCCAAAATTTTCTTTCTGGATTTGTGTTATCTTTTTACTGTTAGAAATACATAAGCCGTAGACCAAAACTTGATGCCTTGAGAAGTATCTTTATACTGCACTTCACTTTGACCTTCACTGGAAAATATTTTCCTAGAAAAAGCAGTAAGTCCGTTGTGATATAGGTGAAAATTTTTCAGTATTATGTTTTTATCTGAGAGGTTATGATCCGTGTGGGAAATGTCATTGGTTTTTTGGAAAGTTTTCTTATTACACAAGAAATGAGTAATATTGATGTCGATTTTCCTACATGTTTTCTCCTAGTTCATGCAAGATGCATCAGATGTGATGCAGCTGTTGTTGAAGACCCAGACGGACTTCAGTGATATGGAAGATGATGATCCTCAGGTAAACCAGCCTTCACACATTCATCTTGGTCCACTTAGGAGTTGCGCATAGTGCAGAGTTAAATGTGCTGAAAGGAATTGAGTCATAGGTTTCTTGAGATAATTTCAACCCCTGGTTTCAGAGACATTTCTTCCCTGGTTTTCCTTCTGCTTCTCAGGCCGTATTTTCTCAGTTTATTGTAGACTGTTACTCTCCTCTGACTCAAGTTTTTGGTGCTCTTGAGGGTTCTGTCGTCCTAGGCTCTGTAATCTCGTCACTCCCCCTGAGCAGTGTCATCCATAATCATGGCTTAAGTTTTCCCCTATATGCTTGTAACTTCCAGATCTTTCTCTGAATTCAAGGTTCATTTGTCTAACCACTTACTGGCAATCTCCGTTTGGAAGTCTCCTGGCCCTTTGAATGCCACATGACTTCCTTCCCCTCTCAAAAGAAAAAGACAGAAATCCAACCTTCTTAGAACTTGCTGTGCTCTTCTCTCTCTGCCTGTGAACAAACATTCATTTAGCGTAAAAGAATCCTCCCCGACTCACCCTGGCCAACTCCTGCTCATGTTTCACGTCCTGTACGAGTCTTGATGGTGGGTACCTATGACACAGTGTGGTAATGACATCTTAAATGTCTGTCATAATCCTCATGGCATTCACAGTGCCTAACATATAAGAGGCACTCAATAAATAATTGTTGAATTAAATTTTGATTTTACACAGCCACACTAATTATTTCCCATAGGTTAAATAGGAAAAGAGAATAAACAAGATAGAGTATAATATAAACAACGTGTGTATGTGTTTTAATAGTATGCAAAATAGTACCTAAGTATGCATGTATCATTGTCTGTATATAGATAAATGGTTAGAAGGATACTTAGCAAACTGCCACTGGGAGGAGGCAGAGGGGACCGTGAGCTGAGAGGAGGGCAGTAAGGGCTGTGCCTGTCGTACTCCCCTCACTCCCCTCTGCATCAGCGTTTAGTAGAGTGCCTGCCACGTGGAAAACACGGCATATTTGTGGAATGAATGCACTTCATTTTTACACTTAAAATTGGGATTTTTTCTTTTGTTTTATTTTTTAAATTAGGAGTGGGGAGTGTGTGTGCACACGCACGCAAGCACACACGCACTTATGTGAGATAGACAGATACTGGGGAGTAAAAGTCTCTTTCTGGGTTGCAGAGATGATGAATTAGAACCAGATTGTAGGTAATTTGCAGGTGATTAAGTCGTTGTAAACACAGTAGTAGGAGAAGTGGTGTCTTAAATATACCCAGTCACTTACGTGGAAAATTAAAACAACTAAAAGAAAGGGATGTTTTGTTTCTTAGGTGTTAATAAATGTTTAATGAATGGAACGCTAGACAGTAGGGATACAAAGTCAAGTAAAATATGTTCCTACCTTCAAGAATATTAGTGCCTAGAAGTTGATATGTTTAAGAGGGTTTTATTTACATGATTCAAATGCTATTAGGGGAAACTATATATTGCTTGTTGAAAGGAGGAAAAATAGACACAGTCCTTCTTTCTCTTTTGCCTCACCTACTGTCTGCATCCCAATGTAGAGGTTCACAGTGATTCTGTTATTGTCTCCGAACATTTTAAGTATGTGACCTTAGAAAATGTGCTTACTGCTTCAAGAGCCATGTATGTAAAATAAAAAATTGTTTCTGTGAGATAGGGAAATGGCTTTCTTTATGATGTGGTATTTACCCCTTGTTTTTAAATCAATTTTAATTTAATTGTAATCTTTCCCCCCAGATCTCTTACATGATCTCAGCATGGGCCAGAATGTGCAAAATCCTTGGAAAAGAATTTCAGCAGTACCTTCCAGTGGTTATGGGGCCTTTAATGAAGACAGCTTCAATTAAGCCTGAAGTAGCCCTTTTAGATAGTAGGTGTCTTTGTGAGGACATAGAAATTATAAAACTTCTCTCTTTGTTATTATTTTTAACCTGAATTTGTTTTCTTCCCTTTAATAGCCCAAGACATGGAGAATATGAGTGATGATGATGGTTGGGAATTTGTGAACCTAGGAGATCAGCAAAGTTTTGGTATTAAAACTGCAGGACTGGAAGAAAAGTCAACTGCTTGTCAGATGCTGGTAAGTTATGATAATGTTTACTAAACTTTGTTTTACAACTTCTCATAATACATTTCATAAGATTGCTTTTCATGATGCTAAAGAAATTGGTGTTTTTTTGTTTGTTTCTTGTTTTGTTTTGTTTTTTTGAGGAAGATTAGCCCTGAGCTAACTACTGCCAATCATGCTCTTTTTGCTGAGGAAGACTGGCCCTGAGCTAACATCCATGCCCATCTTCCTCTACTTTATATGTGGGACGCCTGCCACAGCGTGGCTTTTGCCAAGTGGTGCCATGTTCGCACCCGGGATCCGAACCGGTGAACCCCGGGCCGCTGAGAAGCGGAACGTGCGAACTTAACCGCTGCGCCACCAGGCCAGCCCCTGAAGAAATTGTTTTGAAGAGTTAGTGATATATTCTTTAAAAAATGAAGTGTGGAAATCTTTTGACGCAACATTTCCATTCCTGGATTTCATGCAGCTAAAACCTTTCATTATCAGTGCTGTTTCTAATTTAAAAAAAGAGAAAAATAAGCAGCCTGAAGACCTGTTATTAGGAAGATCAATAATTACTGTACCCTGGAGTATTATGCAGCCATTACAAAGCTACATGTGGACAAAGGTTTTTGTCTGTGTTGTGCTTAGTATATAGTAGATGACTGAGGAATATTATTTTGAACAAATGAACAGAACTGTGGTCATAATGTTAAAAATAAAACTGGCATGATTCCAGTTGTGTAAACAAACATGGTAGGAAAGTCAAAATGTTTATAGTGGTTATCTCTTACAGTATTATGGGATCAATGTTTAAGTTCTCTTTCTTTGAGGGTTTTTTTTTCCTCCTTTATGAGCAAGTGTGTTACAGACAATGAGGGATAATATATTTTTTAAAAGATAGAATTGAGATAACCCTAAGTAAAAGTTATTGGCTTAAATTTTATTTTGTGTTAATAAAGCATTGTTGTGTTCTCTAATTCATTTAAATGTATGTTTCTTAAACTTAGCAATATTTAGTGCCTGTAATTTGTAAACATTTTGGATTTTTGTGCTTTTTCTCTCAGTTGAAGGCAAATACAAATGTAACATCGGTAAACAAAATTATCAAATCTTTTAATGTAGTGAGAAAGAATAAACAAACAATTTTAAAAACAGCATTGTGATTTTTGGTTTCACTATTGAAAAGATTTTTTAAAAATACCAAATAATGTAAGCCTGTTTGCTACAGATTTACAAAGTAAATGATATGCTACAGTTGTTTTCAGAGTTTTTTATATCTTTTAAAATTATTTTTTCTTAAGTGGTATATTTTGTTTGAAGTATTTTCAGAGTGCTGACACTTGCTAAATTCTCACACACAAGAAATAAATATGAAGTGTTCCACATTCGAATGACAATACAGACTACAATCATTTCACAGCCCTTTCCCATTTGACAGTTCTTTTTGGTTAGAGGACTAATTTGACAGTCCTGCATGCAGTTTGAAATGTAGTTCTAGTCAGGATACAACATTCTGTGGTCCTTATGATTTTGCTGTTTGTTAACAAATAGTAATACTTACAAACTAACATGAATCTTGACTTCTTTTTCAATACTTTGGTTTCAGGTTTGCTATGCTAAGGAGTTAAAGGAAGGCTTTGTGGAATACACTGAACAGGTTGTCAAACTGATGGTCCCTTTACTGAAATTTTATTTCCATGATGATATCCTACAATTTTTGAATGCAAAACATGTCTAGGTGTAGTTAAATTGTAGCTTGTTCAAGTATTATTAGACTTCGTGTTAACTGAAGTAGTATCACCATTATTGTTTGTGTTTGCACTGGCTGTAGTTTCATATTGTAGGCTTGGTTCTTTGCATGTGCCTTTGTTTCACTGTGCCAAAAAGATGAAAAAGAAAATGTTACCTAGCTTCTAGTTGACAGTTTTCTCTGGACCACTGAAGGACTTTAAAGATTGGTATTTTATTAACAAATGTTTACAATTGTATATAATTGCTAGTTTTCCCAAATACGTTTTGGTTAAGAAATGTTTCTTACAGGTTAGAGACCCACTGATACTTAACTTTCTGTAGCACAAAAGCTTACCTTTCAGATGTGGATGGCACCTTTGGGGAGAAACACCTCTTAGTAAATCTGCATGTTAAATGTTTTCCTCCTCAACATAATGATAGTGGTAATTAATATGTGTAGATGCATTGTTAGGCCTTTATACACACACAGTTTCATAGATAGGTAAAAAAAGACAGCCCAACAGAATGGTAAGCCCAGACCCAAACCCAGATCTGGCTGACTCCAGAGCCCCCTTCCTTGTAGTTCCTCATGCAGTATTCTGTAGTGGCATCCTTTACAGAAGACAGCTTTTGCCTGGCAGAGACTTCCCACGGTGCCAGAGGACATAGCAGAGTTGTTTTTAAGAGGAAGTCTCAAGACCTTATTTTACAAATGATGTTAGATAGGGAGAGGCAGTTAATCTTTATTGAAAATGAGAAGGCTCCTGCAGGAAGACACCCTCAATAGTTTTCTCAGTAAAGTCATAGCTTCACTTGCATTTATTAGAAACATGTTTTACTGAGAGTAAAAGTCTTGAGACATGCTATAAGGACCCCAGGTCCTTCCACAGTCATTATTATGTTTTTGGGTTACATTTGAGTGCTTATTCCTGCTATATTGTAGGTGATAGAAGAGACAGGAGCTATGTTTTAGGGGCAGGGAGACTTCTATTTTTATACACATGTTATATTTAACACAGGCTCTTGGATAGCAACCTTAGGTAAACAGAAGTTCCCTAGCACCTCTGCTAACTCAGTGAGCACTTTCAGAAAAATGATAGAATAATCTTTTGAGGATAGTTGATTATATTTTCTTAACAATAAAACGTGTTCGAGTGGCAGCAGCAGAATCCATGCCTCTTCTCCTGGAATGTGCGAGAGTTCGTGGTCCTGAGTATCTCACACAGATGTGGCATTTCATGTGTGATGCTCTGATCAAGGCCATTGGCACAGAACCAGATTCAGATGTCCTCTCAGAAATAATGCATTCTTTTGCAAAGGTAAATATTTTTCTTTTAATAATATGTATGTTGTGTGTTTATTAGTCTTGTTAAATAAATTAGGGTTTTTGTGTGTGTGTGCTGTAACAAATGATTTTTTTTTACCAAAAATGTGCAGTTCTTTTTTATTTTAATATTTTGGTGTTGTCATTCTTTTTGTTTGTAATTTTTTTTTTTTTCAGAGTAGCTACTCTTGTATTCCAATCTTGATTAGTTTCTACCATCATTTACCTAATAATCCAACCACAGAAGCTTGGGTATCATCTCCAACTCACGTCTAGTTTCTGTCCTATTCTCCCTCCAAAATTGCTGTTTTTTTGTCTTTGCCTTGTCTCTTGTTTGTGCTGTTGAAATAGCCTCACTCGGTCTACTCCAGAAACCACTCGCTTTTTTCCTCCCCGTTCCTTCTCCTTTTCTCAAGCATTAAGAAAATTGACTCCTTAAGTGACTTAAGTCACTCCTCTTCCCATATTCCATCTCTTGCTCCACAGTTTGGTTCAACACTTCTTCAGCATCTTTATTTGTCCTCATTTACACCTCAGCAGTTCAGAATTTCTTCTGTATTTTTTCAAAGAATGCATGCTTCCGTGCCTTTGCCCATATGATTCCCTCTGCCTGTAATGCCCTTCCAGGGCACACTTACCCTTTCTCCAATGCTGTCTCTGAACAGTGTGTGTGTAGTAACTGATCTCCTTAGAAGCTGGTTGGTCAGTTTCCTCTTTGAATCCTCAGCACCTAGCATAATGCCTGGCACTTAAGATATGCTCAGCACTTGTTTAAAAGAAAAATATTTTTAAAATTCTTCTCTGATAAATACTGGCATGGTAACAAATACAAACCGAGTATATCTACTCATGTACTCAATCTTCCAGAGTACTGAGTTATGTTAATTTTTCTCATGCTTCCTTGTGATTCTTAATGGAATTTAACATTTGACTCTAAAAACCCTTAGATCTTATAGGTTGCTTTCTTTCCTCAACCTCATTTTAGTGCATTGAAGTAATGGGAGACGGATGCCTTAATAATGAACACTTTGAAGAACTGGGAGGTATATTGAAAGCTAAACTCGAAGAACATTTTAAAAATCAAGAATTACGGCAAGGTAAGTTTTCCATGCTTTTATTTCTGAATGTAATCCTTGACCGTTTGGCGACCATTTAAAAAGACATTTATTTGGGTGTGTTTTAGTTAAAAGACAAGATGAAGACTATGATGAACAGGTGGAAGAGTCACTACAAGATGAGGTAAATTATTCCCTTCAGAACTTAATTTACATGACCGTTTGCATCTGGAAGACTTTTAAATGCTTAAGTTTCTGATTCATCTGACTTATTGTGATATGATCATCAGTGATCTTTACAGAAGAATCTGATGTGTGTGTATTTCAGTTTAGAGGATAAGTGGTCTGAAATGAGCTGGTGCGTGTGTTGGATGCCGGGTGTGCGTTCTGTTGTGGTGCCTCACGTGAAAGCACTCTGGAGCCCACCGAGTGTTTTCTTTCACGTCCTCCTGGAACAACCATTTGTACTTGGTGGTGCTTTCACCATTTTAAAGATGCATGAGCTCACACTCAGGTGTTAAATGACTGCCTAAAGCCACACACTGTTGACAGTCTGGGGCTTAAGGCCAGATCTTTCTTGTAACGTGAGCTGTCTTTCTGCTGGACCACAGAATAAGGCAGATTTCCTTATCCATAATACACATGCACAGGTTGATAGAATTCTTCTTCCCCTTGTTACTCAGGTCTCTTCTCAACGAGCCGCTTGATGCCATCAAACATATTTCCACTGCGAATTTAGGGTCCAGAATGGGTGGCATGTGGCCATCCTGGTAGACCAGTGTTAATGTGCAGGTCGTGTCAGTTCTCTGCAGAGTGCTCACGCGCTGACATGCAAATTGCTCCTAGGCATGAGATGGATGTTTTAAGTAACTGACCCCATGTCTCCACCATCCTACTCCAAAATTGGAAATGTTCTTGCAGAAAACAAAAAAAAAATACTAAAGTAAAAACACTTGTGTTTTAGAACTTTGAAATTTGGTATAATTTTTCAACCTTATATTTTGTAAGTGTGTTTCAAGAAAAGTGCGATAAGTGCAGGCAGTACTTGCCACACACCTTTATCTTTCCATGGGCAGGTAAGAGACATGACATGCAATTGTTGAGGTAACCTCAGTTTCTAGACTCTTGCTATGCTCTTAAGAAAGTGATGAGAAATCTAATTTTCTGCATTTCTTAGATTTTTTAAATAGATGTTACTGTTAATAATAGTGGGGATACTTTTTAATACATATGGGTGTGTTTTTTATTTTATTTTTTTAGGATGATAATGATGTTTATATTCTGACCAAAGTGTCAGACATTTTACACTCAATATTCAGTAGCTACAAGGAAAAGGTGTTACCGTGGTTTGAACAGCTGCTTCCATTAATTGTCAACTTAATTGTAAGTGTTAACCTCTCTGACAGTTGTTTTAGATAGTTCACCTGGAGTTCTTTCATTGCAGCATTTGAAAACTTAGACTTGCAAGTTAAAGTGGATCTTAGGAATCATGAAGAGTTTCCACTGTACACCTTTAATTTTATCAGGTTTATTGCAGTGCCCTGGAGATTTTCTCACTGAATCTATGCTTGAAGTTTGCTAATGTGATTTTTTTTATTATTTCAGATTATCTATGCCCTGCTAAATTAATAAATGGAAACAGTGTGATTATCCTTTTTTCACTAGGCCCTAGAGAATTCAGTTAATGTACAACCAGTAATCATAGATGCTGGATGATGGCCTTATATGTTCAATTCCCGCCTCCCCCCGCTTTTTTTTTTGAGGAAGATTGGCTGTGAGCTAACATCTCTACCCATCTTCCTCTACTTTATATGTGAGACGCCTGCCACAGGATGCCTTGACAAGTGGTCTGTAGAACTGCACCCTGGGTCCGAACTGGTGAACCCCTGGCCACCAAAGCAGAATGTGTGAACTTAAGCACTGCACCACCAGACTGGCCCCTCAATTTTTAAAAATATATTATAAATTAAAACCGGTCATCAGATGTTTGTCCCTTTTTTGGCTTTCAATCTTGGTTTTGGTCTTTTGGGTTTTTTAGTGAGGAAGATTGACCCTGAGCTAACATCTATTGCCAATCTTCCTCTTTTTGCTTGAGGAATATGGTCCCTGACTAACATCCATGCCGGTCTTCCTCTATTTTGTATGTGGGACACTGCCACAGCATGGCTTTGATATGTGGTGTGTAGGTCTGTGCCTAGGATCCGAACCTGCAAACCCCAGGCCGCTGAAGCGGAGCATGCAAACTTAACCACGGTGCAACTGGGCTGGCCCCTCAATTTTGTATTTTATTGTAGTTAGTAGTATAGTACATTTTTCAGAAGATTTAGGCACATGTTTCTTAGCTTGTTGAATCAATACTATAAAGTTAAGATTTTCACAGCTTTTTTTTTTTTTTTTCCTCTCTCTCTTTTTTTTTTTGAGGAAGATTAGCCCTGAGCTAACATCTGCCAGTCCTCTTATTTTTGCTGAGGAAGACTGTCCCTAAGCTGACATCCATGCCCATCTTCCTCTACTTTATATGTGGGATGCCTGCCACAGCATGGCTTGATAAGCGGTGCCATGTCTGTACCTGGGATCTGAACTGCTGAAACGGAACTGTGAACTTATGCTGCACCACTAGGCTGGCCCCTATTGTTTTTTAAATACATCATTAACACTGTCTTTTATATGTAAATGTATATGCATTGTAAATGTGTATGCATTGCTGCTAATATAAGTTCTTGTGTATGGTAATGTCAGATTGTGGAATTCTGTAACAAATCACACAAGTCTTTTTAAACCTGTACTTTATTAATCTGTGTCACAGTTTGAGGATTGTTATTCATAAGAAGTGATTGTCACTTTGTTGTTTTTCATTGCCTATTACCAGGAATATCCATGTAAGCTGATAGTTTATAAGTGAATATTTTTTTACATTCTTTATGTACCAACATTCAAAGCTTAAAAACATTCTCTCTTTTGTAGTGTCCACATAGACCATGGCCAGATAGACAATGGGGATTGTGCATCTTTGATGATGTCATTGAACACTGTAGTCCAGCCTCATTTAAATATGCAGAATATTTCTTAAGGCCAATGCTCCAATATGTATGTGACAACAGCCCAGAAGTCAGGCAGGCAGCTGCGTATGGCCTCGGAGTCATGGCACAGTATGGTGGAGATAACTATCGTCCTTTTTGTACAGGTACTTTTGTTTATTTGGTTCCATGCATTTCATTCCAGACATCCCTTTTATCCCTACCTCATTCTCTTTTCCACACCCCCAAACATTATAAACTTACTTCTGTCTTAGTCTCCTTCCCTTTTGCAAATACCTCATCTATAGCATTTATGAATTTACCCTCTTTTTTTTTTTTTAAAGATTGGAACCTGAGCTAACAACTGTTGCCAATCTTTTTTTTTCTTCTTCTTCTTCTTCTTCCCAAACCCCGCCCAGTCCATAGTTGTATATTCTAGCTGTAGGTCCTTCTGGTTGTGCTCTATAGGACACTGCCTCGACATGGCCTAATGAGCTGTACCATCTCCGTGCCCAGGATCCGAACCAGTGAAATCCTGGGCAGCCAAAGTAGATCGCTCGAACTTAACCACTCGGCCATGAGGCTGGCCCCAGCTCTCTTTATTCTCATAGAAATGGGAATGGAAATGGTATCTGAGTGGAGTCAGAGCCTCCCCACCCAGGTTTTCCAGAGTTCAGTTCATTTTGGATTTGCAGGGTATACCACAGCCCTAGTATGGGACTTTTAAAACAAGAATATAGCTAGGTGGCTTTTAAAAGCTTCAGTACCCTGAGGTGATAGGAGTGTGACTCTGGAGGCTCCTAACATCTCAGGGTCTCTAGCTGAGTACAGTGCTGTGGTCCTGACCATGCTGGGGCAGTCTCCCTTTCCTGACTATGTCTCTGATTCTGTAGCCAAGAAGACGAAACATTCCTTAAACTTCAGCGTTTCTTCATTATCATCAATAACTGGACCAAAGATGAAAGGAGGAAATATTTATGTTCATTTGTATGAAAATGAGATTTTAACTCACCTTTTTTTAATTGCTTATTTTAGAAGCACTTCCACTGCTGGTAAGAGTTATTCAATCTGCTGATTCTAAGACCAAAGAAAATGTCAATGCTACAGAGAACTGCATCTCAGCAGTAGGGAAAATTATGAAGTTCAAGCCCGACTGTGTGAACGTTGAAGAAGTCCTCCCACACTGGTTGTCTTGGCTTCCACTACATGAAGACAAAGAAGAAGCTGTTCAGACTTTCAGTTATCTGTGCGACCTGATTGAAAGGTAAGAAAGGACAGATAGACCTTATTTCATTCCCCTTCGCATAAAACAGTGCTTCCTGTGCACAGCCTTCAGACGTTTGGGTTTGTGATAATGCTGTCTTTGTAAATCATACTAGGAAACCATATCACAGTTAAGGTTGCCTTATGATCCGATCTAATTTTGAGTTTTTCTTTATGGAGTTAAATTCAACAGATGAGGCATCATGGAACTTGGTGTTTTCAGAAGGTTCCCTTCTTATGTTGTTGCCCACCCCATTTATTTATTTGTTTGGCTTTAGTTTTGTTTTATTGTTTCAGCTTTACTGAGGTATAATGGACATATCATCTATTAGTAGAATCAAATTGAAGTACACTGTTAGTACCATATTTTGAGCCTCCTAAATTCTTGTGTGTGTGTTGTGTGTCTTTTTCTTTTGGACTCAAGAATCAGTGGTATAAGGAAAATGTACCAGACGGGTAATCAAGATCTGGCCCTAGGCTCTGGTATTATTAGTGCTGTTTTGTGCCCTTGAGTATATCTAAGAATTGCAACAACCTGGAAGGTATAGAAGCTATCAAATCAAAGGCATGTTCTTTGGTGTCTGTTGTTCGAAGTCTAAGTTCCCGTAAATTTTAGTCAGATCTGAGCTCTGTCATTATTAGTTACTGCTTTATGAATAAATCCAAATCTGTGAATAAATCCAAGGGCTACAGCCACGCATCTTCCTGGAGGTTGTAGAAATAGGCCAGTGGGCATATTCTCTCACAGCTATTTAAGGTCAAGTTCACACGAATATTGTGTGTGAGTTCCCACTGAGAACATCATTAAGGAATGTAACAGCCATCCTGGAGACTACACTCTCCTAATCTGCTTCTGCCTCTGAAGTGACCAGTTCTCCGTCGGGCTGTTTGATCATCTCCCTTGGAAATGACTACTCTGAAATTCTCTTAATAACAAGGACTTGAATTCTAATTAAATTCACTGTTACGTTTCTTTCCATTAAACTTGCCTGGAATTTATTTCCCATCTTATTCTCGAAATGCCCGTGTATCCTTTAGAACTTCATATTTATTTTAGAAACCATTTTATAGTATCTAAATAAAATTTGTGTTAAGAAACTGTTATTCTTAGTTATATCTTACTTTTTTTTTTAATGTCACAAATTATTTATAAAGCACTTAGAGCGTTCTTTTGTTTGGCCCTTAAAACAACCCTGAGAGATGAGCCAAGTATTTTTCCCAACTTACATGGGAAGAAACTGAAGAGCTAATAAGTAAAATCATCAGGGTTTCTTCCTACTAAATTTTAAAAGGCAGTTGATTTTAGTGAACACATAATCATTTTATAAAGACATTATAACAGAATTCCGTGTTGGGGTAAGGGTTGAGGGAAAATGTGAGTGCTTGAGTGATTTCTCCCTGTAATTTTCATTTATATGGTTTTTTCTCTTTCTTTTGTCAGTAATCACCCAATCGTTCTTGGCCCAAACAATACCAATCTGCCCAAAATATTCAGTATAATTGCAGAAGGAGAAATGCATGAGGCAATTAAACATGAAGATCCTTGTGCCAAACGTCTGGCTAATGTAGTTCGCCAAGTGCAGGTAAGATTTGGTTAAACTGAGAAAGGGGAAATAAAATGTTTTTGGGGTTTTTTTGTTTGTTTTTTTCCATATTCTTCTATATTAGAGGAGGGAAATAGAAATCCAATGAGCTAAGGAAATTTCTTTTTTATGTTCGCTTGTCTCCAAGCCTCAGATGAATTATACTTAATATATAATCTAGCTGTATGTTCTCATTTATGAAAACTAAAATATTTGTCTCAAATTTGAGACATTTTGAACCCATTCGGTGCTTAGCACATACTCATTCTGTAGAAGTTTTGCTGCATATCTCGGAAGAAAAAAAGATGAGATTTTTATAGTAAATAAGCTGTCAGCTACTAAAGTTTTTTAAATGATTTTTACTCCTTAAATTCCTCGGTGTTAGTTACTTGAATGTGTCATCCACCTAGTGTAGCTTTATGAGTACAAAAATAATAAAGAAAACTTACCGTAGATGAAATGAACGTTAAAGAAATGAGCAGATTTCTTGCTTTTCCAATGATGCTCATCAAATCGATCTACCTGGAAAGCAAATATTTTGGCATTATTACAGTCTACCTAATGACAATTTTTAAAATACTTCCAAATGACCACTTCTCCAAATCTAAATCTGTGAAACTGTTTTTTCCCTAGACTTCTGGAGGATTGTGGACTGAATGCATAGCACAGCTCAGTCCCGAGCAGCAGGCAGCCATACAGGAGCTCCTGAACTCTGCTTGAAGGGCCTTGATATCACCACCAGAAAACTAACTCCAAATAAACGTTTACCCTTTTGTTTAGGTTTCTTTGTTTTGTTTTTGAGCAAAAGAGAATGGTAGAGTTGTGTGTAGGCCCTTCTTCTGCAAAGCCACAACAGCGGGAAGAGAAGCACTGGGTTTGAGAATGGTGTTTAAATGGATTTCTATCATTGCCACTGAAGAAGTTCCCCGTAAGCCCTACAGTAGCACTGAAGAGTATTTTTCTATTGGTATAACCCACCCATTGAAGGTGAAAGGGAAATAAAATTAATTTTTCTCATTAGACATAAGGAAATTTAAGACAAAACAGCTTTAAGATCAGTTAGCATAGATGTGCGTTAAAACAAATTGCTATACACCTAGTGTTAATTCTGTTTATTGGAGTGTGAGTCTTTTCGTAGGGTAGAAAGAAGCCTACCAGCAAACTGGTAGATCCAAAAATTGAAAAAAAGCTGAAGACAAAACAACAAGCATGAAGATGTCATATTTGATGTCACTTTCAGTTTTTTCCCAAAAGGCTTACGCAGTGACTCAGTTTGGAAAGCTTTTCAGCTTCCAGCCCTTGAATGTGAAGTGTCGTTGGCATGTCTGGCAGTAGTCTCTCGTTCACTCCTCAATAAACAACATTGAAATACAAAAGAAGTTTGTGTAAAAATTCAGTACTGTCTGGCTTTGATTCATTTAATGTTTTTAATATAAGAATAAGCTAATATTTTTTTAAAGTAATAACTCTGGCTCTGAATGTTTTTTTCCCGATGTTTTCCTTATGCAATTCAAACTTAAAAGCATCTAGTTTTTACCGTCTTCCACTTTAGTTTAAGCTAAGTAATGATACATCTACTCCGTTCACAATTGGTGTCCTTTTAGGTTTTGCAAATTTCAACCAGTAGTTTCTTAAACTAGGATTGTTCTGGTTAGATGAAAAAGATTTGGTTTAGTATTTTCATTGCAAATTGTAATTGCTGTAGAGCCACACACAACTTTCAAACTTTCAATTTTATGATAAGTATTATAGCTAAAATTATTTACTGATAAATTCAGTAAAATGTGTGAATGTGTTTTTTCTTTATGTATTAACCTCATAGCAGTAAATGACTTGCTGTTATTTCTTTAAATTTTTTTAAGGGATCTTAATAGATTTCTGTTGAAGCAGTGTTAACAGTTTTGTAGTTTGTACTAAATTTAACCGTGGTATAAAAAATGAATTTTATGCATAGATCAGAATTTAAAATTAAAGGCTTTTTCTTTAAATGATTTGCATTACTTTATTAAAACTAAATCTGAAATGGAATAGAAAGCAGAATGGATTATATTAAGATGGTTCACTTGGTAGCAAATACCTTTCAAATATGTTTTCAGTTTTCAGCACGACACCATTAGCCTGGAATGACTTCGCCAACACAATCATTGCTTTCATTGGGTACCTACTTGTCTCTTTTGTAATGTGTATCGGGTAATATTTGGAGCTGCTTTATACCCTGTATCCTGTTGGAGTAAAAATGTGTCAAGAAAACCCCTTTTGCTTTCTTACATAGAATAGAGTTTGAAAAGTCAATTCATGTACTAATGCCAATCAACTAGAGCAATTTAGGTTTTGGTTTTAATTTAAATTATTACTACACTTAAAGAAAGCCAGCCCTGGGTGTCTAGTGGTTAAGATTCCCCACTCTCACCCTGTGGCCCGTGTTAGTTTCCTGGACAGGGAACCACACCACCCACCTGTCAGTTGTCATACTGTGGCAGCTGCCTATTGCTGTGATGCTGAAGGCTATGCCACCGGTATTTCAAATACCAGCAGGCTCGCTGATGGTGGAGAGGTTTCAGCAGAGTCTCCAGGCTAAGACAGACTAGGAAGAAGGACTTGGCCGCCCACTTCTGAAAAAATTGGCCGTGAAAACTATATGAATAGCAGTGGATCATTGTCTGATATAGTGCTGAAAGGTGAAAGGATGGTGCAAAAAAGACCGGGCAGGGTTCTGCTCTGCTATACACAGGGTCACTAGGAGAATGGAGTCGATGGCACTAACAAACACGTTAAAAATGTGGCATGCCTGCCTAAGTTGAGGTAGAAGTGTGGTCAGAATATGGCTGCCTGTTGTTTTGGAGAACCTAGTGTTTGCAAAGCACTTATGGGCAAGAACTTCCTACCTTCCAGTTTAAGCACTCATGGGAAAGGCAGAAGATGTCCATTAAAAAGGGTCTAAGATCCCTGAAAGAAATAGTCAAATGGGCACAAACCAATCGAGGACTGACTACGTCCTTAATAGAAGTAGAAAAACAAATGAGTAATTAGAGTTGACTCAAGCTAATCAAGGAAGTTTGGTATTAAAGGCTGTTAATGTGACAAGACCTTGAAATCTAGGGCTCATAACTGATTGTATTATGTTGTTCCATGAACTAACAATTCTTTGGAATTATCTGGGGGAACATTTTTAATATTTCACTTTTTCTACGCAAGATGAAAATTCACATTTTTTTCCTTTTGTACCAAGTTTAGTGGCCTAGTGGCCTTGCATGCCAGCCAATAATGATGTATTTATGAATTCGAGCTATTTCTGGAAGAAGACGACGTGTGTGGGTATTTTGTATCGAAGGATTAAATTACATGCACAAGTGTTAGAAATTTTTAGCATAACTCATTTGGAGTATTTTCTTAATGCTGTAAATTAAAAGTGAGATTGTCTTAAAGCTAACTTGACACTTCTGTAATGGGAGGCAACTTTGTCATAACTCTGGTAGTTTGACTAACAGAACTATCGGTGAATTCATGAGCAAATAAACATTCTTGATGCACCTGGTCTCAATAAATAAGGGGGGCATGCATATTTACAGTGCTGTAAGCATTATGTTTTTATGATCTAATCTTGAATGATTGGCTATTTGGAGTTATAAGCAATTTGAAAGGTTAAGGAGCCAGCTGAATGTTTTACTTAGCACTGCTTCATTCTGCCTACGAATATTGTATCAATTTTCTAGCTATCATCTTGTTCCATAGAAGTCACTGTGCTCCTCTTAGCCCTCTTTGCCTCAAAGGAGTAATAGCCAAAACCTGCCATCTTTCATTTTCTCAACCCTAGAAGTGTGAGTACCGCTGTCTTAGAAGAAAGTGAATTACCTGCAAGGAGTAGACTTGGTATTTTTTCATCTCTAACACTTGAACTTCTGAACCAGGGACGGGGGAGTGGGGCGGGTGGAGTGGTGCTAACTCTAAAACCATCCTGGAGTGAGAATGAGTGACCTTTTTTTTCATTTTCACAGAGCTGTGATCCCAACAGTCATTTGCTAGACAATATTTGAGCTGATTATTTCTACATACTATTTATATTGTTAGGTATTTGAATGAATGAATACCACCACTTTGAAGATAAATTATAGCTGAATTATTCATTTCTAAAAGAAAAGTGGTGCAATATGGCTTTTATGTCAAACACCACAAAAATTGTTTTTTAAAATCCCAGTTAAGTCAACAGTATAATTCTGAAATGTGTTCCTTGCTGATTCTGGATCTTTCATTCTGTTTTTCCTCTGATTGGTCTATACATTTCTGTCCTCTTGACTAGCATTCAGATTGTAATGGAAATCAAAACTAGTACCATTTGCTGTGGCTTAGGCATTACTTCCCTCCTTCCCTGGGAGTTTTGTAGCAGATGGGTGGATAATGTGAACGTCACATTGCAGCCTGACAACCTCCTGTGGTCTTAAGCTACACCTTGTAAGATCATGGTGTTGAATGGTTAAGACCAGGGCTCAGCAAACTTTTTCCCTAAAGGACTAAATGGTAAATATTTTCAGCTTTGCAGGCCCTGGAGTCTCTGTCACAACTACTTAGCTGCCGTTCTAGTGCAGAAACAGCCATAGAAAATACTAAACAAGTGGTTGTGGCTGTGTCCCATTAAACCACAAAAATAGGCTGGCCGTAGTTGACCTGATTAAAACCATCGACTGCTTGGGTTTAACTATCTCACTCTACATGTACTGAGACCTTGGGTAAGTTCACCTCTGTGCCTTAGTTGCCTTCTCTGTAAAATGGGAATAATAATGGTACACGCCTCATTGCCCCTGCTGCCAGTCTGGGCGCTTGGAGAGCTCCTTAACCTCTCTGTGCCTCAGTACTCAGTTGTAAAACAGTTCTTCAACACTATCCACTGCACAGGGTGGCTGTGAGGCTTGAGGTTCGTGTGTGTGTGTGTGTGTGTGTGTATATATAACACACACGTATATGAAGCACCTAGAACGATGCCCAGCAGTGCAGGTTTGCTGTTATGAGTGCACATCTTTGGGGAGAGAATTTGGATAGCATCCGTTTTTACAACTAGTTAACTGCGTCATGTAATATTTACTCCATGGAAAATGGAAGCAGTCCTTACTAACCAACAAGAATCCCGTGGAGGATTGTATTCAGCTGTGTAACAACTGTGGTGACTTGAGTACAAGTGCTGAGCAAAACACATGGTCTCCTTCAGGAAGGGGACATACGTAATCACATAGCAAGGGAAAGTCAAGGGTGCACAGAGCGTCTCAGGAAGAAGTCAGGGAAAGAAAGAACATTCAGTAAATAGTGTAAATAGGATGTGCATCCAGGGCCCTCAATCTAAGCGTTCTAGCCAACTGCACCAGAGACTAAAAGGATGCCCACTGCTGGGCACTGACAAACCTACCCTGAGCTGAGGCTTTCTATCCAGCCTTGCCAGCACAGTTGGGATTGTCCTGGGCTGTGTCACAGAGATGGCCCAGAGTGGGACATGTGGGACCAGTGTGTGGTATGTGCTGCTGAGGAGAGTGAAGGAGCCAGACAGGCAGACAGCCAGGAAGGTTGCTTCTCCATCCCCTCTCCCCACACCGGACCCGCTCCTGCCTGGGGGGAGTATTGCTAAGTCACAGTTAAGTTGACAGTGAAGAAAGAATGTACCAAATTACTTGGAGACCATCTAGAAATTTGGCCCCAGCCCCCAAAAGCAGTTACACTGTTGTGTCACCATATCTAGAAACCTAGTGGGGTAGGTGGCCTTTTTTTGGTTTCTGTTTCTGTCCCAGCTGTGTGTGGCTGCCGCTTACCATTGATTGCACATCCCTGGGTTTTCTCAGACCCTCTTCTCTTGGCATCTATGTAGTTTTAAACATTTAGCCATCAAAAATGGGGCTCCCTGTGACCGGGAAATAGTGAAAGAACATTTAGAGGGTTATGACTCTATTGCATTTTATGATTTAAAAAAACATTTAAAGTTTATTATTAAAAGGTGAGAAAAGATAGTTCTATTTTAAGAAAAGTACAACCCATCAATATTTTTAGTGTTTCTTAAATTGAGTCCCATGGGAAAAGGTCACCACTAATATAAATGATCAGTAATCCATAAGACAAAAGCCCACATTGTAGCTCGTGTTTCAAGAAGAGAGTAAACATAAAATAGCAACACATATGTGGACACATGATAATGGATTAAAGTAATAACTGTAATCACTTCTTTAAACAGCAATGACCGGTCTGGATAGAAACGGCGAAGGATTCTGAGGCAGAATGAAGGTGCCATTTGAGGATACTAATGCACCTTTCTGATTTGCAATTGGCCGCCACTCCCACCCAGAGATAGAAACCCCAAGGTCTCTCTGTCACCAGACGTGGTGAGTGAGGGGCCCGAGCTGGCCTTCAGGGACCCCACTCACCCTGAAGCTACTTGCTTCCTTGAGCAGCCACCCACCTCCACTGCAGTGGCCAGCTCCCAGCAGCCACAAGGTATGCAGAGCTGGAGGGACGGCCAGCGGGCCTGATTCCATCCTAGCATCCAGTCTAGCCACCACCCCTTACAGCCCTGTCCTCGCGAAGTCCCAACAGCCCCAGCTCCCTTCACTGGACCCACAGGCCTCCTGCTGTTTTGAAAACTGCTGCCTCCACCTGCAGGTAAGGGACTTCCCCTTTATTGTCCTAGGAGAGCACTCACTTCTTGCCTGGACCTGTTTAAATTGCAAATGTCCCATCTTGACCTTTCTCTGAGCTATCTACAATAGATGACATAATTTCCAAGTTTCTTGTGGTTCCTCCAAAGGCTTCCTCCGATTTGTGTGTGGTGGAGAGTGCTGGTGAGAATTTAATGGAATAATGTCACCAAAGTGCTCAGGGGCACAGAGTGGTGGCTCCTATTGTGAGAGCTACACCCAGGCCCTGGGGACCAGCCCCCAGTCCTTCAAACATTCCAAAAGCCAACCAAGACTGGGAACCTACTGGTAATCCGAGCTTCCTGCTTCTGAACTCATCTGAGCATTTTGCTGGAAATTTCGAAAGAACCTTGACACACTTTCTCAAATCAGATGGCAGGGGCAGGTGGACAAGTAAGACTCTCTTCCTTTAGTTCTCTTATGTCACAAAATATGTGGGTATTTTGAGAAGAGGCCCAAATTCTGGAGAGTCTTAATTTTTTTTTAATTTAACTTACTTTTTTGACCTGGTTCAGAATTCAAGATCTATAAAACATTGTTCAATGAACAGTCTTTTCCTGCTCTTGTCCCTCAGCCACCCCCACCCAGCTCCCCTTGTGAAAGAAAAATTCACAGACTTGGTCCCAACAAAAGCCTTTTACTAGAGGTAATCCATAACCTCCTTCTGGAAGGAAATTAGCATTCTTGATGAAATGCGTGCGTGTCTCCCTGATGGGTGTGAGTCGAGTTAAAAACTATTCTGAGAAACTACCCACCTACCTAGTTAACCAGCCTGAATTCTTTAACCAGACATTTGTTACTCTTTTTTTTTGGTCAACAATAATTATCTAACTTAACTTTTTTTTTGCCTCTAAATGCCTCTGCTATGAAAGAAATCTTTGAAGTTGGCCTGCTTTGAGGTCTATGTCCTTGCAGTAAATTTATAAAATTCCAGCATAACTAAATTGTCTGAAATGGATTTTTCCGAACAATTCCCCAGCAGGAAAAACTATCTATTATATATCCTTCCAGGGTAATAAATATTCAAATGGCTTTTTGGAATAAAAGTTACATCATTTTGCCTGGGAATTAGTTCTCAATATCCAACTCTGTTAACGATTAAACATCTTTTGCCCTTTAAATGACAATATATGAATTGATATGCTCAGTGCTGCTTACCATCAAAATGTTAAAACTAGATCATCCTGTTGATTTAGAACCTCATTTCATCTTAGACTAAGTGGCATCAGGCTAAATATCCTTTTATTACTAAATCAGCAAAAAAAGTTGCACTTGTTACAGAGCATTTTTCAAGTATGCGTTTTCATAAAATGAATATCTTTACTGGCATTTTATTTTATTTTTAAAAATTTAATAACATTGTTCTGGTTTTGACATGTTTATTTTTGTGGTTACCTCCTGTTTAAAACAAATGATACCAGTTTTTCATTTGTGGTAATGATTTAAAATTTTCTTTTAAAGCACTTTAAAAAAAAAGTGAGTTGACTTTTTAAAACATAGTATAAGCAGAGGCACAATTGCTTTGAGGGTGTGGCAGGAATCATGCAGATGGTACTCATGACCGAAGTCTAGGAAATGCTTTTTCTTGGCCAAGGTTTGCAATGTGATCACAGAAGTTCAAGAAGTTTCGTTCTACTGAGTTACAAGAAATGCAACGCAACGTTTATTCTGTCAGGTTGGACGAAGAAGACTCAGTCAGCAAGAAAATGACTCGGCCAGCAAGACTCTTAGAGGCATGAACCAGTTCTGCCCAGATTTGGAGTTTTTTTACTTTTTATTGTAAAATAATTTCCAATTACAGGAAAGTATAAAAATAATACAAAGAACTCCCATATATTCTTTATCTAGATTTATCACCTTGAACAAATCGCAGCCTTTACTGTACTTCCTGAATCCCTTGAACGTGCAAAGATTCTCTCCCTGACCCAGCTCCAGCCAGGCTCCTCCGAGCTCGTGTTCGCCCGAGCCTCAACTTTCAGACTTCCATGCTCCTCTCCATTATCCACCTGTAGCAAGAGTCTTGCTGGGTCAGTTTAGCCACCCTCGACGTCTCATCAGATTCTCACCCCTCACCATCTGCCAGGGGAGGTCAGCACCCTGGCCAGCCTTCAGCAAGCGTCCTATTAGGTCAGTTCAGCCAGAACTCCACTCACTCCTGATGTTTCCTCCTAGTAACTTCCCAGCCCCTGAGCCCCACCCTGCTCATTGCCTATAAATTTCCATGGTATAATCACTGTCAGGAAATGTAACATCACTACGCTATTACCTGATGTAATGTCCCTATTAAAACACCAGTTGTGCCGGTTCTTCACTTATGGTTGCTCAGCTCCGGGCTTACCTTTCTCTGCTCTGCTCTGTGACGGGTTGGGACTTTGCTAAGTGCGCTTTCAGCACTCCCTTGCCATTTGGCTTCTGTTTGGATCCTAGCGATGGGAGGCACTGACGGCAGACGTGAAGGGGAGAGGAGAAGGGACATCCTTCTGTTTCCAGCTCCTGGTAGCACCCCTGTAGTAGCAGAAGAAGTTACAACTTCAAGCTCCAGCTTCTTCAGCCTTAGCCATACCACGTATCCCCAACCCCCTGGGAGTCAAGCACCAGCCATATGGGGGCCCCTCCTCTGAGCTCTGCTTGGGGCAGTCCCAGCTCCCCCTTTCTGTTCCCGCAGTCCTAGGGTGGTAGTTACTTCCCAGAGGCATAATATCTCAGTTACCTCAGCCCTGGGCGTCATAGCTGCTCCATGAATTTACCAATATTTAAATATCCCGTTTTTTACTCTTTCAGCCTTCCAGCATCTATAGAGCCAATTTTTTTGCTCTGATTCTCATTTTTCTATTGAATTTTTAAAATTATTAAAAAATACTCAAAACATAAAAACTGCCATCTTAACCGTTTTTAAGTGTACTGTTCAGTAGTGTTAAGTTCATTTGCATTGTTGTGCAACTAATCTCCAGAACTTTTCATCTTGCAAAACTGAAACGCCACCCATTCAACGCTGACTCCTCATTCCCCTCTCACCCACCCTTCCACCCCACCAGCCGCCACAGTTCTTGTTCTGTCTCCATGAATTTGACTACTCTAGGTACCTCGTGGAAGTGAAATCATACAGTATTTGTCCTTTTATGTCTGGCTTATTTCCCTTATCATAATGTCCTCAAGGTTCATCCATGTTGCACCATGTGTCAGAATTTCCTTCCTTTCCAAGGCTGGATAATATCCCGTTGTATGCATATACTGCATTTTCCTTATCCATCCATCCATCTATGGACACTTGCGTTGTTTCCACCTTTTGACTACTGTGAATAGTCCTGCTGTGAACACAGGTGTGTATTTGTTTGTCGAAAACCATTTCTGCATCCTCCGTCAGTTTCGATGTGCCTTTGCTTCCGAGGGCCTGAGCCTGGAACTCTTCCTCAGGGCCCTGCTCTTGGGCTGCTGAAGCCGCTTTGCCCAAAAGAGCAGAGCCCCGAGTGCTTGGGAGGGTGTGCGCTACCCCTTCCTGGTGGCTCGAAGCCTTCCTGAGGGTGCAGAGGGATGGACGCCCAGCTACCTCGGGCAGGACAACCCAGACGTGTGAGTTACACTCCGGGGCCTCCTACAGGATCAGACTGTGCCATCCTCTGAGGGAATCGCACCCTTACTGGGCTTTTTTCTCCTCCCTGTCTTGATCCCCGACTCCCTTCCAGTGTTTCCTGCACATGAATCCTCCCCTCATGAGGGCCCCACCTAAGCCTTGGGGGCACTTGGGTTAGACCCGCCTTCCACACTAGAAGGTTTTTAACTCTATCTTCAGGGCCCACACGGAGCAGGTTCTTGATGAATTGCTTGTGTGGAAGGATGAAGGAAAACAGAAGAGTAAATGAATGAATGAACGCACGCACATTTTTTCATACAGACAGTAGCACACTGTGTTGGGAAAAGGGTAAACTTTGAAGTCGAACCGACCTGGATTTGAATTGCACATATATTCTTCATTAATTGTGTGGATTTGGAAAATGTCCTTGGCATCATACCCTTTCTAGCTCAGTTTGCTCATTGGGCAATAAGAAAATATCTACTTTGCTAGGTTGCTGTGAAAATTAAGTGAGGTCAGGAATGCAGAAGTTGGAAACCATAGCCATGCAGCGAGGTGGCTCTCTCCCCACCCCTCCCTAGGCCGCTCTTCAGGCTGCCCGGAGCCGGCCTGTTACAAGACTATTGGCAAATAGTTTACAAGACCTGAAAATTGACATTTCACGGTGTTGATTCTTTTGTAAAGTAAAAAATAAATAAAAGTAAATTCTTTTATCTCAGAACAAAAATTTAGTTGATACGTTGATGGAGGACACAGTAAAATAATAACCAAAATGGAATTTATTGTGACAAATTTATACCATAGTTACCTTAAAACCTAAGAACAGTAGATATCCAAAGAAAGGTTTTGCTCTTTTACCTTCAAATGTATGCAGAATATATTTTTTAATTATACATTTCAAAGATTCGTCATCCCTGAATTATGTTAATTGGAAGTAAATAGCCACCCCGTGAAGTCCATATGTGGAAGATAATATTACTGTTTTTTAACAATTGAAACTATTAATAGTTTGCATTATGAGCAGCAAATGTATGGTTTTTATATTCTATTTTGGGTGGTATTTTTGGTTATTTAAAAATTTGTTTCTCTCTCTGGAGAAAAATGTGAGAACCTTGAGGGGGCAGCAGAGGAGCGTCACGGCTTTCAAAGTTAGGGAACGATGACTGAGTTTCACCATTTGGGGGAAAAAATATTAACCTATGTTGAAGTTGTTTCTGAAGAATATACCAATTAGGGGCCGGCCCCGTGGCCGAGTGGTTGAGTTCGAGCGCTCCGCTTCGGAGGCCCAGGGTTTCGCCAGTTCGGATCCTGGGCGCAGACGTGGCACCGCTCATCAGTCCACGCTGACGTGGCGTCCCACATGCCCCAACCAGAAGGACCTACAACTAGAATAACCAACTATGGACTGGGGGAATTTGGGGAGAAGAAGAAGAAAAAAAAAGATTGGCAACAGATGTTAGCTCAGGTGCCCATCTTTAGGAGACAAAAAGATACGTATATACCAATTATGTTAGAAATGCCTCAACAACGGGGACTTCTCTTCAGTCGTCAGGTGTACAATGTGACTCCATTTCCTGTTGCTGGTCAGGATTTCGTTCTTCCATGGTCAACTTTCAGAGTATAAATAGGCAAGAAATGCAGGTTATCATGAATAATTAGAGCCCTTGGGGCAAAAAACGGTAGGGGCTGGCCCCATGGCCGAGTGGTTAAGTTCGCGCACTCCGCTGCAGGTGGCCCAGTGTTTCGTTGGTTCAAATCCTGGGCGCGGACATGGCACTGCTCATCAAACCATGCTGAGGCAGCGTCCCACATGCCACAACTAGAAGGACTCACAATGAAGAATATACAACTATGTACTGGGGGGCTTTGGGGAGAAAAAGGAAAAAAATAAAATCTTTAAAAAAAAAAAAAAAAGGTAGCCAGTGCTTCTGTGGTGGTGCTCTCCTGGGGAGTTATTGGTGTGCTTGTATTGTCTTTTCTGATCCTCCTGCGTTGTTGGGACAAATAACCCAATCAACGACCTACACTTGGTAAGTCTGGAGGCCTGAGCTATTATTTATGTAATATTGTTTTGAAAATTTTCCAAACTGAAGATTTTTTAACTCTTTCTATACATTTATTCCTGTTAAATGCCAACTAATTATTTGAACCTCAATAAATATATGGCAAAGAATTCGCTGTTATTTGATATCTAGCATTGTTTTTTAAAGCAATGTTTAGATCCCAGGTTCTGCATATTCCCATCAGAATTATGGCCTGGTATGACATGGCTAAGCAAAGGAGAAGGGAGAATTTGGAGAAACCACGAGAGTTTTATGATGAAACTGATAACATAATAGGATTAAGGGAATCATTGAGGATAAGTATTAGAAAATACAAAAAATAACATCTGTTAGCCTAAAATACAAGTTAAGCTAGTTCTATGTACTTAACACATTTCTGAAAAGGAATAAGCGCACCATGTGGTGAACACTTTTTACATTGTGGTAAATTTGGCATATGCCTATGAAGAAAACAATAGCCTTTATATATGATAAAAACTCAGAATTTTGGCATAACATTGGATTTGTTAAATCAAGTCTTTTGTCATTAGTGGCCAATACGAATACGTTCAATTCTCCCACACTAAACAGTCATCACACTCAGATTATTAATTTCTGTCCATGATCAAAGCTTGCATGCACTAAAATATGATGTGGCTAATGATGTTGAAGATCTTCTCACGTGCTTATTTGCCATCCATAGCTCCTGTTTGGCAAAATATCCATTTAGATCTTTTGCCTATTTTACAATTGGATTGTTGATCTGTTTGGGTTTTTTTTCTGTCAAGTTTTGAGAATTCTTTGTATACTATAGATATAAGATTTCTGTCAGATGTGTGATTTGCTAATCTTTTCTCCCAATTGGTAGCTTGTCTTTTCATCCTCTTAATAGGGTCTTTGCAGCACAGAACAGGACAGGATCTATATGCTGAAAATCACAGTATGTTAATGAAATAGACCAAAGAAGATCTAAATAAATGGAGAGAGAGACTGTACTCATGGATTGGAAGACTAAAGAGTAAAGACGTCAGTGTCCCCCAAATTGATCTACAGATTCAAGCCGGTTCCTATCAAAATCTCAGCAAGATATTTCTGTAGTTACAGACAATCTGATTCTAAAATTTATATGGAATGGCAAAGGAACAAGAATAGCCGAAACAATTTGGAAAAAGAAGAATTAAGTGGGAGGAAATACTCTGCCTGATTTAAGACTTACTGTGTAGCTACAGTAACCAAGACAGCATGGTACCAGGAGAGGAAAAGACACATAGACCCACGGAAGAGAAAAGGGAATCCAGAAGTAGATCAATGCAATATGTCCAATTAATTTTGGGGAAGGTGCAAATCAATTCAATAGAGGAAAGATAGTCTTTTCAAGAAATGATGCTGGAAAATTGGACATGCATAGACAAAAAACGAAGCTCGATCTAAACATCATCCTGTATACAAAAGTTAATTAAAAACTGGATCATGGATTTAAATGCAAAATGTAAAACTATAATCATGTTAGAAGGAAACAGGAAAAAGTCTTTAGGACCTAGGGCTAGGCAAAGAGTTCTTAAACATGACACCAAACGCACAAATCGTAGGAGAAAAGTTTAATAAATTGGATCTCATCAAAATTTTTGTACTCGTCTTCTTTTGAGGAACCATTCTTTCTCTCTCCCTCTCTAGATAGGGGAGCTGCTATTTTCTTAAATGATCCCATCTCTATGGCTACAAGGGATTGAAATACCTAGTCTCCTGGTCTCGGGGACTGGTGGGAAGCATGAACACGTGATGCAAGACAGTGCAGTCAGAGTACCTGGGCACTTTTCTACTTGTGGCCTAGGAAGTGAGCTCCCTTTCTTCTCTAACCATGAATGTGAGGATAGGAGCCCAAGAGGGGTCAGTGGCCACATGAGACAGCAGGTGTGCAGTGGGAAAAAGGAAGTCAGCATACGAAGGAAGGCGGAGTGATCAGCCTTGCATGTTCTTACGTCGAGGTGCCAGCCTGGCTGATCACCCCCTTCCCCAGGACTGAGGGGACAAATATCCCAGCACACCTGTAACCCATGCACTGTGCATGTTCAGGAAGCTCTGCCCCAGCTAGCAAGTCCCCCTTTTTTGCACAGACTATTTGGGTTGGATTCCTGTCACTTGCAATGGAAGGAATTCTGAGTACTTTGCAGCAAAGCTAGTTTATGGACCCAGGACTATCTGGTTTCAAAGGCTGTGCTTTTTACCACGTGACATGCTGCCTCCAGGATGGGTGCCCTCATCTTGTTGAAATTATACTTTCTAGAAGTATCTTTTCCTTATATTGGAAACTCTCCCTTTCCGGGGGAATCATTGTCTGTACATCTATCATGGTTTCCACTACCTTTTCAACTACAGTGAATGCCCCTGTTAGTAAAGAATATTGGGATTCAGCTAACAATTGTTGATTGTCTACACTGTGCCAGCAAGTATGCTTTCTCGTGTTTTTTCATATAATACTCAAGTGTTCCGTGATGTCTTAGTTTCTGTGTTTCACCAGTTAGGAAACTGAGGCTCCACGAAAGTAAGGAATTGGCCTAAGGCCAAAGGTAATTTTCATCCCACTGGTACTCTTGTGTTCCCTGTGAACACTGCCTTTAATGAGCTCCAAGAATTTGTGACCTTTCTAGTGCCTTTCTTTTTTTATTTTTAAATTTTAAAAATCCTATTGGAACCCTCATATACTGCTGGTGGGAATGCAAAATGATCCAACCACTGTGGAAAACTATTTAATAGTTCCTCAAAAATTAAACATAGAATTACCGTATGACCCAGGAATTCCAATCCTATGTACCCAAAAGAATTGAAAGCAGGTGTTCAAACAAGTATGTGTACATGCAGGTTCATGGCAACACAATTCACAGTAGCCAAAAGGTGGAAACAACCCAAATGTCCATCAGTAGATGGATGGATAATCCAATTGTGTTATATCCATACAATGGAATATTATTCAGCCATAAAGAGGAATGAAGTACTTATGTAAGCTACAATATGGATGAACCTCAAAAACCTTATGCTAAGTGAAAGAAGCCAGACACAAAACCACACACATCGTATGATTCCATTTACATGAAATATCTAGAATAGGTAAATCCATAGAGACAGAATGCAGATTGGTGGTTAGCAGGGGCTGGTTGGGGCCAGGAATAAAGAGCAACTGCTTAATAGATACAGAGCTTTATGTTGGAGTGATGGAAATATTTGGGAACTAAATAGAGGAGTGGTTGCGCAACACTGTGAATGTACTAAATGCTACTGAATTTTTCACTTTAAAATGTTTCGTTTTATGTTACGTGAATTTCACCTGAATATAATTTTTTAAACTCTCATATAAACATACATATCATTGCACCAAAATACATGAAATGCATAAATGTCATCATATTGTACTGTGATGGTTAATTTTATTTGTCAACTTGACTGGGCAAAGGGATGCCCAGAGAGCTGGTAAAACACAATTTCTGGGTGTGTCTGTGAGGGTGTCCCTGGAAGAGATTAGCGTTTGAGTTGGTAGAGTAAAGAAGATTGCCTCACCGATGCGGGTGGGCACCATGCAATCCACTGAGGAGCTGAACAGAGCAAAAAGGCAGAGGAGGGGCGAAGCTGCTCTCCGCTGGAGCTGGGACGTCCACCTTCCCCCACCCTCGGACATTGGTGCTCCTAGTTCACAGGCCTTCAGACTTAGACTGACTTATACCACTGGCTTTCCTGGTCCTCCAGCAAGCAGATGGCCGACTGTGGCCTCGTCCTCCACAATCCCATGAGCCAATTCCTATAATAAATATCTTTATCTCTGTCTGTCTGTCTATCTATACATTGCTGTTAGTGCCAAGTGAATTTCAGCAGCAAGTGACCCTGTGTGCAGCAGAGCGGAACCCTGCCCGGTCATTTTGCTCCATCCTCTCACCTTCCAGTGCTGTATCAGACAACGCTCCGCTGCTAATTACAGGGTTTTCATGGCCAACTTTTTCAGAAATTGGTGGTTAGGTCCTTCTTCCTAGTCTGTCTTAGTCTGGAAGCTCCGCTGAAACCTCTCCACCATGGGTGACCCTGATGGTGTTTGAAATTCCAGTGGCATAGCTTTCAGCATCATAGCAACAAGCGGCCACCACAGTATGACAACCGACAGATGGGTGGTGTGGCTCCCTGACCAGGAAATGAACCTGGGCTGTGGCAATGGGAGTGCAGAATCTTAACCACTAGACCACCAGGGCTGGCTGTATACATACATATATATATACATCTCCTATTTTATATATATATATGTATATATATATATATATACACACACACACACACACACACAATAGCCAGTACATATATTTATACCATTGATTCTGTTTCTCTAGAGAACTGACACTAATACATATACATATTCTTTTTCTTTGTGGTGTTTTTTTGTTCAGCCTTTCTTTTCTTTTCTATTTTGACTCAGCTTCTCTCGTTTCCCCTTCTCCCTGTATCCATATGTCAGTGTCCTCCCCAGAGTACCTCATGTTAACACTGTTTCTCTACAAAGGTATAAGACATTTATACATGTATACTTAGACATATACAGGGTTTTTTAGTTGTCTTATAAAGGGGGATCATACTATATGTGCCTTCTACATCTTGCTGTTTTTCACCAGAAATTCCTACTGAAATAGATCAAGTACTATATAACTCTAATTTATTTACTTTTAATGGCTATATATTACCCTTCTAACAAAAACGGAAAGAAGACGCTCATTCAATGTCCAGTGTTGACTATATGTCCTTATTTTATTCTCCCCTCTCAGTTCCTTAAAAGTCCTCTAATTCTGTCCTTCATCTACAAAGAAGGCACTGAAGACCCAAGATCATGAGTCATGTACCTTTAAATTCTTTCTCTGATTATGCTGATGGACGTGCCATGCTGCCTCACCCAGGCTCTCTGGGGACCAGTGACATGCATTTCTAAGAGGGCTGAAGTCGAGGTGTGGTTTGTAACCGTGTTGGGAGCAAAGTTAACTTGCCCACCTGGGGACTGAACCCAGGGCTCAGGACTCATTACTGCCAGCTTGAGCCACGGACACAGCCGGCGGCGGAAGTCGTTAGCTGTGCAGACAGACTCTCTCTTCCCATGGGTCCTTAATGGCCAAAACAATCTTTAGAGGCAAAGAAAACAAGCTCAGATTGTTTTCTGCCTTGACATGGAATAGTTTTCCTCAGCTTCCTCCAAAATGAGATTTAATAATGAGTTGTTTTCAGAGGTTAATGACACAGGTGGTAAAAAGACAAAAAGAATCCCTTATTTTATTCATTCAACTTGTAGACAGCTGAAGCCGTTTTCAGTTGCTGTCCTCAGGCAAGGGAGAAGGCAGGGAACACTTTCTTCTGGAGTCGATGGAGCACATCCCGCATAGCAGGTTGTCAACCCAGTGTTCTTCATCTGAGGAAGGTGCCAACCATTGTGAGCGCTCTGCAGCGTGAATGAGCGGTCTCCATGAATGATGCCGAACCCTGAGCTGGGTCAGTCTGACCCTCGAGGGTTAGAAAAAATGAGACGTGGCGCTCAGGCTGAGCCTCGCACAGTCCTGGTGGCCCCAGAGGTTTCCACCGCTCTCTCCCAGTGCCTGGAAAACATGACTTTGCTATTTATCAAAGGAAGGAAAATAACTACAATTTTTTAGCAGAGGAAATTCCAGATTTTGTGGCACTTGAAAGTTATACAATTCAAGGGGTTCTCTTAAAAAAAAAGAATACAAAAATATATTACTTTTGCAAATTTTATGGAAACTGATGACCAAAGGAACACATCACTAGAGGCCTCGGAATAAGCTGGTGCTAACGAGGAACCCAAAGCTTAGGCTCCACATGCTTCCCAGGAAATCCACCCCTGCTGTGGAGGACCCACTGTGTTCTCTCATTTAACCCTCCTGACAATCTTTCGAGGTTGGTGTTCTGACCACCATGTTTGCTGGATGCTAAGAAAAGTAACCACTTTTTTTTTCTTCTTTATATTTTTTGTATTGTTTGAATTTTCTATATGACATGTATTTTCTTTACTATCATAAACAACAGTGAAGTCATTTTCATTTTGGAAGAACATGGGAAAGAAACAAACAGGCCCACAGCCCTCGTGTGTTGGGTTTAATGCTATTTCACCAGCTTGTGCAGAAGGTCCAGCACTCAGTAGGTCTTCAGGAATATTTGTCATCTTTCCAAACCCAGATCAGTTTTGCTTGGAAGGCGGCATTCTTTGCATCCCCAAGTTGTCTCTAAAGGGCTCAGTGCCAGGCTAGGGGAAAACAAGATCACCTCATGGATGACGGATCTATATCCAACAAAGCCCATGATTCCAGAAGAATCAGGAAGGCCTTTTGCTCCCAAATTCTCACCCCCCTCTCTTTCACCGTCATCACCCCTGCAAAAATAAGCCATTGTTCTTACGTCCTTTGAGCCTTCATTGTCCTTTAATAAAAGGTAACATTTTTCTGTCTCATAATTGGAATTAAGGCTTTCTAATGCCTCTGGCATTCTTAGTTCATCCCCCTCTTGGTACAGCTGATTCTTGAGAACAGTTTTGGGAGAAGGTGTGTTCTGAGGGTGCAGTGGGCTCTAAGGAACTGACTTCTGGGGAGAAGACAGCCCTTCCTCCGCCAGAGTGAGTAAAATCTGATTGTGCCATGGGTAGGAAAGATGTAATAAGTTCTCTCTACTGGGAGGACAAACCCTGTCATCTATTTTTGTGTCTTTCAGGAGGATTTAAAAGCTTTCCTCATGCAGTCTCTGCACATATCTGTTCTGCTCACCTCCTATTCACCCCATGGGTGAAGGAGGAATTTCCCCACCCCAAATAGTGTGTGATGACTGAATACACAACACCAACATGGGACAGATGAGACGGCCAGCAGTTTATTAGTCACACACACTCACAGGCCAAGGAGGAGGACGCCGTGCAGGGCCTCGAGGGCCACACGTGGGAACAGAGTAAACCAGGAGGAGCTGAGGGAGGCAGACTTTGTAGTAACAAGAGGATGAGGTGCTCTTTGGCTCCCACAGGAGGCTCGTTTGAATAAAGGTGGGAGCGTTTCCCCCTGGGAGGGGGGCGTATCTGGTAAGAGCAGGAGAACTCACAGCTAAGACTTTGGGGCCCTGCGAGGCTCAAGGATATCAAGGCAGCAGATGGAATTTGAGGCCTTACAATGCAATAGCTTGTTAAATTTGTTCCTGAGTAGTTTCTCTCATTTGTTACTATTGTAAATGGGGTTTTCTCTACCATTATGTTCTATAAACAATTTTATTTATTTATTTATTTACTTACTTATTTTTTGCTGAAGGAGATTAGCCCTGAGCTAACATCTATGCCAATCTTCCTCTATTTTATATGTGAGTCACTGCCACAGCATGGCTGATGAGTGGTGCTGGTCTGCACCCAGGATACAAACCCTAAAACCCACACCGCTGAAGTGGAGTGCACCAAACTTAACCACTACACCACGGGGCCAGCCCCTAATCAGAATTTTTTAAAAGTTAAGACAGACATCAGAGTGAGGCAGCTGCCATTCAGAGATGTGACAACAAGAGAGCCTCAATTTTACAACTGAAAAATCAGGGAAGACATTCATGGAGCAATTTAGGACCAAGCGTTAGGGCCCCAGGTCAGTTACCCTGTCAAGCTGTTCTGCTCTGAGAGTAGAAGAGCAGCATTTGTAAATCCTCAAGAACAAGGGCTACCATTAAAAATCATTCATTTCAAGGATCATTAAAAATGGACAATTTAATTTGCATTTCAAAGACAGACTCAGAGAAAAGACAAATTTGTCCATATGACTAATGGAGAAAATTTGATGGTACAAATTATTATCTTTTGTCTTAATGGAAAATACAATATATAAAAACAAGGTATAAGAAAAGGAACTAGAAAGACTTAAAAGCAACAATATTAATGATTTAACAAAGGTAAAGGAGAAGACAATGAAACCAACCGTCCCTCAAAAGGAACTTCAAACTATTTTTAAAAATCCGTAAACAGCAAGATGAGTATCTCATTCAATTATTTATTCAATAACCATTTACAGGGGCTGGCCCTGTGGCCGAGTGGTTAAGTTTGCACGCTCCACTTTGGCGGCCCAGAGTTTTACTGGTTCAAATCTTGGACTCGGACGTGGCACCACTCATCAAGCCATGCTGAGGTGGTGTCCCACATGCCACAACTGGAAGGACCCACAACTAACAATACATAGCAATGTATGGGGGGGGGGGGGCTTTAGGGGGAAAAAGAAAAAATTAAAATCTTTAAAAAGAACCATTTACTGAGTACCCACCACGAGCCAGGATTCATTCCAGGATCCAGGGTTCAGAGGTCAAGTTTACAGTGCCAGCCCTCAAGTTGCTCACAGGCTTTCAGGGAAGATGGATGAGCAAGCAGAGTTCTCCGGGGGCCACAGGCTCTACCTAAGCTCTACGAGGAGCAAGGGAGGGGTGCCTACCCCAGGCTGAGAAAGAGAAGTCTTCCCAGGGGAGGGGACGTCTACCCCTAAATTTCAAGGATAGAGAGGAGCTATCCAGGCAAAGAAAGAGGGGAATTCCAGGCAGAGGGGACAGAACTGCTTCCAGGGACATAGAATGTGAGGCAGGCGTGGCTGGAGCATAGGGCAGAGGAGGGTGTGAGGGACAGGGCACAGGGTTTGGAGGAGAAGGCTCTCGTATTCCATGTGAAGAGTTTGGTTCTCTTTCTGAAGCAGTGGGGAGTGTGGAAGGGTTTTAAGCAGGGGTGACAGGATTGGTATCCAGTTTGGGAACACTACTCTGGCTGCGGGAGCAAATAGGAAGATGATGTAGCAATCCAGAGATGGAGGCCTGGGAGCAGTGGGACTGGAGAAGAGAAAATAGGACAGATATGAGTTATGTTAAGGAAAGAGAATCAACAGGACGCGGTCATTGCTGGAGTTGAAAAGTGTGGCCAAGGCTAGGCTGTCCCCTGACTTGGATGCCTGGGATTTTAAGGAGCAAAGAAGATGGTAAGTTCATTTGTCATGTGCTGAGTTTAATAAAATCGAAAGTGCTGAAAAGTTCACTAGACCAGAGGCCTCAAACTTTTATGTGCATGAGAATCCCTGATGATCTTGTTCAAATGCAGATTCTGTTTCTGTAAGTCTAGGATGGGGCCCGAGAGTCTGACAGGCTCCCAAGTGATGCTGATGCTGCCAGACCGCACACCACTTCACACGCACACGCGAGACTTCAGACTAGGAGGTCGATTAAATAATTCTTGATCTCACATGATAGAAAGAAGGAAATACCTATTTTATGATATCTGAAATTTAATAACACAAATATAATGAGATTAAGAAGAATAAACTCAAGAATTGCTTTTGGAGAAAAGTTTTGATAAACGCTTAGGGTGGGAGTGAGACCAGAAGTACACAGGTGAGGGACAGCTGGATACAGGCTTCTGAGAGGGTAGAGCTGCCCTGCCTGGCAAAATGGAGCAAGATGGCAGTGTGCCGGGGAAGGACCACGTGGTCTGTCCTTGTGTCGCCCCCAATCATCAGAATAGTGCATGTGGATCACTAGTGGTCTTGTTGGGCAGTGGGGGGACATGGAGAATGTGAGCATGAGTGTGCCCTTGTGCGTGTGTATGTGTGTGGGGGGTGTGCATGGGTGCACAGGTATGTGGGGGGGAGGCATGGATTTGAAGCAAGGCTAGTTCTGCATCCCAGGAGTGCATGGCCAAATGCAGAGCCAGCAATGAGGACAAAGGGGACAAAGGGCCAGCTGACCTCCAGGTTACATAAAGAACATCTCAACAGAGTAAAACACACACGATGATGAAATAGAGTGCCAGGTGACAGTTACAACATGGACCAAACCCTCTAAAAAGGAAGAGTCACAAAGTGAATTTAAAAACCAAATCCAGGATTTGATGGCTTTTGGATTATATCCAAAGACACATTTAAAGAAAAGAGCAAAGGCAAACTAAAATTAATGCCCGTGAAAATGCAAGAAAGACAGGAGTTTTAATCATGATCTCTGACAAAGCAGACTTGAAACAAAAGCCCGAGGAAAGACAAATGCTGGCACATTAGAATGAGAAAAATCACAGTAAGGAATGAAAACACAGCCATATTCGCTAGGTGCCACACCTTTCATAACAACAAAATATATAAATGGAAAGGCGACAGTTATCCAAAAAGAAATAAACGAAACTCTTCTAGGATTTGTCAGTGCCTCGCTTTCAGAATATGGCAGATCAAATACGTGAAAGAACAGTAAAAAGTCACAGAGCTGAAGAGCACCACCAACAAGGTAGACCTGGAGTTTCAGAGAATTAGATGAAAAATTAGACAATCTAGCTTTTAAAAATGCATGTGAATCTCACACTTGAAATAACTATATATTAGGTTAAGAAGTTTCAAGTAAATCTAAAGAATATACAGACAGGCCATATGTTGATATAATAGCAAACACCTAGATGGTATTTATCACGTGACAGGCACTGTTCTGTGTGTGTGTGTTTGCAAACATTAACCCACTCCCTTTCCCCATCACCTGTGAAGTAGGTATCATTATTATCTCTGTTTTACAGATGAGAAAACTGAAGCAAAGAGAAGTTAAGGTCTGTCTGTGCTGTATCTCCCCACTGGACCCAGAAGTGGCCATCTGACCTGAGCTGGGCCAATCAGATTTTCTCTCCCAAGGACTTAAACCCGACACAGAGAGATCCCGAGGCTTGACTGGATCCTTCCAATACTTCCCACTTTTGCAGAAGTTACCCAGGAGCCAGAAGAGCCTTAACTGGTACCCCCACCGAATTCAAAACACTCCCTATGATAACGATGGAGTCACGGAGAAAATCCTCTCAAATAATAACATCCTATTTTAAAAACACAAACTCCACCCACCGAAATTCCTGAGTGCAAAGTGTTATTTAGAAGAAAACATGGTTCTCTAAATATATATATTAATTAGAAGGCAAAAGGAAAATATAAAATAGATAATCTAAAAGATTTAGAAAAGGAACAAAGTAATTAAGCATTGTTCAATTAAACAGGATTGAACAAACTAGAAACTTAAAAAAAGAAGGAAAAAGTAAACAAACCAATGATTAGTTCTTCAAAAGTTTAGCCAAAATAATAAACCATTGAATCAACTTAAAAAAAAAAGACAGAAAAAATTAAGAAAGTTGGAAAGTTATTAATTCCACAAGAGGAGGGAATTGGCGGGACAAGTAAGACCACACCTGTGTAATATAAAATCGTGGGATTAGTTGTGTTTATAGGCTTAAATTGCACATTTATTAAATCTGTGTATGATTAAGCCACACGGTATCTTTGCCTCTTACCAGCTAATTCCTTTGGGGTTTTTTTTCTCTCAATTTTTTTTAAGTGCCACGTTAAAGAAACCTGCCAGGAGTTACTAATCAGAATACTCGAATCTCGGAGGACGGAAATAGCTCAACATAGGGTCAGATGCGGGTGCTTGGAGCATCCACATAACAGAGGCGGCTGCGGTCCTGGCCCTCTGAGGTGACTGGGCACTTAGGTCAGTGGCCCTGACCACAACGATGCCACTGTGCACAGCACGGTGCACAGGGACCCTCACTGCTCCTCGCGAGCGCGGTGCGGGCTCCACCCATTCTCCGCATTCAAGCTCCACGCCCGCTTCACCCACCCGAGGCACTGGTGCTACTGCGGTGTGTGCCAAACTCAGAAATCCCCAAACCACCAGCCCGGCCTGTTTCAGGGGAAGCTCCAAGCACCCCTCTCCCAAACCTTTCTCCATCCAGCCCATCACCGCTTAAAGCCTGGGGCTTTCACAACCGAAAATGCAGGTGGGGATTCTCTGCCGGAAGCATGGGATTTCTGTTTTTGGCTCAACATCCCCCAAACCATTCATAAACCCTCGAAGCAATGAAAGGCGGAACAGAGAGGAGAAAAAACACTCAACAGCAGCAAGAGACAGTCCACAAACTAAAATCCATCCTGACACGGCCCCTGTGGGTTGGGCAGAGGATTCCTCAGCTCGGTGCGTGAGGACTGCGGTGACTTAAGCCTGTGGGTGAGCTGCCCCGGGACCCATTAGGAAGGCGGTGTGGAAAGAAGGGAGAAGAGCCGGCGCAGAGAGGGGAGTTGGAACCCTTGACGGCGTGGCTGCCATTCTGGCACGCTCTCTGTAGGAAGGAAAATAGAATTTTTAAGAGGCTAGGAAATATCAGGGTACCAGTAGAAGGAGAAATCTATTTTTTCCGTCATCTGAAGAAAATGAGTATATTCCCCATAAGTCAATAAAACAGCTAACTGTAACAATAACTAAAGATCTGTAGTTTTACAGATTTACTCCGAGAACATTGTTGTTTTAAATTGTTAGGAATAAATTATCACAAAAAAACAGTTGCTATAGCACAGTCGCTCGTAAGTCATATTACTGAGATGTGCCCCGTGTCTTAGATATTTATTATAAACCAGCTATTACTGTGATTCATCAGATTAATAATACAAGGTAGCCAGATTTCATGTATTTTGGAATTGGGAAATATACAAATACTTTAGGATCTAAACCTAAAAATACATCCCAAAACGTGCCATTACAAAGCACTGTGGGAAATGTGCTACTTTAGTTAGATTAAGAAATTATCTGGAAGGAATAACACACTGACTTGCTCATATATTAATATTTAGTGATTTATAATTATAATTATTGTAATAATATAATTATGATAACAATAGTTATTTTTCTAATAGCCAGTAGACTAAGCGCTAACTCGTGGCCTGTCCTTTTCTGAGCACCGTACAGGTATTAACATATTTAATTCTCATAGAAAGGGAGTTATTATTACTGCCTCTTTTTTCAAGATGAAAATTGAAGCCCAGGGAAGTTAAGTCACTTGCCCAAGGTCACACAGCTGCTGCATGGTGAAATGGGGACTTGAACCCAGGAATTACAGTTCTATTTATTTCCTTTTCCTGTTTTCATTAAAGTAATACAAGTTTATCGGTTAAAGGAAATCAAAACAAGATGGCCTCATAATGAAAAGCTTCTTCTCTGCTTCTTCCCATGGTTACAGGACACCCAGCCTCACCACCCCAAGGGGGAATTCCCAGGGACCTCCACAATGCAGCACCTCCCTGCGAGCAGTTTTCCCTGCCCCCCAGTGGGCAGACGTTGAGTTCCATCAGTGTGCAACCTTAGCAAACCTCTCTGTCACCCAGTGGCATGGCCATCCCGTCTTCAACAAGGTCTGTGTCTCAGCCTTGGCTTGGTGTGGGGAGGGGAATGGGTCTCCCTTTCGGGTATCTTCCTTTTTTAGATGCTCTACCTGGGCCCTGGAGGTAGTGGCTGCTCCCTCCACCTTCTTTTCCTGTATTCTTAGGGTTCTCTCTATCCTATAGTAGGTGATCCCAAATTATAGTTAATAATTCTCTATGGTCAACTCTCCCTGTTCAGATTACTATGTGGGGTATTTCTCCTGATTGGACCCTGACATAGTGAACTATTGCTATAATAATTTATTATGAAGGCTGCCACTCATGGGTTTCTTATGTGGAAGACACTGGATGAAGCATATTGCAAACATTATTTCATTTAATCCTTCCAATAGCACTATAATGTACACATCATTATCTTCGTTTTCAGTTGAGGAAATTAATGCTGCCTGGGTAGGAAATGACAGGCCTGGTCTAACGGACTCCTAGCATCTGCTCTTAACTATCATACTATGAGGAAGTCCAGCGAAGGAAACACTGCCGTCTGACCTAAGGCACCCGTGCCAACGCACCAGTACCAGTATCGGTCACACAGAGATGAACATACCACACTCATCCACAGCCGAAATCACACGGAGTCTTGGAAAACCCATAAATAACTAAAATTGCCTTTCCTTTTAAGTATGTCCATCTGCTCCAGGGCAAACAGCCTTCTTTGATAGAGTTTTCAGCTAAACGGCTTGCCCCCCAAAAATAAGGGCAATCTCTGGTGGTCCACAGATGGTCTGCAATTTTTACTTTTATAAACCTTGCCCTGACTTTGTTCAGTGAGATTTGATTTACAGGTGATTGATCTCCTGTCCCTGTACACAAGTCATTTCTCTGAATTATCCCTGACAGTCAGCTCTGGAGGTCTGCTGAGATCTGCTCTTCCAAATGTGTTCATAGGAGCCTACGGAAGCATGAAGCTTGCGTGTATGCCTCGTCTGGACCCCGTGAGTTCTGCCTGCCTTCTCTGGGTCCCTCAGGTGAGTGCCATCATGTGCCAATTAATTCTTTAGCTCTTGAGCACTGACTATACTTCCTGGCCAAGTTTGGTCCTTCGGTGTCCATGGCCATTTTGTGTTTGGGGGGGGCGGGTAGGAGGGGTGGTGTTGGGGAGCTGCCAGATGGGTGCATAGTGACAATTCTCTGGGAATGTGGCTTTTTGGGGCGATCCAGAGCCATTCTTCTCCCCGCCTCCCCACCGGGGCTGATAGGCTGCTAGTTTCCACGACGACCATGACTCCAAGAGTGTTGAGTTTCAAGGCTACTGCAGAGTTGCAGAAAGGGGGTGTGGAATAGGGCAAATTAAAATGCCAGAAAGATCATTGTTCTTACCAAGATTCCGCAAGTTTTTTTATTAAACACCCTTTGGATTGTTCAAGCCTTTGGTTAATTTCCAGAGTTCTGAAAAGTTTGATTTTGACTATTTTTGCTAGTGTTCTTGTTGCTTTTGTGGAAAAGTGGATTTTCAGAGGTCCTTACTCCATCATTCTAGAAGTGCTTTGATATCTGAGCCCTTAATTTGACTAAGATGCTTTCTGAACAAGTACAACAGAAAACAGCACAAAACAAAATGGCAGGCGTCAGTCCACCCGCCTCCAGAGTCACCTTGTTTTGCCTGAGGAGAGTTTCATTGTGTGAGTGTGGAAAGGTTTCTAAACAGAGAGGTTTTCACGTGTTCGGCTACCGTTGGAGGAGGTTAATAAACTGGACTGTGAAGTCTCTTAAATTAAAAGAGCGCCTATTCTAACTGACTCATAGAGATGGAGAAACATTATAATAAAAAAAAGAAACTCTGAGTTGCAGTTTATCAAGACCTTAAGTTTTCTCAGCATCCTTAAAGCGTGTGCAGTTAAAATTTATTTCTTGTCTAAGTATTCTTGAATTACGTTATCTTGATTTATACAAGCATTTATTAATCTCCATAAATCAAATTATTGGCCTTGGTTGTTCAAGTATAAGATAAAAAGCAAGAAACAGGTTGTTATCAGGGTAACAATAGAAAACATCAGGAGTTTGCAACAAAATATAAAGATTTTTAGGGTTTTGGTATATAAACACAGAAAAATTTTAAAAATATGTATTAAAAAATATAAGGGCAGGTACAGGCAGTATTATTAAACATGATTAATCCTTGGACAAATTATACTGTTTTGATACTTTGGGTTTAAAAAGAACTCGTGTCTTCTCCCTGATTTTATAACAGTATGGAAAAAATTAGCGTAATGTTCTAGCTAATGCAAGGCCTGAGTTTCTTTTTTCACAGAATGCTTAATCTGAACTTCTTAAATTTCCTATTCTCTTTTTAATGGTCAAATAATACATTCACTAAATGTTTAAGTTTATAAATGATTATATAATAATGGATGTCTTCCAAAATAATTTATTCTTATAAATTTCACATAATGCTACAAATTATACAAATTTTGTTTTTCCATTGGCACTGGGTGTATGAAATTTTAGATGCTGTATTTCTCTTATGTAGTTTTCTTTTAAAAAAATTTATTTTCAGTGTCTGTACCATTTTCCATCATGTGGTTTTATCATACTCAGCCATTACTCAATAAGCGGACGTCATTGTTTTCATTTTTTTCTATTAAGTAAGACTAAAAACACTCTTATATATAAATCTTTGACCAATCTCTGGCTGTTTGTTAAAGATGGAATTTTAGAAGGCAGTTACTGGACAGAGATAGTGAGCTCTTAAGCTATTAAGAGGTACGAATAAGTTTTCAGAAGTGTTGTAGCCGCTGGCAGTTCCACCAGCACCATTTAAAGGGGCCTATTTTGCTACATTGATAATTCCAAACAGCTTGACTGAGATACAATTCATACACATAAGATTCACCCTTTTAAAGTGGACAACTCAGTGGTTCTTAGCATATTTACAGAATTTGTGACCATCACCATTATTGATATTTTAGAATATTTTCATTGCTCTCAAGAGAAATTCTATACCCATTAGTCGTCGCTACCCACTCTCCCCTCCTTGAGCCCTAGGAAACCACTAATCTACTTTCTGTTTCTATGCGTTTGCCTGTTCTGGACATTCCATGTAAATGGATTGTGGCCTTTTGTGTCTAAAAGGTTTCTTTCACTTAGCACAATGTTTTCAAGGTTCATCCATGTTGTGACATGTGTCAGGACTTCTTTCCTCTTTAGGGCAGAATAGTATTCCATTATATGTGCATACTACATTGTATTTATTTATTTCTCAGTTCATGAACACATTGATATTATCAATTGATTTTTACATAGTTTTTTTAAAAGTTAGGTTTATCAAGGAATAATTTACATACAGTAAACTCTCCCTATTTAGTTCTATGAGTTTTGACTATGAGTATATAGTTCTGGGACTGCCACCACCCCAAAAAGTTCCCCACTGCTCCTTCGTAGCCAATACCCTCCCCTGTCCTGAGGGGAGCTGATCTGTTCTCTGTTCCTAGAGTTGGCTTTTTCCAGGGTCTCATATAAATGAATTCATACACTCTGTAGCCCCTTGAGACTGGCTCCTTTCACTGAGCCTAATGCTTTGGAAAAGCGTGATGAGTTATTCTCGGAGATATTTTCTGACGCCTCCCCGCACTTCAGTAACGTTAGAGAAACCCCACTCCCACCTCCTGGTCCCCCTCCCTGAGAACCTCCGGGCTCAATGCCCTCCGAGGCCCTGTCCAACGTTAACATGTTGTAACTCATGGCCTGTGACCCGTCCAGCCCACTGTGGTTGGCACACTGACAGGTGTGCAAATACTCATCAGAAAAGTGTCTACAAACTGAGCTCCAACTTACTCGTGGGAAATCCAGCCGAATGTGAGAGTGGAGTGTCTGTTCTGCTTGTCTGTCTCTTCGTGACTCCTCTTTCTCTATTTTTCGTAGTTTTATTTTTATTTAGTTTTAATTTTAACTAAAGTAATGCATGAGCAGAATTTTCACAGCTGAATAGAACTATAAATGTTATTATGAAAAACAGTCGTCTCCCAACCCCACCGCCAACTTCTTCCTCTTCAGGGCCCACTATTTTAGTTCTTTTAACTGATTATTTTTATTTTTCTCCATCTCTTTCCATAACACACTTATATTGATATTTCTTGCTTTTTCAACTTCAGGCAGTTCCTATTGACTTCTGGCTATGGAATATGAGGATTTAGCTTTTCCTTACACCCCTGTGCCACCATCCTCCTGATATAGCAATATTATAATTTTGGTTCAAACCATATCCAGTGTTGCATTCCTAGGACTATGTAAATGCCATTGACAGGTGAGCCATGTAGTATGCTCTGATTATTTCCCTTTCCTGTATAACTTTTTGTTTTCTCTGGAATTAATAATTAATATTTTTTAGTATCCTGGGTTTCCCATATTCTCACCACTGACTTGTCCCCAACCTTTCCCCACTTTGTGTAAATCTCCTCTCAACAAGTTCCTATATATTAGGTTTTTCTTAAGATTGGCACCTGAGCTAACAACTGTTGCCAATCTTTTTTTTTTCTGCTTTATCTCCCCAAATCCCCCCGGTACATAGTTGTATATTCTAGTTGTGGGCCCTTCCAGTTGTGGCACATGGGACGCTGCCTCAACGTGGGCTGATGAGCAGTGCCATGTCCATGCCCAGGATCCGAACCGGCAAAACCCTGGGCCGCCCCAGTGGAGCGCTCGGACTTAACCGCTCAGCCACGGGGCTGGCCCCTATATTAGGTTTGTCTTTCTTTCTTTTTCTTTCTTCCTTCCTCCCTCCCTCCCTCCCTTCCTTCCTTACTTCCTATTCTTTCTTTCTTCTGTATTTTTTTAAGATTAGCACCTGAGCTAACATCTGTTGCCAATCTTCTTTTTTTTTCTTTCTCCCCAAATCCCCCTAGTACATAGTTCTATATTCTAGTTGTGAGTGCCTCTGGTTGTGTCATGTGGGATGCCACCTCAGCGTGGCTTGATGAGTGGTGCCATGTCCGCGCCCAGGATCCAGAAGCGGAGTACTCGAACTCAACCACTCGACCACGGGGCCAACCCCTCTCTTTTTCTTTCTTAATTTCTCCTCCCTCCCCCTTCCTTCCTTCTTTCCTTCTTTAAAGAAATTTCAGCAGGAGTCTTCTAACACAATCCCAAGCAGACTGGTTGATCTCCGGGCCAGCTGCACAGTTACCATCCTAGGATGTCTTTTCACCATCATCCTAGGAATTCCCTCATCTTTCTTTGGGTTGGAATCTCCATGTTTTTCTATTTTCTGGCTAACTATTGTTTTGGTAGAATGCATCTTTCAATAACTTCCTGAATAGAATACATGGGAAGTAAATTTTTTCAAGGCCTAAAAATGTCTTGATTCTATCCTGATTGGTTGGTAGTTGGGCTAGAAACCAGGTTCTAAGCTGGAGATCATCTGCCCTCAGAATTCTGCTGGCCTTTCTTGATTATCTGCAACTTCCAGTGTTGCTACTGAGACGTCTGTTCTTCTGATCCTTGGTCTTTTATAGTCGCCTTATTCTCCCTCTAGGAAGCATTTGGGATCTTCTCCTTTCCCCAGTGGTCTGAAATTTCCTGGTGATGTAACTCGGTGTAAGTCTGGTTTTCTCTCCTGTCCTGGGCACTGGAGTGGATCTTTCAATCTGAAGACTTAGATTCTTCAGTTCTGGGAATTTTCTTGGCTTATTTCTTCAGTGATTTTTCTCACCTCTATTTTTTTTCTATTCTCTCTTTCCAGAACTTCCATGACTTGGCTGTTAAGAATCCTGCATGGGCCTCTATTTTCTTGTTTTGTTGTTTTTTTTCTTCTTCTTCTTCTCCTCAAAGCCCCCCAGCACATAGTTGTATATTCTGGTTGTAGGTCCTTCTGGTTGTGGCATGTGGGATGCTGCCTCAGCATGGCCTGATGAGTGGTGCCATGTCTGCACCCAGGATCTGAACTGGTGAAACCCCGGGCCACCGAAGTGGAGTGCACAAACCTAACCAGTCAGCCACGGGGCCAGCCCCTCAGCTGTGTTAACTGGGCCCTGTAAGACTGACAGAATGCTCTGTGTCCGTGGGTGGGCTTGTTGACAGCGGGCTCCAGGGTAGGGGGTTTGGCTTTGTTCACATCTGGATGCCTATGTGAGCGTCTTTCTCTGGAGCAGGTCAGATTCCTCCAAGGGCTCTACAGTCTCTTGCTTGGAAGGGTAGAGTGGTTCCTGCCAGGGTTGGGGCACCAGATTCAGGGCTCAGGAGAAAATGGCTGGGGGAAGGTGTAACACTCTGATGTGAGTCTCCACTTCATCCCACTGTTTCTGATCTGGTTACTCCATCTTCAGCTCTGCCTGCTACCCACAGCCCAGAGGCAAACGGGAAGGGACCTGGGGATTTCATCGCTGCTTACGTAGTCTTCTAGTCATCCTGTATTTAGCCCCTCAGTGACCCCTTCTAGATAAATCTGACAGTTTGGTCGAGGAGCTTCTGAGGGTATTTTGGGTTGTTTCTCAGCTTTCTCTACTGCTGGTTTACAATTCAGAATTCTTGGTTCTAGCAAGTCAATTTGCTTTATCTATCCTTTCCGGCTCCTAAGAGTTTGTTTGTTTGGTTTTTCTCTTTTTAATTCTCTTTGTCCTAATTGTTTATGCCTTTGTTAAAAACGAATTCCTGAGCCAGCCCTGATGGCCTAGCGGTTAAAGTTTGTCACATTCTGTTTCGGCGGCTGGGGTTCAGTTCCCAGGCGAGGAACCACACCACCTGTCTGTTGGTAGCCATGCTGTGGTGGCTCACATAGAAGGACTTACAACTAGAATTACAAGTATATACTTGGGCTTTGGGGGAGGAAAAAAAAGAGAAGAGGGAAGATTGGCAACACATGTTAGCTCAGGGCGAATCTTTCCCAGCAAAAAAATAGTACAAAACAAAACCAAATTCCTTTACTGAGAATTTAGGAAGCTGGGGAGACTAATGGGCATATTCAACCAGCCATCTTGTTTGGGAGTCAGAAATCACGCCATTCTTTGCCCAGGACTGTGAGAGAAAAACAATCAGGAAAAAAACAACCATTTCATCACCGTTCCCCATCTTCCATTGTCCCCTCCCCTCACCTGATATTTTGCTCCTGTTGCACCAGAGGCAGGAGCAAAGATGTTTGGCACTGGAGACAAAGAAACCAGAAATATTTCACTGTACTCAGGCAAGAGCGGTTTGCAGTGTCCCGCGCTGCTATGAGATGCCAAGCAGTCAGGAATGGTATCAGTCACAGAAGATGCCACCCCCCACAGTAACAAATGTCCCAATAATCAGAAAGGAACATCACTCATTGTGTGTCTTCTTCGTGTGCATGAAAGGCCGAATGCCCCCATGGCTAGGGGCCAGTAGATCAGGAATTTGCCTGAAGTGATAGCATTTTTACAGATTCAGTTCTTACAATTCAAAGTTGCATTTATTTTAATTAAGGCAACAACAAAATGCTCAAAGGACGAGATGCTACAAAAATCAACTGAATACAGCTAGAAAGGACAGAAGCCCCTCAAGAGTGGGCCTGGGAGTGTCTTGGGGAAGCCTCACCAGCACAGATGAGGCAGGAGTGTGGAGTATTGGCAAATTAGATGGGTGACGGGAGCATAAGAATTTATTACGCCATTTTCTCTACACAGGCTTAAAATTTTTTTTATAGTAAAAACTTTGAAAGGAAGAGGAGTGTGAAAGCCTCATCTGAGTGTTTGTTGTGCCTCAGTCTCAGCCCCTGGAATTATTCAGATAACTGCTCCCTGAAACCTCCTCACAGTGGCCCAAAATATTAGGTCAGTCTAAGGTAAGTTTTCTGTGTGGCAAGACTCACTTCCCCACTACTTCATACTTGCACACACACATGCACTCATATGTGCACAGAACATTTCTGGAAGGAGGTGAGCATCAGTGGTATGTTATCAGTGGTTGCCTCTGGGGAGGGAAGGTTTTAAGGGGTGAAAGCAGAACATCTGTTATTGCACATCTTTTGTGCTGTTGATATTTATCATATATTCTTTTTTTCAAGTAAAATGCTGTTGGTACATTTTAACAAGTCACATGGTATGAAGAATGAGAAAACAGGAACAGTGAAATATCACATCTATGATTCTACTATGTGGATTTTTTTTTTTGCTGAGGAACACTCACTCTGAGCTAACATCTGTGCCAGTCTTCTTCTATTTTCGTATGTGAGCCACTGCCACAGCATGGCTGCCAATGAATGGTATAGGTCTGTGAGCATGAACCGAACCTGGGCTGCTGAAGTGCAGCATGCTGAACTCAGCTACTAGGCCACGGGGATGACCCCATATTTTTCTTTTCCCATCCCTCACTTATTACCTCAAACTCTTAGTTGGCCTGCCATTGATGTTAAATCCCTAGGAAAAACCAAGAATTCTTGTGAAAATGGCTTCTCATATCTAGTTGCATTTAGTGACGCCTTTTTGAAACTATGACATTGGAATAGCTTTTGTAATATTTGTATGTTAAATAAAGTAATTCCCCTCTAATAGCAGTTACACTTACTTCTGTACACCAGTTACTAAACCCAGCTTATCATTGTAAAGAAAGATTTTTCACCTTTGCTGGTCCCTGGCATACCACAAAAAGCAGCGCACCAGGTGCTTTTTTGTCTCAAATACGAACCAGTGGAAAATTCACAATATGACCCACCAGCCTCCTAATTCACAGGGCTACGGTTGTGACGAGTCACAGAGAAGTTAGTCCTGCTTCCAGTGTTTTGTAGGAGCAATTCATTATGTGGCTTATATACTCCCTAGAGAATGTTCAGAGTTATTCATGAAGTGAGCTGCCTGAATTATGTGACAGTTTAGGCAAAAGAAAATTGTTTCAAATTGACCACTGCACCAAAAATTTCTTGAGGATTCATGGAATCAGATTGTAGCAAGGGATCTCCAGACATCTGCCAGTGAGGCCATTCCCAAATCTAACTGGTCATCGAATCATTTGGGCGATCTTTTGTTGTTGTTGTTGCATAGATTGCTGGGTCTTCCCTAAATATTCAGTAGCTCTGGGGTGGGACCCAAGAATTTGCAATCCATCACAGTTGATTTCTGATGCTCAGCTGAGTTTAGGAATCACTGGTTGGGGTTATCCCACTTTATTTATTAATGTAGTTTTGGCTTATCTGCTTGTGCTTTAGTGAAGAAGCTGGTTAGTCAATGAATAATGAAATGCACTTTGTCATGTTTAAAGATACATCCTGCAGCGTTCATATGCACTATATGAACATAGTACGTAGAACAATAATGTACATGGAGTCAGCACTTTCTAGTCAATAAAAGGCATTTGCAGATGTTGCAATGGAGACAATAAAGTGTTGTGGTCAAGAATACAGGTTCTGCACTCAGGCTGCTAAGGAGGTGAGGATATGCCGCCCTAAAATATGCACTTTGGCATAAGGATTATTTTGAGCTGAAGGCAATTGAGAATCAACAGATACAGGAAGAGTTATTCATCCTCCCTTATCTGCCTAAAAGCAGGGCATCAGTTTCCCTTTGTGCAGATGTTTTCCCGCTGTACCAGAAAAAGAAGAGCAGCTCGTATCGCGGGAGACAGGGCATCGACACAGAGACAGGTTTGCATTAACGGGCCTTGCTAAAAATCACGCTTACCTTCCATTAGTTCTCTCATATATTTCCTAGTCACGTCCCCATGATTTATCATCCCTTAGAGCCCAAACCCCCTTTCCTTTGTTAAAATGGTATATTAGCCCCTCAGTCTAACTGCTTCTTTGAGTTTCTATTCTGTATTATGAACTTGCATACATGTAAGTGTTACTACAAATTCTATGCCTTTTCTCCTGTTAATCTATCTTTTGTTAGTTTAATTTGCAGGTTCCCAGTGCTTGAGTATAAGAGGGTAGAGGAAAAAATTTTCCTCCCCAACACTTCAAATCTCAGTTTTACAACTTCCTATCTATGTGATCTTGAGCCCGTTTTCTTTTTTTAATTCTCTGTGCCTCATTTTCTTCATCTATGAAATTATGGTAATAGTATCATGAGATTATAGAGCTCAAATGAGTTAATCCTTTTAAGCCCTTAGATCAGAGCCTGGTATTTAGTAATTACGTGGCAGGTATTAGCTGTCATTTTACACAGTCTTCACGAGGTGTTATTACTGCAATTTTACCATTGTAGAAATTGAAGTTTGGAGAGTTTAAATTACTTACCCCGAGTCAGAGGAAAAATAGTAGAAACTCAAAACCAGATCTTCTGACTCCAGATTTCATGCTGTCTGGCTTTTAAGTATTTATTTAACATTATAGAGTTATCTATAACTTTGATTCTTTCCAAGAGGATTTGGGATAAAGATTTAATATTAATTGACCAGAGGACTCTAGAAATATAAGGAAAAAATGGAAAGATATAAAACAGTAGAGAGACCTTACTTCAAAAACAACTACTGATACCAAATAAAAGAAGCTTTAAACAACAATAAGTAAATGACATACATAAGGACAAGTATGGGTATGAAATTGAATTAGATGGGTGAGGTTATGATAAAAATAAAAGATCATGTGTGGGTTTGCCAAATCTGCTGTAAATGAGGGTAATATCATAAAGTAGACAAGAGAAGATCCATTTCACAGTTACTGCTTCCCAGGTGTGGTTCACTTGACTTGGACACTATGCATAGACTATGTCCATATGATTGTAAAGATTCAGCCCACTCAAATCAATACAATGGATTTCAGCTTAGCACTGGGATGAAATTGAATAAAGACCTGACTAGTACTATCTATCGGTCATGCAGAAACAAAAAATGATAAACCCCGTCTTCTTTCATTTTAACTTGGCAAGACATGATAACTGAAGCCAGAAACCGCAGACCCTGGTTGGCAGCTTAACTTTTAAAAAATTGAAGAATGGGGGCAGCTGATACAGGTTCGTTGAGATGACAAGCTTTCCGCCAGCCATAGTCTCTTTCAATAGACCAGGAAAAGGTTACCAAATATTTACAAGCCTGTTATCATAAAACTTAAGTTAAATCTATATTTATTCTGTATCTGGTTATCTTAACATTGTGTCTCTAAATTCTTTCTTAAGAGTGAGGAAGAACTTTCTTATAAATTAAGTTATTTTTAATGGGGAATATTCACTTGTAACTTAGAATCTACATATTTGTTGCATGAAACTTTGTTAGAATTTTGATGTAGAAAGCTGTTTATTCTCTTCAAGTTTATAGTTTATATCAAGTTTATAGCTATGTTTGGAGTAGGCTTGATATTACCTGCCACGACTGTAATAATTTCCTAAGTCTTCACTGATCTATTCTGTTTCACTAAAGATCCATGTAAACTCTCTTAAACTTAGGAACAAAGCTAAAGCATTTACTACTGTAAAATTCTGTTTTGTTTTGTTTCTTTACTGATTGGTTCAAAATTGTTTTAAAATTCTGGGGTTTTTTTACAAATAAAAACAAAGTGTTTCTAATTGAGTAAAAATCTTGACAAGTCCCTCGATGGCTCATGAGATGTGACTTGGAAGTCCTGCCTGGATTATAAAATGCCCATATTTGGGTACCGAGATCATCGACACAGAAAGGGAGGAGGGAGATTTAGGTCAGTGGGCTGTGGTTGATTGTGAGCTGATGAGAAGCCAACGGGGGGTTGCGGCTGCTAGAAAATCCAGTGCAGTCTCATGCTTGGCCATGAGGCTTGTGGAGAACAGGGGAAGGAGGTAATGGCTTGCTCTAGTTTTCATCACAACTGAATCATCTGTAAGATGCAAGGACCCCATTTTGAGAGGAACCGCAAGAGCACAGAGTGTGGCCGTATGTGACGGCCATGGGAGCGTGCATCCAGGATCTCCCTTCAAGAAGACCTTGTCGTCCAGCAGCAGGGAATGCAGGAAACTGGTACCCCCAGCTCCACTACCGTCAGGCTCTGCCTCAGCTGTCCGACTAAAGCCACCTTCTGCCCAGGCAGCCCCCAGCCCACGGCTGAGTTCAGAGGGAGTACGAGGGCCTGGCCATTTCTGCCCAGCACGGAATTCCTCTCATGGGCAATCACTGAGCTCCTAGTTGGGTTGAGCAAGACTCAGAGGCCCACAACACAGTCTGAGACTCTCTCTGCCCAATCTTGCTTCCTCCCCTCTCTCTTTGCCCAGGTGTCAGATTAGTGTCTTGATGTGAAGGCTTTCCCCATGCAGGTCTCATTTCTCTCTCACAGGTATTACTACCAGCCCACCAGCTAATAAACTGCTTACACTCCTAACTGCGTCTCAGCTTCTGCTTCCTGAAAAACCCTAAGTGAAGGACTAGATCGTAGTTCTTAATACTTTAGCCCTCCAATCACTCTATCAAAGAACCAGGTTACAGCATGACAGAAACCAACATTCTCTTTTTTCCAAGAAGGATGTTTAAATGTTGGCAGCTCTCTTTTCAAACCTTGATAGTTGCTATAAAAACCCTGGGTCTCACCCGACTGCCTCTGTGTACCAGCACTGGGATGTAAATCTCTGATGAGGCCCCTTATGTGATCTCTTCAGATACTTTCCAGCTTTAAAGTTCTTTGTCCTATCAATAATTGAGTGTCATCATGCAAAATCGGGAGCCGATTTCTTCTGCGCTGCTCTAACAGGCCGAGATAAAAGTAGTAAAGGGAAGGAGGATTTCACTCCATAAAAAGAATGTTTTAACAGCCAGAAGACTCCGAAAATGAAATAGACTGCCTCTAGAAGTAGTTGACTCCTGTATTAGTTTCCTAGGCTGCCTTAGCCAAGTACCACAGACGAGGGGGCTTAAACAACAGAAATTTATTTTCTCCTAGTTCTGGAGCCTAGGAGTCCAAGATGAAGGTATCAGCAGGTTGCTTTCTTCCGAGGCCTCTCTCCTTGGCTTGCAGATGGTCGCCTTCTTGCTGCGTCCTCACAAGGTCTTCTGTGCCCATGCATGTCTGCGTCCAAATTTCTTCTTCTTGTAAGGACACCAGTCATGTCATGTTGGATTAGAGCTCACCCACCCTAATGACCTCATTTTAACTTAATTACCTCTTTGAAGATCTTATCTCCAAATACTGTTACTTTCCAGGGTACCGAGGGTTAGGACTGCAACATATAAATTTGGGGGGGACACAGTTCAGCCCATTGCAGCACCCTCAGTGGAAATTTTCAGCTGGAGTCCTGGTATTGCTGTCAGAAAGCTGTAGACTGCGTTTCCTCCATCACTGTGTCTTCACCAGCCCCTCCAGTGGTGCAGCCCAATTTTGATTAATGTGCATGTGTTACGTAGGGTTCCCCCCAAAACAGGCCCTTAGACAAGGATTCAAGTGCAAGTAGTTTATTTGGGAGATGGTTCCAAGAAACATTGGTCAGACAGAGAGTAGGAAAATGATGCAGGAAAGAGAAGGGAGAGAAAAAAGGATGCTGTATTCAATAAATTATCGCTCTGGGCAGCTGATGCTCAACCTGCTGCAGATGATGTGGAGATGCACTTCAGTTATCCCACCCACGGGGTGAGAGAGCTGGAGCATTTGTCCACCGGCTCCACCATGGAGGGCTGCTTGCTGGTGACATTCACCGCTGGCAATTCCATCCTGTCCCGTGCAGGCAGAGCCAAAGCCAGAGCGAGTCTCCCAGCAAAAAGTTGCAGCAGCTAACAGTTGGAAGTCAAGCCAGAATTCTCGAAAATGGTCCTTGCCAAGGAGATATGGGCACAGCACTGACCCTTCTCCCACAGGGTAAAACTTATTTGAGCCCTGACTGAGGTGATGTGTAGCAGACAGAACGTGCAGCAGGGCAGTTTACCATTTGGTCTGGAATGGACACCGCGTGCCGTGTGTAGAAGGAAGAAGGAGAGCACAACAGCGTGAAAAGATCATTTGTTTCTTGCAATAGGCAAGAACTTTCCTTCATGAGTGCAAAGGCGCTTCTGTCAAAACTGTTCTACTCAAACAATCCTATTAAAAATCCATTACCATTTGAAAGAGCAATCAAGCAGAGAGTGAAATCATGGGGAATGTCATGTAATCCCTTAAAGTATGTGGCAAAAAATTTTAGTGTTCCAAATTGTAATCTTATGTTAAGTAGAATGATGTAGAACTGTATTCTTGATACTACAATGTATTGTTCAGTGAAAAAAAAAAAAGCAAGGTGCAGAACAATGAAAATAGTATGGCACCATTGCATAAAGAAGAGATCTATCTATGATCATGTTTATTTATGCGAGAGTATCTCTAGAAAGATCCCCAAGTCATTGGCAACTGCAGTTGCCTTAGGGAAAGTGTGCTGAATTGAACGGTGGCTCGCCCCATCTCCATCCCACCTCACTTTAAGGTGCAGTCCTGAATTATAGAGGTTGGAAGGATAAATTGTACCTTCTCAGACTCCTTTGCAGCTAGGATTCTGAAAGTGTGGTTACCTTGGTTGGGTACACTCATACATGACTTGGGAAACAGAAGTGAGGCACAGGGCATCTTCCTGCTGCTGTTGTCAGCTGGTAAGCAAGGTTGTGGGGCATGAACAGCTGAACTCTGTATTCTGGTGTCAGCAGCCATGAAATGGAGAAGCAGTTGTGGTCCAGCGGCCACAGTGGCACTCTGGATCACTGCCGTGGTAGCCACTCTTAAGCTCCATAACTCCAGGGGTGGCCCTTTGACTGTCCTTCTTCCAGCCCTCCTGGAGATTTTGTAGGTACCAAATTCCTCATATTAAATGCCCCTCTGCCTGAAGTCCCTGTAATGAACCCTTACTCGTGCAGCATTGGAACTGGGTGAAAATGAAATGAGAGGGAAAATTTTTTTCACTCTCTATTCTTTTAATAAACAATTTTTTATTGTGGTAAAATATACTTAAGAAAATTTACCATTTTAACCATTTTTCAATGTATAGTTCAGCGGCACTAAGTGCAATTACATTGTTGTGCAGCCTTTACCACCAACCGTCTCTAGAGCTTTTTCCATTTTCCAAACTGAAACACCATGCATATTAAACACTAACTCTTCATTCCCCACCCCCAGCCCCTGGCGACCACCATTCTCCTTTCTGTCTCTAGGTACATCATATAAATGGAATCATACAGTATTTGTCCTTTTTCTGTTGGGCTTATTTCACTTAGCATAATGTCCTCAAGGTTCATCCATGTTGTACCATGTGTCAGAATTTCCTTCCTTTTAAAGGCTGAATAATATTCCATTATATGTATATGACACATTTCGTTTATCCATTCATCCATCAATGAACATTTGAGTTGCTTCCACATTTTGGTTATTGTGAATAATGCTTCTGTGAACATGGGTGTATAAATATCTGTTAAGACCTTGCTTTCATTTCTTGGGGTATATCCTCAGAAGTGGAATTGCTGGATCATTCTATGTCCACTTTTTAGGAACTGCCATACTGTTTTCCATTTCTCCAAATCCTTTTGAACTGTCTGAATTACTGTATGTAAACCCTATTTTTAAAGGCTATTAAAAAGTATTAAGCATACTTAAACACGGAAAGGAAAAGAACATCTAGAGAGAGAACGAATAAAAGAATGTAGGTTTTCTTCTGTGATGTGTCCTAGAGGTGCCCTGTGGTTTAGGACTTGAGATATGTGGTACATCCCTCATCCCCAGACGTCAAGGCTCTTCTCTTAGTCTCTTCACTGCTGCTCTCTCCCGTCTGTGGCATAGTCTAGTCATCATTGCTTTAGTGCCCAAAAGTGAAGCTTCCAATACGGACAGCTGCCCCTCTCTCCCCTTCTCTTCTCTGAACTTTTCTTTGATTTTATCTTCTTAGAATTCTGATTCCTTCCCCTCCTCCAATAATTTCCATCTTTTTGCAAAAGGGCTGGCCTTTTGACCATATAATAAGTCAATCGGAGGACTCCTTTGCTTCCTTGGGATAAACTGGTCCATTATAGTCTACCAATGGGAGTTCTGGGTCTTGGGCATTTTAGGGCTGCATTTGCTTCATGTCTTAGTAGTGTTGTCTGCAATCACCCAGGATAAATTCAGAAGAGCCAAATGTAACTAACTTTATTTAAATCTGTATCTATATCTATGTTTTTGCTTTATATGATATAGCTCTAAAGCCTTGACTTCACATAAGGATATTGGATCCCAAATAAACATGAATCCATTCTGATCATGATGGTGAGCCATGACAAAAGATGAAAAGGAATTTCAAAACTTCAAAATTTCAAAAAGGAATGTTCATACTGGAGGACAGTAACAATCTGATCAAGGAGACATTTGCTCTGAGTCTCACCATAATGTGAATGGAGTCACCCTCAAAATTATCCACTGCTCTTCACTCTAACGCTGTGGTTTCTGGGTTTCGCTTTCCAAAAACCTCAGTGCCTAGTAACAAGGACCAAGGTTGGATGGCTCTGCCTTCTCAGAGGCATGAGAAAAGCAACACAAATAAATCTGTCCATTTATCATCAGAAACTAGGAAACTGGCATTATGGTTTCCATTTTATTAGTCTCTTCTGACTTTGGTTAGCACCAATCTGACCAACTATGAGACTTGATGAGATTGTGCTTTAAAATATATAAGATAGAGTGTCAGATTTGAGATTCTGATAAATTACTGAGATGATACGCAGTGTAGTCAGACTTCTCCTGGTGACAGCCCCTGTCTCTCCCTGAGCTTATTTTGAAATACAGCAATTATTTCACCTTGTCTCTCCTTCAGAAACATTCCAATGTTGTCTCATGAAAGGACTGTTCCTATAAATTATATGAAAGTGGATGGGGAAATGCTTACTTGAACTTTCTTTCATCCTTCAATATTATGACACAAGGTCATAAGTGCGCCTGTCCAACCTTTACAAGAAATTACTGCTTTTCTCAAAACGTGGGCAGTTGATAATCATTGGGTTGCATTGCTCTTTCTTCTTCCTAGTTTATAAAGCTGTCACTTTCCTGGACCTTCTAAAAGGCAAGACGAAAGGAAAAAGTTACACAGCGCTAATTAGCTTATCCACTCTGAACGACATTAATTTTTGTAAAAGGACAGCTGTCTACCACTCAGTTACTATAAGTCTCGTGGGCTGTCCTGAAGCGGGGGTGGCGCTCAGCCTGGCTGTGACTCGTGCAAACCTACAAGCCAAATGTGGAGTTCATTGAGGTAACATATACAAGAATGATCAAGCTCATCAAGGTAAAAGTAATATGAAACAAACACCTGGGACATCATCCAAATTTGCAATGTTATTCCTTTGAGAGGAAGTTTATTCTTTCTTTATTCTGCATTTCAAAACCATTCGATTTTATGGAACATCTGGAGGATAAGACTGATGTATTAATTCAAAGTGGAAGGACATACTGGCTGCTTCTCTGCCCTCTGCTCATTCTTGTCTATTGTGCTGAACCAAAAATGAGTCTGATAGGAATATTTGTTAAGTTCTTCCCCAAACATCAAATGTCTTAAAAGACCCCCTAACTACTGACTAGCCTGCTCACATTTTCATTGAAATTGGGTAAATGAGCTAAATTAGAGAAATCGGTAGTAATAAACATTTGAATTCTATTAAAACTGTTACAAAATAAAAATGTTATTGAAGAAAGCTAGTTTCCACGTATCACCATAATCTAATTATTTCAAAAGAGGGAATCTGACCCAAAGGAATAGTTAAACCATTTTTAAAAGGGCCTCGTATCCCTTGTTAACTGAAAACTAGAGGGGTGGTTTGTTTTTTGTGTGTGTGCATGCCTTATTTCAGGGAAAATTGTGAGGTGTTTATTTCTGCGGAGGGAAAAGCAGCAGAATAATGCTATGCTTGGCCTCTCTGGCGCCTATTCTTGCTTGTCATCCATTGTCATGTTTAGGTTCTCCAAAGAGAAATAATGAACTCTTAACAAGCTAAGGTATTTTCAGTTAGGCAGTAATTTCTCCAATCTTCCAGAATATTCTGGAGAGTCCAAGAGTTCTTGGTTAGGACCTGGCCTTCGGATTATTATGAAGGTATATTTGTCAAGGTAGGAGGGTAGACCAAGTTCAACTTAGCGCTTTGTTGGCTTGGCTCTAACTCTGAGGGATTTAGTCCATGGCCTGTGGGCTTGTAGATGCTTCACCCCGATCTCCGCCTTCATCTCCACATGGCGTTCTTGCTGCCTGTGTGCCTATTTCAGTCTGCTAGGACATAGCAAAACTCCACAGACTGGGGAGCTTAAACAGCAGAAATTTATTTTCTGGAGGCTGGCAGTCCAAGATCAAGGTGCCGTCAGGATTGGTTTCTGGTGAGACCTCTCTTCCCGGATCGTACATGGCATCTTCCGGCTGTGTCCTCACATGGCCTTTTTTCTATTTGCACCTGGAAAGAGAGGGAGATGTCTGGCGTCTCTCCCTCTTCTTTTAAGGACACCAACTCTACTGGAATAGGGCCCACCCTTATGACATCATTTAACCTTATTACCTCCTGGAAGACCCTATCCCCAAATGCAGTCACAGTGGGTGTTAGAGCTTCAACACATGGATTTGCAGGGAACACAGTTCAGTCCATAACAGTTCTGCGTCTCTCTCCTCTTCTTATAAGGACACCAGTCATGTTGGATTAGGGCCCAGGCTGCTCCAGTAAGACCTCATCTTAACTAATTACATCTGCAAAGACCCTGTTTCCAAATAAGTCACATTCATAGGTACCAGGGGTTAGGGCTTCAACACAGCTTTTGGGGGGATACAATTCAACACAACCAATTTTAGCATTAATATTGTGTTGAATGACTCACCATCCTTTTGACCATCAACATGTGTGCTCAGTTGGGATTCAGGGATGTCTTTAGGAAATATTCTAACTGGTGGTGGCTGCGACTGGCCTCTCAGGGTGTACGTTTTTAGCAGATGTACCTGCACGGTGATCCTCAGAGGCTGTGGGACTCAGTTTGTCTGTTCAGTGAGGATTCCAGACCAGGGTGGTACACGCTGTGTAGACTTTTGCTCAGTAATTGCTTCTCCGGCTCCACCTTCTGTCTTGTGGTTGCATTGTGTGGTGGAGAGAGACTGAGCTCATACCCTTGACCCTGGATCTTGAGTCCGGGTTCTGCTAATAACTCAGTGTGTGGCCAGACAGCGTATATACCAGTGGTTCTCAAACTGCCGCACCCCCTGGAGGCCTTGATAAAACAGACTGCCGGCCCCACCCTCAGAGCCTCTGATTGCGCAGGGCTGGGGCAGGGCTGGGACACTTGCATTTTATCAAGTTGGCTGGCGATGCTGATAGTACTGGTCTGGGGATCACACTTTGAGAATCACCACTATCAGCCGTCACCTACAAGTGAAAAGCTAGTCAACCAACAAACCTTAAAAACATTTTATGGTTGAAAAATTAAAAAATACACCAAAGTAAAGAGAACAGTAGAATGGATCCCTGCATATTCAGTCCCCAGCAAGGCCCACTTCATGCACGTGGGACCTGCGGCACAGGGTTCCACGCTTGCAAGGACCTCACCCTTGTCTAATGCTCTGCTGTCACTGTCTTGAAATTCTTAATAATTTCCTATCAAGGAGGCTGCGTTTTCATTTTGTACTGAGCCTGCACATCACGTAGCCGGTCCTGTCCCCTAGATTCAACAGTTATCAAGATTTTGCCAACCTTAATCAGCAAAATTTTATTGACGACTACGATGTGCCGACTGTTGTACGAGGTGGTAGGGTTCAAAGACAAGTAAGGCAGGATCCTGGCTTTTGAGGGCCTTATGGTCTTGTGTAAAGTTGCTAGATTTAGCAAATAAAAATACAGGATGCCCAGTTACATCAGGTCTTAATTTAAGTATGCCCCAGATAAAATTCTGTTCTCTGAATTTTTCTGATTTCCACCCTATCAGTAAAGTTTTGGGAACGTGCACTCCAATATGTGTTCATTTATTTATTTGTATGTCATGTACACGTACTACTATCATTAGCTAACATCTTAAGGCAAGAGTCATTTTACTCTTGAGAGGGCCAGTATGTATGTTGGTTAAGGGCCTTGGGTTTGGAGCCGGACACAGCTGGTTCACATCTGCCGCCCCTAGCTGTGTGGTTAGGTAGGCTGCTTATCTGCTCTGTGCCTCGGTAGACTGTTGACCACACTGACCACAGCCTCATAGGTTACTACATGGTTTACGTGCTGATGCGTTAGAGTGTTCAGCACATTGTCCAGCACATGGTGATTGCTCAGTAAGTGCCATGTTGTCTCAAGATCCAGTCGGGAAGTTGATAATAGATGACCACAAGGATGATAGATCCGTTTAAACACTTACGACTCCAGTCGACTGTGATCATTCAAAGTATGGTCATTCAGACATCGCTGTCTCTCTCAGCTGTGTTAATTGTGCACGTAGTTTTTTAACTGTAGTAAAATAACATGACGTAAAATTTACCATCTTAACCACTTTTAAGTGTGCAGTTCAGTAGTGTGAAGTATATTCACATTGTTGTGCAACCAATCTCCAGAACTTTTTGACTTTACCAAACTGAAACTCACTTCCCATTAAACAATAACTCTCACGGCTCCCCAGCCCCTGGTGGCCCCCATTCTGCATTCCGCTATGAATTTGACTTTAGATACCTCATATAAGTGGAATCATACAATATTTGTCTTATTTCACTGAGCATAATGTCCTCAAGCTTCATCCACGTTGTATCATGTGACAGGATTTCCTTCCTTTTCAAGGTTGAATAACACTCCAGTGTACGGATGTACCACATTTTCTTTATCCATTCATCTGTCAATGGACACTTGGGTTGCTTCCACCTCTCGGCTATTGTGACTAATTTTGCCATGAACGCAGGTATGTGCACATTATTTTTCATCAATTGATTCCGTAATTACCAACAACCTTAGCCACAATTCTTTAATTACTTGCATAACTCCCGTCTTGTACAAACAGAAACTAGAAGGGAAAACATCTAAACCCCAGGCATGGCCATCTGATACCTGGGTCTCTGACATCTGGCCCCTGCATACAATAAATGTTTTGTTCAACAAATAGGTCTGAAGAAAGGACTCCTTCGTATCCACTTAAGGAGATGTTTTTAGGTTCAAATGAGATGATGCACTTTGAGAATGGTAAAGGTCTATATAAAAACATAGATGTTGCTATTATTGACTCGTGTGGCCTGTATTTCCTTCAGTTCGTCCGCTCTCACTGTCCCTACCGACTTCGGGGAAGGGAGAACACCCTGTCATCCACGGCTCTGTTTCTCTCTCCCCGCTTTTGTCCCCTATGGTATGTCATGTCCTTTCTCTCTGGTTTCCTGCCTACTCTCCTCCCTTTGGCACTACTTCCTCATGGGACCAAAGCAGCCAGTCCCACTGGGCATCTATGATTTCTGCGGCTCTCTCATGGCCAGGCTCGCCACCTCACCCGCTCTCCCTGACAACTGCTCGGCTGGGGGCTCTCCCAAGAAGTTAAAGACACAGGAGGTGGGAGCGGAGTAGGGGGGCATGGCTGCCTATGAATTATTGGTGAATTCCATTTGCCAGGAGGTTTTAGAACTAATTAATTAGCAGCAGCCTTAGGGATGGTTTCTTAAGGTCTCTGCGCCCCCGGGTTTTGAGAGCTGTATATGTGGCGGCAGCACCAGCGATTTCCCCTGCTGGAGCCAGTCTCCTCTGTCGCTGCGGTCTCAGTGGGCGGGGAGGCTGAGCGCATCCTCACACCCATCTGTTAAGCAGAGAATGCGAATCAATTCCTTCAGGTGAGTTGTATCAATTGTTGCTTTACCAGGTGATAGAAAGATCAGCAAAGAGAGGTCCCTGTTGTCTTATTGTTCATGCTTATTAGCTGGCGGGTGGCAGGACGTGGATGCAACACATTTCTTACTTGGGCATCTGCACCCGAGTGTAACAGAGAATCGCAGGGGGCAGTGGGCTGAGTTCTCCCCTCCCCCGTAGCCATTTGTACAAAAAGGGTAAAAAGAAGGGCTGTTTGTGTGAGAAGACTGAGAGTACAGCCCCGACCAGTTAGGGCCTCCCTTAGCCGTGGTCAAGGTTCACATTTTCTCTTCTGCTAGACGGGCTTCCAGCCACACCGCCCACCGTCCTTGGGAAATCGAACATCAGACTTTCTTCTTTTGAAGTTCCTTGCTTTCTTTCCCTACTGCATTTCCTCATTATATCACATTTAAAACTCTTTTTTCTTTCTCTTCTCCTGTCACCGCTATTTTTCACTGTTGTTTCTTTGAAAAATAATTATAATAGGAAACTTGCTTTTACTGTGTAGGTCTGGGTGCGATGTCCTAAAGTTTTTGAACCAAATTGACCATGTCACACATCAAAGATGTTAAAATTCATGATGTTCATAATCCATATTGCAACCATTTAAAAGCCAACTCACCAGTCCTAAGAGTCCTGTAGACCAACGCATCGTTTTGGAAAGGGGTGAGTAAGGGAAGAGAATGAATCATTTGATCTGCCCTTCCAATAGGAACTGTCTCCTCTAGACATTCCTCTTTCTAGAAGTGTTTCAGCTTCAGCTGCTGTAAATGAAGAAGGAATGGCAGAATCAGAACATCTATAAATATTTCAGTATATGTCTCTAAAAAATAAAAACTCTTTTTTCAACACATAACCATGATTTAATTGCCACATCAGTGGTAATATCCCGTCAGCGTTCAAGTGTTTGCAAATGAAATAAAGAGTTTAGGCAAGGGTCATCAATGGGCATAAATCGCATAAAAAGAGACAACCGGATATTATCTGCCTCCTGTCGGAAGTTTGCAATATCCGCTTATAGAATGTTCCGGCAAAAAAAAAAAAAAAAAATTGAACTGAATGGGATCATTACAGGAAATACTGCAGTCGGAGGAACATATTAATATCATGAGAGTATAGTCAGCAAAATCCAGAATGTGGGAAACTATGCAGGGCAAGTGACCTGATTTCTTTAACAACAAAAAAATTACAAGAAAAAAAAAAACCAGGAAGAAGAACTTATACATTAAAAGAGACATAAGAGGGGCTGACCCCGTGGCTGAGTGGTTAAGTTCACACGCTCCGCTGCAGGCGGCCCAGTGTTTCGTTGGTTCGAATCCTGGGCGCGGACATGGCACTGCTCATCAAACCACGCTGAGGCAGCGTCCCACATGCCACAACTAGAAGGACCCACAACAAAGAATATACAACTATGTACTGGGGGGCTTTGGGGAGAAAAAGAAAAAAATAAAATCTTTTTAAAGAAAAAAGAGACATAAGAGATATATTGATGAAATGCGATGTGCAGACTTTGTTTGGATCCTGCCTCAAACAAACCAAGTGTCCAAAGATTTACGAGACAACTGGGGAAATTTAAATGTGAATAATTTTGGTGAAAATAATGGTAGTGTGATTATATCTAAAAATACAGTCAGACGCGCATACATCACACACTGAAATGTTTGCAGATGAAATTATATGATATCTAGAATTTGCTTTAAAACAATGCCTGCATGTGTATATCTGGGAAGGGGGCTGCGTGCCATCATAGATGAAACAAGATGTTCCAAGAGCTGGTAAATGTCGAAGTCGGCCATTGAAAGTTCAGTGTGTTATTCTTTCCAATTTTGCGTACGTCTGAAATTTCCCATAATGAAAAGTAAAACGAATGATGAATGAATGAACAAGCAAATACTCTGCTGTCCTTCTCTCAAGAAATGACAGCATCTAACGACACTTCGTTCTACCACTTCCCTGCTCAGAGTCATCCCAGGCCTGATCGTGTGCTCCTTTGCTGGGTACCTCTCCCCAAATCACAGCGAGCTTGAAGCAGCCTTGACGTTCATTCTTCTGTTCTCCCAAGTCACTTAGAACAAAAACCTACATTGGTTCAAATCACACCAACCTTTAAAAGCAATTAAATATACATTTTACGAACTAGAATCAATCCACACGTAAATATGATCTGGTTCTTAAATATTTAATTATTTTTTCTCCAGATTTTAAAAACATTCACTGATGTCATCCCGGCTCACTTGAATAGAGATGCTGCTTCCCCCGGGTGTCATCCAACATTTTTACTACCAACCTGCCTTGAAATCGGGTCAGCATTGATATTTCAGGGGCTGATTTTTCTCTTCCTTGGGTTCCTTGCATTGATGCCGTTGGCCTGGTTAGTCTTCCTTGGCGTTCTCTTCTGCACAGTTGCGGGGCACCTGTGGAATTATTGTCACTGGGACCCCTTGACTGATTCCTCTGGCTTCTTTTGCAGGACTCGTGGAGGCCACTCCCAAAGCCGGCTGCCTCTTCATTTTAAAATAACAAGGAGAAAAGTACATGTTTCAGATCAAGAAAAAAGGTTGCTAGCTCTTTTTCCTGAATAAGGGCTAAATCTTGAAAGGCTGTTAATTTTTAAGAGCAACCAAAACTTGAGAAATTTTTAAAAATAAAAGTGCATAATGCAAAAGTTCTTACTTTGAGATACTTTTTGACATTTCTTTGTTGTACTGAGGGGAAAAATACAGGCTCCCAATGCGATATAAGCTCATAAACGCACAGAATAGGCAGAGTATAATCATTTCCTTTTAATCGAAGTAAAATGACTCGTTTCTAGCTATTAAATTAAAAAGAAAAATGAACTCCCAAGTCCTCTTAGAGACTAATTTTATTTTAAAAGCAGCATTCATTGCTTTAATAAAAACACATTATTTTCACACTTTCCATATTCTAATTTAAGAAACACTCATGGGAAATGCTGAAATAGTCCCCTGTGTTTGATGTGGTGGAAAAGACTGAAGAAAATAGAGATAACTTTGAAAAATTAGTTTTGCTTCTAATTTTATATTTCTCAGTTTTAGTTTTTCTTCCTTTCAGATTCTCTAAACTATGAACGCTATTCATGGTTATGATACTGAGAAGTGCCCAGAATCGACTAATTTTAACATGTTGGGAATTTTATGTTGGGACATGCAGTAATCGCGTCTTTGCTCTGAAGGAGTGTCATTGTCGTGCAACATACCCAGATCCCCATACATCTGGTCAGTAACGTTTGAGATTTTATGGGACAAACAAGTGACAAATCTTAGTAATAGCAAAGGGTGTTCCAGTTTTTTAAAACGGGATAAAGTGAAAGTCCAGAACCAATAGGTTAATATGTTTGGCAAAAATTTCTCACAAGCATTTAAAAAGTAGCATAACGATTACTCGAAGACCATATGGCTCAACTAAGTGTAAGTCATACAAAATGCATCCCATTTCCTTTTTTGAAGTTGACTCTAGGTTGATGGAGTAAGGTGAGGCTATAGACCAGTGTTCTTGATTTCACTGGACAGTTAAGATCAGCTTTCATGTAGTAGATGGAGAAATGTAGAGATTTTACAGGCGTTCAAATAAGTTGACCCTACGCCTGGCTTATATAATGGCGGTGCATTAATATAGGGGGTCTCTAGGGGAACATGACAGGCATGGCTCAAGACTCCTCGTAGGGATGTGGTGTGAGATGAACCTGAACATGGATGTGCAGGAGACGTTTAGCAACTCTGCCGGTGACACAAAGATGGGAGGGATGCATACAGTGATAGAAGACAACAAGAGATTCAAATGATGGTGACAGCTGGGAACACCAGGCCAAGGCTAACAGGAAGAACTTTAATGAAGAGAAACGTAAACTGTTTAAAAACCCAGGATTCGTTTTAATTAAGTATGGTAAGACATGCAGACATGGAAATGACTGTCATGAGGCAGAATTTTTCTTATACTTGCAGTTCCCTAGAAGCAGGAGGCATGGCACACCACGCAGGGCCACGTGGGAAGCACCAGGGTCAGTCGGGAGGAAGAAGGAGCGGGGGGCGGGGGAAATGTGGACAAGAGCCTTCATGTGGTTTCCTCAGGAAAGGCAAGGGAGGATGGTCTGGCTCAGGATGGGCTAGTTTGAAAAATTCCAACAGGCTCTGAGGCATAGGAGCTGCCCCTAGGTGTCTGGGACCCAGCCCTAGGGTGATTAAGCCAGAGGAATAATGTTCCAGAGAGTGAGAGCCCAATAGAGGGGGTGGTTGGGGTGTGGGCTCTGAAATGGTGGGTCTGCATTTGAAAGGTGCACCTGCAGGCAAGTTTACTGTCTCTAGAAATTGGCCAGCCCTGGGAGGCTCTGTCCCTACCGGGTCAACACGGCCTGAAGATGTCAAAGCCTCAAATATGGCAACTAGAAACTGTGGTTATTGTGTAAGCACAATGCATAAATCTCTTGCTAAGGAAAGGATAGGAAGATCAGGCTTAATAATTCATGTGAAAACCTCCAGATTTCTGTTTTGTTTTGTTTGATGATTGGTTAATGAACCAACAGTGTGATACTTTGCACTTCATGTGGCCACTGGCCATCCTTCAGCTCGCTGCTCGAAAGTCACCTCCTCCGAGAAGTCCTCCCTGACCACTCTGTCCAGTACTGCCCCCCATTCCCAGTCACTCTCCACAACGTTAGACTGTTTCATGTCCTCCTGGCCTTTATTACCTGAAATAACCTGAGGTACTTACCTGTCTGTGTTTAACATCTGTCTCCCCCACTAGAATGTAAGGTCTTCTTCACGGCTGTGCCCCTAGTATCTAGAGCAGCCCTTGGCCCATAGTAGATTCCCGATAAATATTTGCTGAGTGAACAAATGCAGAGTGAAAATAAAACCCAGCTGCATCTTTAATTGAATAGACATCTAGTAGGTGATCTCAGAAAATAATAATTCTTCTGGTTTTGCTAGTAAACACAGAGTAGATTACATTGGATTTGGGGCGACACACATTTGAAGAAAAATCTTGACAAGCTAGAGAGAACAGAGCACAGAGAAATGTCCCCAGGACAGTCTACATATCTTGTCATGTGGAATCAAGGGGGAGAGAATGGACATTTAATTAGAAGCTATCATGTGCCAAGAACTGTGTTAACTTGTGAAGGAACAAACCTCTGGCCACTTGCCTCTGAATTAAACTGGCTGGGGTGGAGAGGAGACTATTTCTGAGGGGAAATAGTCTCCCAGGCCTGTGGGGGTGAAGCCCTCTTCTTCTCTGGGGGGGCCGGGGTTCAGGTGACGTGGAGGTTGTTCTCTGCAAGGGCTTGGCCTTCAGCAGAAGCCAGATGGGGACAGGCAACTTCAGATGAATGCAGACTGATGGGACCCCAGCCCTCTCAGCTCTAATCATCTAAAGAAGGCCTCGGTCAAAGGCCAGGCTTGTGCAGCACTCGTGGGCTTAGCCCTTCACCGGCCTGACTTCACCTGGTTGTACCACAGTCCACCTCTGGCCTGCTGGGTGCACACGGAGATCAGCCCCTCCAGCTTGCTTACAACACTGGTCCCATCCATGATGGTTAGTTTTATGTGTCAACTTGACTAGGCTATAATATCCAGTTATTCAACTAGCCACTGCTCTAGGTGTTGCTGTGAAAGCATTTTGTAGAGTGGTTACCATCTACAATCAGCTGACTTTGACTAAAGGAGATGACCCTTGATAAGCCGGGTGGGCCTCATCCAATCAGTTGAAGGCCTTAAGAAAAAAAAAAAATCACAGTTTCCATGAGGAAACAGAAATTCTGCCTCATGACTACAGCATCAGCTCCAGCTGGAGAATTTCCAGCCTGCCGGTCTGCCCTACAAATTCTACACTCGTCAGCCCCACAGCTGTATGAGCCAATTGCTCAGAATAAATTTTTTTAAATAAAGTTTTGCTTCTCTCTTTTTTTTTTTCCCTCCCCGAAGCCCCAATACATAGCTGTATATTCTAGTTATAGGTCCTTCTAGCTTTTCTATGTGAGCCTCTGCCACAGCATGGCTACTGACAGACGAGTGGTGTGTTTCTGAGATGGGGAACCGAACCCAGACCGCCAACATGGAGCACACCAACCTTTAACCACTAGGCCATCAGGGCTGGCTCGAAATAAATTTCTTAATTCACACACACCCCCCACTAGTTCTGTTCCTCTGGAGAACCCTAATGGTGTGCTGCCCCTGGCTTTTGAGGGTGCTCCAATATGCTCTTTTTTCCGGCCCCAGGCTTTAGAACAAGCTTTCCTGCCTGTTCTTGCCTGATGAAGTCCTGCACATTAACATAAGGTCTCAACTCAGTGGGCACTTCCCTGGCAGGTTCCTGCCTGAGCCTCCCTGCCAGGTTCAGCCCCTCTTTGTGGGTTGCAGAGGAAGAGGCTGCCTCTGTCTTACTCCCCACTGAATACCTAGCTCCTGGCACAGCACTGGCATGTGGTGGGTGCCTAATAAATATTTACTGAACATGTGCCAAGCTGGAAATTTACTCGCACGGTCCTCGGAGGTGCAAAGAAATGCAGCTTCTTTATTTCCTGCAGCCGATCTGATCTTCCTCTGAGCGCCCCACTCTGCTGAGCAGTCAAAGGGAGAATGTTAAATTCCACTGGGCTGCGTCATGCTCTTCCAGTTTAAATCATCTCTTTCAGGGGGAAACACTTAACATACAAGAAATAACCAAAAATGTTGTTTTTAGGGGCAAGAACTTGATAAAAATACCTTCCCTTTTCCTATAATTCAGCATTGTCGATGTCCTGTAGCTCTGTAATTTCTAACTACTTTACGTTTGTCTTCACTGGACATTAGAAATGTTATTTCTAAATAAATGAGCCAAAAAAATAATTTAGAAGCATTTGTACACTTTGTACACTGACTTCAAAAGACACCCTTTAGTTTCTATGGTTTTCAATTCCCATAAAACTCATATGGTTATTGGTTATTTTTTCCTAATCTGTCAACTACCAAAACATTAAAATTCTGCTTATGTTCTTGTGGTGCACATTTTTAAAATTTCTGGTTAATTTTTAAGTTTTCTAGGAAAAATTCTGCAAACAAACGTGTGTTGACATTTAATGTTACATTTAAAAAGCATTAACAATTGAGGCTTCCATTGGGGATTCTTTTTTTACAGGTGTTATTGACCTGTAATACTTAATAAAGACTATTTTCATAAAATTTTTTTTAAAAAGTATCGTTTGGGGGCCAGCCCAGTGGCATAGTGGTTAAGTTCACGTGCTCAGCTATGGCAGCCTGAGGTTCATGTGTTCGGATCCTGGGCGTGGACTGCACACCACTCATCAAGCCATGCTGTGGCAGGCGTCCCACATACAAAATAGAGGAAGATTGGCACAGGTGTTAGCTCAGGGCCAATCTTCCTCAAGCGAAAAAAAAAAAAAAAGTGTATTGTTTGGATTACTTGATTTCTTTTGGGTAAGTGCTCAGATATTTCAGGTTCTTAAACTATGTCAGTTCAATATTGGGTTCCTCCGTCTTCTTCAGGCCCTGAGGGCATCTAGCATATAGGGATAGGGGTCAGACAGCTCGGGCTGCCATAACAGAATACCACAGACTGGGTGCTTAAACAACGGACATTTATTTTCTCACTGTTCTGGAGGCTTGAAGTCCAAGATCAAGGTGCCAGCATGGTTGGGTTCTGGCGAGAACTCTCTTCCTGGCTTGTAGATGGCTGCCTTCTCATTATGTCCTCACATGGAGGGAGGGGGTGGGGAGAGAGCTTTCTGGTGTCTCTTCTTATAGGGGCACCAATCCCATCATGAAGGCCCCACCCTCATGGCATCATCTAAACCTGATTATCTCCCAAAGACCTCAGCTCCAAATATCATCCCACTGGGGGTGAGGGCTCCAACATACGAATTTGGGAGGGACACAATTCAGTCCAGAGCAGGGGTTTCACCTGACCTCGTGGTAGCAGGATGGGAAGGGACCCCAGAATTACACCCCGTACTCTAGATGTGTTATTCTCTGCTGTGCAGTATCTAGAGTTTTCTAGTCCTTAGACTGGTAACCACTGAAATGTGGCTGGCACCATCTGGCCTTCTAGGATGACATGCTGGCACCTGGCCCTGGACCCCAGCCCGTGGCTACCCGCTTTGGTTCTGCCTCTGCTGGCCCATGGGCTCTCTCAGAAGCTCCCCATCCCAGCAGGCTCTCAAGCCCTTAGGGATCAGCTGCAGGCCCACCTAGGCCGTGGGGAGGCAGGAACACCTCCCTTCTCAGTGCCACCTGCTCACTCACTGTGCCTTGCTGAAAGTGGACTCGCTCCTAGAGGTCTGGAGCATCCCAGGCTATGCCCAGGGAAGCATGCCACTGGCACTGACATTCTCAGGGGTCTATGTCCTCTCTTAATGTTTCTACGAGCCCTGGGGGGAAGAAATGAGGATCCTGGCATCCTCTGGGCTCGATTTCCATCCTCGTCTTCCCACACTCCCAAATCCTTAGCACTGCCTATGAGGCCATTGTGCAAGGCAGAGTCAGCACAGCAGACCCGATTGCTACCCCAAGAGGTGACTGCTGGCAAGGTTAGCCTTTGCCTGGCATCTGGGAACTTAGATTTGGGGACATTTCCCACCATAACTGGTAAGAGTGGCTCACTGTGCCTCAATTGTCTGTACGAACAATACAGTTTATGCTGAACGCCTGCTTCCCTTCTGGGAGTCTGGAATTTGGGTACATGCCAGGCAGAGGGGACTATGTGGTCAGCCCCAAATGAAAACTCTGGACCCTGAGTCTATAATGAGTTTCCCTGGGAGACAACGCTTCACTCGTGCTGTTACAACGCTTCACGCATGTTGTCACCACACGGTGCTGGGGGAATCCAGCGTGTCCTGTGTGACTCTGGAAGCTCACACCTGGTTTCCCTAACTTTGCCCCATGCACCCTTTGTCTCTGCTGACTTTGCTTTGGATGCTTTTGCTGTAATAAATCGTGGCCATGACTATGACTATATGCTGAGTCTGTGAGGCATCCTACAAATCACCGAACCCGGGGGTGGTGTTGGGGACCCCCAACACAGGCCTGCATGATCTGGTCCGGGCACCGTTCTGACCTCATCACCTAATACTCTCCCCCAGCCACTCTCTCTAAACTCAGGGGCACGTGCCGTTCCCTCTGTCTGGAGCACCCTCCCCTACGCGACCATATGGCCTGTTCCTCAGCTCGTTCAGGTCTCTGCTCTGACATCCCAACAGGAAAGGGTGCCCGGACCACCCCAATGTAAAACTTCAGCCCACTGTATCATTCTCTGCTCCCTCACCCTGCTTTATTTTTCTTGTTAGCACCTACCACCAGCTGGTACGTTTATATTAGTTTCTTGACTTACTGTCCACCCCCAACTGCCAGCACCAGGGTGAAACCTTCATAAAACAGTAGTGATTTTTCATTTCTTTCCTGATTTGAACAAGCCATCCCAAAGGATGGCTGGGTGAAATGACATGGTGTCTTGGATTTGCTTTAAAGACTTTATCGAATAAAAAATACGCTGCCATGCCCAAGAGCACCAGCAACTCACTGGAGAAATTGTCTGATGCAAAACACATGTTTGAGTTTATGTTATTATCACATGATAAAGACAGGTTGTCACGTAGTAACTACTATTGGTATCGTACTACACATATTTTCTAGATTTACCTTGAAAAATTTCAAACAAAAGTAGAAAGAGTAGTAGAATAAATTCCCATAAAACCTAGATTAAGTTATCATCAAGACTTTGTCACATTTGCTCTCTCTTTCCCCTCTTTACTATAATATTTTAAAGCACATACAGATTTCATAGTCATTTTACTCCTACATACTTCCTAATGGATCTATAAAACTTATGGACATTTTCTTAAAAAATCACGAGGCCATTTATCACACCTAACAAAATTAACAATAATTCTTGGAATCATAATCCTCAGCCCATAGTAAAAATTCCCTGGTTGTCTCAAAAATGCTTTCTACATTTGTTTTGCTGGAATCGGAATCTAAACAAATCCCACACATGTTCTTTTGTTCTGTCTCTTAAGTCTTTTTAAATCTAAAACAGTCCCCCTTCATTTCTTTTTCACATTTGTTGCATAATATGTTTTTTTAACTAAAATGTTTATTTCAGAAAACACAGATTAGAACAAATGGAGGCACAAAAATAAAATTTGCATATTCAGTGGAAATATGGTCTGGTGAAAAACACTTAGAAACATGGAATTAGGGAGTGAGGATCTTGCTGGTTTCTTGCATAGAGCCGGCTATGTAGGCCCTTGATTGAATTACAGTCTGCTTTCTGCTTTTCTGAAGACAATAATGATTTTAATGCATGTACTTTGCAGAGTGCTGGTGGTGGTCCCCGTCTCTGGAACACTGAGTTTAGTGCCTGGTATATAATATAGGAGGCTGTCTGTAGACGATTTCTTCAGTAGATGTTCTAAAATAACACATCAGTATTTTGTCTTAATGTTGAGTATGATCGTCAGAATTTAATCAGGAGGTGTGGTGATCAGGATGAAGAGAATGTGTTTTTGGTCTCGGGTTTGCTGGGTTGAATTGTGGACCCTGGGATAGGTTGATAATCTATCCAGGTCTCAGTTTCCTCATCTGTAATGTTTTATAAAAATAAATTTTAAAATATAGCTATCTTTGGGGTGAATTTTTTCATGAAACACTATGTGGGGTTTGGAAGATGCTGTCGTTAGAGATTAGGTGCAGTGGAACGGGCATATAAGCCCGATCAAAGTGGATGGGAATTGGGTTAGAAACCCGCAATTTATTAGTTGCATTGTTTTTACATTTGTCCTCTCTCTGCCCCTTCGGCATTTAGCAAAAAAATTGTAAAAGCTGCAGTGTGTCTCCATGTGATAAGAGGAAACAATACCGGGGCTGGCCCAGGCCTAGCACATTAATTAGGACTCTCTTGACAATAAGTAGCACAAATCAGCTCTAACTCACGTAACAATGGACTTTATTACTGGAGGACCACGAGGGACGCAAAGGCCAGGATACAGCTGGGCCTTCGAGATGGAGCCAGGGCCTGGTGAGGAGTAGAGAATCCAAGAACACTTTCTGTTGGGGTTGACTTGTGTCCCCCAAAAGATACGTTGAAGTCCTAAGCCCTGGTACCCATGAACAGGATCTTATTTGGAAATAAGGTCTTTGCAGATGTAACCAAGTTAAGATGATGTCATACTGGAGTAGTCTGGGCCCTAATCTAGTATGACTGATGTCCTTACAAGAAAAGGAGAGAGACGCAGACAGACACAGAGGGAAGAACGCCACGTGAAGATGGAGGTGGAGACCGCAGTGACGTGTTTACAAACCAAGGAACACCAAGGACTGCGGGCAACAGTAGACGCTGAGAGGAAGGCATGGACAGACCCTCCCTGGACCCCGCAGAGGGAGCACGCCCCTGCCAGGATTTTGAGCCACTAGCCTCCGGAACTGTGACAGAATAAACTTCTCTTGTTTTACGCCATCGCAGTCTAAGACACGTTGTCACGGCTGCCCTGGGAAACTGATACACCTTTCTGCCTCTCGCCTCCGACTCCCTCTGAGTATCTGCGTCTCTCTCCCTTCACACTGCAAATGAAATGTCTCTGGCTCCCAGTCCCTATGGTAGAAAACAGTTGTCGATAGCATTTTCCAAGTTTACATGATACAGCAATAGAAAAGGAGAGAGAGACTAAATGCTTCTCTTCATTCCTGTCCCAGATTCTCAGGGAAGGGACTTATGGTCCCTCTTGGATTGAGTGCCCTTTTCCGGCCCCATCAAACGCTGCCTGGGTGGGAAGGTTTAGGGTTACGTCTGTGGGGAAGATGGGATCTGATGCTCAAAGAACCCAACGTGGTTTTATCCAATCCTCCCAAAAGCCATGTGAGGAAGCAATTTTCCTCTCCACAAATGCAGAAACAAGGGTTATGGAAAATGAAGTTAGATGTTCAAGGTTACACTGCCAGTATGTAAGAGCCAAGATAGAACATAAATATAAGAGAAATTCCAGTGAGTGATGGGAAAGTTGGACAGCATAAAGCCTATGGTCTGCTAAGCACCTTAAACTTCTAGGAATATAAATTCATAGCTGTAGTAACAATACTCAGTTTTATGTAATATCTTTTTTATAACTACCTTGAACTACTTCTCATATATTCCCATTTGATTTTATATGTTATCCTAAGATTTTTTGATATAAAAAATATTTTTAAAAGACAAAATAATGTTCATGTTCTGATATAATCTTCCAGAACTACTGGGTTTAATGGATATGCATTTCTTTTAAATATTTCTACTATTCTTTCTTTTAAATATCAAAATGTTGAACTGCTCTATATAGGAGAGTACCTATTTTAGAGATCCCCTGAATTCTCCACGTCCACCGAAACACGCCGTTTCCTTCTGACTTTCTTCCAGTGAGGGTCATTAGGTTAAGGTCGCATTCCAGATTTTGTTTTCTTTTGTTTTTCTACCACTTACTTTGTAATTTCCATTTTGTTCCCATGTCATTCTCCTTGGCTGCTTTCTCATATTAAAGACTTATCTTGTTTTTTGTGTGTGTGCCAAGGGTAGTTTTCAGCACAAAGCAGAGTCTCCATTTCACCTGCCCGTAGTCTATGTTTCAGCACCTTGGTCCTTCCATGCTCTGCAAACTGGGCCCCGAATATTCTGCTTTAGAAAAAAAAATCAGTTGAGGTACACAAAAGACAAAGGATGTTGTCTTCATTTACTGACAAAGAGGGGATGAGATCAAGGGGCCAAGCAACTACTCAAATTAGTTACTCAACCCACTCGCCCTGTCTTAATTGTCCTCATTGCCAGACTAGTACTTTCAGCATCTTTGTCATGTCACCTAGCATGGTTCTCCCATCCAAAGGCAGGGGGAATGCAAACAACGACAACCACAGAAGTCCTATGGCAGGATTTTGCTGCTGTGACATTGAGGAAAGGCCAGGACGTGACATCGGCAGATCATATCCTCTTCTGATACTTGTCAAGCCACCTCAGTCCACTGGGTGGCCCTTGGCCTGTGGACAGTATGCCCAAGAACCTACAAAGCAAGACAACGGTCATTCAATTAGAGTGAGTGACCCTGCAGTGTCCCTAGAAGACAGGGTCTCTTTACCAGGCAAGACTGGACACTGAAGGATCTAGGATGCCTCAGGCCCAGTCACAGATGGGGTGGGAAGTCATATGGAGCAGGGGGACTACAAGAAAACTCATCTACTTCCTCTTGAAGTGATGTTATGGGCTGGGTTGTGCCCCCCCTAAAATTCATATGTTGAAGTTCTGATCCCCAGCACCCCAGAATGTGACTGTATTTAGAGACAGCTTCTTTAAAGAGGTAATTAAGGTTAAAACGAAGTCATTAGGGTGTGCCCTAATCCAATATGACTGGTGTCCTTACAAGAAGAGGAAATCTAGACACAGACACAACACACAGGAAAGATGATGTGGAGACACAGGAAGAAAGTGGCCATCTGCTAGCCAAGGAGAGAGGCCCCGGAAGAAACCAACCACACCCCCACCTTGAGTCTGAGAACTTCCAGCCTCTAGAACTGTGAGGAAGTAAATTTTTATTGTTTAAGCCCCCCAGTCTGTGTACTTTGTTACAGCAGCCTGAGCAAACTGATACACAAAGGTTACCCTCATATTCGAGGACATTTAAATTAGCGTCGAATTGGAAATAAACATTGCAATATTTTACAAAAGTTGTCTTTCTCTTGAAATATCCATCCTTCCTTCTACACGGCACAGCTACCACTTGCTGTATATGACTTAGTAGCATGAAAATCAGTGAAACCCACTCCTTCTCATTTTCCTGACCTCTAGCCCTGGGAGCCCCAAGGCTTGGTCCTTGGACATGTGGCATCACTCACTCTCTTGATGAGCTCAGCTGGTCCTTGGCTCTACATGCCTTCTGTATACTTTTAACATCTGTCTGAGCCTGTTTGGGTTGCCATAACAGAGTGCCAAAGACTGGAGGGCTTAACCAACAGCAATTTATTTCTCACAGTTCTGGAAGCTGGAGGTCCAAGATCAAAGTCCACCGATCTGATTCCTGGTGAGGGCTCTCTTCCTGGCTTGTAGATGGCAGCCTTTTCCATGTGTTCTCACATGGCCTTTTTGTGATGCCATTGAAAGAGACGGCAATCTCTCTCTCTCACCCTCTTCTTAGGAGGGCACTAATCCCATCATGGGGGCCCCACCCTCGTGACCTGAACTAACCCTAATCACCTCTCAAAGGCCCCACCTCTAAATATCATCACAATGAGGATTAAGATTTCAACATATGAGTTTGCCAGGACACAAACATTCAGTCCATAAGAACTTCTAAATTTTTAACTCCAGTCTGGACCTCCCCCGAGGGAGAAAATATGATACTCCACTACGTCACGAAGTCTTCCTCAAGTCCTGCACACTTTGAAGTCTCAGATGTCAATCAATGGCTTTCCCCTTTGGCCCAATTACAGAGACCCAAAGTGGAAGGAGGGGGTTTGGGTCAAGTATCTTTTGGCCTTCCTAGTCAGGGGGAAAGGTGAGCTTGCTCCTGAGGATGGGGGGCTGGGGAAGAAGTTGGGAAATGGGGGTGCTTCTATGCCATGCTTTACCTAGTTTTCTCCTAGTCATCCGAAACCCACCCATCTTCCCCCTGCAAGAATTCTTTTCTTTGCAGCTCCTCTTCTCCGCCCCCTCCGTCGGGTCCACTAGAGCAATTCATGTTCCTTGTATTAACATAACTTTGAATCCAGTTTTGCTGAAAATACTCCAGATTTATTTTGTTAAGAGAGCATCTGTCTCTCCTCCCTCCAACACGCTCTCCTGGGTTACATTATAAAACCTTTTGGGTTAATTGACAATAGCTTGTGTGATCCCCAAATCAACCCTTTCTAATTCCTTGTGGTTCAGGACAATAAAGACTCAGTTTACCCATCATGAAAACACTATAAGATAGTCACATAAAATGACCCAGCTAAGTAACCAGGTGGACTATCATTCTAACATCCATCAGTCAATGTAGTTGGATCCGATTTTCTCAGGGTTTAGGTAATAGAAGAGTAAGGCAAATAGTAAAAAGGAGTTTAACCGTATCTCATAGTAACTTTCCCCCTCCAAAAAAATTCTCATTCAAGGTAGGTTATCTTTCAATCTTAGAAGAGATGGCTCTAAGGACACACTTTAACTGATGTACCATCAAATGCAGTTAGAAGGCAATTTAAAGAACATTACGTAGGACGTAACTATTGTTTTATCTTAGAAAACACCTGAAAAGCTTCACTGGACAAAAATGAGGGGTCTTATAAAACTCAAATGTTCTCAGAGACCCTTGACAGCAAGGGTTGAGATACCGCTAGGTGTAATTAACTCCACAGATATTGGAGCAAAAAATATGGAGAAGAGCAATTTTGGGGTAAACCCTGCTGAGACCATCTTTCCCACAGCCTGCTGAGCCAGGTACCTGTTTCCTACCCCTTCAGATCCCAGCTTAATGTCTCTTCCTCCCGGAAGGCTTCCTATGCCCCGTCTGTCTGGGAGGACTTGCCTGCTGGGTGCCCAGTCCCGCTGTCACTTCACTTACCTTGCAGTGTCATGCTTGCAGCCAGCTAGTGCATCTTCGTGGCTGCGCAGGAAGCCCCTCCTGGGCAGGGGCCTCCCAGCACACAGCCTGACATGGGATGTGCTCTCTGGTGTGGAGGAATATATAAATGGATAGTGGAAATTTTTTTGAGATAGTCAGATTTTCAAAAGCTGAAAGCCCAGTTATGCTCAGTGTTTTATAGCAACAGGAGAGAGGTAGTGTCTCTGAAGGAATCAAGAAAAGAGACGGGATTTCCTCCAAGCTAAAAAGGAAAGGAGTCTGTGGTCCTGCAGGTGGCAGGGACCCCGCCTCACCTGCGGTCCCAGCTTTGCCAGCAGTGCCCCTGCCCTAAGCAGGGCATGGAAATAGTGGAGCTGCTGCACAGACCTGACACGCAGCCCAGGATGGTGATGTGGTCCCCAGAAGGTCTCCCAGCACCTTGACGCTAACTGAGCTGCTGGGACTCGACTGTCCTGCAAGAGATGCAGGGAGGGGGTGAGGTAAGGCCCCCAATGACTGGGGTTGAGTTTCACCCTGCCTGCTGGGATGAAGTTTGGAATAGAAATTGATTTAAATGAGATTTTTTGCAAGCCTGAATTTGGAAACAAATATCGATTTGTTTCCACCGTGGGAGAAAATCAAAGTCTGTTCATTCCACCATGGAAAAAAATCAAAGTTGTAAGTTAATTACAGTGTGAATCTGTTTTGATGACTAATTTGTGAGAACTGAAGAAAAATTTAGGAGTAATCAGCATGAAATTACATTAAGATGGTCAATGAGATCATTTTGAGGCGATAGGTGGTAGAAAGTTATTTAGATGCCTAGATCACAAACACTGGAGTGGGAGAATTATTGAGAAAATGAAAGGTCTTTCCTTGGAAATGCTTTAAAATAAGGAAGATGGATCACCTCTGTCTAGCAAGGAGCCTGGGGGATTGACTAGATGCCATTAGAAAGTCCTTATGAGGTCTTCTAATTTACACCAAAAGAAACCAAACTAAATAAGAGAATAGACACACGTAAAGTTCTCAAGTCAGAAAAGGCTTTGGGAAAATAGTAACGTGTAAATGAGAAATTTTGTACTTTTAGCCGGTGGAAAAAAATGCTAAAAGTGAAAAGCTTGCATAGGTAGAAGCATAATTTCAAATTTTGGATGATTAGCTCAGTTTGGAGTAGCTTATTGCAAGAAAAAGTGAAAAGTATGAAATGGTGGTTTAATTATGGCTAATGATGGTATAATTGCACATCAATACCCATAAAAATGAAACACAGAGGAATATTGGTAGAAAAATTTCTATAATTAAAACGTAATTTTGAGCTGTACATCCCAATTCCTCTGTTCTTTCATGTTTCATCCTCAGGATGTGCTTTGTACATAGTAGGCATTCGATTAACATTATAGGAATGAATGGATGACAGTATATAATGACCCCTTGGGCATGTAAACAGTGTGGCTTTCTTTTGTCAAGGATGGAGCACTTCCATTTCTCTGTCTGTCCATCTGTCCACCCACCCCCTTGTTCCTCCCGGAAGAATTGCTAAATTCCTGGAATGTGTGGACAGTAGGTGAAACCGTATGCTCCAGGGAGATCTCATCTTTCTTCTACGCCACTGGTGAGCCACAAAGGATATGAGTGAACAATGAAAGGAGGGAACTATGAAAGGATCTTAAACATAGGAAAAGACATACGTGTTGACAAGTGAGAAGAAAGACAAGCAAACCAAAATATACTGAGACATCATTTTTTTAACCTATCAGACCGGCAGAAAGTCTAAAAGTGTGACAATCCGCTCTGTGGTGAAGCAGTGGGGAAACAAGAACGCTCACTGGCTGCCGGTCTAAGCATAAATTTCAACAACCCCGTAGAGGGCAGCTTCACCATGTCCATCAAAATGATAAATGCACAACATTTAGACCCAGCAATTCTGCTCCTAGGAATTTATCCTATGGTTATATTCATGCATGTGCAAAATGGCATGGACACGGTTACTCCTGGGAGCTTTGGGCATGGTACTAGATAGGAAACAATTTAAATGCCCATCAATAAGTCATTTTAAAATAAATTCTGGTGCATCCTTATAATGGAATACCATGCACATGTAAAAAAGTGAGGAAGCTCTTTAAGTATTGATGTCAAATGATTTCCAATATTTTCCCAGGAAAAAATTGCATAAGGTTCTACCCTTTCCATGAAAATAAAAGGAGGAAGAAAAGAACATATATCTGGATCAGCTTGAATTCTCTAGAAGGATAAAGAAGAAGCCACTGGCAGTGGCGTCTTCTTTGGGGGTGGGAGGTGGGATGACAATGCAGCAATGGGAGGACAAGATAAGAGGAAACTTTTCATGCAACGCTTTTTTTTTTTAATAGAGTTTGATTTGGAATTATGTAATATATTCTCTTTTGAAAACTTAAAAGAGGATGATGATGTCAAATTCTGCCATGTTGTTCTATCTGCACTCACTCACCCTTGCTGGGGGTTCTTGTATTTTGGGGTCACCTAGAGCGGGGTGAGATGCCACCATCTGGATTTAGGTTCTGAGCTGAGCCTCTGCTCCAACCCAGCTCTCCCAGAGCTCGAGATACTGGCCTAGTGGTTCTCGACCTGGCTGCATGTTAGAATCTCCCAGGCAGCTTTCAAAAGTCCTGATGCCCAGATTGCACCCCAGACCCATTACATCTGGATCTCAGGAGGGGAGGGGAGGGGAGGACCCAGGCATCAGTGTTTTTTCTAAAGCCCCTCAGGTGATTCCAATATGCACCCAAGTTTAAGAACCCGTGGCCATCATAAGTAATAACCTCCTCATTTCACATGCACTGTCATTCTCTCTGTCTCTCTGTCCCTCTGGGACTTCACGGGTACCTGGGGTGATGAGCAGAGATGTTCAGGCATTGCTTACTCTCTTGTCTGAGACATTTGTAACTGGGAATTATTTAAAGCATACGCACACACAAAAGACATCCCCCTCTCCCCGAAAACAACAACAAAAACATCTGCTGGAATATTAGAATCCTCCAGTTAGAATCAGTTTGACAAATCAAAGGTTAACACCAGGTTCACATGTTGTATGAACTTAGAAATTCCTTATTAGGAAATTTGTATTAAAATATGCATATTAGAATATATGACAAGGATGTTTTCTCTTGATCCAGAGCGAGAGATCTGCAGTTCATAGGGCAATTAATTGTATGATAATAGGGCTGATCCTAGTAATTTTTTCTAGTACTTTATTTTATTTTACTTTATTTATTGAAGATTGGCACCTGAGCTAACATCTGCTGCCAATCTTCTTTTCTTTTTTTTTCTTTCCTTTCTCTGTGAAGCCCCCCAGTACATGGTTGTATGTTCTAGTTGTGGGTCCTTCTAGTTGTGGCATGTTGGACGCTGCCTCAGCGTGGCCTGATGAGCAGTGCCATGTCTGCACCCAGGATTTGAACCGGCGAAACCCTGGGCCACCAAAGCGGAGCGCGAACTTAACCACTCGGCCCCGGGGCTGTCCCCCAGCACTTTATTTTTTCTAACAGCTTTCAGTTATAATTCATATACCATGCGGTTCACTCATTTAAAGTGTGCAGTCCAGGGGCTTGTAACATATTCACAGCTTCACAGTCATCTCCACAATCAATTTTAGAACATTCTCATCGCCCCAAAAAGAAACCCCACACCCATTATCAGTCAGTCTCTATTTCCCTCCAGCTCCCCCAGCCTGGGGCAGCCTCTAATCCACTTGCTTTCTTTGTAGATTTGCCTATTCTGGACTTTTCACACAAGTGGAATGAAATATTATGTCATCTTTTGTGACTGGCTTCTTTAACTTCGCATAGTATTTTCAAGGTTCATCGATGTTATAAAGTGGATCAGCATTTCATTTCTTTTTATTGCCAAGTAATATTCCATTGTATAGATATACCAAATTTTGTTTGTCCATTCTTCATCTGATGCGTATTTGGGTTGTTTCCACTTTTTGGCCATAATATATCATGCTCGTATGAAGATTCATGTATCAGTTTTTGGGTGGACATATGTTTTCATTTCTCTTAGGTATATAATAGGAATGGAGTTGATCATCTTATTATGAAAATTTCAAACATACAACAAAGTTGGAAGAATTTTATAGTAGACGTGCTTCTCGCCACCACCAAGCTTCTATACCATTAACATTTTATTCTCCTTCCTTTATCACATACCTATCCCACTAGCCATCCATTAATTGACCTTATTTTTAAATGTATTTCCAGGTAAATGGCATCAGTATTCTTTCTCCTAAATACTTCAGCACATATATCATTAACTAGAGTTCAGGATTTGTTTCATTTCATTTCTTTTGAGGTAATGTTTACATATGATTGAATGCACAAATCTTAAGCATATATTACCAAGTTTTGATAAATTCATCAGTATAACCCAAACCCCTGTCACAATAAGTACATTACAGTCACTCCAGAACATTCTCTCATGTTCCTTCCCAGCCAATCTCCACCCTCTGCCCTTCAAAGACAACCTCTACTCTGAGTTTTTCTCCCTGTATTTGGTTTGCCTATCAAAAAACATCATACAAATGGAAAAGTACAACATGTACTTTTGTGTGAATTTCCTTTCACTCAGCGAAATGCTTTTGAGATTTCTCCACATTGTTGCATGTATCAATAGTTTATTTCTTTTTATTGTTGAGTTCTAAGTCCATTATGTATGAATTTGCCACAGCTTACTTCTTTCGATTCTTCTGTTGTTGGGCACCTAGAGTATTATGAATAAAGCTGCTATGAACATTTTTGTACAAGTCTTTTCGTGGACATATGTTTTTGTTTTTCTTGGGTAAATACATAGAAGTGGAATTACTTGGTCTTTACAGTGAGTGTTTGCTTAACTTTATAAGAAACTGCCAGGCTTTTTCCCAAAGTGGTTGTACCACTTTATATTTTCTTCAGCATTGTATGAGTTTCAGTTGCTCCACATCCTCATCAAACTCCGATGTTGGTAGTCTTTTTAATTTTAGCAAGACTGGTAGGTACGTAGTGTGTCTCATTGTGGCTTTAATTTATATTTCCCAGACTCATAATAAGCTCTTTGATCACTGGCTATTCATATATCGTCTTTTGTGAAGTGTCTGTTCAAATCTTTAGCCCATTTTTCAGTCTTACTATCTTGATTTATGGGGCAGTCCTGAAGAACCACTGATAATATACAAATCTGCTCTTCTGAAAAATCCTATACCTTTTTTTTTTAAAGATTGGCACCTGAGCTAACAACTGTTGCCAATCTTTTTTTTTTTCTGCTTTCTCTCCCCAAATCCCCTCAGTACATAGTTGTATATTTTTTCAGTTGTGGGTCTTTCTAGTTGTGGCATGTGGGACGCTGCCTCAGCGTGGCCTGACAAGCAGCGCCATGTCTGCGCCCAGGATCCGAACCGGTGAAACTCTGGGCTGCCAAAGCGGAGTGTGCGAACCTAACCACTTGGCCATGGGGCTGGCCCCCTAAAAATCCTATACTTTTAAGGATTTCTAGGACAGGAAAATTTTATCCCATCATTATTATTATTATTATTATTATTATTAGGTGTTGCATATCTTCTAACTGTGAGAACTTAATTGATTTTAGATTACTGTCATTTAAGTCCATTTCTCTTGGCTACTCCTCATTCAGAGTTAAAATGAAATATTTAGAGATAATTTGTGATTAGGCATCGCACACTTATTTCAGTTGTGTTTGAATATGTAACAGGGATTTTAATTTGTTAAAGGATAGAAATTATTTCATAAATGATACGGCTTTATTTCCTTTTTTTTTTCCACTATGATTCTCAACCTGCATGAGAAGGATGAAAAGGAATAATCCCACAAAGTACTAGTTTATTGCTATGTCTGTCCACCTTCAACCCCTTTACTAATGAGCTAAAGAACAGGGCTTTTCTTGCTGGGAAAGCAACATCCCACTGCTTAGGGAAAAGGTGTGGGAGTATTCAGGATTCACTTTCTTTTCCAGGATTAAGAGCTGTATTTAAGCAGCCTTGATCCCATGCAGGAGGTTACAGAGGCTGCTAAAGCCCAGTTCATCAAATAAATTTTCCCCACAGCAGTGGTGGTAATTTGGGGGTTAAGAGGACTGATGGCCCTTAGCTCTGTGGAGGGAAGAGCAAAGCTTGGAGATGCGGGAGTCCGTGTTGACCGGCTGTCCGTCATCCTGTCCGGGGAGGGGTAAGAAGGTGATTTCTGCTCTGCCTTATTCTTTGATGCTCCTTCAGCATGTGTTAGATTTACGGATCGTCAGCAGCAATTGTTGGGGGGAGAAAAGAACATTTTTCTCTATTTTTGCTTTTAAATGTGTGTAGGTCCCACTTAAAGAAGGGGATAATTATGCCAAAACATAACGGAACGTCTACAGATTTCTAAGCATTAGAGTGATTTTGCCTGGGCCACCACACATGAGATCAAGAGCCCAAAGAGATTTGAAGTCTTGATTATGGACACACACACGTGGGTGTGGGTATGCGTTTCTCTCCCCCCGACCCCCACTGCCTATTTCAACTCTCACTGCATTTTTGAACAATGAAAAGGCTTTAAGTAACCATCAACAATGATATACCTTCCCCTTATGTATCATTTCATTCTCTGAGAATCAAGAGGCACGATCACAGGCCAGAGTCAAAATGACTGCAGTCTATGACCTTCCTCTGGTTTCCTCCTAAATTTCTCCTTTTGAAAGGGAAGTGACAAAAAGTGACCAAAAATTCTTACTTTTTATCCTATTCCATTTTCTGTCCTAAAAGAAGTATGTTTTTAATATTTTTCTCAGCTGTGCTAGATTTATGAATACAGAGCCACAACACAGCACACCGGCTAAAAGCATAGCCTAGGAAGCCTGCCTACTTGAGCCTGAAGCCCTTCTCCACCATCAACTAGCTGTGTGACCTTGGGTAAGTTACCTAGCCTCTCTGTGCCTCAGTTTCCTTATCTGTAAAATGGGGATAATAATACAATTCCTACTTCATAGGGTTGCCGTGTCAGTTGAGAGAGTTAACAGTCACTAGGGTACTCACAGCTGTACGTTGTAGCTATTATCACTATGTATTATAAATAGAAAAGAAGAAACTCTAGGAGTTGAAGTTTAGGGTTAAAATTTCAAAGTGATTCTAATCTAAACTGCAATATGAGTATTTTTAGAACTTGACAAAATGATACTAAAATTCATCTGGACAAACAAATATGTAAGACTAGCTAGGAACCCTTTGAAGTTAACAATAATTATGGGGTATAAGTTCTATCAGATAGTAAAATATATTATGAAGTGGTAAACACAAACATTTTGGTACTGGAACAAGAATAGGCAGATCGGTGGAAAAGAAGATGAACTCTTAAGAATATGAACTCTACTAGATGACGAAATTGGCATTTCAAAACTCCATTTGGAAAAAAGAAAAGTCCATGTCTCATTTCTTTTTTTTTTTAAAGATTGGCACCTGAGCTAACAACTGTTGCCAATCTTTTTTTTTTCTTTCTGCTTTTTCTCCCCAAATCCCCCCAGCATAAGTTGCATATTTTAGTTGTGGGTCCTTCTAGTTGTGGCACGTCCGACGCCGCCTCAACGTGGCCTGATGAGCGGTGCCATGTCCATGCCCAGGATCCGAACCAGCGAAACCCTGGGCCGCCATAGCAGAGCACGCGAACTTAACCACTCGGCCACGGGGCCAGCCCCCATGTCTCATTTCTTATGCTGAAATAAATACTAAATATATCAATTATATAGTATAAAAATAAAACTTAAAGTGTGAAAATATGGTGATTTTTTAAAAAGTCTTGAATGGGGAAGACCTTTCCAAGCATGACGCAAAAACTTGAAATCATAAAAGCAAACATTGATAAATCTGACAATATAAAAATTAAGAACTTCTGGCTGCAAAAAGAGTGCCAAATAAACTCAAAACAGGAAAAACATTCACCATATGATAGCAAAGGGCTAATTTCCTTAACATATAAAGATACTATGAATCAACAAGAAAAAGACAAACAACTCAGTGGCAAAAAGAGCAACAGATATATAAGTCAGTTCATGGATAAAGAAATGTCAATGGATAATTAAAACATAATGAGATTCCATTTCACCTATAAGACTGACAAATTTTCAAAGTTTGCCGATACCCAGAGCAGGCTGAGGTGTAGCCAAGCATTGCCAAGCATGGTTAGTGGGTGCTCTGGTTATCTACTGCTTCAGAGCAAGACACGCAAAGTTTGATGGCACAAAATCACCATTTCATCATGGATTTTGTGGATCAGGAACTTGGAAAGGGCACAAGAGGTATGGCCCTTCTCTGCTTCATGGTGTCCTTACCTGGCATGACCCAAAAGCCTGGGTGTGGCTGGCATGGCTGGGAGAGGGAGAGCGGGGGCTGGAGAAGCTGCTCCAAGACAGCTTGTTTATTCACTTCCTGGTCCCTGGGCTGAGATGGTGACAGATGGGCTCATCTGGAACCGTCACCTGGAGCAGCACTATGTGGCCTCTTGATTATGGTGGTCCCAGGATTGTTGGGACCTCTTAATGGCAGCTCAGGGCTCTAAGGGCAAGTGTATGCAGAGAATGAGCCAGAAGCTGCATGGCTTGTCTGACGGAGCCACATAGCTTCACTTCCACTCTACTCTATTGACTAAATCCCAAGCTTGTCCAGGTTCAAAAGGAATAGACAGAGACCCACCTCTTAATGACAGGAGTGTCGAAGACTTTGTAGCCATGTTTTAAAACGGCCACAGTGGAAGAATAAATTACCGCAGCATCTTGGAGGGTCGTTTTGCGATTGCTACCAAACTTTAACATGCAACCATCTTTTGAACCAAAGGTGTCCCAGATGGACAATCCCTTGACTCCTCTTCTCTACCTTACAACCTCTCTCTCCTTAACCTTTTCCCTATCTGGTTTCTGCCACCATCATTGCTACCGCTTCCCTTCCTAGATCTAGAACCTTCTCTGCAAAAGAATTAAGTCCTCCTCTCTGGAACCCTTGTCTCCTATAAATTCTACAACCTCATGTGTCTATTTCATGTCAATTGCTTCCTCAGCAACTCAGTATCTGCTGGTTCCAGCAAAGGGGAGCAGCTATGAGAATGTGGTAACTCTGGTCCCATGGGTGGCAGGGCTCCAGAAACAGTAGGGCTTCATTCTGGGCTGCTGAAACAACACATAGCTCAAAATCCAAGATTTTATTTCCTACCTACTCTACAGGGAGATTCATACTCTTCCTGTTGACTTAACTTTGAATCTGCTTCTTCTAATTCTGCTACTCCTACCGTATTATGCTGTCTTTGTTAGTTATCTATTGCTGTATAATAAATCACTCCAAAACTGAGTGCCTTGGAACAATGACATTTATCATCTCCCACTTAGTGGGTCAAGAATCTAGGCCAGGCTCTGCTGGGTCCTCTGGCTCTGGGTTTCTCCCAATGCTGCAGTCATTTCAAAATTTGACTGGGGAGGATCCCCTTCGTAGATCACTCCTGAGATCGCCCCAGATTCAGTGCCTTGAGGGCTGTGGGGCAAAGGCCTCATTTCCTCAGGAGGTCCCTCTGCTCCTTGCCACGTGGGTGTTCCTTGGGACATCTCCCAACATGGCAGCTTGCTTCATCGAAGCATGCAAGAGGCAAGAGAGACTGCTGGCAAGATGGAAAGCTAATCATGGAAGTGACATCACCTCACGCTTCCATAGTCTATCCATTAGCAGTGATTTGCTCACTAGGTCCAGCCCTGTCTCAAAGCTAGGGGATTACAAAGAACGTGAGTACCAGGAGCCACTCTGGGCTGCTGCCACCAGTCCGACAGGCACATCCCCTCCTCCCTGCCTTGGGTTTTGGTGCAGGACCTCATGTTACTGACAGCGCATATTCTCACGTCCAGAGATAAGCACTGCCCTAACCCCACACTGCCCTGAGCCAGAAAGGCGGTGGTGGGGGTGTGGTGTTCGAGGGAGGGGGCAGTAACTATGGAATGGCAAGTTTCTTTTCCCTGTGACACGTGATCACTTTAGTATAAAAGATTTACACACACACACACTTTTGTATAAGCTTAGAAAATTTCTGAATGACTGTAAAAACTGTAGGGAAAATTGTGACCAGCTAACTGCCCTGAGATAAAATTCTGCTTTGTGTGACAACCACTTCTGGTGTATCTTTTGATTTTAAGTCACCAAGGAGCAGACTCACTTTGGTCCGGGAATAAAATGATCTCTGAGAAGTGGGACTGGGGATGCAAGAAAGGGCCCCTTAAGGGTCTTACTTAATTCTCCCACACTCCTTATTTCTTAATTTGCCATGCCCACCCTTTTATTGTAATAAAAAACAAAGTTAATCAAAGGAAAAGTTAAAAAAAAACTTAATTCAGAAAGATTTCTAAATAACTCCACGCACGTGGCATGGGATAAAAAAGTCACCTAGGTGGGGAGGGGCCCTGAGGCATAGTGGTTGGGTTCGGCAAACTCTGCTTCGGTGGCCAGGTTTGCAGGTTCAGATCCCAGTGCAGACCTGCACCTCTTGTCAGCCCAGCTGTGGCAGTGACCCACATACACAGTGGAAGAAGATCGGCACAGATGTTAGCTCAGGGCTAATCTTCATCAAGCAAAAAGAAAAGAAAAGGGCACCTAGGTCATTATTAATCTCTATTGTCTGAAAGTGAGGCATAAATGACACAAAATGACAGGAAAATGCCTCGATGTTTTCAGGATTGATTGTTGAGGTGGCAGATTTTCCCCGGCCAGGTACCCCAGGCTTTTCAGGTGGAGGAATTTAAAAAGAGCTGTCAGTGAGATTAAGTCCAAAGCACAGGACGATCAGGAGAGCTAGAAGGAAGCTGGGGGATCTCCAGCCTCTCCCAGCTGGAGCCCCCAAGTCTGCTCTCTTCTCGCTTCCATGTTAACTCTCTCCCCACAGGCTCTACCCTCCGCCCGCAAACCCTCTCAGATCGCCTCCTGTACAAGCCACCTTCAAAAATGCTGATAATATCAAGATAAAACAGCCTCAGATGTTATGTATTATGATCATATGTGTGCTAAGAATTCAATAACACGAACTTTATTCCAGACACAGAAAGAAGATGAAAGAAACACTCCAGCGTGTGGACAATGTTTGTCTTTCAAAGAGGGTGACTGGGTAAATGCCATTTTTCTAATTTTCTGTGATTTCTACAATTTTTTGTTTTCAGTTGTGAGGCATGGCATAGCATAGCCCCTGGACTAGTAAAAAGCACAGCACCTGAGAGCTTGTTAGAAACAGAGTGTCTCAAACTTACTAAGCCAGAATCTGTATTTAAACCAGATCCTCAAGTGGATTCATATACACTTTAAGTTTAAAAAGCTCTGTCTATGGGGCTGGCCCCGTGGCCGAGCGGTTAAGTTCGCGCGCTCCGCTGCAGGCGGCCCAGTGTTTCGTTGGTTCGAATCCTGGGCGCGGACACGACACTGCTCATCAAACCACGCTGAGGCAGCGTCCCACATGCCACAACTAGAAGGACCCACAACAAAGAATATACAACTATGTACTGGGGGGCTTTGGGGAGAAAAAGGAAAAAATAAAATCTTTAAAAAAAAATAAAAAAAAAAGCTCTATGAAAATTGTTCTCAAACCTGGCTACGTACGCATTGGAATCACCTACAGAACTTTAAAAATACTGATGCCTGGGTCCCAACCCTGGAAATCCTGATATATTTGGCTGGGGTGAAGCCTGGGTGTGGAGTTTTTTAAATCTTAGGTGATTCTATTACTCCGAGACCCATTACCCTAATGTAATGGTTCTCAAAGTGTGGGCCTGGCACACCCTGAAAGGCAAATTCTCAAACCCAAGTCTGGACCTACTGGATCAGCAGCTGGGGGGATGGGGCCTGGCAATTCTTTGAAGTAGGCCTCCAAGGGATTCCGATGGCTAAGGCAGAGAACCTGGTACGGTAGGTCTGGGGTGGGCCCCAAGAATTTACTTCTCAACGTTTCCAGGTGCTGCTGGGGCAGGTCTGAGAACCACGCTTAGAGGATCACTGGCCTAAAACCTCTGATCTAGGGCTGGTTAGAGCCACTCAGCTGGTTAGAACAGAGCTGAGCCTCCAACCCACTATTTCTTCTCTTCAACCACGAACTACCCATCTGCTGTTTCTCAGGCCTGAGGTCTACACGGCCCTCTTTCCTTCCACCTTCACCAAATAGGCAGGCGTTAAGAAAAAATACAGATCAGTACCTCATATTCAAAATATGTCTCTGCTGCTCTCCAGAAACTATTCACTCTAGCTATGCACAAGTGCCCCAGCACCTCTAATGCACCCTGTGCACGTGTCAGCTCACACTTGCAAGGAGTCCTGCCCTGCGCCTCTTTGAGTTCACTTGCGGCCTCTCCCATGAAACCTGCCCTCCCGGCCTGGCCTGAAGTCAGGAACTCCTCTAGGGTGCAAAATGACCAGGGTTCTGGGGCCAGCGCCTTCAGAGGGGGCTGCCCATTAGCCTGGGGCTCTAGCAGAGGGTCGCTTTCGGTTCTACACTGCTGCCTCCGGTCCTTTCCCCTCCCCGCCCAGAGGGTCTACAGCCACGAGAAGAAAGGGGAGACCAGGGGCTCAGGAAGGGGAGGATGGAGACAGTAAAGCGCCACTCCCAGCTGGAGGGTGGGGACAGTGACGGTCCTTCTCTTAGGTCCCTGCTACCTTGGTCCTGAATCTTGCTCCCTCCTCCATCGAGTTCTGAAAACCCAGTAGAAGAACAAGAATCTCCAGACCAGCTCCTAACCCATTCCACTCCTTTCCCCCGCGGGGCACTGCTCCTGTCCCCGGAAGGGGGCGAGTGGAGGTGGGGATTGTTCTGGGATTCGCTCGGGTGGAGGACGCTGGGCCGTGGCCGGGGAGAGGTGGCAACTGCCCCTCCGGGATTAAGTCTCTCGCTGGGTGGGTTGGTGCCAGAAGCCCACGCATGTGGCCCAGGAAGGGGGGGGGGGTGTTCGTGGGTCCCTGAAAAGCGCCGCTCCCCGGGCGACACTGGAAAGTCCTAGGTCGGCACACGGCGGGGCATTCTCGGTATGACTTAAACAAGCGACCTGCAGAGTCTGCGCCACCGATCGCCCTCCAGCTGCTCCTGGTTCTGCCCGTGCGCTCGTCTCCTGCTCTCTTTATATCGCTTTCGACCACAGCAGCAGGACTGGCGTGTCCCTGGTGGCGCAGCGCACTCCCCAGCGCCTCCTGCGCTCCGTTCCGTGGCGCAGCGCAGCGAATGGCTCTGGCTGCAGGACCAAGTAAGGCACGGATCGGAGGTGGGCTCAAGCGGGTCGAGGAGGGGCGCTCTGGGCGCGCGGCCAGTCAGCGCACCTGCCCCCAGGGCGGGGCGGAGCGGGGCGGGGCGCGCCGGCGCGCAGGTCGCAGGCCCGGACGCTGGAGGGGGCTGTGGCTCTCCCGCTGTCCCCGCGGCTCGGGCTGCGCGGCGCCCAGGCTCCCCCCGCCGAGGGGCCGGCCCAGGCCCGGGGAGGGGCACGATCGCCTTCACTTCCCGCTCGCCGGCCTCGGAGGCGGCCGGTCCGGCGCGGTCGCAGGGTTGCGGGCGCTCGGCTGGGGCGCGGGGCGTGGACGCGGCCACCGCCCGCTTTGCGCCGCTCCTCCCCTCGCGAGCGGCGCTCGGCCCGGCGTCCAGGCGGCCATGGCGACCCTGAGCCCGCTCCCCACCCACCCCGCCTGCTCCGCCCTCCCCTCCGCCCCGCGCCACCTTTGATGGCTCGGACCTCGGCCGGCCACCGCCAGCCCCGCTCGCGCGTCCGCGCCGCCGCCGCCGCCCGCGGGTATTAATAGCCGAGCGCCCCCGCCGCACGCGCAGCCTGAGCCGCCGCGCCCTCGGCAGCGGGGGGCTCGGAGCTGCTGAGCCGGAGGCCGGGAGTGGGAGCCAGAGCCGCCGGCGCCGTGGAGGTAGGAGGCGCGGCGAACAATGACTGCGGCGGGGCGGCAACTTGTGCGAGTCGGGGCGCCCGGAGCCGACTGACCCGGGGCGCGGGTGGAGGTGGGCGCGTGGCCCGCGGGGTCCTGCCCGGAGGAGGCGGGCGGTGGGTGGGATCGGGCTTCCCTTGCTGAGGCGGGAGAGTCGCCGGCCGGGCCCGGGGCAGCGCCCGCAACAATAGCAGGAGCTCCGGGGCCTCCGGGCTCCGGGCTCCGCGCCACCCTTGGCACCCTGCTCACCTCGGAGCACTCAGGCTGCGGGCTCCGCGCGCGTCTCCTCTCGCCCTCCCCGCCCCCCCCTCCCGCGGCGCCCTTCCCCCGCTTCCTCCCATCCCACCCAGCACGGTGACAGCGCCGGACGCCGCTTCCGGACCTCCGGCCGCAATCTCGGCCCCTAAGGCCCATCGCGGGCCGGGGAGGTGGCCGCTGGCATGGGTGCCACCGCGCTGCCGGGTGCCCGCAGCTCGCCCACGCGCGGCGTGAGGATCTTGGTGGGTGACAAAGAGGAACACACCCTCTGCCCAAGTTAGATTTGGTCTCTCTTTACGGCCAGCCTTTATGGAGAGCAAAGTGTTTTTATTTTCTTCTTCCTTCTTTTTTCTTTTCTTTTCTTTTTTGTTTTTTTAAGCGAAGGACACAGATTTTTGTGGTGAGCATTTCAAAGCAGCAACTTCTGATTGTGGTTTTACGATTTAAGTTCCGGAAACTTTAGCCTTGTGATCCGGCCAGTCCCTTTGAGAGTGTGTGTGTTTTATTTGAGGGGGAAAAATGAGTTCCCCGTAATGAGTCTGGATTTCGTTTATGGCAGTTGGGGCCCAGCGGCTGTTGGGATCTGCGCAGGGTACCCCGGAAAGGAGGGAGGCGAGGCGCACAAAGAAACGAGGACCCTGGTATCAGCAGCCCCTCGAGATGTGGAGAGATTGCTTCTCATCTGGAACAGTTTAGCCGTCTCAGCCTGTCTTCTTGAGCCTTCTGAGTACCATGGTGGCCTCTGGCTGTTTCATTTGATTATTGTTGTTAATGCCTTTCTTGCTAGTTTCCCAGGTTTAACTTGCTCACCAGGCCCTCCTCTGTTCCCCAGTTCCCCCTGAGCCATAGCTTTTGTGGACCCCATCTCCTCACCCAGCAGGCAGCGTCTCTGGGGCATACCCCGGCCTAGCATCGAGTTATGTTGAACGTGCTTTCCACGTGGTGTTTTGCCAAGCCCATTTCCGAGCATCCACCAGCATTGTCTTGCTTTTCTTGTTCAGTCTAAACTGGAGAGAAGGAAGAAGGGCCTTTTTGGTCCTGAGAGCTTTTTGGGAGTTGCCTTGAAATCTGTCCTCATTGTTCCCATCAGGTGGGCCCTTCTGAAGTCTCCTCTCTTTGGTTTTCTTCCCTTATTCCACAGCCTTCCTGCTGGGGGTTTACCCCCAGCCTTTCCGAAGGGTTGGTCTTGTGGGTGTGACAGTTTCTGACAAGGCACTCATCTATGGGTTCTGTATCTACATGGCTCACTTTATATTCCTGCAGCATCGATCTGCAGCAAGGCGCCAATATTGGAGTTACTCCAAGCACAACGAAATGGTTTTGTTTTTAGAATGTCTGGCTAATAGATCTGATTCTGGGTAAAATAAATAGACACATTATTGGTCAGTGGCTGGCTTACTGGGCAAAGTGTTGGTGGAGATAGTGAGTTGATGCCTTCCCAGCCCTGGGCTTCCCTGAATCTCTTGTTTCTTTTATGTGGACGGGAAACTTGAAATACTTGGTGATGATGTAGCCGTGCCCTATAGGGCCACAGGTTATGTCTGCGCCCCCTGTGAGTTGGGGTGTGGGTTTTCATTTAAGGAGTCCAGTCCCTGTAGGAACCCTAGAGTTCATTTTATAATGCCTCTTTTCACATTGGTAGTCTCTTCTTGGAGTACACAGGAATTTAATTCCTTGGGTCATAATCGAATACTAATGTTACTCTCTAGCCAAATTTACGAAAAGGAGATTTAAAAATCTATCCTAGACAATTTTCTTCTGGTTTATGGCAGTTATTTTATTATTATCTTGAGACTACCTGGAACCTGGGTGAATATTTTTGTTTTGCTTTTCATTAAAGACACTGTCGAAGCAAATGGCTTTTTAAAAAAATAATAATTAAATATAGTATTGAAAGGGTTAGTTTTTTTTAAAAAAAGTGGAATTCATCTTTTAATATTCATTGAGCATAGAAGAGTTTAATTCATTTTGAAAATGATAAATATTTATGAGGAGGGTGCTTGTGATAAACATCAAAAAAGAAAACCTTTTTCCATCCTAGAGGAGGTTAGGGAACACTGGAGAAAGGACCAGAGCCTCATTTCGCATGCCAAGCACTGTTTAGGAAAGATGGCATTGTGACTTTTCCAGAGGCTGGGGGAAGCCTTGTGGATTTGTAGGTACTTGACAAATGCTTTGATAGCATGGTGAACAGGGCATTTTAAACAACCCCTTTGTAACTTGTCTTGCTTATTGCAGAGAACTGCCTAGGATTTTTGAGAAATGCTCTTTCCCCTCTAACTGAAGATGCTACAGATAAGAGAGGGGTCCATATCATCCCAAAGTATAGCCGCTAGAGTCCTTTCTTTGGGTGCACAGGTATTCCAGGTGTTGGTTACCATTGCCTGGGAGGGGACGGGGTGGGCTCTTTGGTTCCTGTGGCTGCATGTGGCTGTGTCTCTCCTGTTGTTTGGTGCTTTTGATTGAAAGGAGGGCTCTCCAAGCCTGGGTATTGAATAGGAAGTGGTGGATCGACTTTTTCATGCTTTTTAATGGTTAGAGTTTCTGCTGCGCCCTCTGTTTCCGCCAGGTTACTGCGTTAACCATTTCCACATGTCCAGGAAGATCAGAGCCCAACAGTTTCCATTAAAATTACTTGAAATACTGATTTTGCCAGTCTTTTTTACGCCAAATGCAGCCTTTGTTTTTAATCATGAAGCCCCCAGAAAATGTTTATTTTAAAGTGGAAAAACTGGTTTTTATTGGCTGCCCTGGTTTAAGTCAGTTAAAAATGTTTTGCCAAGTGGATGCTTGGAGCATAAGTGGGCGATTGATACATTATTGCATATGGGGCTCTAAGCTTTTGATACTCATACAATAAGCCAGGGACTATCAAGTACAATGTGACTAAAGTACAACGTGACTAAAATTGAGCACATGCTCAGTGCTGCCTGTGAACTCAAGTCAGAAGAACGTGGAAATTATAGACACACTGTAAGATTGGCAAGTAAATTAATGTAGGAATTCGTTGCTTACACCAAATTAATTTCATGTGTAAAATTGTCATATTTGTGTACATTTTCAAATAAAAGAGCCACAGTCCAAACTAGATTGCCTTTAACTCTCTCTTATGATCAAATTCCTGACAACAAAAGTAACTTCAATTTATGCAGACTTTTGGGTTTCCGTAAAGACATCTTATAAGAGAAGACTTATAAATCCAGTAGTCTGATGACTTTCGTTTCTTGTTCTCATCCGGTTAATTCAGGATCTAGTATAGTGCCTGGCACATGGCAAACCCTTGGCAAATACTTGTTAAGTGAATAGATAAAACTAGTTTTTAATGTCCTTTGAATTAGCCTTTAAGGCTTTTAAGGGAAATTTGATATTAGCACTGATAGGTTGCTGTTCTGAGAATCTGAAAACCTGATATTCGGTTTTGTTTCTATTTTGTTCTAATTTAACAATTTAAATTTTAACCTTTGAAGTTGGGTAATATTGTAAAAAGATACAGGCTTATTAAAAAAATCAGACAATAAAAGCATGAAGAATAAAGTAAAACTTACCTGAGAAACTGGCTTCTGGGATCATTTTCTTTCTTCTTGAGATTTGTCTCTTAGAAGCTCCATCAGGGAGCATCTCTTGGTGGTAACCTCAGTTTTTGTGTGGAATGATATTTTTGCTCTGGAATGATAAGTTACCTGGTGTGCAATTCTGGATTGTTACCCTGTATTAAAATCAACTGTCTTCTGATTCCATTGCTGTTGCTGCCACGTGGGCTGACAGGCTAGTTGTTATTTGTAAATAGTCTGTCTTTTCCCTCTGGCTTCTTTTAAGGTCCTTTGGAGTTCTATAGCTTCCCCGTGTCTAGGTATAATTTCTTTTCTCCTTTACTTTGAATCCTCTCTCCTCTCCGCCTCCTACTCCTTTCCCTTGCTCCCTCCTGTCCTCCTGTCAGTTTCTTCCTTTCTGTTGCTCAGTAGTCTTTCAGAGTCTGGATGTGCTATGGTTTGTTTAGTCAGTCACCTTTGGCCACTCTGGTTGTTTCCAGTTTGGGCTTTCCTGAACAAAGCTGCTGTGAACATTTGTGAGCAAGTCCTTGTGTGGAGCTGTCTTCGTTTTTATGGCTGGGTCTGATAATAAGTGTATGCTTAACTTTATAGGAAACTGCCATCTGTTTTCCAGGGCGTTGTACCGTTTTACATTCCCACCAGTGATATCTGAGCGTTCCAGTTACTGAAATCATCACCAACACCTGAAATCGACGGTCTTTTTGGTTTTAGCTGTTCTGGGGGATTTTCTCTTTCCCTGATGACTAACGATAGTATTTCATGAGCTTATTGGCCCTTTGTATACTTTCTTTTGTGAAGTGTCTATTAAGTCTTTTGTCTTTTTGTTTTTTTTTTTGTCTGTTTTATACAGCTGTTGAGTATAATCAACATACAATAAACTGTACACACTTAATGTCATCTTATTTGATAGTTGTAGGAGTTCTTTATATGTTCTGGATACAAGTTCTTTGTTAGATCCATGTATTATTGTGAATATTTTCACCCGGTCTATTTTTTAACCTTTTCATGTTTTGATGGTAACTTTTGAAGAGCAAAAGCTATTAGGAAAACATTATACATGGTCTGATTATTGAACTTATTAAAGGTCAGGGAATTTATTCAACTTTGGAAAAATGCCACATTTTTGTATGTCAGGCACCCACTAGTATTGCTCTTTTTAAGGGGGCAGACTCCATTTAGTGGAGGGTGATGGGGCAGTTTTGTTCTTTCCCAACTGAAACTGAGTTGAAAAGACATAAAAATGAAAAAAAAAAAAATTTCGCTTATTTTGAAAATTTGGGGAAATCATCATTTAAGATTATGATCCAATAAATAGATTTTTAATGTTCAAAATTGAGTCATGTTTGTTCTTTAGCACATAAAAGGACCATGGGAAAGAAATACTTCTGAAATCAATTAAAAAAAACAATGAGCCCCTGGGTAAATGCAAGATGAAACATTCTGAAAAGTCGTCAGAGTGGCGTGTGGAGGTGCTTGTAAAGAGCCGTGGCGCCCTATTTTGCAGGAATTATATCTTGTTTTCTGTGTATTCTCATTTTTCTGAACCAGATAACGAGGATTGTCAGGTCAGAACATGTGTTTTCCGAATTTTTGTTTCTCCTGCCCTTAGAAGGTAAATATATACCAGTTGATTTGAATTAAAATTTGTGTAATGAAAATCCTGTGACATTTGAGAATACAGAAGTTAGAGGATGGCGTCAAAGGTAGCAAGAGCTGGGAGTATAGGCGTAGAAACCTGCATCCTCCATCTTTGTGATGTTGGGTGAGTTATTGGTGCTCTTTCCCTTTTCTCAAGGGAACCTTACAGAGTACCTTTATCTTCAAGTGGTGGAATGTCTGACTAATAGCAGTTTAAGCCGTCAAACATTTAGTTGCCTCAAGTAATAAGAAGAAGGGGCTCCCAGTTCGGTGTCTCAGCTCACAATATCATCAAGGACCCAGATTCTGTTTTTCCACCCTGCCATCCCAGCATGTTGCTTTTTGTACTCAGGCGTGTTGCCTACTGGTCATTTAGACTGCTTCAGCCTAATTAGCTGTTGTGGCTAATGGCTGCTGCAGCTCCAAGCTTCATACTCTCACACACTTGGTGTTGTCAGGTCACTCACTTCACAGGCTTCTTCAAGCTCCTTTTGTCATTAAGCAAAATCCTTACCGAAGGCCTCCAGTGTCAGGGAAGTCTCGGAAGGGGTTTCTGCGGAATGTTTCTGTGCTCTTAAAAAGAGACCCAAAGACTAGGCTGGATGTGATGCGTGGAACCACCTCAGCGGTGTTGTGACTAGCCTTGGGATGAAGGCAAGAGGGCGATGGAGAGGAAAGATGGAACCAGAGTTTTCATGGGCATCGTTAAGTCATTGATCTTCCTGCACCTGGAGCTTAGCACGCTAAATAATAGTAAATTTAGTGTCCTAAATAATACAAATCTAGACTTCATGTTTTATTTATAAGTTTATTTACTTTGTAATTCTGCTTGAATTGGAGTTTTCTGTTACTGTCATCCAAAGTATCCTGGCTGATACATTAATTGGAAGACTTGATCTTTCATTTGCCATTTAACATCATCTGTGACAAAATGGGTTTCGACCTGTTAATTATATGGAAAGTGACTTACTGGTCGTATCAAATGACCGCAAGAAGTGAGTTATTTTTAAGGACTTTAGATAGTTGATAACGTATGCAAATTTTGCCACCAAGTCTTGGTGAATTTTGCCTCTCCTTTTCACGTGGCCTCTCAGGATGTCTGCTTGGAATTGACCCTTGGCAGTTTGGGTTACAGGACATACTTGAGAGTAGTATTTCATTTCTTTAGGAAAAAATGACGGCAGTGCCTGCCGATTCTCTCAACGTAGAATGGTATTTATCCGCACGTTTAATATTGCTTAGTAGATTTTCGAGGATGTTGTTAGTCAGAGATGAATATCTTCCTTTATAATCCTACCAGAGCTTTTGGTTCTCGGGCATCAGATCTTATTGGGGGCCAATGTTATTAGTTGAGTGAGCTGCTAGGAAATATCAGGATTTGGGTGAAGGAGAGGTTTCCTAAATTAGCCGCAGATATTTGTGAATCTTTGAAGAAAAGTTAAATAATTTAATAATAACCTTAATATTAGTCCAAGCAAATAAATTGAAAGTAAAATATCCAGGTGAACAAATTGCAGAATATAGAGCAACAATATTCCTATCAATTTTCATCTACTTGATGGAACTTTTAAAGAGAAATCTGAGTGTTCCCCCCTAGCCCTTATCATCATCATGGCCAACTGACCCGGGTAATTTCCATATCCACTGCTGTTTTATTTTTAGTTCAGTTTATTTAGGGGCTTATCAAGTCAACAGGTATTTAGTAAACCTCTGTGTTGAATATACTCATTACTGTTGGTGTCACAAAAACAGGGCTCCATTCCTGTCCTCAGACTATAGCATCTAGACGGATGAGAGAAGTATCTAGATAATTATCATAAAAGGTGGAATATGACAAGAGCTTTGCAGAAGTCAGTAGTAATGGTGGAAGTGTTCAGAATAGTAAGACATTGGATTCTGGTTGGGAGAAGTGACATTGAGCTGAGCTTTGAATAACGTATTTGTTTATTTTAGTGTTCACTTTGTAGTGTGTTTATTGTAACAAGAGTAGAAAAGTATTCAAGTATAAAACAGAAACTAAAAATCTCTTGTAACTCTCCCAAAGATTAGGAAAATTAAAATTGAGTTTATTTCCATTTGCCTTTTGGTATATTTGGCATATTCCCAGTAGTTTTCCCTATACGTACAAACATACCTTTTTTTAAAACAGGGAGAATGAGGGATGTACATTTAGCAGCCACTTTTTCCCCTTAACCATGTCTCAGTTTTTCCATGCTGAGTTTTCTTTGGAATGAAAGCATTTCATGGCTATGTAATGTTCTGTTGTGTGGTTCTACAGAATATAGGTAAGATTGCCCTTTATCGGTTGTTTTTTTGCTTCCAGTATTTGCTGCAGTGACCGTCTGTACACAGATCTATGGAAGGAAGGTCTCTAGATCTTCTTTCTTGCAGGAGACAGAAGCCCACCTTGAGCCATAGGAAGCACAGTAGGGAATTTCTCAGCTCTCAGTACCAACCCCAGAATGGGCAGAGGCGGATCCAGGCTCTATTCGAGAGTCAAGCCCCTGTGGGATTTGCCTCATGGTGTCCAGTCTCTGCTTTTTGCTGGGCATCAGCTTCTTTTTTCTGGTTATCCTCTCCTCTGGCATTTTGAGTGGGACACTTTGGTGGTGAGAGGGGAGGAGGGCAGGTGGAGGAGCTCTCCTGCACGTTGCGGGGAGTAGAGCATTCATGGCTCCTGTCTTAAAGTCCAAGCCGTCCCCCGTTGCACGGCAGTGAATCACGCCTTCGTGCATTTTCAGTGCCCCTGGCAGAAGCCTTCATGCCGCTCCTGCTCTGATCGAGAAGCACTGTTGGAATTTGAACCCTAACCCCACCCGCCACGGAAGGACTCCTGTTTAGGCCAAATGAGGGACCACTCTTGTGATGGGGTGTGTGATGGGGGTGTGTGCAAGGCTAGGGGGATGATGAGATTGTGCCCAGAAAACAGTAGACTTTCTAGATGGATAGGGCTTGCTAGGCAAAAACGAGGGGGGAAAACGCTTCCTGGAGGAGGCACCAGCGGGGATAGTAAAGGCAGACACATAAAGGACAGGTGTCTGTCCCACCACTTCCCAGAGCTGTGTGGAAGCTCAGCAAGTTCACTTGTTGAAGGGGTGTCAGGGGTTGTGAGGGGTGTCGTAGGTAATTTGTCCTTGTTATGTATTATCCCTGGACCAGAAGCGCTTTCCAAAGTGGGAGGGAGGAGTGGAGCTGGAGCTGGCTCAGTGCGAGTTTATAGCGCAGCTGGCATGAAGGGGACCCCACCCGGTGGGCTGGCTTGTGGAGGGGTGCCTACTGCTTTATTTTCTTCTGCCTTGGGCGGGCTCTTTACCTGCCCCTTTTCCTCTCTTGTTGGTTAGAAGCTCTTAAGCGAAAGCGTTAGTTCCTCGCGGCTCAAATCAATCTCCAGCAAACCATGCGTGGCACGTCCAAGTCGTGCCCATTTTTCGAATTCCCGATTAAAGCATGTCTGTTTCTAAAGTCCATTGGCACTCCTTTTGAGATAATACATGGAAGCCCTTGGAGAGCTCTTCGGGAGTGCTGAGGAAATAGGGCAGCGATGCCGCTGGCACAGGATTTCAAACTTAGGGTGTGTTGTGTGGTTAGTTATGCCCAAGGTGGGGGTTGTGACTTTTTCACCAAAGTTAGTTCCTCAAGGTCAAGAGCCATGTCTCAAACTTCTATTCTACCTTCTAGGTACTTAAAAAAGAGCCTTTCTTAGATGCATTAATGAAAGTCTTATCATAGGATCATAGGCAGCTGGAGAATCACAGCTCATTAAATTCTCAATGTCTTCACAAGGTCGAAAGCGTAAAACTGATCTCACTTTTGACGGAGACCGACTGAGCACCTCTCATAAGGCGGGCACTATTCTCAACATTCACATCTGTGAACTAAACAGACAAAAAAATCCTTGTCTTCCAGGGGGGACCATGTATATATTTTTGTCCAAATTGAGACGTTTGTGATACTAAAAGGAGGTGCCAACTGCCTGGGGTGCAGGAACGAGAGGAGTCTAAATGGATGGTCCCCTAGTGCTCACAGAGTGCCCCAGAGAAGGGGGGCTCGTTTGTCCCAGAGGCCTTCAGACAGATGCCTTTGGCACAGTCTGGGGACAGATACACCTGATGTCCTGTGACTTCAGGAATCAACCCACCATTCACTCGCTCAGCAAATATTTGTTGAGAACCTGTGCACTGATGTCTGTGTTCTCCTGAAAGATCTTTTGCTCCCAGGCACGACTGTTAATGGGGACACAGAGCAGGAGATTTGTCCGCAGCTGTAGGGAAAGTCACAAATCGTAGTTGTTTGCAAGACAGTGGACTCCTGAGATACAAATCATGGATTTTAAATAAGTTGCTTGTGAAAGTCCTTATGATTAGCATTTTTTTAAGATTTGGAAATCAACAGGTCTCTAAGCCCCAAATGTGATTTAACAAAGGCATATATTTCTTCTTAAGGGAAAAAGGAATTAAAATTGCTTCAGATGGAAAGTATATGTGTGTGTATATATATATATATATATATATTTTAAAAATTAATATAGAGTACAAGGGACTTTTTTTTTTTTGCTGTGCGGTTTGATGAGTTTCACCACATGTACCAATTTGTGTGACCAACACCGCAATCAAGATATGGAACATTTCAACCACCATCAAGATATGGAACATTTGAACCACAATCAATACATGGAACAATTCAGTCAGCTCAAAAAATTTCCAAATGTTGTCCCTTTGTGTTACCTTACCTTTTCCCCTCCCCCAACCCCAGTTAACCACTGATCTTTGCTCTGTCACTATTGTTTGGTCTTTTCCAGATTGTCTGAGCAGTGGAATCACAGAGTGTATAAGCTTTCGAGACTGGCTTCTTTCGCTTGGCATAATGTCTTTGAGGTTCTTCTGAGCTCTTGAGAGCGTCAATAGCTCTTTCTCTTCTGTTGCTGAATTGTATTCCATCGTGTGGATGTACCGCAGTTTAGCCATTTGCTAATGTTGGACGTTAGAATGGTTTCCAATCTGGGGCAATTATGAGTAGAATGGCTATAAACTTTCACCTCCAGCCTTTGATGTGGACACGATTCTGCTTTCTCATGGGTAACTACCCAGAAGAGCAATCCTCACCAACACTTGATATTGTCAACGCTTTTTATTGTAGCCGTTTTAATAGGTGTGTAGTGGTTTCTCAGCATGGTTATGTTTATTTTTTTTAATGAAACATGCAGAGAAAACATCTTTACAATGGACTTAACCAAAGACATGACTAATTTCCTGGACTATTGAGCAGAGGCTCAGTGAGCTCTGCTAGCAGCCTGTTTCTTGAAGGAGTAGATTAAAAAGAACAATCATGCATATAAAATCTGAGGCCTGGACTGTAGCAGTGCTGCCAAGAAATAGATGTAAATAAGACGTCAGTTCTGTAGGTGCTTATTTCAGAGCCCTGATAGGGTGTATAGGTTTGATTTCACTATTTAGTTAATTCTCTGTTTGAATATACAGTGATAATAATTAAAAGATAAAATGACAGAAGCACCTGAAAGGCAGTGTAGATATGGAGAAAAGATCATAGGTTGCAGGCTGTGTGTTAGTTATCTGGTGGTGCACAACGCATCACTCCCAAATTGAGCGACTTACAGCAACAGTAAATATTCATTGTCACCTGTAGTTTCTGTGGGTTAGGCCATTGAGAGTGGCTCAGATGGGCTGTTCTGGCTCTGATGTTTGCAGGAAAGATGTCAGCTGGGGCTGTGGGGTCTGCTTCCAAGGAATTGCATAGGCTCCTTGGACAGGATGCTTCAGTGTCTTCACAGCATGGCGGCTAGCTTCTCCCAGAGGGAGTGCGTTATGAGGATGCCAAGGTAGAAACTGCCAGGACTTTTTTGACTGGGGCTTGGAAGTCATACAGTGTCACTTCCACAGTATTCTTGGTCACACAAATCAGCTGTGATTCAGAGGGAGGGGACTACACAACAGTTTGGATACCGGGAGGCAAGGATCATCGAGGGCCATCTTGGAAGCTGGCTACCATAGGACCTGAGGGACTTGGGTTCAAATCCCAGCTGCCTTCTCAAAAGTGGTGTGGTCTAGAGCAAGTGATTTCATTTCTTCGCCCCAGGGTCCTCTCATATTTTAAAAATGGAAGATAATAATGTCTGTTGAATAATACCTATTGAAATACAAATCAGGGATTCTAAATAACTTGCTTGTAAAAGTCTTGGTGATCAGCCTTTTTTAAGATTTGGAATTTTGGAAATTTGAAATTTCTTTTGGGAATTGAAGGTAATGTATAAAAAGGGACTGGCAGTTTATAAAAAGCTCATGACATGGTAATGTTATTTGTATTATTAAACCATAAAGCTTTGAATCTTAACGGTGCAGAACATACCAACAAGGATAAACACATTAAATAATAACATTCTTTTTAGTAAAGGTGTTGGTCATAGCTTCTTTCACTTGTAGGTTCTATATGTTTTATAATTTTTTTCTTTTCCTGAAAAAATTGGCAAATCCAATTGTTGTGAATTAGCAAAGACTAAATTCCTTTGCTAATCTAATCTTGTTCTCAGGTCCTTCTTTTTAAGAATATCCCCCCAATAGGAAATAAGTTCTGTGAGCTCTGCTGTATCGCACTGGGACTCTGAGAGACATCACAGGGGAGAGCAGGAATGAGGGCCTGCTCACTACCTCTCTACCTCTTCATAGAGTTTTTAGAAAACGCCTACTTGTAAAAGTAGTTTTAAAATACGTAAAATACGTAAGTCAGCACCCTTTGACTTTATCTGAAAGTCCAGAAAGCTGTCCTTTTTGAAGGGATCATGATGTGGAATAACATAACTCTGCCTGTTTTGCTGTGACTGAAAAGAAGTGTGTGTGGCTCAAAGATCTCTGGCATCTTTGCCCCATTTTCTTTCGCAGCCTCCTTTATTTCCCCTTCCCCATGCTGACCTATGTGACGGTCCTAGAACCAGCCACAGGAGCCCTCCTCTCTCACATCCCCTCAACTCTGCACCAGCTGCTTCCTTGGCTGGGCCTGCAAAGGCCTCTACCCAGTCCTTCTCGGCTCTGGTGTTCAGCCAGTCCCTGCCATCCTCCTTCCAGAAGCATTTCCTGAAGCTCAGGTCTACTCCTGGGTCTTTCTACCTTCTGTATTTGTACCAGTGTGGTTTCTCTCTTCCCCACTCATTTGATTTATTTGAGCCATACCTTTTATGGAGCGCTTCTGAGTCTCAATCTGAGTTCTAAGTGCTTTACCTGTACAGACTCATTTCATCATCTCAACCCCCATGATTTTTTATCCCCATTTTCCTTAAGAGGAAACCGAGGCACAGAGAGGTTAAATGGCTTGCCAAAGGTCACGTAGTTTATAATTGGCAGAGCCAGGAAAGAAGCTCGGGAAGTCTCTCCATGCTTATTGAGAGCAACTTCTGCTTAAGTGTTTTACACCGTTGCATTCCCAGTGCCTGGCACAGTACATGGAACACAGTGGGTGCTCAATAAGTATTTGTTGAAGCTTAACTCTCTTAAGAGGTAAACTCTGTCCCAAATCATTTCTTTCCATTTCTTTGTAAAATGTAGCCCCCCTTGGCCTTCAGTAGGATGATGAGGTTCTGAGGTTACTTCTAATGCTGTTCCTTGACCCTCTTGCATCTGGAGGGGGGTCACTTACCTCATCTTTTGTGAGTATACCCTTAGTTTGCTACCTAAAAGTTGAGCACATTTGTTTAAAATTCTATATAAAATATATATTCCTGTGCCTTGAGAAAAGGGTGTTTACCCATGGTTTTCTTCAGATAGGACTAATATGAGTGATTTTTATTTTTTCCTTTGAGCTTTTCTTTTTTTTCTAAATTTCCCATAATGAATTTTTTTTGATTTTGTAATTAGCCATCCATGTTATTTAAATTGTAAGACTTTTTTCTGCAGATTCAGGCAAGCCTGCCCACATATGGAAACGGTCACGTGAGACATACTTGGGGCATCGCACATCTTCCCCTGCTGTATTATTGAAACCATCTACTAGAAGGTCATTTTCTTCTTCCTAGTGTTTCCGAGGCACGTAACAAAGGATTGTAGATGCTCATGACACTTGGGTGAGCCGTGGCCTTCCAGGAGGGATGGTTACCGAAAGGTGTTTCATTATTCCTGGTTTGGAAGTTCAAGGTTGCCTGAGGTCTGTGGTCCAGATCGGTGGGGTGCTTTTGTTTTGGAGGTAGAATAATTCATAAGCATGATCTCAGACTCTAGGTACCAGATGAGAATAGTCATTCCAAGGTCATATAAATAAATGCCCGAGTCAGCGTTATCAGATCCAAAGTCGGTGGTAAGGCTCAAAGCCGTTGGGGGAACAGTTGCTTCTCCCAGGCTCGTAGGTAAATTAGCAAGGACTACAGGGGATTAGAAACTGTCCTGGTGGCTTGACTCCTTTTATTTAAAAAATGGCCATGCTTTGCTGTAGGAAGGAAAATTCTGAGAATTGCAGAGGTGGTTTTGTCTTCCAGCTACGCCATGCCGTTTGGGCACCACCTGCCTGTTCGTCCTGAGGAGCTAAGCATGGTGGACGTCATTCTAGTTCTCCTTGCCCACTCGCTCCCGTCCTCCAGCGTAGTTCAGTGCTAGGAATGGCCGTCAGTTAGTAAGACTGAAGACATGATAAGAAAAGTCTGTCTTCAGGGTGAAGGCAGGGAAAACGCAATCACCTGTCAGAACCCATCCCCTGAAAATTGCTTGGAAGTCTCCTGCGTGAGCTAGAGGGGTACACAGCACCTAGGAATCACGTTCTGGCTTCTCCTTGGAATCGGGATACTGGGTGGGATGCTGGAGGGACTGTCAGTTTCATGTTAGGTTCTCTGCTAGATGGTGTGCTTGGCACTTTGCGTCTATTTTTATTTGGTCGTTTATTCAGTGAGGAAAGGATTATCTCCATTTTACAGAAGAGGAAACTGAGACGTGGATTATTGGTTCACATGCCCAAGGTCACACAGCTAAGAAGTGAAATCAGATTTCCTAGAGTCAGACTCTTCTTTGTGGCTCACTTGGGGATCTTCTCCTAGTCCAGCAGTAACCGATCACCCCGAAAAAGGGCGAGGTGAGATGGATGCCGCAAGTTCAAGGCCAGAGCCCGTCTTTACTGAAAATTGTATTATTTTGTTTGTCATGAATTTTTTTTAAATTACTTGTGATTTTTAAGAATATTCTTTAAAATTATCTTAATTACGGAGTGTTTTGGTGCCCCCTTAAATTTAGTGCGCAAGGCTACGCCTCACCCCAGTCCCGAGTGGCACGCAGCTCTGGAGTCAGAATGATGACAGTCCAAGCAGCCAGCAGAGGATTCCAGCATCCTTTTCAGCAGTGTAATGCTATTTTTTTTTTCCTTCAAGGCATTTTTGGGGGATGAATCGCAGTCTTAAAGACACACCTTGGCTTCATCTTTGAAGATGCCGCTCTGTCTCTGATAGACACAGTTGTTGGTACCGTAGGTTGCTTAGAGCAGGTCAGCTTTGAGAAACCGAAGCCCAGGTCTGATGAAAGCGGTTCGAGTCTCGGTGGCCAGGAGGCTGGGGGTTTGGAGCTTGGCCCTAATGCCTTGGGGGGAGGCAGGGCAGGAAGGAGTTCTGGTGTTAAATTGAAGCCACATAATAAAGGCGCTGTGAAATGCGGCTTTTCCTGAGTGGGGATGCCAGCCATCCAGCAGGCAGGTGAGGTGCTGTGGGCCTGGAGGCGAAGCCGGGCGGCACAGGCTGCAGGGGGCCGGCCCGGTGCAGGCCAAGGGTGGCTGCCTCTCCTCTGCGTGTTCGCAGAATGACTGGTGGCCGGCCGAATGTATTTCACGTGGGAATTGGCTATATTTCACTGAGTTTTGTTTTTTTTAAAATAAAACATTTAAAAATAACCACGTTTCTTTTGCACGTGTCTTTTAATTGCAAAAATAATAGGGTCATCATAGAAACTTTGAAAAGTGGAGAAAAGTAGTCTGGCAAAACACATGCACCCCGACGCGCACATTGCTTTCTTATTCATATTCGCCTTCTATAGTTTTCTTTCCTTAATTAAAAAAAAAGTAGACTTTATTTTTTAGAGCAGTTTTAGGTTCACAGCAAAATGGAGCAGGAAGTACAGGGTTCCCAGATACTCCCTGTGCCCCCAACCTCCTCCACTGTCAACATCCGGCATTTTCCTTAATTTTTAGATGTTTAATTTTTTTTCAAATTTATAATGTATGGTACATGTGTTGTGTGAATTTCTCACCCCTCCCCCCATCTTGCTTCAGGAATCCCTAAGTTGTTTGAGGTCAAAGGTCTCATGAGGTCGTTTCCTGTTGACCTTTCCTCAGAGGAATGCAGTGGTGGGGAGGGGGCCCGGATGACTTGCCCTTTGAATGTTTGTCATGTGGAGATTTCCCAGAATGTGCTTAGAAGGACTGAGGGGCCATGAAGACTCGCTCCTCTGCCTCTTTTATCGCTGGACTTTTTTTTCCCTCCTGGCGTTTGGGGGAGGGGGTCTGGCATCGACTTTCTGCTAGACGCGCTCAGTCTTCCTGATGAGTTAGAAAATAGAACTGTAGCAGGCGTGTTTCCAGAACAGCCTTAAGTGTCAGAGGAAACACCTAGCCGATGGACGCTTCTGCCAGCTGGTGCTCCTGTGGGGTGGCCCACCTGCCAGCGTGGGGTTGAGAGCAGTGCAGGGTTGCCGCGGGCGGGTGGGCTAGCTGGGAGCACGCGGCCTGCTCAGCGCCGTGCTGGGAAACGCTCCTTGCCTCTGTCCCTGTGGACGCTGGCTTCTCTTCACCTCCGTGTAACTGCTGCCTGGCACAGGCCACAGCTGTGGTCGGCGGTCATTCAATCTTTGTTGCAAGAAGGGAAATGAGACCCCCTTTGGGGCTTCTTGGTAAAATTGCTTTGAACCTCCCAGACCTGAGCTGACCTTCTCACCAGCTGTTTGGCCGCCGTGGTCTGTCAGAGCCTTGCATTGATATCACAGGTTGATGGCAAATCTAAAATTTATTTGTCATCCTCCTTCTCTGACTCTGTTTCTCTGCTTTACAGTTCTGTCCATTAGTGTCTGGGCTTCCTTGCAGCCTCTCTCAGTACAGGCCTGGCCAGCCTCTCAGAAAGTCAGATTCTCCAACAAGCTTCTGGGAACGGCTGAGGTGTCTTCAGATCAGGAGCTTCGAGATCTTAAAAACAAATACCCAATTGGAGGGGAAAAAAACCTTATTTGGGGACCATGATACCTACATTAGTGGCCTGTAACCTTAACCCAGCGTGGCCTTTTCTCATACTTCTGATTACCCCTCTTTAGCTGAATTCTGAGTAAATTACTGGATTGCTTGACTCTCTGAGTAATGCTGTTGGCATCAACGCCAGTAAATAGTCTTTTATAAAGTGAACGGTGTACCTAGTAGCATTTAAGATTGTGGGGGAGGGGAGGGGAAGAAAGGATCAGGAAGACGTGGGTATGTTGCCTCGGTTAGTGTTTGCTGACCCCTGGCCACCCTGGTCAGTTGTGAGGGAGGGGGTGCCATTTGTTTTGACCACCCCGAGGTGGGCTGAACATCTGGACCGTTCACTTAATGCCCACTCACCAGGCAGCATTTCACGGACTCTTGAGAATGTGGAAAAGGGCCGGAAGAGCTGGAAAGTCTGGGGCGTTCTTGGTGGGTTTATGCTGAAGTGTCTTGATTCTTCCTAAGGAAATCTCTTGACTGTTCTGATTTGCGCTTGATTCCACCACAGAACGACCCCTCTGTGCCTTCGCTTTCCGTGCGTTCTCACCCACTGCTGTGAAGCCAGGCCGCGTTGTTAATCTTTTAGAGCGCTTCCATTTTTGCTTAATGTGAAACAACCTCATGTTCTTAATTATTTTGAGAATTATATAGCATTCTTCATTGCTGTTGTTTTAGCTTCCTCTTGTCATTAGTGTGTGTTTGTATGAGAGGAAAGTGTCTGTCTCTGAAACAGAGCCCGTCTGCCGGCCCGGAGCTTCAGCTGCTGGGTTTGTCCGAAGTTAAGGATACGATTCTTCCCTTAATGTTATCAAGTCATCTTAAAATGCTAGGAAGTTTAGTCTGATTTAAAATTCTACTTTTGTTTGAGTCTAGCTTTGTTATTTATCTTTTAAAAATTTTAAAGCGTCCTGTAATTTGGCGTGTTATGCTGACATTAAAGGAAATGGGGTATTTTTTGAGAAGCGGTGTCAGTGCTTTCAGATGCGCTGTAGCTATGGCAGTGTTAATAGGTATGCTGAGCCCGCTGCTCTGCACACCGACCCACACGCCTTGGTTTTCAGCCCCACTAATTCGGCGTTCACGGCTGTTTGAACTTTGTCAGGCTGAAGTTTGTTTTGACACAATTCCGTGGGAACAAGGTTTGTTAAGCAAATAGAGAAAATAAAGTTACACGGGGGAAGTTTCCTCTCTGTGAGAGAGGAGACTTTTCTAACACTTTGGAAAGAATCATTCATGATTCTTACTCTTTAATACAAACCTGGTGGGACCTTTATCTGCTAAACTCCCATCGTCTAAAAAAATATCATTCCAGAAATATTTTCTGCGTAGACATTTCACACGAGTGGAGCATACACTATATAAAGTGTTGATCTTGTTCTCGTCTCTTAATGCACCTTAAAGACTGTTCTATATTAAGTACATGCAGACCTGCCTCATTCTTTTTATTGGCACATACGGTTCCATTTTATAGGGATACCTTCAACTATCTGTAAAGTTGTCCCTATTGATAGACATATATAGGTTGTTTGAAATATTTTGCTATTTTATGAAAATGCAACAGTGAAGACCTGGATGTCTCTTGGTGAGTCTATCTGAAGTATAAGTTGTAGAAGTGAAATTGTGGTCAAAGGGTCTCTTTGTTTTTCCTGTCATAGATAGTGCCATATTGCCCTCCAAGAGTTTCTACCCATTTGTCTGTTCGGTTTACTAAGTCTTACCTAGTGCTTACTGTGTGCTGGGAACTATTTCATGTGCTTGACAAACATTAGCTTGTTTGATCCTCAGACCAGCCCTTAGAGGTGCTGTCATTATCACCGGGTTACGGATGAGGAGCTGGAGCAGTCGAGATGACGGAACCTGCGCAGGGGCCACGTCCAGTAAGTGGCAAGCTGGAATGTGAACCCAGACAGTCTGGCTCAGAGTCCCTGCCTCATCACGGTGAAGAGGTCAAACGTTTTCACCTCCCCTCATCTGCCCGGTGAAATGCCCATTGCTCTTCACTGTCATTCTGCAGTTTTGTTATTACTAGCTGAGGATGGACACATTTTCAACTGTTGACAAGCCATTTGGATTTTCTTGGTGATCTATCCACTACCTGTTCTTGTCCTTTGCCCATTTTTCTGTTAGGTTGCAAGTATTTTTCTCATTGATTTGTAGGAGATCCTTTGCTTGTGGAGAAAATTAGCCCTTTGTCAAATGTGTCTTAACTGCCTTGTCCTCCTGAGTTGGCTTTTGGCTTTCGACTTAATCAGTCTTTTCCTTTATGGCGTCTGCAACCTAGGTTGCGTTTAGAGAGATATTCTGCAGTCTGAGAGCATTTTTTAAAATCTCACATTTTTTTCTAGAACTTAATGGTTTATTTTTAAAAATTTATGTTAGTTCAAAGAGTAATGTGGGATTTATTTTTTCTAATAATAACCAGTGGTAATGAGATGCATCTATACAAGAATAAAAAACAGACTCCCAATAGATGAGTATTTGATGTCATGCTATTGTGATAGACTCTGTTATGACTCTTGACAGCTGAGCCACGCTGTTAGCCGTGTGGCTCATGTTTATACCATGGCTATTTCTCCTTTTTGCCCAATTTTGCTTTCCCTGAAGTCAATAATTATCTAGCTTTCCTTTGCTTCATTTTCCATGTACTTATCTAATTCGTTCCAAAACTCTCCTCTTGCCTAAATCCCTTTAAGTATATTCCAGTCCATCAGATGCTCAGATATTCTGTTTTATTCTTGAGGAGGTTTGTCTGGGAGTCTTCAGAGCTGCCCTAGTCTGGGCTGGGTTTTTCTCTGGCCTCGTAAGCATCCTGCCATCTTCCCCATAGTGACCCTGGGCATCCCTTTGCCTCTATCACCTGATGTAGGCCCTCTGGCCTGGTCTGCATCACGGGTCTCTACAACGTTACCCTGGGCGTCCTCCTTGCTTCTCTTCCTGAACTCTTTCCCAGCAGACTATGTCTTTCTGTTTCCGCATTTCCCCCCTCATTTTGGGGGAGCCTCTCCTTCAGTGTGTGGAGAGAACTTGTGGGCTGGGTGGAAGATCTGAAAACAGGATGATGGGTTGAAAGGCTGTTTAAGATGCAGTTAAAACTTCGAGGTTGCCTGTGCCTCCTGCTGGGGACAGTGACTTCGCCCTCTGAACCCCTACCTCACCTGTGTTTCTCCTTTTGTCCGCCTCTCAGTGTGGTTATAGTACAGTGTTTGGTTAACTCAGCAGTTGCTGTGTACGTTTTCATCACTTTGTGGAGTGTTCACTGCTGAGCCAGTTACTGACCTATGATTGCTTTCTTCAAAAAACTTTGTATTTCCTGGAGATAATTCATTTCTTAAAAATTTGCTTGATTTTCTATGTACCCATTGCTGATTTTTTCCAAATAATTTCAACAGACCTGTCAATTTTCTTTCAACTAATTTTATCAAACTCTAAAACACACCATATAACCATGCAGTTCCCCCATCCCCTAGAGTACCACCATCTGCAACATGCCCATCCTCAACTGCTGTCTGAATGGGTTATATTCTAAGCTTAGTATTTAGCCATCATTCAGGATTTTTCCTTCACTGTTCTGTTTTCTTGGGCCTACTCTTTTCTGGATGTCATATCTTCTAATTTCATGGTTTACGCCATTGTTTTGATAGAACCATTGTTTTGATAGAACATATACTCAAGTAGCTTTCTCAGAAAGGTACAAGGGAGCTATGTTTCTTTTGAATCTTTGCATGTAAAAATGTCTTTAATGTATGCTTAGATTTGCTTGATAATTTTACTGCATATGGAATTAAAAATTGAAAATATTATTCTTGAAACTTTGAAGACGTTGCTCCATTGTCTTCTAGCATCCTTTGGATGTGATTAATTTTTCTCATTCTCTCTGGAACGTTTGAAAATCACTTAATTTCTCATATTTTAAAGTTTTACAATTTTTGGCATATATCAATGGGTCCATTTAAATTATTTATGCTGGGCATTTGCTTTTAGTTTTAGTCTGAAGACTCTTATCTATCAGTCTGGGACATTTCTTGAATTTTAAAAAATAATTCCTGTCAATTCTTTCTGTAATTCCTATTATTTGAGTATTACAGCTTGTAGAAGATTCTCCTTTAATCTTTTTAAATTTCCATCTTTTTTTGCTCTATTTTCCATGAAATTTCCACAAGTTAACCTTTCAATTAGCTGTAGAAAAACAAAATTTCAGTTATCCATATTTTCATAGCATCTCTCCCTATATTTTGAGACATGAATTCTCTCTGGGGATATTAATTCTGGATGTAAAAAATGTTGCCTCTGCTCCCTGTAACGTCTGTGTCTTTTCAGAAAGCTTTTATCCTCCTCTGTGTTTTGGTCCTGACTTCCATTTCGTAGGCTTTCTTTAAATGTTGCTGATCATTGGCTGTCTATTCAGAGCGAGTATTAAGAGTAAAGTGCAAAGAATCAGACCTGAATCTCTGTGCGTGTGGACAGCGCTGTTGATTGTTGATTCTTCTTTAAAGTGATGAAGCAGAAATGGGTCTTTGTGTTGGAGGCAACCCTCAAATGTCAGTGTGTGTCTTCATTCAGATTCTCCAGAGAATAAATCCACCAGGCCTGCCTGGAATAAGCCTGGGATGAGCTACAAGTATCCAGGAAGCAGGATGGAGGAAGGGGACTCTGGGTCCCGTGAGGTAGTAAGTGGCCTTTTCCTTAATTTCCACCGCATCTCTTGCTACGTTTTCAGCCCTGAATCACATCCTTCTTTCTCACTGTGCCTGTTGTTATATGAGCTTCGGATCTCCCTAGTTCAATTTCTTTGCATAATAAATCTCTTGGTTGGTGGTTGGGCAGATGAGGGAGGGACCTGGGGCTCCAAGGTCCATCCTCTTTGTATCCGACCTGCGTGTCTCCTTTTCCATCCTTCCCCTCACCTTTCCCTCCAGTGGGAGCCTCCCAGGAACTCTGGGTGGGAACTGGCCTATTTGTTGGAACTCCTCTGAGCATCGCTTAGGGTGCAAAACATTGGTTACTTCCCCATGCTTTCCATCATCCGAGAGTCAGTTGAATGTCTTCTCTCTGCTGCTGTATATTTTTGTCTTTTTGAAAAGGTATGTTTACTGTCATTTTGGTAGGATTTTTGGTGGGAGAGGTGATGTAGGCATGTGGTTTATCTGCCATGTTCAACTGAAAGTTCGTTTTATTTTGGCAAGTGTGCAATATAAAATGATCGAAAGATTTACTGCGGAAGCAGTCATTATACCAGACCTAAATCGTTAAAAAAATTATACAAAATTTTTTTCTAAGGGTGCAGATTCAGTCCAATATTTACAGATTAGTCTGAGAATTTATATGATTTGATATTTGCAAGGTTTGCTGTTCAACATACCTGTGCCCCTGCGTGTGTCTGCACACGCACTCGTTCCCATGTTTCTATCTCATTTTTCTATCACACAGAAAATCAAATACAGTCTGACTGAGAGGTTTTTTTTTTTTTTTTAATCTCTAGACCGCAGATGTTTTCACTCTCTCTGTGGGTGCTCGCCAGCCTCACATCAGTTTAGCAGTTCTCTTCTGGGTGGAACAAAGAGAAGATGTCGCTGACAACTCAGGGACGTGGGGCTCCCGTTGTGCTTATTTTGCTGTGTGCTGTTCTGTTGGGTGGGGTGGGAAAAAGTATGAGAATCCCAGTTCTGATTAGCCGTGAATGAGACATTTCTGAGTAGGAATCCAGCAGACACCGGGCTACTGATTTAATTTTGGCTGCCGAAGGAGTTCTTGGTGGCCACGGGGAGGAAGTGATGGGAAGGAGGGAGAAACTGGCAGAAGAAGCAAGGCTCTGAAAATAGGGTGTCATGGGGGTTGGCACAGGGTATGATTCTGGTCTCAGACAGGCTACTTTACCCGTGCCACTGAGTGATGTGACCCCTCGGAATTTCCCCATGACCTCACCTCCCCAGGGGCTGTAGCCAAAAGAACAAGAATCACAAGGCTGCCTCTCGCCGAGCACCCTTAAAATACTCACCCACGAAACCAACAGCTCCTTAAAGTTCAGCATAAAGGAACAGAGGAAAATGACCTGTGAGCCCGTAAGCTGCCCACTTCCTGCTTTTTGTTAGACCTTGGGCAAGTGTGATAGTTTCCATGTTTATTTTTTTGGAAGTGGAGAAGTTGGAGAGAGAAGGAAGTGAGCTAATAGCCAGCTTTTCAACACCGTGCTGAATTTTGCATTTCTTTATACAGTATTTTTGCCAGGCCCTTGACTTTCATTTAAAGAAAAAAAATTCTTTCTCCTTGAACATCTGTGCAAAATCAGACCGGGTAGGGGGTTTGGAGCCCAGTGAGAGTGTGGGATAATTTAGCACATTTCTGAAAGCTGGAGTGAGAGACAGCAGACCCGCTCTATTGTATTGCTCTGGCAGCAACCCAGTATTGAAGGCAGGCTGACAAATTGTGCCAAAAGGATGCATTCCTAGTGCTGCATAATCACATTTTGAAAAATATGCAGTAGATAAGTGGGAAAATATGCATTCTGCTTGCTTCATAAATAAAAGTAGTTAAGGATGTCTGTCATGCTCACGTTGTTTCGCTTGAATGTTGGATCCGCACGTCAAAAAAGCAAACCCAATTCACTCAGTTCACTCAATGAGTCTGGCACCCAATCCCTTCCAAATTCAGCATCCTTTCATTGTGTTTTAGTCTTCTGCATAGCCGTAAGCCAGGAAATCTCATGTTTAATTAGGTCATTTTTTCTTCAGGGTTCTGTCCTTGCAAAGCAGGAGAGGAATTTTTATGGGCAGTTGGTGTAAATAAAAAGTCCATGGCACATTGTTCCATGGTTCACTTAAATTTCAGGTGGTACTCATGAGCATTCCTTAGAAGGAAGTTTGTGTATTTCAGGATATCAGTCACCCTGGGTAAAGTTTCTTCAGGTTTCGATTTTCATTTGCTCTAGGTTTTTGCCTCTCAACCTGGAGTCTTTGAAATCTTAAGGGGTTTGCAACCCTAGAATGCAGGCCTGTGAGGTATTTTCAGGATTTCGGAGAGCTTATAACCAGAATCCCACAGTCACGGGGATTGGGTAGGGGGCCACCTCATTAAGTTTCAATGAACGAAAGCACCCAAGTGCTTTGGCTTGGCCAGATCTTTCTCACCTGGATGTGATAACAGTCTCCTGCTGATCAGAATGCCTTATTGACCATTCATTACATGCGCCTTTAAAGAATGAAAAGGAAATAGAGTTCCTTGTTGTTTTTTTACCAGCCTGGCAGATGTGCGCTTTTGACCAAGGGATTGAGGTTGGGGTGTGATATGGTGGGAGACTAGTTTGAAAGGGACCTCAATCCAGAGAGAATAAAGTATGGCCGACCACAGTTCTAGCTGAAGGCCGCCTGTCCCCACGCTGCTCTGTTCACTTCCCCCTAGTTTGCTGTGTAAGATGGCGCTGGCAGGGGAGGGTTCGAATCCCTATTGGCAGTTATTTAAGCAAAAGTCGGGGTTCCGCCACACCCGGGATCTTGGAGTGATTGTGATGGGAAGGACTCAACTGCCACTGGGCGTGTGGATTCCACTGGAGTCCTGGCTGGCTGCTTGCCAACTCCAGAATCTTTTTTTCTTTTTCTTTTTTGAGGAAGATTAGCCCTGAGCTAACATCTGCTGCCAATCCTCCTCTTTTCGCTGAGGAAGACTGGCCCTGAGCTAACATCTGTGCCCATCTTCCTCTACTTTATATGTGGGACACCTACCACAGCATGGCTTGACAAGTGGTGCCATGTCCACACCTGGGATCCGAACCGGCGAACCCTGGGCTGCCAAAGTGGAACATGCTCACTTAACCACTGCACCACTGGGCCGGCCCCCAGAATCTTTATTTCATACATTAAAAAATACTTAGAGGAAAGACTGGAAGGAAATTGACCAAAACGTTAACAACTTTTGTTTACCAACTGCATACTGGTAAACCAACCACCAAATTTAGCATCGCTTTGCCATGACTGCCTTTCTGCTTTGGTTTTGCAAATTATCAGTAATGAGACTTACTCTGTTATTTTAAAGTGGGACTAAATATATATATCTTTTTAGTGTGTCTTTGGAATATTCTCAAAGGTTGATGACTTGGAACCCTTGACACGGTTCGAGGGGTGCAGCTGGGTGTCGCCTGCCTCAGGAGTTCCACAGCACGTTGTGACAGAAACGATAGTGAGAGCTGCGAGGAGAACCCCAGAGCAGAAGCTTAGAATGTCTGCTTATCACCACCCGAAAGTTTCATATTTCTTCTTTTGTGCAGATTCCAAATGCTTTTGGAAGGCTCGAAGTGAAGAAAATAGCCCTTTGACAGAGCTGATAGAAAGTGAGGAATCTGGGCGGTGGGCTGGTGAGTCACTGTACGGAAGCGTTGTGTTGTTAGCTTTGGCAGAGACAGTTCTCAGAGAAGCTCTGTGAAACGACTCCCTTCTGCGGGGCACTTGAACTCTCTGTCTCGTCTCCTGTCCACTTGCCATTCTCCCTCGTTGAATGGTAACCCACACTTTTAGAGCCCTCACTGTATGTCAGTCATGGTTCTGAACACTTTACATATATTAATTTGTTTCAGAACAACACTGAGAGGTAGGGACCACTACATATGAGGAACTCAGGCACAGAGAGGTCCAGCAACGTGCTTAAACTCACACAGCTGGTAATCAGTAGAGCCATGACTTGAACCCGAGCTGGTTACTGGGTCTGTCCTCTCAGCTGCTACCCTGCCTCTGCCTGGAACCTGGGCCAATGAGGATGGGTGGGTGTGGTTCCAGGTTAAAGTCAGGTTGAAGGTTTTGCTGGAGCGCTCTCTGTCACAGGTGTTTGGGTCACAGACTGCTGGGCAGCTTAGTTTAATTAACTTTGCCCTAACCAACCAGTCCTTATTGAGGCCCCTGTTCTGTTGGCCATTCAGAAACAGGCAGTGTAAGCCATGGTTTCTGTCTTCAAGGGATCCACAGCCAAAGTTGAGATAGGAGATCCGTTCCTATGAAAATCTGCGTAATACATGACCTAGTCCCACGTAAGGAACTCGGTGTGGGTGTGTTGTGTTTGTCTTGGGAGAGGAATAAGTTGCCGTGTTCAGTGAGAGAGGGAAATATGCCCAGAAGTGGGATTGCAGGAGCTCCAGTGTCTCTTTAATCTTCCTCAGCTGGCTCCGTCTCCTAGTCTATAGACTTGTCTTTCCCGTCTTAAAAAACAAAAGCGAACTGAAAAATTTCTTTCCCAAACTTTTCCCTCTATTGGCCAATTTCCTCAGTCTCAGATGGAAATCTTCATTTGCTGCTCAGCTCCCTGACCTCACCTTCATTTTCCAACACATTCTGATAAGGCTTCCAACAGAATCATTCCGCTAATTCCTAATACCTAGAAGTAGTCATATTCAAATATTTTAACTCTCGTTTTTCTCATGTTTATCTTCACAATTAAGTTTTGAAATAATTTGCTAATATAATTTAGATTGGTTACAATTCTTTTTTTTTTTTTTTTTGCTGAGGAAAATTAGCCCTTAGCTAAAATCTGTGCCAATCTTCCTCCACTTTATTTGTGGGTCGCTGCCACAGCATGGCTGATGAGTAGTGTAGGTCCACACCCAGGATCCGAACCCACGAACCAGGGCTGCTGAAGTGGAGCATGCCAAGCTAGCCACTATGCCATAGGGCCAGCCTCTAGATTGGTTACTAATTCTAAATCATTCAGCAGATGTATACTATAAAGTGGTATGACTGTGGCTTTATTTCTCCACTTACTAGTATGGAAGATGAGAAGTAACTTACTCACAGAGTGCCACCAAACACTGCTGCCATGGGATGAGGGAGAAGCTGTATGGGTTACTCTCCTGGACACCCAAGCATCCCCATTTGGAGCAAATGAGATGAACGAGCTTACAGTGTAAAGAACTGTTGATCATTTATCAGTTCTCCCTTAGGGTAGTACTTCTAGATCTCTCTTTCCTTCAACAGTTCGATTTGTTCCCATCTTTCATGTTGCAGGCTTCCTGTTCTGGTTATCTCTGCCTGTTTACAGGTAAGAGGGAGGCACTTCAACAAAAGCTGACTGGAATCGATGAGTGTCGATAGGGCTTGCACACTGCTGGGCCTCTCCTTTGGGTAATTGGGTTGGAACTCATCTTTTTTGTTGGGGACCCCAGGTTCAGTCTCCACAGAAGGGAAATGCCGTGCTCCTACCAGGCCAAGAGGGTGGGAGGTTTTCCAGATCTCAGCTGGGCCTCCCGTGTTCACCACCCCCTGTTTGCAGGGGTACCTGATGCCTGCAATTCCTGAGCTTTCCAGAGTTTTGTCTTGGAATTAGTGTGCAGCTTCTTGTCATCTCTGTCTGCAGGCCTAGGGTCCAGCTTTCTGCTAAGTCAGTTGACAGTGGTCAATTCACTTTCTTTCTTCTAAAATTTTATTGATATTCTTTTTTTCTACTGTCTCTTTCTTCTGACTCCTTTTGTTGGGACCCTGCCTCTTAATTTAATTATCATTGAGGTGGGGATTGGAGACGGAATAGAGGCGAATGTCTGATGTGGTCTGCTGCGTTTAACTAGGAGTGCTCGTGGGCTGTCTTCACTTGGTGAGGATGTTCCCGAGACGCTTGTCTTCCTTCCTAATGTGCATTTTAGCGTCTGTGTGTGATCAAGTGTATGATTCTACTGTACTTTACTGTACCAATCCTCTATTGTTAGGCATTGTGTCGCTAGTTTTTTGTTAGTATAAATAACCCTCCATTTTAATATCTTTATTTATATACGTTTTCCTGTCTTTGTGATTGTTTTTCTTCGATTCTTGAAAATAGAAATACTGTGTTAAAATAGATTAGAAAATTTTAAGACTCTTGACTGCCTCTTTCCAGCTTGCTTTCTCGAAGAGTTGTGCCAGTTTCCGTGTCCACCAGGCATGAGTGAGTGGACCCATTTCATTGCAGATCACACTTCTTCCTCCCACTCTGGGCACAGATGTGCCTCCTGGGTGGAAAAAAAAAAAATGGAGTGAGCCAAATTAACTCTAGGAATTGTCAGCCCACATGCTGTGAAACCTTGGCCGCCTAGGGTCCCATCCTGGCTCGGTGACCTTGAGCAGATCACTTAACTACTCTGAGTTTTAGTTTCATCCTCTGTAAAATGGAGATAATAGGAATAATAAGAAGTAAATAGACTTAAATTTAGATTTTTGCCTGACTGGTAGGAATGGAGAAGAGCAGCACCAATAAAATTAGTGTTTTAGGTGGTAATGATAAGATTTTCTTTGTTGTTGTTAAAAAGTGACTTATTGGGGGAAATGATACATTCTTATTACAAAAAAGGTCAAACAATACAAAAAAGTACAAAGAAGAAGTTAAAAAAAAAACCCTTACCTCAAATTTCACCATTTAGAAATAATATGCTTAACATTTTGTGAATTCTGTCTAGGACTTGTCACGGGCATAGTTAGAAGGACGGATGAGATCTTACCATACGTGTTATTTTACTTAAAGGTATAAAATAAAATTGGCTTTGATTAAAGCAAAGAAAAAGAAATTGAAGCAAGATTTAAAGAATTTTTTTTCCTCTGCTTTTTCTCTCCAAATCCCCTCCAGTACATAGTTGTATATTTTAGTTGTGGGTCCTTCTAGTTGTGGCATGTGGGATGACACCTCAGCATCGCCTGATGAGTGGTGCCATGTCTGTGTCCAGGATCTGAACCAGAGAAACCCTGGGCCACCGAAGCAGAGCGCGAGAACTTAACCACTCGGCCACAGGGCCAGCCCCTGAAAGAATTGTTGACTTCTTCGCTATGAGGGAGATGAGATATCTTTTAGAAACTAAATTCATGAGAAAAGGTGATAAAAATGTTGAGAGTGGAATAATTTGGTATAAACTACTTGTTTTAAATGGAGACGTACTGACTTCTCCTTTGAAAAGTAAAAAAAATAGCTCTGACCTGGTGCCACCTCTCTTCCCCCCAGTTCCAAATTTCTATCAATGTTGAATTTTACAGTGGAAGGGATGGCAACGTTTATATTCTGCTGTAATATCACAGTTCCTGTAGTTCTTTTACTAGTCCTTTTTGGGATGGATTCAGTACTTATCATCAGTTTTTTACTGTGGTTTTGCAATTCCTGAGTTTTTTAAAATTTTGATTCCTTCTAGGTTGGCTGGATTTCATTGACAAATTGCAGTCCTCATGGGTACCGTGTTCTCTTAACTGCTTGAGAATGGCTTTTCTTGTCTTTATTTTTGAAGGACCGTTTGGCTTAGTATCAAGTTCTTGGGTCACACTTTCTTGCCCTCAGAATTTCAGACATTGCTCTTTATTCTTTTTTAGCATTGGATATTTCTGGAGTAGAAAGCTGGGGCTAGGTTCATGTTTTTCTCGCTTCCATGTGACCAGCTTTTTCCATTGGACGTGCCTGTCAGATTCTTTCTTTTTGGAGTTTAGAGCTTTCCCAGCATTGTGTGGGCATTGGTGGTTTTATGTCACTTTCCTGGGACTTCGTGTACCATAATATCTGTAGAGTCAAGTCGGTCTTTGTATCAGAAAATTTTCCTCTATTAGATCTTTTAATATTTTTGCACATATTTTGAAAACTATTCGCTTTTCAAGAACTATGGTTGCTATGGTCTGTCTCCCTTGTCTTCCAAATCTAGCGTTCGTTCTTGTAATCATTTATGTATCTTTGTTTCTTTCTATTTAATTTTGAGTGATTTCCTCAAGTTTGCTCCTTATGTCTCTTTGTTCAGGATGTGTGGCTGCCATTCTGTCGTTTTATTTTAATTCATTTCTTCAGCTCCATCACTCCATTTAAAATCTCTTAGATTAATGATAATTCTTGGAAACTTCATATATAGTCTCTGAGCCTCTTTTGTTAGAAAGACCATTTAATCTTTAATATTTTTGAGATAATGGAAAAGTGTCTTTTTGAACTCTTAGTCTGTTACCTTTGCTGATTTCCAGGGCCGTCTTCGCGGTATGTGACCTGAGCATTCACGTGGGGCCCATGCTTAGATTACTGCTCTGCTTTCGCTGTCTGGAAATTCTTAATAATTTTGGACCAACAGGCTCTGCAGTTTCGTTCTGTAGCCACTCCTGTTTATTTTTACAGCACGTGTTCTTATCTGCCTGTTGCCCGTGTTCCTACTCCGTGATTACTCATATTTGAATGAGACTGAGCTATTTGCTAAGAAGACTGATGTGTGGGATATATTGAGGGTCGGAAGGCTGGGGTGGGGAGCATTGTGAACCATCCACTCATGTTCGTTGCGTCCACTATCCTTTTACCAATTCTTTTATTTCTTTTACCTTGAGAATAATCTTCCTTCAGTTTTGACAAGTATTTTAACAGGTCATTTTAAAGTTACATGCTATAATAAGGGTGTGGGAGATTATTTGATCATTGGAAAATTGTTCACACTGTATTAAAATTTAAAAGCAGTTTATAAAACAGTATGTACAGTATGATCCTGTTTTTGCTTTTTAAAAAAGTATGACTGTGCATTAAAAAATATTGGAAGGTGGGGCTGGCCTGGTGGCACAGCGGTTAAGCATGCACGTTCTGCTTCTTGGCGGCCTGGGGTTTGCCGGTTCAGATCCCGGGTGCGGACATGGCACCGCTTGGCAAGCCATGCTGTGGTAGGCATCCTACGTATAAAGTAGAGGAAGATGGGCACGGATGTTAGCTCAGGGCCAGTCTTCCTCAGCAAAAAGAGGAGGATTGGCAGTAGTTAGCTCAGGGCTAATCTTCCTCAAAAAAAAAAAAAAAAAAAAGAAGAAGGAAAAAAATACCAAAATACCAGAAAATACCAGTTATTTCCCAGATTTCTGAAATCCATTCTACTCTTGCCTGTGGTGATTTTGGGTAGTGGGGGCAGGCTCTGTGTCGTTTAGGGTGTCTCAGTAATAATCTCTAAGAATGTGTAAGAAACTCCCCTTTCTAAAAGATCGTTTCAGTTCCCCTACCTACTCTGTTTTTGTGGATTGAAGTAAAATTCATTCTTATGTTTTTATTCAACTATTAGGTTGGTCATCTTTAAGCTTATGGCTAGTTTTTAAGGTACATCAATTCATTGATGAGATGCTTTGAATGGGAAAGAACGAGTTTAACAAGCAGCTCTCTTGAAAAATAAATACAACCCTCTGGTTGATGGAAAATATTCCCACCCTGGTGGATTCAGGCTCCCAACGTGGCATCATTGAGCACAGAGTTAGAAAGGGGTGTGCAGGAGCACGCTGCTCTATAAAATTGTCACTATACAGACACAATATGCAAAAGTAAGCTCAAGTATGGATTATGGTAAAAATGTAGGAAATTAATTAGAAAGTGATGACATTTGAGTATTTATTACCTTTGCTTTTAATATAATTTAAGTGTAACTTTATATAGTTTTGTTTTTAATAATGTCTTTATTTAATAACTAGCTGGTAAAAATTCCTGAAAATTTAACAGTAGTTCTCACGAGTGGGTAAACAGACTGGCTCCAGCAAACCACCGGAAAGGACTCTTGACAGGACAAGTATAGTAAAGAATGCCAAGCATTCAGGCATTGGGGTTAATCTGGTTGGTTCAGAATTGTATTGTGGGGTGGCTTGCTTTTCTGTTTAAGGTTCCGTGTGATCAGAATACCAGTAGAAGACTTGGGGAAATAGTCAAGTACTCTGCTTCTTGTTAAATGATTTCTTGGGAGCCGGCCCGGTGGTGCAGCGGTTAAGTTCGCACATTCTGCTTCGGTGGCCCAGGGTTCACCGGTTCGGATCCCGGGTGCGGACGTGGCACCACTTGACAAGCCATACTGTGGTAGGCGTCCCACATATAAAGCAGAGGAAGATGGGCATGGATGTTAGCTCAGGGCAAGTCTTCCTCAGCAAAAAAGAGGGAGATTGGCGGCAGATGTTAGCTCAGGGCTAATCTTCCTCAAAATAAATAAATAAATAAATTAATTAATTAAAAGAAAATGATTCCTTGGCAATAGGATGGTATCTTTCTGAGTGGACATCATTCCTGGAAAGTGACATACATTCCTTCACGACCTTTTTAATATATCCCTTTGATTCTTTGATTCTCTGACATTTATTCGTTCATCTTCTTTTGTTGTGGTGGTAAAATATACATGACATAAAATTTACTGTTTTAACCAGTTTTAAGTGTACGGTTCAATGGCATTAAGTACGTTCACATTGTTGTACAAGCATCACCACCATCCATCTCCAGAATTTTTCATCTTCCCTACAACTGAAACTGCACCCATTGAGTAATGACTCCTCGTTACCCCTCCCCCAGCCCGTGGCAACCATCATTCTACTTTCTGTCTCTGTGAATTTGCCTTTTCTAGGTACTTTGTATAAGAAGAATCATGTGATATTTGTCCATTTGTGTCTGGCTTATTGCAGTCAGCATACTGTCTTCAAGGTTCATCCGTGTTGTATTATGTGGCAAAATTTCTTTCTTTTTCAAGGCTGAATGATATTCCATTGCACATTCTGTTTATCCAGTCATCTGTTGGTGGACACTTGGGTTGCTTCCACCCTTTGGCTATTGTGAATGCTGCTGCTGTGAACATGGATGTATGACTTCTGTTCAAGTCCTTGCTTTCCCTTCTTTTGGATATATACCTAGAAGTGGAAATGCTGGATCATATGGTAATTCTGTGTTTAATTTTTTGGGATATCACTATACCATTTTATACACTCATTCGTCATTTTTGGACCTGGAAACTAATATAGCTTTCTGAAATGATTGCATTCTTGTTGACTGTGTCCTTTTCCATGCAGATAGCATCTCTTTCGATAAGGTTTATCTTCTGTGATGGTGTTCCTTTTGACACATCCTATATTTGAATGTCTAAAGTGTGATGTGATTACCTAATTAAATGTAAAGATGTTATCATAGCATGAATCTTAATATGACACGTGCCAAAGAGAGAGAGAGTATGCTCTGAGCACCCAAATGGAGAAGAGCAGGAAAAATTTCATGGAGGACATGGCATTTGAGATAATCTTTGATAAAAGAGCAAAATGTTGCCAGGCAGAGATTTGGAGAAGAATGATGAAGGCAGAGGTAAGGAAAGGGGCTGTGTCCTGAGGGGAGAGAGAGAAAAGTCTAGAAAGGTAAGTTTGGGTCACCTTAAGCGACCTTGAATGTCAGGCTAAATAATTTATTCGATTTTGTAGGTAATGAAAGAGAGCTACGAAAGGCTTTTTAGTAGGCGAGTCACAATTGTGGTTGTGTTGAAAACATTTTAATCTGGGCAGTCGGATGGGGATTACCATGTGGCACTGGAGACCACAAAAGCCACTGGGCTGTCGAAATAATCTAGCAGAGAGGTGTGATAGGGAACTGAAAGTTAGTTTTCTTATTCTCATTTTCCTCTTGTTGCTGTATGTCCATGACCAGAGTTTTGTTCAATTTTGTCTATCACCTTTTTATCTTTATTTACATCATTCTATTAAATATGACATATAATGTGTATGTCAAAAATTCTTTAGGGAGTCAATTAAATCATTAAGACAATTAGTTGTGACTTGAGAAAAATAAAATAAAAATCCTGAGGTGAAAGTGTTTAAATGTGGTATTTCGGTCTGTGAGAACAAATATTCTCCTGGCTCCAAAGTTCCTTCCAGGGGTGTGGTGTTTGATCTGGTGCATGTGAGTTGGTGGTTTTACCGACTTGAACATGGCTGTTGGTCATCCTCCTGGGTGTGGACACTTCTGGGGAGGCTGCCCTGTCTTTCACTTTTCACCAGGACCCACGAGGGCAGGGATTCTATTTGGTTCACAGCTCTATCCTAAACGTCTGGAACAGCTCCTATAAGAAAGAAGCCTCAAGGAGTATTTGTTGAATGAATGAAGTTTCAAGATAAAAGGTGAGGGTAAGATATCTTAAAGGTTTATAGTAATCCCCTTGTGCCTTCACTACTTCCTGAACTGCTCAAGTTTTCTTGAGGGCCCGATGTGGGGCTCACTGTGACCATGAGGACAGTGAAGGCTGAGCTGCCACAGTTAATGCCCTTTGAAGGATGCCCTTCCTAGCACTGAGTCCCCAGGTAGTTAACAGAGTGTTAAACGGGAGTGCTTGTCCTGGATATCCAAGATACGCCAAGTGAGCCCAGACTAATTCCTTCACTGATGTTGACCTTCTTTGTGATGGAGAAAAGCATCGGCTTCTTGCACTACGATGCTTCCACTGTTGAAACTCCAGGTTGGCCGCAGACTGATATGGCGCTTGGAGGCTTGCCAGCACTGCAGGTGTGGGACTTCATCGGCTTCCCAGCATCCCTGTGCAGGGGGGTGGTGGAGAGAGCACTTCTTCTTCTACTTGTTGTGCGATGCAGGGCTGCTTATCTTCATGTTCCCAGTGAGTGCCCAGGGCTGGGTACCTGATGGGTGCTGGCTGGTGGAGATGGATGTGTTCACTGGGAGTAAGATTTAGGAGACTGGATGGTCAAGTGCGTGAACTCATGCCCTCTGACAGGTTTTAAGTAGATTGGGCGGCCAAAGCAGGCTTCTTAAGGTTGTGATGGTCAGAAATTAGTATTTTTTTTGGAATCATGAAATAGTACAAGAAAGCATTTAAATTATATTAAAGGCCTTTAGTTTTTAATACATTCTTAAGTAAACATTCAGGGTCTCCCTAGACTACCGTTGGCTACTTTAGGCCAGGTTCACAGAGGATACCTGTTCATCTGTGTGCCACGCTTTGATCATTGTCACAAGTAGACAGTAACTGCTTTTGATCATGTGAGAATAATTAAAGATTACGTTAAGACACCTGGTGCTATAATGAGCAGTACGGAGAGGGATTTGAATAAATGATAAATTAGTTAGCCAGATCATGTAAATTGTAGGAATAGAAATTCCCTAACCAACCAAATGTAATATTAAAATTAAATACATATTCAAGAGAGAGAATATTTACTTATTATTGCCATGCATATTACAAAGACTTCTCAAGTTGGGCACAGTTGAATTTTTAATTTAAAAACTGGTTTGAGGCCTAATGTAATAAATATATTTTGTATTTTTATTTTCACTTCCCTAGAAAATATTTCAAATGTACCTGATGTATTATCACAGTTTCAGGAACAAAAGCTGAGATTTGTGATATCTGTTATTGGAAACCTTTTGGATGATTCTCGTTGAAAAACTTCAGTAATTTTTTCTTTCCCATTTGAGTTCTCTGTCTTCATATTGTATAGTATTTCCTTGACCGGAACTGTCCATATTTAGAGATGAAGATTTGCCCCCACCTTCTGTCCTTTGCCTGTTACCACCATGTCATTCTCTCTCACCCCCGCCCCTTTGGTTTTCTTTACCCTGTCTCTAATAGCCTTTGTATTAGCTTTTCTCTTTTGGAGCTGGTCTGCTGGAGAATTGTTGCTTGGCAATGCTCACCGTCTGCAGTGGTAGTGGAGTTAAAGCAATCTCCACTCCTTTGTTATTTTCTCTTAAAAATATTTTACAATGGTCTCCTTTTTGCAAGGTTCTTTTGCCTTCATATATGAACAATTACTGTGCAAAACTTTAAAAATGGCTTCTCTCTCTCTGTTGTACCTCTGTATCTTCTTAATAAATGGTACAACTCTGAAAAATGTTCTTTCTCTTCAGGCTATTCTTTCTAGAGATACTTTCATTAAAATCAGTGTTCGAAGATCCTGCCTCAAAGTCTTTAACTCTGTATATGTGTATTTTGTACCTTTTTCTCTCTCCCAGACTTATTAGAAGCAAAATCAGGGTTGACTGATAGGAAATTTGCAGAGTCCATTTCCTTCTCAGCCAGGTAACTGACAGATAACAAATGTAACATGACATTTCAAGTGGATCTGTAAACTATAGTGTCCTAGTCAGCTCTGGCTGCCATAACATGTACCGTAGACTGGATGACTTAGACAACAGAAATGTATTTCTCAGAGTTCCGGAAGCTGGGAAGTCCAAGATCCTGGTGCTGGCAGATTTGGTTCCCGAGGAGAGCTCTCTTCCTGGCTTGCAGATGGCTGCCTCTCACTGTGTCCTCACATGGTCTTTCCTCTGTGGATGCGTGTTGGGAGGGTGCGTGTTCTCTTATTCTCTTCTCATAAGGCCACCAATCCTGTCGGATCAGGACTTTGCTCTTATGACCTCGTTCAACCTTAATTACTTCCTAAAAGCTCTATGTCCAAATACAGTCATATTGGGGGTTAGGGCTCGAACATAGGAATTTAGGGGGGACAAAATTCAGTCTTTAGTATTTGGTTGCTTTTTTTTTTCATTAAAAATGAACTTTTATATAGGTAGTCCTTGGCTCCAGAATACCAATTACAAATGTTTTAAGTGTATAAACACTGGCCTCCTACCAGCGCCTGGCTCTGTCACCCACCCGTGTCCCCACTCTCCCTAAGAGTGGAAACTTGACACACACAGCCTGGCCGGGACCTTTACTACCCTGCCCTGCACTAATGGAGGCATTATGGGAGCTGCCATCCTGCCCCAGCTGTCATGATAACCTTTGATGCTGCTGGGTTCCCCGCAATGCTCTGGGTTCTTCTGCTTCCAAGAGCTTCGACCTGCAGAATCCCTGACCCTACTGACCGCTGAGAATCTGCCAGGATTCTCAACATGTGACACTTGCTCGGCTGGTCCCCCCACTGCTTTCCCCTTAGTGAAGCAACCTTAGGAGTCTCCGAAACAGGTGAAGTGAGCACTGGGGACATTGACTTGAGCTCCAGAATATACTTTTCAATAGAAATGAAACTATAACTAGTAGTTAGATCTTGTTCATACTGTTGGTAAGCTTCGTTGTGGTGAAATGGGCTTTCCAGGGCTGCATTGAGAACCTTTCCACCATGTAACAGTGGAAAATGCTTTTGGGGTTCCAAATATTCATCAGTATGGGAGTAAATTTTTGAAATATAACCTGTTTGTAATCTATAGACTGCCAAGTTGAATTTCATCCCAATTATGAAGGCATTACAGGAGACTGTACTACTTTATTTTATTTTTAACATTTCTTTTTTCCATCCTGCAATGTAGCAGTAAAACCAGCCTCTCAGTTCAAGGACAAAGATAACCTCCAATCCTAAAACCCCAACAAGTTCGATTCTTTGCATCTGACATCCAGACCGTGTCCGTGGCATCTGTAATCATTGTGCAGAATCAATTTTGCATTCTTTTTTTTAACTTTAAAGTTATAACAAGTTGATTTTTCAGTGTTTCACAGTCTTCATGTTTATAATTTCTGAGTGTCCACTATTCCAGGCAGCAGGTGTACTATAGTCTGGGTAACTATTTTTGGGGCATTTTGAGTTAACATTAATGTAAATAAGGTTACAAAGAACACCTTTGTGCTTATAACCTCTTCGTTCCCTAGAATGGCTTCCCAAAGATGGATTTCCATAAATGATGAATTATGGGGAGTCTACAGTATTTATAGTATTTATGCATATTGGTTTCTAGATGTGTCATATCACATTTCCATCAACACTAGCAATATAACATTGAGCCTTACTTGTTATTTTACTTTTAAAAAAATCTCCAGAAAAATTTCTTTTACCATTTTAAGAAAAACCACTGATTAAGGCAGATGTTTTAAACTGATGAGAAAAGCGAGGAAGCCAGAGAATTTTGCCCATTTGAGTAATATGAAAGGACTCCGTCTCTCTCATCTTCAGTGGCTGTTTCATCAAGAAAAGTAGATTTTATGAGCTGTGTGTCTCTCCAGTCCCTTACCTAAGCAGCAAGTTGTACGTAGATGGGTAGAGAGACAGCGATCGATCTATCAGAGCTCAGCAATCTTTCACAAGACGCCACGCTGCTGAGCCTTGTCTTCTGATAATTATGGTTGTGGAGTCACCAGAAAACCAGGCTCTTCTTACATTTGTTCACTTCCCCTCATAGACGTGTGCTTAAGGAGAAGCAGCCAGCTGACTTCTTTATTTAGGGCGACCTGTCAGAGTGTTGGTATCATACACTATGAAGAGACGTAATATGCGGTGATTAAACATTCTTGTTAAATTTCCTCCTGGCATTTCTCTGTGTTAGTGCTTTGTCATCCATAAATATGATTTTCATGCCATTAAAACCTTCGTGTTTTAATGAAGCAATCAATAAAAGATATCTGGTAAGTTACAAGGATATGGCCTCTTTCTGGGACTGAGAGTCTAGGAAGATGTTCTTTAATTATTCAGAACTTTTGGAGCACATTGTTCACTTGCAACTCATTTAACTGTAATGTCACCCAGCCCTTATTTCCGTCCATTGCACAACCATGTCATGAACATTTCTTCCAAACACCTAGCTAACATCCAGCTGTACTGTGGCTCTGACAATCTGCTCATCTCCTGGAGTAGAAATCTGTCGAAGACAGAAAGGATGTGATTGTGGCCTGATTTGTTCTTAATGAAGCCATCTTAGCTTCTAGTGATCATCGCTTCCTTTCCCAAGTCCTTTTATTTATAATGATCATTTCGACAATTGTCCCTTAGCAGTGCATTTGAAATTCTGGAACTACATAGAATTAATGTATTCTTTAGTTTCACTGCCTGCGTATTTTCTGCATGGATTTTCAATTGCTTTGTCATGCTCTCTAAGTATTCTCCATGGATTTTTATATTGCAGGAAATTTACATATTCATTTAAAGAAGACTGTCATAGCTACCATATTGGTTCCTTCTTACAACTAATAGGGTTAACTCTCCATTTATCTTTGTCTTCTTTAAATTGCTAATTAGTGATAATTGATTATGGGAATTGATCAAGATACTTGTTAATCGCAATTAAAAAGTTTAATAGAATTAAAATAATGTTGGAATGATGATTTTTTTATAATGGTTATAATAGCTATAGAACTGTAAGGGTTTTCAACTTTGAAACTGTTCTTTTTTGTAAACTATGAAGTTCTGCTCTCTGGGATATGTATGCCTCACTCCCTGTCGATCTGGAGTGGAGCTCCCTGCACTCGCCCTTTGTAGGATGCCACTCAGAGGCAGCTTGGTTACACATGAAATGTGTTACATGATATCATATGCTTGATTACACAGGAAATGCTTGATAAGCCTTCTCATGTGATTTATTCAGTTAAAGCAAAAGTGGACACTGGAAGCTGAGAATGTCTAAGAGTCAAGGGTTGTGAGAGGAGGGATCAGCCTGAGTTTTAAATGTCTAAATTCCAGATACAGGGCCATTGGGATGACGTGTATATGTTTAGGCTTAGTTGTCTGTTGTGAAATAGTGGCAACTTTAAGACATTCTGTTTATGTTAGATTCCTTAGCACAACCGAGTAGGAGCTTACATTTATGGTTTCTTTTACCCAACCACAGGGTCCAGTGTTCATGGCAGCCTCTGAAGATGGGCAGCCGCATGTCCCTTGACTTGGCCTGGGTTTAACCTACCCCTGAAAGCCAAGCTCTCTCGCCTGGCCGTGATGGGGGCCTTTCTGGAACTCTGTCCCCTGCTCCAGAGGATGACTGTGCGGCTCTTGTGAATATGCCTCGCAGGCACACGTCTGCCTTTCCCTGCTGGCCAAGAAAGGTTCTTTGCCACTTGTCCTGGAGACAGCCTGACTCTCCTTGCTGGCTTCAGAGGGGTGTCCATTTCATGTTGACTTTCGGACCTTCTCAAAAGAAGAAAAATAAAATCATTTCTAATCTCACCTCCTAAGTAAAAGCGATCTTAGTGTATCTGCTACCAGTTACTTTTCAGTGCTCGTATAAATAAGAGTATTAATAAAGAATATAGGGTCAAGTTTTGAATGGCTTTTTTGATGTCTAGTAGTTATTATACGATTGATACTGTTATTTTGAGTTATAACGAAGTAAGTGGATAGTTTTCCACAGGTTAGTCCATCTCAGAATTCTCAGTTTGTCTTACTTATTCATAGTAGATATTCTTTTTGTGTTTTTTTCATTACTTCAGTAGGATTTTATTAAGAATTTTTGAGTATAACTTTCTTTTAAAATGTTCGTGTTTTGCTTGAGCTCAAGTAAAATGAGTTTGGAATATAACATTTTTTTTTTTAAAGAAAAGATTGTTTATCTGTTGAAAGTGTGGAAAAATTTCCCAGGCTTATTTATTTATATAGACTTGGGGGAGAGGAAAATTCCATAATTATTTTCTGACTTTTCCTTTTTTGGTCTCTTCGTATTTTCTGTCACAGATGGTAGACTTTTTTGTTGTTTAATTTTTACTCATTCTTTGTTTTTTATTCTCATGTCAGTTTCAAAATTCTTTAAAGACTTTTTGTGTGTTCTTTTTGCCTATATTGGTATAGGGGACAGTACATTTTCCTTCCACTGGGACTTTGGTAGAATGCTGTTTACTTATTTTACAGTCATGTGCCGCATAATGTTTCGGTTGGCGATGGACCGTGTATACAACAGAGGTCTTAGAAGATTAGTTCCATAGAGCCTGGTGTGCAGTAGGTTGTACCATCTAGGTTTGTGTAAGTACACTATGTGATGTTCACACAACAATGAAATTCCCTAATTGCACATTTCTCAGAACATATCCGCATCCTTAAGTGACACCTAACTGAATATTTATATTTTCAATGTTAAAAATATTATTAATGACTTCAAAATTTTTTTTTCTTCTTCCAACCAATGTCTTACTATAAAACAGGGTTATTTGAGCTTGCAAATGATTGGTTGGGTTTTGCTTTGTTCTTTATTTCTAATGTTATGCTTTATGATCTGAGAATGTATAGCATTCATATAACTTCTGTTATAGGTAAATTTTTGTGTTCCGACAAAATTGTTATTATTATTTCAAAACCTGGAGTATAATATAAGAAAATGTATGTTCTTTATTTGCCATTTCTTGGTGTCCAGATGTTGTTCCTGCCCTTATTTATTGTACTGAGTAGGTTTGTATTTCCTTAGCTAGTGGCTCGTTAGAGTGGATTATAGAATGTTGGGGCCTTCTGGATTTTGGCTGCTACCTAAGTGAGCCTCAGGTGCCCCATCTGGGAAACAGAGCCAGTGGCACCGACTTTTAAGGTGTGGGGAGGCTCAGGGTGATCCCACTAGTGAAGGGTCAAAACAGGGCCTGGCCTTCAGCCAAGAGCCTGCTTGGCCTTCTTCTCCGTTCTTGGGTCTCTGGTATTTCAGTCTCCCAGTAAAACTTTCTCTGCAGGTCCCGACCCCCTGTGGTGGTTGTGTAGGATTGTGGTAGTAAATGAAGTAATGTAAACCAGTGCTTAATGAATGGCACCTGTTATGAGGTGACAGTTCTTTGTGAAAAGATGGAGTGATTTGAATGAAAAATTCATGTTTCTCAACAGTTACAGAAATAGAAGCACTATGCTCTGTTGTCTCATTTCACACCATGGCTTGTCCTTTGAGCTGGAGAGTGGTCTGGAACTTACTCCTCAAGCCCGCTTCACTGTCAGCTTTTCTCTTTCGTGACATGCGCTGCAGGTTGTGTCTCGTTTTGTATCCGCCTGTTTTAATTGAGCAGTGTGTTCCTTGGGAACCTGTGCTTGCCTTGGGAGAGGAAGGCTTATCTTAGTTCCCCCTTGGGCTTTATTTGACCTTGCCCGGTAACATCTCCTGCCTGTGTCTCAGTCTCCCTTGAAGCTCTACGGTTTTAACTACTTTGAAAGGTGGCGCCTCTGCCTGTGCTCTGGGCATTTTTAGTTCTAAGGACCCAGACTTCAGTAAGGGCTTCTGGAGCATTGTTGTGGGGCCTTTCTCATTGCACAAGGTGAGAACGTGGGCCTTGGTGGGCCTTTCTTTCTCAGATGTTCTGTGGATGCTCTGGTCCACTGCGTGAATACTAAGAGAAAAATCCTTGCTCGTGGAAGTGAGAATGGTTTTAATAAGACATTTAAAAAATTCATAACTTAGAACCATATCAGGACAGTGCACCATACTCTTTATAGGTCTAATAATAATACAGTCAGCATTTTGATGACTTGGTGGCTTTTCCCCTGTGGCGTCCTTAGTAGCTTACCTGGGTGATTAGCCTAGAAGCTTGATTGGCACCTCTGTTTTAGAAAAGGGGTGGGGTTTGCAGGAGACTTTGTGATTGTATCTAAAATGACAGTCATAGGGTCACTGAATATTAGACAGGGTGACAACTTTAGAGATTATCTTGTCCAGGATGGCCCATGGCATGGTAGTGAAGACCCACACCTCTGGCACCAGCCTGCCTGCATTCTGGTCACCTTACCAGCTGAGTGAACATGGGCAAGTTGACAGTCTCTTTTGCCTTGGTTTCCTCATCTGTAAAAGGGGGTCAGTGATAGTATCCACCTAATGGTGGTTGTGAGGATTAAAGCAGTTAGTGTTGGGGCCGGCCCGGTGGCGGAGTGGTTAAATTCTCGCGCTCGGCTTCAGCGGCCAAGGGTTTCGCTGGTTCGAATCCTAGGCGCGGACATGCCACTGCTCATCAAGCCATGCCGAGGTGGTGTCCCACATGCCACAACTAGAAGGACCCACAACTAAAAATACACAATTATGTACTGGGGGGCTTTGGGGAGAAAAAGGAAAAAAAAATCTTTAAATCAGGTAGTGTTATAAAGCTGTATAGCCAGGCCTTCTCTGTCCTAGAAAGTGCGACATAAGTGTTGGTTAAATTAAAATTATAATAACTTATATTTTTTCCACCTTCTATGAATGAGAAGCCTAAAATCGAGGACAGATTAAGTTAATTTTACAGTACACTCAAAAATGTCAAAAATTAGGATTAGAACCAGGTGGACAGTCCGACAGCGTCTAAAGCCTTTTTCTTCCCTTTCAGCGATCCACACAAAAATATGATGTTCATCATCCTCATTTTTTTTTAATGGACAACGTTGTTTAATTAAATGCCTTATTTATTAACCAGGCTGACATTTAAACTTCTCATTTTTTCACAAGGAGGTTCACTTTTTTTTATTATGTACTTTTTTCCTTGACATTTCACTGTTTTAATGAATAATTAATTCTAGGGCAAGTGTTCTGGGATGCAATACCCTTTACATTTTTGCTGTATTTTATTGTGCCGTTTGGTGTGTGATAGTATAATTTATTTCTTGACTAATATTGAAACTGTGAGAGAATCTAACAGTCTCTTCTTTATTGGGTTAATAGAAATTGCTTTCCTTTTCCCACCTGGAGGGAAAGCCCTGTGATTTATGATTCATTGGATTTGGTAAGCTTTAGGAAATGCTTTTTTTTCCTTAAAGTTGTAAGAATTAATGCTGTTACTTCAGAACAGACGTCAGTAGGACGTTACACAGGATGTAGGACGTGTTTAAATTTTGGCATTTATTTCTTAACTATCATTTCCAGAGTGTTTGAAACGTCAAGAGAGAGTGATAGAGTGTATGTGAACTTTTTACTAAAAACTTCCTTATTTAATAATGAGACTGTTGGGATATCCTGACTTTATTTGGAAACAAACTTAACAATGCTTTGTAATTTATTAAAGAAAATACCTAGTGCCTTTTTTTTTTTTTTTTTTACATTCCAGAAACGTTTTTAGTGATTTATTAAGTCCTGTCATTTTCTCATGAAGTAGAGCAGGAGAGTTATTCATGTGACATCTGAAATAAGCTACATGACCTGTCAAGATGCAGGCTCGACTGGGCTGGAAGTGGGCAGCGGGGTGTCTGCTCCTGAGCCCCAGGGCTCGCCTCTCATCTCTAACCTCAGGTTGGGCCGGCTACCTTTGGAGGTAACGTCTACACTCTCCTGTTTCTGTAACCAAAAAGCGTCTCAGAGTAGCCTCAAACTGGAGGCACACACCATGTGCTTCACTAGGTGAATGGATAAACGAACTGTGGTATGTCCGACAGTGGAATATTATTCAGCAAGAAAAAGAAATGAGCTATCAAGCCATGAAAAAAACATGGAGGACTCTTAAATGCATGTGGCTTAGTGAAAGAAGCCTGTGTAAAAAGGCTACATACTGTATGATTCCAACCATATGACGTTCTGGAGAAGGCAAAACTCCAGAGACAGTAAAAAGATCAGTGGTTGTCAGAGAACAGGATGGGGAATGGGCAGGGGTGAGCAGACGGAGAACGGGAGATTTTTAGCAGTGAAATTGTTCTGTGTGCTATTGTAATGGTCGATACATGACATTATGCATTTTTCAAAACCCACAGAACTGTACAACACAAAGAGCAAACCCTAATGTAAACTACCGACTTGAGTTAATAATAATGTAGCAATCCTGGTCCATCACTTGTAACAAATGCACCACATTAAGGCAAGATGTTAATAATTGGGAAGCTCTGTGTGAGGAGAGAGAAGGTATTTAGGAACTCTCTGTATTTCCTGGAAACACGAAACTGCTCTAAAAAATACAGTCTATTAAAAAAAAGATTCGTATTGACTAATGTATTTGCTGTCTGCGTTACTAATTGTCAGTCTGGCTTCTGCCTCCATTTCTCAACTGACACTTTTTCTCTTCATACCAGTGACTGTCGATCATACCAGGTCTACTGAATAAACTTTTCTTAATCCTCGTTGTCCTGTTGCCCCAATAGCATTCAGCATTGTGGTTCAGCCTCTGCTTCTTGATGCTTTTACCTCTTTGGCTTCCTGCTATGATTTTAGAATGGATTTTCAGGTTCAATCTTTTATAAATAAGAGATTCATCCGTCAGGGAGAAGGTTGTCATAGATGCTTTCCAAATTCCCTTCAACTCCGAGAATCTGTGACTCCTTCAACGATTCTGCTTCCTTCTCCTGCCCGTGAATGTTGGCATGCGCTCCAGACTTCCATCTTGGTTCTTTCTTTCTATGCCCCTTCCAGCCTCTCCTTCTGAGATATCACCCACGGTCACGGCGTCACCTCTGATTTGTGTGTGGGTGACTTAGACTCTTTCCTGAACCTTAGGCCCCTCTGCTCAGCTTACTAGAGTAGAACTTTGGAGAAAGCATTCGAGAGGGGCTCGCTAGGGGCTGATGAACGGTGAGTGCTGGGGAAATCGAGGCAGTGACCTTGGGAATATTGCCAACATCCTACCTCCATGCCCTGCAGTCACCTTCAGTCTGCCACAACTTGGACCTCTCAGCACTTCCTTGTTCTGTCTCTCACTTGCATCTAAAAGTTCTGGATTTGCCCATAATTCCATTGTCTTCTCCCACATCTAATTTGTCACCAATTTCTGAACGTTCTTAATGTCAAAGTATTCCTCAAATATGCCTCCTTTATCTCTGTTCGCACTGTCACCACTGTCCTTTCTTGCCTAGGGTATTCCAGAGCTTTCCTACCTGGTCTTGCCCTAGTCCAGTCAACACCTCAGTGTCAAATATTGTCTTAAAATTGCAGAGTTTCACCTTGTCTGCAAAGCCACAGTGGCTCTTTTGGCTCCCTCAGATGAGCCTCCTGTGCCTTGGCCTGTTATTTCAGGCAGACAGGAATGGCTCCCCCTTCCCTTCTCATTCTCTTTTCACTATTTTTCTCACCTCTGTTAGTCTGTATCCACCCTGGCACAGCTCCTGGCCCATGGTGGACGCTTCCTTATCGAATGCAAGAAGGGCTCCAACAAGAATGCGTGTTGTGTCCACAGCATTCCACCTGCCCTTAGGGCTATTAGAAACTGTTAGCTTTTTCCTAAGGACCAGGTGACGTCCCCCCTTCTTCAATAAGCATCGTTCTCTGTTTCTGGAGCTTTTACAATTCACATCATACCTATTGCCAGCAGTAAACATGTTGCCTTCGACAATTATTTCTGAGTACCTGTTTTCTCTTGCCTGATAGATTATACATCCCATAAAGACAGACCATATGGTGCCATGTTACTGCTCTGTGTCCCAGATAGTGCTAAGTATAGTTGTTGAAATGTAATAGGTCCTTATAAATGCCTGTTAATGGTGATGATCTCCATTATTGTGACACTTGAATGATAGTATGCTTGAAACAGTATGTTATCTTGAAAGACGTTGAGTAAGCAAATCCAATGATATACTGCACCCACATTATGGGCAAGACAAGGGTTAGGTGCTTTCCATAAATATTTAGAGAGTCTGACCCATGTCAGTTGGAGACAAAGAGAGGGAAGACTTTCTTCAGTGAGTGGACGAGAATGATTTGTATTAAGGAAAGTGAGCTTGGCCGCAGCCTCTGTTGGCCCTGGCGTTACGGGGGAATTGTGGGGGTGGCCAGCTGGTTTCCTGTCTTCAGGAGGGCCACCTTTTTCCTTACATTTTATTTACTTACAGGTAGAGTGGAGGGGGAGCTAAAGTTGCATTTTGTGCTCTCAGAATCATCAAGAAATTGACATCCTTAAAATGTGAATAATTGGAGATTTCTTTCTGGTTTCCTGATTTTTTTCTGCTAGGGTAAAAGAGCCTTTTCTTCCCAATACCTTTTACTTCCGCTCCATTCTACACATTTTTCTCTTTGCCTGTTTATTGGAGGAAATACGCTCCAAATCCGTGACAATGCAGACGAAAGGAGTGTGTCTGAAATTGTTTTCATTTTTAACGATTTTTAAAAATTGTTTTTAGAACAAAGTTGAAATGTAAATTAAAATTTGATTGGAAAAGGAGTGCTGCTTTTTCATGCTATTGAAAAATTAGGCACCCACTATGTCTGGTCCATGTGTGAAATGTGGTAGAGACACGCGTTCCTGGGGAAGTTATGTAACCACCTGAGTGCTCAGTTGTGTCAGGGGGATTTACTCGTTCTGCTGATGCTCACTGGGACCCTCAGAAGCGTTTCTCAGGCCGGAGCCTGCATCAGAACCTCCTGGAAGGCTCGTTGACCCCAGATGCTGGGGCCACACCCAGCCTTTCTCTTTAGCCGGCCTGTGCTGTGATGGAGAGTTAGGGCTCCTAACAAGCTCCCAGGTTTCTAGTAGATGCTGCTGATTTGCAACCGCATTTTAAGAACCCCTGCAGTAGAAGGTTGGCTTTCTCTCCATGTTCTAGGCAAGGAACATGACGTCTAGAATGATCCGTGACTGCCCGAAGTTTTCACAGTCCCTGAGTGTGAGCCTAGGGCACTGTCTTGCACTAAGACGGGAGGAGCATGTCATACTCCCAGGTAGTGTAGACAGACCCCTGCCTGCTCCTCTGGGCTTGTAATCTAGTTGGCAGTACAGGGAGAGAGGAGCAAGGCGTGGAAAGCAAATGAAATATAAGCTAAATACAAGCTGAACCTCAGAGGGGGATAAAGGAAGATATTTTTTCCCTGGAAGAGTAGATGAGGGAAGGCTTCCTGGAGGCAGTGACGTTGGAGCTGGGTAAAGAAGGTGGTTTTTTAGGAGGAAGAAACAAAACAGCAAAGCACAGCACCAGGAAAGTACAGGCAGGCTGGACAGCAGAGTCCAGCTGGATTAGAAAACAGTTGATCTCCAAGGAGAGAAATTGGGGCAGATTGTTGAAATGCCTGCCTGGGAATTTTCACATTTAGCTTGGTTTTGATTACACCAAGTTTTTTGAGTTAGAGAAGGGATGTGGCTAAAACTGGACTTTTGAAAGAACCTATGAAATGAGAGAATTTCTCTTCTGCTCTGAGTTTTCCTTGAAGTACTTTTCAGAGATGTGTTGGGGGTATTTAAGATAGCCTATTGAATGTAACTTTTTTTTTTTTTACTAGGGTTAGAGAGTGAAGAAGTAGTCTTTCTTTAGTTTCCACATTTAGTTCTTTTTTCCCGACTTAGCTGGTGAGATGGGGCACCCCACTTGTAAACAGTTCATATCTTGGTTTCCTTTTTCCAAATGATCAGACAGCCCGAACGTCTCCCCCTGTTTGAACTGTCTGGCTGATGTAAAACAGCGGATCTGTAGCTGTTTCTTTTGCTCACAGACTTTTTTTGAAATAAGCAAATCTATCCGCACAGATAGCTGATTTTGAACTTTCTCAAAACCCCTTATCTAAGTCCCTGTGAAAAGCCAAACCTGTCTGGTTGTGTTCTGGAGGTGCTGCCAGGCCACCAGCCTTTCTGGGGTATCTCCCCCTCCCCGTCGCCTGGCCTGTGGCTCCCTGGGGACAGGAACACAAGGTGTCTTTGTCACCCGACAGTTTCCAGCTCCTCAGGGCAGAGCCAGGATGAAAGGAGCTGGTGGGGTGACACACCCCTCGCCCTTTGCTCTCCTGGGTGTCTGACATGGTTGATTTTTGTCCCCACAAAATGGCAAATATTTGCTCCTTCGCTTTCAAGATGGGGCACTTAGAACACAGCCTGCGGCTTCCTGCAAATCTAGTAGCTTCTATTTAAAACTAGAAGGAAGAACTCTTGCAAAAGTGCCTCTTCGTCAGTCTGTTTTGATAATTGTCGCCCTTCTTTACCGTGATTTCATCTCATTAGATTGCATGCTCTAAATGGGGCCAGGGTTGTCAGAAGGATTATGTCCTTTTAGTAGATGGAATTTTAAAAGTTGTCTAATTATTTCTGAATAGGTAATATGTGTCTATGGTACAAAATTTAAAAGGTCCAAAAATATACAGTGAGAAGCAGGTCTCGGTCCCTCTCACTCCTGTCCTGTCCTTAACCAGGCTGGTTGCCTCAGTGGAGCCAGCGCCCCTATCAATTACTTCTCTATCCTTCCAGAGAGGTTCAGTGTGTTCAAAAGAATATTTGTGTGTGTATGCATTTATTGAGATATCATTTGCATATCATAACTTTGACCTGTCATAAGTGTACAATTCAAAGGCTTTTAGTAAATTTGCTGTGTCTGTGACCATCACCACAATCTAGTTTCAGAACATTTCCTTCCCCTCAAAGAGATCTCCACCCCTCTGGCCCTTTGCTGTCAGTCCCAGCTCCTCTCTCCAGCCCCAGGCAACCACTTTTGGTCTCTATAGATTTGCCTTTTCTGGATATTGTACATAAATAGGATCATTTGCTACGTAGTCTTTTGCATCTGGCTTCTTTCACTTAGCAAAACGTTTTTGAGGTTCATCCCTGTTGTGTCATGTGTCAGCATTTCATTTCTTTTTGTTGATGAATAATAATTGCTTGTATGAATATACCGCATTTTGTTTATCCATTCATCAGTTGATGAGCATCTGGGTTACTTCCACATGCTGGCTCTTTTGTAGCTGTGAACATCTGCATCCATGCAGGTCTTTGGGTGGACATATGTTGTCATCTGCCTTGGGGGGGTACCTAGGGGTGGAGTGCCTGAGTCGCTGGGGGAACCTGGTTGCTGAGTTTATGCTAAATATATGATTCAGTTTCTAGGAAACTACCAAAATGTTCTGCAAGGTGTCTGCATCATTTTTTGTTCCCACCAGCCACCAGCAACGTATGAGAATTCGAGGGGCTGGCCCCGTGGCCGACTGGTTAAGTTCATGCGCTCCACTGCAGCGGCCCAGGGTTTCACTGGTTCGGATCCTGGGCACCAAGATGGCACCAATCATCAGGCCGCACTGAGGCAGCGTTGCACGTGCCACAACTAGAAGGACACACAACTAAAATGTGCAACTATGCACTGGGGGGATTTGAGGAGAAAAAGCATAAAGAAAACAAAAAAGAGAGCGAATTCCAATTTTTTCTCATTCTCTGTCCATTAACATGAGTGTGAAATATTATCTCATTGTGGCTGTAATTTGCGTCTCCTAATGACTGACGAGGTTGAACGTCTTTTCATGTGCTTCTTAACCATTTGTGTATCTTTGGAGATTTAAATTCTCTTTTATCAGTTTTAAAACACATTCTAGCAGTTAACTTACAGTACCTCTCACCATCTCTACTCCTTCCCCTACCAAGTTTTTAGTTATATTATTTCAGCATTCTAGGAGTTATAATATTCTGCAGCTATTACAATTATTTTAGTCTTCCTCTTACAGTATAAATGGATTTGAAGTTTCCCAGTAATTGTTTTTCATTGTTTTGCCACTTACTTTCACCTTTGGTTTTGCTGAAGTTTGTCCCTTTAGTAATTTCTCCCAGAAGGTCTTGGGTAACATTTTTCCAAGTTCTTGACTATTTAAAATGTTTGGCTATTATATTTGAATGAGAGTTTGGCTGAGTTTAAAGTTTTGATTCCTCTTTTTTTCTTTGAGGACATTTTGGACATTTAAGCATTGAATGTTGCTGTGGATGAGTCTGAACTTTTGTCTCCTCGTATTTTTTTTGAACTTTTTGCCTTGGTGCCCAAATAATTCCTTCGTAATTTTTGAAGGTCAGTGATGACACAGGAAACGTCTTGGTGTTCATCTTTTTATGTTAATTATTTCTGGGGTATGATATGTTCATTCATTATGGAGAACTAACGTTTATTTCTGGAGTGTTTGCCTGAATTTTACCTTAAAAATTATTTTTTGTTCCATTCTTTAATTTTTTTTAGGACACCAATTGTGGGTGTGTTGCATCTCCTCTGTTTGTCTTCCATGTCTATCATTTTTCTTTCTGGCTTAAGTCTTTTGCTTGCTTTTCTCAATCTTTCCCCTTAACCCTCATTTTCACCAGTGCCTGTTTCTCTTTAGCTACTTCCATTTTGGTGTTTGTTTTAGGATGTTTGGGCAACTGTAACAAAGTACCGTAAACAACAGAAATTTATTTCTCACAATTCTGGAGGCTGGGAAGTCTGAGGTCAAGGGCCGATGGGTTCGTGTCTGGTGATGGCCGCTTCCTGGTTTATGGATGACTGTTTTCTCACTGTGTCCTCACGTGGTGGAAGGGACGAGAGCTCTCTGGGGTCTCTTTTTTAAGGGCACTAATGCCATCACCTCCCAAAGTCCCCACCACTTAATAACATCACACTGGGGATTACCTTTCAACATATGAATTTGGGGGGGACACAAATATTCAGTCCATAGCAATGATGTTTCTATTCATTTTTCTGGGTTTTTTCCCCCTGCAGTCTGCCCTCATATTTTATTTCCTTCTTGTATTTTCCCGTAGCATCCCTGAACTCTTGTAAATCCTCTTATGTTGTTTATAGAATCAGTTATTTCTTTGTTTTGTTAACTTATGACAATATGTTGGGAAAATTTTGATCTATGGCGTGTAACTTTTCTTTGGAGGGTGTTTTTCATCTGTTGTTCATTTTCGTTTTCTCTGTCTTCTTGCAGCATCTTTGTGAAGGTCCTTTTTTTTTTGTTGTAAGGTGAGTTCTTTATGAACTAGCAGTTTGCAGGAGCCTCACATGACCCGGGAGACAGGGCTATGTCCCATGCTAATAGGAATTCTTGTGACCTGAGGTGGCGTGTGTGTGCATAATCCTTTCAACCTTTGTTTTCCTCGTGCTTGCTGAGACTGGAGTGTCCCCAGTGTGACCCTGTCTTGTTCACCTTGCCTCAGCAATACACTGCTTCCTACAAATCTGGCCTGTCTGTGTGGTTTCTCAGTCAGCTCCGCCTCTAGTGCTTCTTGAGATTTCCCACCACAATGCATCCAGGGAAGCTTCTCGTGCTAACCTGTGCATCTGTCCCCTTGTTCCCAGAAGGTTACTGCTGCGTTTGTTGCTAAGGACATTCTCCTTAGGGGAGCGTGGTTCTGCAGGCATGGACAGCATCATCCAGCCTTTTCTGTCTCCTCTGTTTGAGCTTCACTGCAGTTTGGCAACTCTTTCTCACGTGTTGTGGTTTGGAGTTGCAGATGGCTGCTAGTTTCTTCAGGGATGGAGTTTGCATTTTTGTGTGTGTACTCCTTATTGCTTTTCGGTAAATTCCAAGAGGAAATCTTTAAGCCAGGTTACTATGACAAGACAACTCTAGTATTTTATCTTTTCTCTGCCAGTTAAAAATTTTATCACTTTTTTTTGCTATAGTTGTTCTTTCCTTTTAACTAACTTTTCAAAGCAATCTAAAGGGTAAAGTATTTTCACGAACAGCTTTTTACTTTTAGAGCTGGAATGATCATGTTAGTAATAATGTATCACAAGGAAAGAAATATTAATTTGCTTTACTTTGACTATTTCTTAAGGAAATCAGAAGTCAGAGGAAGTTATGGAGGTAGAGTCAGCATGGACTAACATTTATAAACAGGAGACTTTTGGGTTTGTTAGACTTGTCACCTGGAAGGCTGGGTTTCGCTACTGGACTTGCCAATTTTGCTATCAAATATCAGTCGTGGCTCCCATTATGACTTGCCACCATTCCTCAGATATTCCCTGGACATTCTTGGGATGCTCAGCTCAAAACTCTTAGCTGAATTTCTATTTGAATTAAATAATACTTTCCATGTACAGCAACAGTAGGCATGCAGGTATGAAAACAAAGTGTGACCACTTTGTTGAAACATCCATAACCAGAAGTAGAAATAGTACAGGCGTGAGGTCATATGAAGACTAAAGAAAAAGAAAGTTAAAGTACCAAATATCTGTTAATCATTAACTCAACTGAATTTCTAAATGCCAACGTGCTAAAAATGATAATATCTATTCACCTGGGAATCTCAGGCCAGAGGGAGAGAAAGGGTCCAGTTTAGAGAATGAGGGGCCTTGCTCTTTGTTTCAGTAGGACAAGCAGAAAATGTATTTGTGGGGAGGGGCCCTGACACCTTTGAGGTGGGGTGACACGGGGAAGTTGGCCCCTTCCTCCTTGCCATCAGCTCCCTGGATGGGCATCAGAGTCATAGGCAGACCCACGTCTCCGTGACTCAGAGCAGCAGGATGCAGAGTGGCCAGGCCCAGCATCAGTGAGCAGGGCAGGGCCTGTCCCTTCCGACACAGCACAGGGCAGAGGAGGCGGGCTTAGAGGCGGGCAGCAGAGGATGCGTTGAGAGGCAGGGAAGGATCAACACCAAAGTAGGATAAGTGCAAAAAGGAGGCTGGGAAGGGGGAAGGCAAAGTGAACTGATGTCATGGTTTTCTCTGGAGGTTGCGTTTATTTTTAACCATGAGACAGTGAATACAAAACACATAGGAAAGCAGTTTTGCCTGGTTTGTGAAGATTATTTTAAACACTACTGATTTCGTCATTAATTAGATGTATACCACCCACATTTGATTCATTGAACAAATATAGATGATCTGTTTTCCACTTTCCTGTACGGTACTGTGCTAGGCATTTAGATGAACAAGACTGGTAGATGAATTAAGGAAAGCATAGATCACACAATCAAGCAGATTAGAATTAGGTTCTTAAAAAAAGCTTATTTAGGACAGAAATTAGAAAGGTACCTATATAACAGACCTGTGAAATCATAGATGGGCATTCGAAAAAGAAGGAGCCATTCTCAGAAAGGCTGGTCCTTAACTAGCATTGTCTTGTCACAGAACCCCAATCCTGAAGTATTGCATAGCAACAAATCATAATCGTAATCTCTAACAGGCTTTGGTGGAAAGTTGGTGGGGAAGTGAGTGTGGGAGAGAGAAGCAGTAAATGGTGTTTCCTAGGAGGTGACCAGACATTTTCCTGCATGGTCAAAGCACACATCATTTTTTCAGTCCTTGGTGGTTTGAGTCAATGACCCACGTTGTTGAGGTGACTTCATAGTTTCTGATCTGCTGACCTTAGGGCCAGCTCTCGATGTCACAGTGAGAATGTTAGAGGTTTCACTGAGAGGAAGGGATGGGTTTCCATATGGAATTTAGTGGGAAACTTTGGGGAATCAACTCTTTAGGAGAAGGATGAGCATGAGTTGGGCATGAAGAACCTACAAAATAAGATTTGCAAACTGGATGGTTTTCCTGAAGAAAAGAGCTGAAGGGTGACTTGTTATCCAATGTGTAAGACACAGCACTTAGCTCCTTTCTTCAAACTGTAGATGACCCCTTAGTGCCTGTTCCATGGCTTTCCTTGTCACTAAGTGTCCCCTGGGTCATTCTTTTTATTCCTCTTTCCCATCTTCTCCATTAACCCTTGTATTAGTTTGCTAGACTTGGCACAACAAAGTACCATAGATGAGGGGCCTTAAACAACAGAAATGTATTTTCTCACAGTTCTGGAGGCTGGAGGTCCCAGTCAAGGTGTTGGCAGGTTGGTTTCTCCTGAGGCCTCTCTCTTTGACTTGCCGATGGCTGGCTGCCTTCTGGCTGTGTCCTCACGTGGTCTTCTCTCTGTGCTTGTGCATCCCTGGTGTCTCTGTGTCCAAATTTCTTCCTCTTATAAGGACAGCAGTCATATTGGATTATAACCCATTTTAAATGGCTTCATTTTAACTTTATCCCCTCTTTCAAGACCCTTTCTCCAAATACAGTCACATTCTGATCTACTGGGGGTTACGGCTTCAATGTAAGAATTTGGGAGGGGGACACAGTTCAGCCTGTAACAACCCTCATGACTTGGCATTTTTGTTCTTTTTGCTTTTTTGGTTCCACATCTCCCCCCTTCTTTCACTCTCCTCATGGCTTTCACTTGCACAGTGAGATGGACTCTGAACCCATAGCCCACATCCAGCTCCACCTCCCCGACAGCCTACTGACTGTTCTTTTATAACCCTACACGGTGTCCCTGATCAAACTCACACCTTCCCCTCCTACTTCCTCTCCTCTATCCTGATTTAAAACTTTCCAATCATTGTTACAGTTTTACCTCCTCTCAGTAGCTAACCATTTACAACATTGGGTTAATTTTTCCATAAACGGGGGTTTTTAGCATCGCCTTTTCATTTCCATCACCACTGTCCAAGTTATCCCCTCAAGCACAAATTGTTGCAATAGCTTAGTAACTGGAGCCCCCCAGCCCCTGCCATCCAGTCTCCCTTTTGCCAGTCCATTGTATATATCATCCTCAGACTCATTTTTCTTAAATTCTACTTTTGTTGTGTCATTATTCTTACCCCAGTGGCTCCCTGCTGCTACAGGGCAAAGACCACATTTCTCAGCTAGGCATTTGAGATCCTTTATAGTCTGATTCCAGCCATTTTCCAAATGCATCTTTAGCTCTTCAGCATTAATTCTCACTCATCTTCCTATATGCCATCTCTTTTCTGTCCCATGGCTTTGTTGGTGCTCTTCCATTTCCCCGGTATGCCCTCTCTGTGTATTTCTGTCTCCTTCCAAGTATTACCCAACCTTTGAGACTACATTGAGTTCAATTCCTACCTTCTCCATGGTGGAAGCCCTCCGACCCCCGCTTTTTCTTAAACCACATCACCTCACTGAAGTCTCATTCCTTTGTGCTCTTGTGACACTTAATAGACAGCCATGGTATAAATGTACTGGCTGATTGGTCCAGTCGTCAAGCAGCCATTATTGAATTCCACTCTCTGCCTGGCATCGTGCCTAGGTAGTGCTGAGATCCAAAGAATATTCAAGGTCTGGTTCCTGCTTTGGGGTGATCATGAGGTCATGGGGGAAATAATCAGGCAGATTCAGATGGGATTCATCCCCGTGCTGAGGCTTGACGGGATCATGAACACAGAGAGGGCAGCAGCACTGAGCTCTGCCCAGGTATCGGGGATGTGACATTTGAACTGAGTTTTAAAGCACTGGTAGAAGTTTCCAGATGGAGGAGTACAGAGCTTTTGGCCAGAGGGAGACACACATGTCAAGACCTGGAGCAAGACAGAGGCAGTAGGAGGAGAGTGAGAAGTGGGAAGTCTCATGGGAGAAGAGTGCACTGTTTGTAGAGGAGAGAGGATTGTGTTTTGTTTTTAGAAAAATAACTTTCTCGATGCTGTGATATGTAGAATTGTTTCTTGGGAAAGGGTGAACAGTTAGAGGGGAGTGGCAGGAAAGAAATGAATTCGGAGGTAATTGTAATAGAAACAAGCAGAAGAAATCAAGAGAAAAGACCCTCCTTATGTCGCCTGTGTTTTGTCTGAGTGTATGTTTAGTTTCCTCAACCAGATTACAAACTCGGGAGGCACAATGTGTGTTTTCTTTCTTTATCTTTATAATACCCACATTCCTTAGTGTGTTGGTGTGTCCATCAGAGCTAATTAATGGATGCTAATGATATGGCTGAGGCACTGTTTATGTTCTTCCCAGTAGACTCAAAATGTGTAAGAAGTAGTGGCTGGCTCGTCGTAGACACTGAATAATATGTTGAACACATCCGAATCTATAGCATATATAATTAAGAGTTGACTGTAAAAGTAGAAAAGAATAAAATATGTAAAAATGTGCAAAGGAATAAAATATGCACAAATATTTGCATGGCTTGAGTGGTTAAAGGTGGCGCTGTTAGCGAATGAACTGGAGCCTCACCACGTGTGATTCCCATGCAGGCGATGGACCGCCTCCCCTGGTGTGGTCTGGGAAATTCCCACGATACAGAGTAGAAGACAAATGTTACTTTGATGGTTTAAATGCATCTCCTCTTCTGATGTATTTTTCTTTCTCATTGCTTCCTGTAGATATTATATAATCTGCTTTCATCATGGGAGAAATAGAGCAGAGGCCAACTCCAGGATCGCGACTGGGGGCCCCGGAGAATTCGGGGATCAGTACCTTGGAACATGGACAGAAGCCACCCCCAACACCTTCAGGAAAACTCATGTCCATCAAAATCCAGATGCTGGATGACACCCAGGAGGCGTTTGAAGTTCCAGTAAGTTGGGGGTATATGTGTGAACTCAAGTGTGTGAGCAGCCTTGGGCATGGGGAGATTCGTCTCATTCCTGTGTTGCAGTGGCATGAGGTGGCAGGAAGAGGTGTGGTACTCTACCCCTCCCTCCCACCCTCACCACGCTTCTCTGAGCCGATCTGGTTCTGAGCTGTCCGATTTTTATATTTATGCATGAACTGCCTGTGTAGTGATATCAGCAGTCATATCACTTGAATTTTACTGTGACTTTCCATATACAGATATGTGTATGTATGTACATGCACATGTATGTATTGTATATGTATATTTGAATTGGAGGGAACTATGGTCTTGTGGATGGATCTCAGTTTCGTTGGCTTATCACAGGCACTTCCTCTCACATTGATGTGTGCATGCGTGTGTGAGCACCACTGCTCTAGATTACCGGCGAGAAGAATCCTGAGAAAACCATCGAAGAGTCGTCTGGGTGTTCTCATGTCAGGAGAGAAGTTGATGACTGTGTCTATGGGTGAAGAATGGGGGTACGGAAAACCCTGATCAGTCCCACAGTGTGGCAGCCCTCGAGTTGAAGAGGCCCACCCTCCCGGGGGCGAGGGGACGAAAAAGGGGTGTCTGGGAGCCGGGCAGAGAAGAAGGAACCAGCAGCCATGGGCTCTTCCATTACTTGGAGCCCCTCACCCGCATGCTTCTGCTGTTTTCCTCGGAGCCCCTGCCTCACTGACCACTGCCTTCCCTCATCCTTCTCGCCAGCCAACCTCCTCCTCACACACAACTGCTAGAGGTGAGGGTCTGCCACCAGTTCTGTGCAGTTGGAGGGTTTCTTGTTCCCAAGGCAGGGAGGGTCCTGGGGGCATGTGTCCAGCTCTCTAGAACTCACTGCCCTTTCCTCAAGAGTCCTTATCCCTTACATTGATTAGGGTCCGTGGAAGTCTTAGGACCCCCTGGATTCAGTTTTCTGTGTTCTGTCTTGGCTACTAAACATCACATCGAACGTTGTTTGTCTGGGAAGGAAATAGCTCTTGAGTTCCAAACAACCAACTTATAAACAAACTTTGGGAAACAACGTGTTTTTTAAAGTGGAGACAATCTGTCTGTTATTCCTGTTGGCTAGAGTGACTAAATTTTAATAGTCGGCATTAACGTCCACAACCCATCATTTAATCATTTATGTGGTATGATTCACTAAATTATGTTCATTTCAAAGAATATTGTTCAGAGAGTGTGAATTACCATTAAATGTCTCAGGGAAAGATAAACCTCAGAAATAGCTATGTTGAAAACCGCCAATTTATTGGACATTGCAAACAACCTTTGTATCTTTCTAATTTTCTCGTTGTGGAATGCATATCTTTCAAGGACTTGGGAACTTCTTTGTGCTCTGCTGGATAAAGCCATCGCTAATCTTCTGAAATTGTAAAAATAAATTGAGGTGCGCACCTGCCAGCCGTTAGAGTGAGGCCTCCTGGATCAAGTGCGCCCCCACCCCTCCCCCCAATTTTTCTCTTCATTGCCAGACTGGTTTGGTGAGGTATTTAGTTCCGGTGTTTCCTGCTTGGTACTGTTAAGGACTTCTGAGCCCAAGTTTCTAGGAGCACATCCTATTAGTGGTGTTCCCCTATGTGGTTTGGACCCAGGAGCTGTTGAATGCTGCTGTGTGTGCCCGAACTCCAGGGCGTACTGTACTGTATTCAACTACGGTTCTTCCGTTTCCCTAGACCAAAGACTGTCAAGGCTCTGTTCCTAGCTACTCTTTCATTAGGAACTGTACAGAAACTCCCTGCCAAAAAACTAAGAATAGAAGTGTGTATTCATCTTTAAAAATTATTTTACTTGGTAACTTCTGATGGCTGTGCTGTACATTTGTAATTCTTCTGTCTGGAAGGAACCTGTCTTATTCTTCCACCCACCCCTGACCCCCAACTCCTATGCACCCTTAAAGGCCCTATCAGTGTTACCCAGACACTAACCCCTTGCGGCAGTGGCTGGAGCTTTTTCTTCCTTCCTTCAGACATCTTTGCTCATACACCTATGAGGATGGAGCCAGACTGCCTGTGTTCAATTCCCAGCTCCTCTTACTGACTCACTGATCCCTTGAACAAGACACTCAACCCTCTCTGTATCTCAGCTTTCTCCCCTGTAACACGAGGCTGGTAGTAAACCCTACCTCATTTTATGAGAATGAGAAAGAGATGATACAAAGTGTTTGGAATGGCCCTTGGCACATGCTGAGAGCTGCGAACAAGTAGGATTAGTGGTGTTCATGTAGTGGATTTGCCACTTTGCTGCTGGCTTTGCGGGGCAGGGACCTGGCCTTATGGTCTCAGCCCCAGCACCTAGCACGGTGCCTGGCATGGAGTAGTTGCTCATTAAATGCTTGCTGTCTGAACATTAGCATGAGCTGATTTGACAAGTAGAATTAATATCATTGTTAGTTTTTCACATGCCTCATCCATTCATATTTTATTTTTATTTTTCTAAGTTTGGTCAGAATGTCCCTTCTCAGCCAGTGGGCAACAGATGTTTTCCATAACTGCCTGTAGAAAGGCAGAAATCAGCATTTTTATCGACTAAGCTGATTCTAAATTGCTACCTTGTGCTCTTGAAGAACAGAAACAGCCAGGCCTTCGCGCAGCTGGAAGGCATCAGGCTGGCCCTGGTGAGTCAGTCTGTGCTCAGGGTTGGAGCGAGGTGACACAGGACTGCAGGACACCCAGCTCCCCACAACTGCTTTTCAAACCTTGCTCCAGAATGCTTTGCTGTGAATTCCTCCAGGCTGAGTGTATGACCTTGGAAGTGTCCCCTTGCCCACAGTGATCCGCCCTTTGCCTGGATGTCCCGAGAGAATGCATTCCTGTTGCTCACTCAACATTTGCCACACAGATGAGCAGGGCGTTTGGCCAGAAGTCATTACAGTTTCCTTTTGGGAACATTCTTCTCTGATCCATGTCTGTCTGTCCTTGGGGATTGAATTTCCTGGGCCTTTTCTTATTGCTTTTGTTTTAGAGAATGGATGCAGGCAAAGTCGTCATTTTAAATGCAAATTCCCTAAACGTTTCCTGGCACGGATAACCAATCCATACTCTCCATGGTTGTCTCCATCGTTATTTATAGCCTGAAAAAAATTATTAAGGAATTTACCCTTTGGAAAGGCCCCAGCACTGAGCGTCAGACTTTTCTACTCTGTAGCTGGTTCCACCCCCACTCTTACTCTTGAACTGGGACAGTTTTTTTAGGTATTTCCTCTGCAGAGTTGAAAGTTCAAAAACAATATTTATAGTAAGTTCGTACACGGCATTTTTATCATCTTTATGTGGAAAATGCTGTGCAAATAAGCTGCACCCTGTGGCTTATGACAGGTGCAGCCTTCTCTTCCAACCAGAGGTTATGAAACAAAATGGCTCCTGCAGATCTGCCAGGGTTAGTGACTGTCTCCCATCGCCAGGACCACCTCCCTGAAGGCCCTTGAGAAGGTTTTATGTGTCCTGTCCTCATGACCCTGCTGGTAAACAAGCGGTTTTCCTACTGACATTTGTAGGATGAAGCAGATGGTTTCTTCCCCAAGTGTTTATTCAGTTTATGTGTTTTCATTACCAAGGTCACCCTAGGAGGAGCTGAGAAGAGCAGAGGAAATAAAATGGAGTCATCTTTGCTTCTTTTGAGCAGCCTTGGTGAAAACGCTTGGGAAAGATGCTCACAGGTGACAGGAAGACACACCTAGTCTCTGTCGAAGAGTTAGGAGTGGCCTGCGACCCGCAGGTAGACCGCAGAGCGAGTCTTTAGGAAGCAGCACCAAGCACTCGTTGTGGCAGAAAGAACTCAATGTCAACCGTAGGCACCCCAGAAAATGCTCGTTGTGCCCTTCTTGTATTTATGTCTTGTCATAGCTTTACTCAGAAGCTTTTATAGCTGCCAACTGCCTGAGGACAAAGTATGGATTTCTTAGTTTGGGGAGGCTGGGAGGAGAGCCGTGAGCCCTCACTGAGGGTCTACACAACTGAGCTGCTCAGCTCCTTCCACCCTTATTCTTCACACCTGTCCTAGGTGTTTTATCTTCTGCACTAGCATCTCATGCCAGGAAATTCTCTTCTTTGTTTACATGCTTGTTTTGGCCTCCTGCAGGTAGAATGTGAGTTCTGTGGGGGCAGGGCCTCCTTTGTTCTTGTTTGTCGTAGGACCCTACACCTGAACCGTGCCTTGACCTGGTGGATGCCCAGTACCTGTAACCGACTGCCCGAGCCCCTGTTCGGTCATTGAACTCACACCTTATGAGAAGTGGTTGGTGCTGTCTTCTCGTTAAGATGAAGGAACCAAAGGGAAGAGATTGTAGTCACTTCCTCACGTTTGCACAGCGTTAAGATAGGATGGGGATTGGAACCCAGCCCACACAACCCCAACTTTGTCCTCCTTCTCTGCCCTGAGCTGCCGCCTCTTATGAGATCCCTGGGCTTCCACTGTCTTGCCCCATTGGGTCTTTTCAGACTCGCTTCCTGCGGCTTCTGCTATGGAAGGTCACACATTCTCACCTCTGTGCTGGCCACTCTTGTTCTTTCCGAATTCTCAACACCGCCCAACCTCCACTTCCAGCAAATTTACTGATCCCACCAACATCCAGGCCTCCCCCGTGGCTCTTGCTGGGGGCCTGTCTCCCTTCTTACAGTACTTGCTGTCTGTACCTCTGATTAGACTAGGAATCCAGGACTCTGATCTCGCCTCACTCCCTAATGAGGTCCTTTATATCCCTGCTGAGACTCAGTTTACTTATCTACAAAAGGAGGGTTTTGGTCTAGATGATAGTAAAGTCTTTGTTTCTCCTTTTCCATTTTTGGAAGTCGGAACCCTGTGTTGACATCATTGTTGATGCACTGTTTAATTTTTCATGATTGTATTTACTTCCCCAGACAGATGGTAAACTCTTTGAGAAAAAGGATTTTTAATCTTAAAAAAAAAAAAATCCCAAAGCCCCCAAAGGCTGATCAGGCATAGTAGATACCGTGTACCCATTAAGTGCTGAAAACAAATCTGCCAAAGGTGAATACGCACGCTGTGATTTATATATGATGTGCTACTTATGGAGCGTCAGGAAGGGTCAGGGTTTAGTTGTGTGTTTGGGGGGGTAACTCACGTAAACTTCACAGAACTACATTGGACCGAACTATATGCCACTTGGCAGCGAGAGAGAGAAGACTGAAAGAAATCAAATGCTTTCTTTTTTTTTTTTTAAGATTGGCACCTGAGCTAACATCTGTTGCCAGTCTTTTTTTTTCTTTTTTTCTTCTTCTCCCCAAAGCCCCCCAGTACATAGTTGTATATTGTAGTTGTAGGACCTTCTGGTTGTGCTATGTGGGACGCCGCCCCAGCATGGCCTGATGAGCGGTGCCATGTCTGCGCCCAGGATCAGAACCGGCGAAACCCTGGACTGCCAAAGCAGAGCGGGCAAACTGAACTGCTCGACCACGGGGCCAGCCCCCTCAAATATTTTCTAGACAACACTTTCTTAGGAAATAAGTTTTTTGAAAACAGAGAACCTCTGAAATTTTTAAGAAAAATAATTTTGCATATTATAATCAAAGAGTCCATAAAGGTTTTTTACTGGGAGCAAAATTGTGCTGAGACCTAATTAGGAGTTTCATATGATTAGTCCTTAAATGAGTAAACATTTATTTCATTTTCTTACATTCTGAAATGAAACGGTTGTTTAATTTCTTTAATTTTCCCTGAAACCTGGGCTTGACCATTGAGAGCTCGTTCTTCCAAGTGCTTTGTGGTTCCGCGTAAGGTCCTAAGTAGCTGTAGAATTCTGAAGCCATCTGCTTGAGCTTGAGCTCGGAAAAAAGGATGAAGCAGAAGTCTCTTTTTAAAAAGCTCCGGGTTTCCTTTTGGGGACCCAACTTGTGTGAGGAAAGCTGAGGCTGACGGCCTCGAGCTGGGCTTGTTGCTCGCTCATAGCAGCTGTGTCCTTAGGAATTCACCTTCCTTTTCTGTCTTTGGCTTTTTTATTTTGAATGAATTTTGTTTTCCCTTTCTTATGTCTACTTCAGCCATCTCAGGGAATGTGCGCTTTTTTGGTAAGCCGCTGAAAGTCTTTTTTTCTTTTTTTTTATCCCCAGAGAGGTGGACTATACATTTCACTAAAGGTCTCGGGAGAAAATCTTTCTCTCTTTCTTAGAAGCATTCTGCTTCTCACTCCCCTGGAATCATGAGTCCCTGGGTGAGGTTATAGTGACAGGCAGGCGTATGGGTCCCAGGGTTAGTTTATTTTCTTCTTTTGTTTGAAATGCACATAAGAGGAGGAGGTGGTGGTGGTGATGGTGAGACGGACATAAAATTTAACTGCCGTTTAAAACCAGAGGGGAGACGTGTATGCCCAGAGCTGCATTAACTGCCTCTTAAGCAGCTACAGTCTGAACCAGAATGAGGGGAAGGAATTTCACAAGTTCACTCAGCTTTTTAAAAATAAGTCAATGTGTCTTTCTCCTTATCAGCATTGCTTTTGGCTCCTTTTACTAGCACAGTTTCTGAAATAGTATTTATGTCCACTCTGCTTTGCATAGTCCTTTCTCTGTTTTATTTAACTTGAATGATAAATGGTGCTGTCAGGGTCTGGCCCCAGGAGGTTAAATTTAAAGGCTATTTTAATAGATTAAATTTTTTTTCGTGAGTCATTTCAGCTAAATGCTTCAGCCAGCGTTCCTTTCTAGCTCCTTAGAAGCAAAGAGTCGAATTTAAATGTTGGTCCGAAATGGTTGTGAGCGCCCCTTTCAACTTTAGTGTCTACGCTGTGATCAAAGTGAGTTCTGTAGCTCTGACGTGATTGCCGGCATTCCCTAACAGCTGTTTGCTATTTTCTCCCTGAAAAAAAGAATCTCTCAGTAGAACTTAATAAATAAAAAGAACAAACTGTAATGAAGAATGTCTGTGTCTGACACTAACATGGGCCAATATTCTGAGAAAATGTAGGGAGTTTGAGAAGCTGCTTTTTTCCCTTCTTTTAAATCAAGATAATAAATTTTCTTAATTATGAGAAACAGTGGTTAAAGGGGAAAATCAGGACGCTGGAGCTTGGCTTCATCGCTTCCTAGCCGTGTAGCTTGGGACGAGTTGATAACCATTCTCAAATTATCTCGTCTCTAAATGTGGAGAATGCCTACTGTGTCGAGGGAGGTGAGGCTCAAATGACGTCCCACCTGTAAAAACACCGTGCAGAGTCCTGGACACGTATTTGGTTCTTGTAAAAGTTATCCCTTTTTCTTCTTTTTCTTCTAAGCTTTCATTTCTTTTTTCTTTTTTCTTTTTTCTTTTTTTTTTTTTTTTGCTGAGGAAGACTTGATCTAAGCTAACATCTGTGTCAATCTTCCTCTATTTTGTACGTGGGTTGCTGCCACAGTATGGCTGCCAGTGAGGCGTAGGTCCATGCCCATGAATTGAACCCAGGCTGCCGAAGTGGAGTGTGCCAAACTCAACCCCTGGGCCACAGGGCTGGCCCTCATTATTGTTCTTTAACAGGATTGAGATTCTGCTTTCATTGTGGAGCTGTTGGGTAGGTGAAGTGGAAAAAAGCCTGTGAAAGCACTTTAAAATGAAAAATAGCATACTTACGTCAGGTGGAGTAAGTCCTCTCCTTTTCCCTGCCTTCTGTGTAGCCTCACATTAGACTTGAGCTTGCTTTGGAGGCTGAGTTGTTACCTAAGATACAGCTGGACCCCAGGTGGCTCTCAAAGGCCGATTAGAATGAAGTGCCTCTTGGGTGGTTGTGAGGAAACCTCAGTGACAAGCACATTGACTTCCCTTTTTTGACGTATCTGTGGCTTCTCTGAGCTTCGCTTCAGTCACCTTTAAAATTGAAGGGGTGTTCTTTTAGCTTAAAAACTTTAAATGCATTTTTGCTTTGAATTCTTTATCTTCTCTATTTACTTAGCCCAAAGTTTCTCCATTTTCCGAGAGCTAAGATTTTCCTAGGACAACGTCCGTCCTCCCAGCACAGAGTGGATGGAGAGTATCAAGGCAGATGGAAGGTTTTGAGACCCCGTAGGGCAGGTCTTCACAGCACAGGCTTCCTGGACCCATTTCAAGGGAGCGCTTAGCTGGCTAAACACTCTTGTGTTTGAAGCTTAAGATGGAACATATTGACATACAATTGCAGTGATTTTTAAATTATCTGCTGTTTTTTCTGATTCACTGGTTTGTTGTTTTCCATCACTTTGAACATTTTAGTTGGCCATAATGGTTTTAACTCCTAAGAAAGATATGCAATGATTTAATCAATTTGGGATCTTCTGTAGATAAAATGATCATGTAAAAGAGCCATTCTAAAAGTCTTTAGTACTTTATAACTGAGCAAGAGCTTTATAGGTGTCTCCTTCCTGATTGATATAAATAGGAAGCTGCACTAGGTACCCACAATGGAATTCTGTGTCTCTGGTGTTATTTTATGGAATGAGATCTTGGAAACACAATGTGAGTTCCGTAAATGTTTATGGGGCGTGAGGCAAGGTGCTGCTGGTGATAAGAAAGCGAATAAAAATGATGACTCCCCTTTAAAAAAAACTCCTTGCTGTGTGCCAGACATCACGCTAAGTCTGCACATAGATTATCTTATTCGTGGCTGATCAGTGCAGCGCCGAGGTAGGCGTGAACGACCCCGGTGAGGCTGAGAGAGTGTAAGGGGCTTGGTCTAGGTCATAGAGCTGGGGAGAAGGAGCGGGGACCCCAGCCCAGCACTTCCCTATCTTTAAGCCCTGCTTTTGCCTCATCGTTAGATGGTCCCAGGCCATCAGGAGCCCCTAGAGAGGATAACCCAGCGTGTCAGTCCTGCTGGTCCTTGGGACAGACGTGGTGATAGGTGCTCTGAAGTGCGTAGGATGGATTGAACAGTGCTGAGCCTGCAGGAGGCGTTCCCAGTGACCGGAGGCCTCACAATATCATATAGGCATGGTGGAGATGAGAAGCGCCCGAGACAGAATGCTGGGGAGCTGACAGATGCCAGAGAAATGGGGGAAGTAGAATTGATGGGACTTGGCAGCACATGGGAGGGGAGCTCCCAGAGAGTGGGAGAGCATCGATGGTCCTTAGGTGGACAGCCTGCTGGCTCCATGCTGTCACAGAGGACTCGGAAATCAACTAGCACAGGCCCATCTATGACAGCTGTTTTACTAGAAATGTCTTCTTTTAGGTGTCATGAAAGGAACGTTGCTCAGGTTGCTAATGAAAGGCATTCCCTTGTTTCTAGTCACAAAGGAGAATCTGTGGCTTATAAATGAACTTCCAAGATTCACGGTGATGATGTCAGTCATACAAACCTCAAGGGAGGTTGAGTGCTTGGTTTCCATGTATATTAGGAAAATTATGTTCACTCTTTCTGTTGCAATTTCCTTGTCACCCAGAAGCTATTCTGTTCAGCTTGCCACACTTAGGTCAAGACCAGGTTGGGAAAGCATTTGAATCCAGCATCTTCAGTGGACTCCATTCAAAATCACTGGAAAGGAGTGGGGTGATTGCTTTCATTGGCTTCTCATTCAATTTTGATGTGATTTGCTCATGAGGTGAACTATAAAGTGCATTTAGCTGTTGTGTAATCTTCCCATGATCATTTGTCAGAATGTGTTTCTGTCAGCAAACAGAACTCAAGTGCTCAGTTCCTTTAATCTAGACATAGGACTGAATGTCTAATGGGTTGAAAAGCAAGACCAAAGAGCATTTGTTGAGTTATTAGGATATCATGACAATACCTTTTTCATGGTTAAAAGATATTGGTTTCCTTGGGCTGCCACCACAAAGTACCGCAAGATTTGGAGGCTAGAAGTCCAAAATCCAAGATGTCGGCAGGATTGGCTCCCTCTGAGGGGGGATGTGTTCCAGGCCTCTCCTGGCTTCTGGTGGTTTGCCGGCTATCTGTGGTGCTCCTTGACTTGTAGACGCAGCACCTCAGTGTCTGCCTCCATGTTACATGACGCTGTCCCTGGGTGGGTGTCTATCTCTGAATTTCCGTTTTTCTATAGGAACGCAGTCGTGCTGGATTAGGGCCCATCCCAATGACCTTATTTTAACTTGATGACCTCTGTAAAGACCCTATTTCCAAATAAGGTGACATTCTGAGGTACTGGGAGTTAGAACTTCAAAATATGACTCTCGGAGGGGACCCAACTCAACCTGTAAAGAAATCATATTGAGTATTATAAAAATGAAGGGAAAGAGCACATATTTCATGCTGAGCCTCAAGAAGCCTTTCCCTTAACACACACCTTTTTAAAATAAAGGTGTCTCTTTAGTCTTCTCACTAAATATTTTGTAGAAATATTTTTTTGATATTTCTTTGAAAAAAATACTTAAAGCTCATTGTGCGTAAGACTCTATCTGATGTGTAATTGAAAGCGTTCCCCCGTTCCTGATTCTGAGTACGTGTCCCTTAACCGGGAGCAGCAGAAACAGGAAATAAAAGGCATGTGTGACTGAGTTTCTCAGGATACAGGGACACCAGAAATGGGGTAGATGTCCAATAATAAATATTTGGTAACATTTTGTGGAAGCCCGTGTCCCAGTATTTGTGATATTTTTCCAGCGCTGGCGTCGAGTTGGCTTTCTGAATCCTAGCTGATCTGCCCCTCCGTCTCTTCCCTCCCGTTGCACCTGCCGTTCAACCTTGCAGCGACCTCCTCTTGCGCCGTCCTCTTCGCTAGGCACTGGGCCCTCATTGCTTCGCTTTCCATGTTCTCTCTTCCCAATCTCAGTGGTTTATTATTTAGGATACCCACCCTTGGCCAGCACCTCACAGCCTCCCTTGCCATGCCACGCTTCTGGCGGTGGCCACAACCCCTTTCCTCTCTGCCACTGCACCAGGCACATAAGGGCTGTTGCAGAAAATGACACTACAGCGGAGGTTGTTGCCACTGTAAATTTACAAACTCAGATCTGCCCTGGTTCTCGGAGCCTCCCACACCTATGACAGAGTGCCCTTGGTCCCTGCTCTCCCGTGTCCCAAGGTGGCTGTTACAGACCTCCCCAGTCTCCTTAGGTCAGCTCTGTTACTCCTGCGGCCCCACCGGTCAGGTTCATGGCAGGAGACAAACAACACCCTTAAAAGGTTTTCCCTGAAAATAATTTACTGATGGGACAGTTCATAGACATGTGGACAGGAAGGTTCAGGAAACCAGTACTGGGTGATGAAACAACAGTGGGACGCGGTTGTCACCCTTAGTCTTGAAGGAGCAAGAAGAGGGACTGGTTCCCAAACTGGTCATGCTGTGGCTGTGTAGGAGGGGCCAACCGGCAGGAGCCAGGGCCACAGCAAGGCCAGGAGGGGACCAGAGGAGGGGTGAGTGATGAGTGGCCCACCTCCCACCCCTCTCTTCCTGACCACCCATCTCCTATCACTGCCTCCCATTTCTGAACCTGACCAGCAGCCACGAACAAGGGAGCCAGCGGGGCCAGCGAGCGAAGAGCCAGGATACCCTCTCTCTTAGGAGATGACCAAGACTCCTACCTTACAGAGAAAATTAAGACCACCAGACACAGGCTTCCTCAAGTTCATGCCTGTAAAACTTATGCTTGTCTCTCTTCCTCTGCCTTCACTTCCATCCCGGCCGTCTCAGGTGAAGCTCCTCTTTACACCCTCTGACCCTTCCGTCCTTCATCCCATCTCCCATATGACATTGCTTCAATAGCAGGCACCAATGAAAATACCTTTTATTCACATATAAATCCTGTGATTCATGAACATGCTTTTATTTAATATATAGACGATTTTATCAGTAGAATCCAAATGATGAACAACAACAAAAAAACAGACAGGGTCGTGTAGTAGTTATAGCATATACTGAATATGAGAGTTGAAATAAAACTTGGACATTACTGTTAGCCATCTTATCATCACTTAGCCTGGCTTAATTATTTATGGAAGTACCGACATGACATATTTTATTAGAGCTGTTAAATGGGACGACTGCTTTCATAATATAGCACTGGGAAGTACTCTTTTCCTTTATGAACTGGCTTTCAGCTGTATCTCACAGCTCATTGCATCCAGGTGGGCTTCACGGGGGTGATGGGGGCTCCTGTTTGCTGATCATGTGATGAAGTGTCTGCTCATGCCTCCGCTGCCCTGCTCAGAGCTCTCCTGGTTGGTTAAGCTCGCACCCATTGTTCACCTCTAAAGAGGAAACCGTCGTTCCAAGCAAAGTCTTGGTCTTTGCCAACTGTGAACTTTCTGAACCCCTTGTGAAAAAGATAGTCTGTCTGCTTTTTTCCCCTTCCTTGCCATTCCAAGGGCAGTTTCTTTGAGGTGGGCTTTTTCCATTGGTGCCTTCTCTTTTGAAGCTCCTGAAAGGTACATGGCAGTCTTAGAAAATAAAGTTCTAATTTTCTCCAGAAAACTGGTTCAACAGAAACTAAGACAGTGCCAGCAGCCATTTGGCGTCCTGCCAACCCGGGACCATTTAGAGAGAGGTTTTGTGTGGGTACAAGTGCCATTGCTTAGCTTCCAAGCTTATTTTTGCCCTCTGTCTGGCTCCAAAAATGCTTGACCAAGGGGGCTGGGGAGTTGGTTTTGTTTTTGGTCATCGTTTGGTGGTACACAAGGTACTAGACCAAAACAAGTTGTTTTTCTCTGTGCCTTGTACCCACATGAACCCTTGGGGTAGTCAGTGATGTTTGTAAGTCCTACGGGCAGCACTGTGCTGTGGCATTGAGGTGACACTTCAAATGTAGGCTGTTTTCATGGGCTGCTCCATCACTTAATTCATGTGGTCATTTGTGGAAATAGAACGTCTTAGGGCTTCTCTAACAAAGTACTGCCGACTGGGAGGCTTAAACAACAGAAATGTATTGTCCCACAGTTCTGGAGGCTGAAAGTCCGAGGTCAGGGTGTCGGCAGGGCTGGTTCCTTCTGAGGCTGTGAGGGAGAATCTGTTCCCGGCCTCTCCCCTAGCCTCTCATGGTTTTCTGGCAATCTCCGGTGTTCCTTGACCTATTGATGTATCTCTGCCATTCTCAGCCTTCGTCTTCGCATGGCATTCTCTGTCTGTGTGTGTCTTCCAGTTGCTCCCCATTACAAAGCCACAGTCATATTGATTTAGGGCCCACTCCAGTCACTCCATCTTAACTGGATCGTCTGCAAAGATACAGTTTCCAAATAAGGTCACTGGGGACTGGGGGTTAGGACTTCAATATGTGAATTTTCTGGGGACACAATTCAATCCAGACATATAGCAACTTTCGTTGGTTTCTCTATGAAACATCATTTAAGAAATGGTGAGGCCATTTGCTGCTGTGACTTCTAGCTGTCAACTTATGCACCGGCAGTCTTCTGCTCTGGTTCCAATGTAGAATGGGACATTTTTCCCAATAAGTGGAAGAGACCTTTATCACCCAAAATTCTTTTAACGCATGCATATGCGTGATTAGAATGAGACCTGTAGTATAGGCAGCCATATTAGATAGGAAATCTTGGCTGTTTCAATCAAGTGAGCTGGAGGAGTGGGTTGGTTTTGAGTAATTTTCCTTCACTGCCACTCCTCCCCCAACATTTTTCAGTGAATCAGTAATGGGAGACTGCTAGCTAGAAAGTCACTGTGTTGTACCTCCCAACATCATGCTGTTGCGTTTCTAACATCATTCACTCTGATTCTGGCAAATATCCATTTCTTTGATGTGTTAGTCCAGGTTGAAAAAATAAGCCTTCACTGCTATCCCAGCATTTTCTCAGTCTTCAGTTATGCCAAAAAACATCACTAATCGTTAGAGAAATGCAAATCAAAACCACAATGATATATCACTTCACATCCATTAGGATGTCTGCTATCAAAAACCAGAATACAACAAGTGTTGGTGAGGGTGTGGAGAAATTGAAACCCTTTTGTTCTGCTGTTGGGAATGTAAAATGGCAGCTGCTATGGAAAATATTATGGCAGTTCCTGAAGAGATTCAACAGAATTGCCGTATGAGCCAGCAGTCCCGCTTCTGGGTATATATCCAAAAGAATTGAAAGCAGGGTCTTGAAGAGATAGTTGTACACCTCTGTTCATTACAGCATTATCCGCGATAACCGGGAGGTGGAAGCAACCCAAACATGTGTCAATGGCTGAATGGGTAATATGTGGTATATACATACTATGGAATATTATTCAGTCTTAAAAGGAAGGAAATCCTGTCAAATGCTACAACATGGATGAAGCTTGGGGACATTATGTTAAGTGAAATAAGCCAGTCACAAAAAGACCAATACTGTATGAATCCACTTGTATGAGGTTCCTAGAGTAGTCAAATTCATAGAGACAGAAAGTAGAAGCGTGGTTGCCAGGGGCTGGGGGAGGGGGAATGGAGGATTGTTGTATAATGGGAACGGAGTTTCAGTTTTGCAAAATGAAAAAGTTCTGGAGACCTTTGTGAACATACTTACTACTGAACTAGATACTTAAAAACAGTTAAGACAGGAAACTTTGTTATGTATCTTTTTTTTTTTTACCACAATCGTAAGAAAAATTGGAAACTGGTTAAAAGAGCCACAGCTGATTTCAGCTCTTGAGAAAAATGTCTAGGCCTTCATTTCTACCGCGCTGTGCTCAGTTGCATCTTGACGGTGTACCAGGTAGGTGTCAGCAGATATGGAAATAGATTCAACTGCGGGTGAAAAGACTTGGAAGAGGGAAAAAATTCATTCAGATAAACTAAAATACTGGCTCATAAGTATTGTGACCTTAGTTTGGTGGATGACTGATGAAGATGCTTTGAAAACATCCAAGGTGACGTTTAAGTTTCGTCAGCATTCACAGCATTGTTTGGTGTTTGTCTCCTCTTTATATATTATTAGTTATCATTCATGGCCCTATCCCTCTAGGGAGATGTTAAGTTCCTTAAAGGCTGGCCCTGGGTCCTTTGTGACCTCCACAGCAGCTATTATGTTGCCTGCACATACCAGGAGTAAATAGTTAATAGACCTTCTGTGTTCATTGATCCTCTTGGGGCACCTTCAGCAAATCACTTTATTCTAAGGGTCAGTTCCCCGCCAGTCACATTATTTGCTGGATTTTAAGCTATATAATGATTGAGAACACTTGCAAAGACAAATTTCCAAATGATATTGAAGGCATCCAAAGGTGTTAGGCATTCTCTATTTTCTAGCAATTTCTATGTGAATTAACCAGTTGAATAATAAGATTCTCATAACCTCAGAAACTAAATCTTTTAATATTGCTTGAAACATAATCTTCAAGTAAGCAAGCCAAGTAGGATCTCCTTGCTGCGCTTGGCACCCATATCTGCAATTAAATATTGTTTTGAGTAATGTATGACATTCCAAGCAGAGAGCTGCCAAGACATGTCATTTGGACCTTGCTCTAATTAATTCCCTGCAAATGATAAATTTTCGATTCTTTGCCCTTCTGACTGCATTTGCTCCTCCTTTGCAAAGATTCATCTGACAGTGAAGATAAAACAAGTCAAGAATGTTAGTTGTTCTGCTTGTGTTATAGCATTTGGAAACCTGTAGCCAAGAATTTTTCCACAAGAAATTTTAAATTTGTGTCTCCAAAGCTTAACATCTGGGTAAATTTTTCCATTATGAAATCCTGTCTATTTATGTGTTATTCACAACTTGAGGCCTCTGAAGGACAAGGTAAAATGTTATTAACTTATGGCAGCGACAGGACATGTATAATAATCTCAGAAGCATTTTTCTTAGAGGATAAGTTCATGGTACAGCATACCATGAAAGCTGGAAGGGAGAGATCAGCAACCCTGGTGGAAAGCTGTGGAACTTGCAGTATCTCACCTGAGTTAGTAGGCGGCATTAATCTCTACTGTATTACCCATTATAGGTTAGAGAAGTAGAAAAGGAAATAGTAGATTGAATATATAATTTTAGTATATGAGTGTTTTAAGAATTGTTCAGAAAGAAAGCATTATTTAAAATCCAAGTTGTGATTGTATAATGACATTTCCCAGCAGGTTGCATCATGGTCACTGGTCATGCCCAAGAGCCATGAGGCCATGGGGTAAATGAGTCATTGCCTCTTATTACTTCATACAACTCGGTATTCTGTCCCCTCCATCCCCTAGAAAGAGAGGTTTAGGCATTGTTGAAAGAATTGTCATTGTCCATCAAGCTGTCATAATAGCTCATTTTGATAATTACTTGTTAACATTTTGACTGTGAACATTAGAGTTTTGGCATCTTTTGAACAGATTATGGGATTTAATGAGAACCAGAGAAACAAAAGATAACCCTAAAACCTTTCGAGTCCTTTAATACTTACCCCATAGCAATCTGTGTTCACTGTGGAAAATTGGGAAAATACATAAAAACTTAAAGAAAAATAGCCCCCATCCATCCGACCAGAAAAAGGCATTGATATTTTATGGTATTTCTGTATAGTTGTTTTATATATTTCCTCAATTAAGAGTCTCTGGTTTGTAAGCAGCAGAAAATGTTTCTGGCTAATGTAAGTAAAGAAGGGAGCTTGTTGAAAAGTAATTGGGGCAGCTCCCCAAGACCAAATAGCATGGATGTGAATTATTGTGAGCCAGGCAACCACCCCATTTGTCTTTTAGAACATCTTTTTATAAAACCAGAACATATTGTACACATTGGGTGTTCCTCATTCCATTCGCCTTGGGAAACATACTGTTACTGGTGGTTGGATGGATGGAGTCTCAAAGGGGAAGAATCTAAGGCTATAGGAATCTAAGGGTATGGAGGAATTGCCTCTAGCTTGTCAGCAGCCACGTCATTAACAGGGGGTAGTTTGGCACTTCACTGTGATGGGCTTGGGGAGCAAGGATGACTCCCGAATACTTTCTGGGCCAAGCTGATACTTGGACAGAAGAGGCAGAATGAATTCTTAAGATCTGGGCCAGGGAGAGGTAGAAAGGTGACTCAGAAAAATAAAGCCCCGGACAAGCTTATCGGCCGTCAGGGGAGGAGAAGAGAGCAGGAAAGCGGTTTATAGGGCACCGTGCGTGTTTTCCTGTTTAGGTACTATTCTGTGATCCATTTCAGTTGCCGTCTTAGGATTCATAAAGGGACGGGAGTATTTTTATTTTTCTTGTAAAAATAAAATATCCTCTTTAAAATTTGCCATTTTGCTCACTTTTCTGCTTAACTAATGACTCTATGAATCTTTAGGGGCCCATTATTTTCCCTTCATGTAGTCTCGCTTTCCCATCTAAGTCTGCTTTGTTGCAAACCACAGCTTGATATGCAGTAACTTCAGATTTCATTTACTGTTGTTCTGGAGAACTGTTAGGGTTTGTAGGAAAAAAGTGTTTGTCAGAAGTAGTTTTCAGATTTCCATGCTGTGAGGGTAGATTTCATCAATTGGCACTAATGTGCCTAATTAATAAGGCATGTAAAGATCATATACTTACGAATTACGTTTCCAGTGAGACGCAGTGCTTTGAAACTTTATATTTAGAATGAATGATGTTTTCAATAGTATTTTTTCAAAAAATTTTCTGAGAAAAATTCCATCATAGCTTCCTCGTCTACAGAAGATCAAACGAGGACCCCGTGAAAGCCTTTCGTGATGTTTCTTGGCATTTAGGAGGTTCAGGTGTTCAGGGGCCTCTGTCTGCAGGTCTGGGGTCCTCCTAGGCCCGATGCCTGCAGTTTGTGGTTGTGAACGAGCCGTGTTGCTGTGGGCTTAACTCTGGCCCAATGGTCAGGCTCTCCTTAGCAGGGGATGGATGGTTGAGGGCATTGGCAAACCGTCTTATTCAGTCCATCTTACTTTTTCTTTTATATAGAGTTCTTTGTTGAAATAAAGGGATTGTTGAGCTTTAAGAGGCGGGTAGTGTTAATAAATAACATCCTCTGGGGCTGGCCAGTGGCCGAGTGATTAAGTTCTCGCTCTCCGATTTGGTGGCCCAGGGTTTCCCTGGTTTGGATCTTGGGTGCGGACTTGGCACCACTCATCAAGCCATGCTGAGGTGACATTCCACATGCCACAACTAGAAGGACCTACAGCTAGAATATGGGCCTATGTACTGGGGGGCTTTGAAGAGAAGAAGAAGAAGAAAAACAAAAAGAAGAAGATTGGCAACAGATGTTAGCTCATGTGCCAGTCTTTAAAAATTTTTTTAAATAAATAAATAAATAAATAAATAAATAAATAAATAGCATCCTCTTCCTCTCCCAAGTTTAGAACCAACTGAGAAGGAGGTGCTCTATTTGAGGCTGATCACATCAGCCGTGACTTAGGTGCTGGCCAGCTGGGCTGATAACTGTGCCCTGAGTCTGTCTGCAGACTCACCACCCAGTCACTGCCACACAGCAGGGCAACCACAGGCTGCTCCGGAGTGAGGCCCGTGCTACATGTGTGCTCTCTGCCGGTAGGCAGGACCAACCCGGGAGGGGAAAGGGCTGATCCCAGAAGGCCCAGGTCCTTCCCCAGATTCACCTGTCAGCTAGATAAAAGTCCACCCCAGGGAAGAAACGAGTGAGGGGTAGGGGGAGCGGCCAGCTGAAGTCCTTCCATGGGGAACCGCGATAAGGAAATTGCATTTAGATGTTCTTAGAAGTACTGTGGGAAGGTTCTGTATATGTGAAAAAGTTCGACTTCTTTGGGGAAACTGAAAAGCTCTGGGACTCACTAACTACTCAATTCAGTCAGGAAGTTTTGAATTCCTAAGAAGTGTTTTTACTTTCAAATTTTAACATTTGTGGTTGAGGACTAAGGCGCGATGCTGACTTCTTAGAGCGCTAACTCATTTGCTGTCTTCTGCTAATGCTGGATCTCAGACGTGACTTAGACTTTTCCTCTCAAATGAAGTGCCCTACTTATTTCAGAAAGCTTCCGACTGTCAATTCCCCAGGATTCTTCGCTTGTGTTTTCCTTTTCAAGTCAGAAATTGGAAGGCAGAGAAAATTATCATTTGCACATCTTCATTTGGTGTGAGTAAGTATGTCTACATCCAACTCTGAGGATTTCTTCCTCAATCAAGAAAAAGTTAACATTTGCAACCAAGTTGTCAATTTACTAAGCTCATCTATTAAGAAAAGCACCAGGCTGGGGCTGGCCCCATGGCGTAGTGGTTGAGTCGCATGCTCTGCTTCAGTGGCCCAGGTTCACAAGTTTGAATCCGGGGCACAGACCCACACCACTCATCAAGCCATGTTGTGGCAGCGATCCACATAAAAAGTTGAGGAAGATTGGCACAGATATTAGCTCAGGGCTAATCTTCCTCAAGAAAAAAAAGAGGAAGATTGGCAACAAACGTTAGCTCAGAGTGAATCTTCCTCACCAAAAAAAAAAAGCACCAGGCCTAGATAGTTTTACAGCAAATCTTCAAAGAACAGGTATTTTCTGTATTATTAAAAATATAATAGATAATATTATAATATGATATAACCACAAAACCTAACATAGGGTAATATGGGAAAGTATAGGTCAGTTTTGCTGATGAATATAGAAGCAACAATTATAAATAAAATATAATTTAATTAAATAAAGTAAAACCAGGTATGGTATTTTTAAAAAGTCAGCATGACAAAGATTTATTGTATGAATTCAAAGATGGTTCAACATTAGGGAATCTTTCAAAATCATAAACAAGCAAATTAAATAAAAAATATTAAATGTTAAAAATGTCTATGGTTGTTTTTACCCGTGATTTTTAATATCTGATTAAAATAGGGGTAGATAGAAATTACTTAAATATGATGAAGACTGGGTACCAAAATCCAGCAACCTTCAATGAAATGGTGAAGAACTAAAGCCATTCCCATTAAAATCAGCCAAATGCATGATTGCCTTCTGTCACCATCTTATGCAATAGTATTTTAAAGCTTTCAACTTGCGTGATAAGAAATTGGAAAGATTGGGGAAAAAGAAGAAATTATTTGCTTTCAAAGGTTATTCACATATACTTAAAAACCCAAGATAATTAAGTACTTTTGGAATTAAGTGAATTTGGGTGACTAAGTAAAAGAAATACATAGAAACCAATAGCTTTTTTTTTTATTCTCAGAATAACTACTTAGAGATGGGCAAGTTCAAAATTGTGACCACGAGTAAAAACTACTTAGAAGTAAGTTTAACTAGGAGGGAACATGTCTGATAAGAAGAAAAATGTAAAACTTTATGGAAGGACTTAAAACAAGATTTAGGGGCTAGCCCAGTGGCGTAGTGGTTAAGTTTGTGTGCTCTGCTTTGGTGGCCCAGCGTTCGCAGTTTTGGATCCTGGGTGTGGATCTACACACTGCTCATCAAGCTGTGCTGAGGCGGTGTCCCACATACAAAATAGAGGAGGATTGGCACAGATGTTAGCTCAGGGCCAATCTTCCTCACCAAAAAAAAAAAAAAAAAAAAAAAACCCAGGCAGAAAAACATGATCTGAATAACAGAGGAACACACCATACTCCTGGATGGAAAGACAGTGTCATAAAATACAAGTTCTCTCCGAAAGAATTCGCATATTTTATACCCTTCAGTGAGAGCACTATGTTTTAGGGGTCCGGGTGATGGGGATGGGGAGGGAGAGGCAGGCAATGATTTTAAGTTCATGTGGGAGAATGAATGTGTGGGAATCACCAAGACATTTGTGAAATATGTAAAATGGGCCTTGCTCTTTCACATGTTAGAATTTTAGAGTCACTTTAATAAAAACAGCAGGTAGTGGCACAGAAATAGAATCAAGAGTCCACGTACATATGGGAAATTATATTTGGTAAAATTGCGTTTAAATCAGGTGGGGAAAAATGGTTTCTTTAATAAATGATGCTGGCCTACTTAGCTATCCATTTGGAAGAAAAATTTAGTTTTTTCAACTTATACCAGATACAATGAAAACTTTCAGATGAATTAAAGCTCTAGTTCTAAATATAAAAATAAACAAAACACTAGGAAAACATTTGGCAATTGTTTATATAGCCTTTGGGTTATATAGGAAACCCTGAGACCATAAGGAAAAAGATGAGTAATATAAACCTAGTTATTCATTCATTCATTCATTCATTCAATTTACTTTTCCTGCCAAAGATTCACCAGGTTCAACCTAGCTTGACTGTCTCCTCACCCACACCCAGGCTGATTTTTAGCTAGGACGTGTTGATAGGGCCTAATAAGTTTATATCTGTAATAATTACTTCCCCATGCTATAAATTTTTCATAAACACCACTTTTCTTTTCTTTTCTTTTCTTCTTTTTGAGTAAGATTAGCCCTGAGCTAATGTCCACTACCAATCCTCCTCTTTTTGCTGAGGAAGATTGGCCCTGAGCTGACATCTGTGCCTATCTTCCTCTACTTTATATGTGGGACACCTGCCACAGCGTGGCTTAATAAGCAGTGCTAGGTCCACACCCAGGATCCGAACCTGCAAACCCCAGGCTGCTGAAGCACAGCGTGTGAACTTAACCACTGTGCCACCAGGCCAGCTCCCATAAACACCACTTTTAATGTCAGTAAAACAATTCACCGAGGATGCTGTAGACACTGGGGGGAAGTGAAGTTGCTACAGTGGTTCTGTAATTACTGAAATTTGATTAGTAACTGTGAAATTACAGCTAAACCTTGGAGCTAAATCGAGTAGATGGTAATAAGTTTATATCTATAATAATTACTTCCCCATGCTATAAATTTTTCATAAACACCACTTTTTTGAGAATTAAAGACATTGTATGCAGCAAACACTCTTGCCCCACGAGTTGGGGGCTGCAGTATGGAAGGTGAGAGAAATAAATGAGTAGCCTATGTCTTCCATCTTCAATAAAGATGGCCTTCGCTTCCAATGACTTCCTTTGTTATGGAAAATAGAAAAGGAGCCCACGTCCCAGAAAAGTGAAAAGGAAGACAGGGTAAAAAAAAAAACAACCAATTTGGAGTAAATCCCAGAGAAAAACATTTCTCAGGTAGCCAACAGAGAATGTGCTCAGCTCCTAGAAAGGAGGACGGCAACAACGTGATGGGGAGAGGACTGGGGATGTCCCACAAATGTGTCTTGAGAATTTGAATTTTGAGAATTAAAGCCGTCTTTGACTTAAGAACTAAAGTTGTCTCCCCACCTCCCCCGAGGTATCCTGGGCACCCCCCTGCGTTTTCCCGTTCCTCCTGATGCAGTGGCCCAGAGCTCTGAGTGGTCAGAGCATCCTCCACCTACTGTGACCTACTTACACAATAGACCTACCCACTCTCTACGATGGCCTTTGTCCAGCCTGATTTTAAATTCTGTCTATTCTTGCAACCTACTTTGTCTATGTTCTGCATCAATAATCTACTTCCAGACTGGGGTTTTGATTAAAAGAAAGAGGGAGAATTAATATGTCCAATTATTTGCACTAAGATGTCTCATTAGACATTTACAATTGTGCAGCTTTATGGAGAGGTCATTTGGGGGGTGGGTAAGGGATACGGAGGGGGAGGGGCTGGAATAGGCTGAACACAGGAATGCGCCTGATAATATTTATTTACACCTAGTAATTGTCAGAATAATGAAAACACTCTTAACGAAAGTATGCATGTACATACACCATGCACATGCACACACTCACTCAGTGCCGTATTTAAAAATGTAAGCCCTAATTACTGGCACTGTTCCTTAAAAATGACAAGCAGTTGTGTTTTCAGTTACACATGGTTGGTGAAACTCATTCTGTGTAGACGTCCCAACGAATGTGACTCAAGGGAGGGATGGGGGAGGAGAGAGAAGTCGGAACATGTACTTGCTTCTCGGTTTGAGAGAGAGACAGAAGAGGGGCTCCTAATTCTGCTTTGATCTCTGGTTTTCAGTGTTCCCAAAGTCTTTGGCTCATTCCCACACAGGAGCGAAATACCACGCTCCATGTGGGTCTCAGCAGCTGAGCGACCGGGCCCGCCGCAGTGGGCAGGTCCTCGGCAGCCCCAGCCCCTGTCTGCTGGGCTCTTCCTCCCACTCCTCCCAGGATAGCCGCCCTCCGTGTCCACCAGTCCTGAGGAGCGCCGCCCAGTACAGAGGCCAAAGGGCCACAAAACAAGTCCCTTCCAGGTCTGCCAACTTCGGTTCCTGGGAGATGTTGTCTATACGTAATTTTGCCCACGAGACACATTTGTGGGACATCCCCAGTTCTCTCCCCATCACGTTGTTGCCATCCTCCTTTCTAGGAGCTGAGCACATTCTCTGTTGGCTACCTGAGAAATGTTTTTTCTCTGGGATTTACTCCAAAGTGGTTGCTTTTTTTTCACCCTGTCTTCCTTTTCACTTTTCTGGGACGTGGGCTCCTTTTCTATTTTCTATAACAAAGGAAGTCATTGGAAGCGAAGGCCATCTTTATTGAAGATGGAAGACATAGGCTACTCATTTATTTCTCTCACCTTCCATACTGCAGCCCCCAACTCGTGGGGCAAGAGTGTTTGCTGCATACAATGCCTTTATTTCAAGGCTAACATTGGGGAGAGGGGGTATGGACGACAAGCCTCAAAGGCATCGTGTCCAGTTTGATAGTCTACATTTCCAGAGGATGATGGAGACAGACAGCCCTGCTCCCAGGAGAGGCTGTGGCATCTCCTTGCCTGCAGAGCTTCTGGAGTAGCCACACCCACTCTGGGGGCAGGGGGAGCGCTCTGGGGCAAAGTCAGGACGTGCTTGAGCCCAGCTCTTCTGTAGATGCCACTGGGCAGATATGGAAGACTTGAAACCTAGGTCTTGAGCATTTTTTGGCCATTAATTAATTAAGCTCTTTGGCTTTTAAGACACCCCAGTGTGGTAAGGAATAAGAATTTAGAGATCTTATCTTCGATGTTGAAATGGCGGCGCTGTGATGACATGGCGGGCATCGTGGAACTCCGGGCAGTATCTGGACCAGACTTTCTCTCACGTCTGAGGGCAAGGGCTAGGTTTGGGCGCTCGGCTCCTGTGTGCTCTCTCCTCCCCTCCCTCTCTGCCCTCCCTCAGGCCCTCGCACCTTGGGACAGAAACATCCAGGCCCAGCCGGTCTGAAGACTGTTGGTGGCTGTCTCTCCATCTGCAGGTGACGGCCGCCTGCTCCTGACCGAGTTCTGCGGGCGGCTCTCGGTGCTCCGTGCAGCTCTTGGGCTCCCTCATTCTCTTCGTTTTGGGTCTCTGCTTCCCTGCCAGTTTAGCAGCTAAAAAGTCATTTTAAAATTATTTCTGGTATTGTTAGTAGTTTTCAGCGGTAGGGTTTGTTCAGGGCCGGTGGTCTGAAGTATGCTGGAAAGCAGAATCCGTCCTTTCTTTGGAATCACTTGGAGCAGCTGCAACAAGGACACGATGAGAAGCTGTTCTCGGAGGCGATGCTGTCCGCACACAATGTTTTATTCTTACAGGTGTGTGTTTAACTGTCGGACCTTCAGAGAAGGAAGCGTTCTTTACATGCACGTCCCCAAATGTCTGTTTCCTAACAGTATTAGAGTTTATTTTCTCATAGTTTCCACATCTGGCTTTTGGAGACATTAAAATTTCAATCAGAATGGTGTTTCAAGTTGTCGTTTGCAGTGATTTCTCACAACTTGGGTTTCTTGGGTCGCTGGTGTCTGTTTGTAGTGCTCCGAGCGTCTGTGTTCTTTGAGTCTCTCGGGTTGTCTCTGTTTTACTCTAACGAATGTGTTTATGACATTCAGGCCTTTTGAAAGCTGGCATTTGCTTCTCTGTGAGCCGTCCATGGCCCGTTGCTGGGCATGCTCACTGTGAGCCTGGGTGTGGTGGGGGCAGCAGCCGCCCCCCAGGCCCCATTGACTGAGCCTGGCAGTGTGTTAGCTCTCAGCCTGCTTTCTCGCTAAGCTTTACACAGCCTTCAAGATGGGCAGAGTAGGACCCCAATTCTACAAATAATGAAACTGAGTAGCTTGGCAAATCTGTCTGCATTAGTCGGGGCTCTCTAGAGAAACAGAACCAATAGGATGTAGCTATATGTATGTATAGAAAGAGATTTATTGTAAGGAATTGTCTCACACGGGTATGGAGGCTAGCAAGTCCCAAGATCTGCAGGGTGAGTCAGCAAGCTGGAGACCAGGAGAGCTGATGGTGTAAGTTCTTGTCCAAAGGCCAGTAGGCCTCACACCCGGGAAGAGCTGATTTTTTAGTTTGAGTCTGCTGGCAGGAAACAAGCTTGATGTCCTAGTCGGAAGACAGTCAGGCACGGAGAATTTCCTTTTTCTTGCAGGAGGGTCAGCCATTTTGTTCTATTCAGACCTTCAACTGATAGGATGAGGCCCACCCGCGCTAGGGAAGGCAATCTGCTTTACTCAGTCTACCATTTAAATGTTAGCCTCATCCAAAAACACCCTCACAAACACATCGAGAGTAATGTGTGACCAAATGCCTGGCCACCCCGTGGCCCAGTCAAGTTGACACGTTGAATTAACTATCACACTGTTTGAGTCCAAAAAATTCTGTGTTCTTTCTATTATAGTTCTTTGTACTTTTTTCAGCAGAGCCTGGCTTTCGATCTCTGGGCCAGTCTGAGTACATACAGACACACAGAGCAGAAGACAATGACACTCAAAGTGAGGTCCATGCACCGGCAGCACTGTGTCACTAGGAGCTGGTCAGAAGGACATGACAATTCTTGGGCTCCTCCCCAGACCCACAGAATCAGAATCCCTGGGCGGGGGGTGGGGGGGAGCCCAGAATCTGTGTCTTCAGAAGCTCTCCAAGAGGTGTTCCTATAGGCCCAAGTTTGATGAAGCTCTGACGTGAGGAACATATTTTGCGTTTTTGTAAATATGTGTATATATACAAAAATTTGAAATTAGCAACCATTATTATTACTGAAACTTTTATAATGTATTATTGCTCAAAATATTTTTAAAGGAATGGCCAGAGTACTGATATTCACACAATTTATAATTTTCTTCGACAGTAAAAGCTCATTATTTGGGTTTCACCAGTTTGTGCGTTTTAATTCTGATGAGGCATCCACTCATGATTGTGTTTGAGTTGTGTAGTAGAAGGATTTGCTAAATGCTAAACAAATTAATTGTGTAAGATTGCATCGAAAATATTGTCCTAAACAATATTTAGTGACCTAAGCAGTATTATTTACCTTAAAAGCAGATTTTTGGCAGTGCCTCTATTTGTCAACATTTTGTCAAGTTAGATCTATTGAATGTAGTTAGAAATGGCAAAATCACATATAATCCTATCTTTTAAAAAATTCATCTTGGGGGCCGGCCTGGTGGGGCAGTGGTTAAGTTCACACATTCCGCTTCGGTGGCCTGGGGTTCATGGGTTTGGAGCCTGGGTGCAGACCTATACACTGCTTGGCAAGCTATGCTGTGGCAGACATCCCACATAAAATTGAGGAGGATGGGCACATATGTTAGCTCAGGGCCAGTCTTCCTCAGCAAAAAGAGGAGGATTGGCAGCAGATGTTAGCTCAGGGCTAATTTTCCTCAAAAAAAAGGGAGAAAATTCATCTTGAATTTTCACTGAGATTCCTGAGTGACTGAGTCTTCTAATTCTGCCTTTCTCCCCAAAGAATAATATGAGTATGCTTAGATGTAGCATTTACAGAGACAGGCTCAAGTGTGTTTAAAAGCAAATGTTTAACTCTTCTTCCTTTTTTCGGGACCTATAGATGGAAAAGAGGCTGCTAGTTTTAAAATAGGTACAAGAGGTGCTATTAGATGTATTAGGTTCATTATTAATATTCTAAGTTTTTCCTATCTAAACCAATTTTCTGATTAAAAATCATTTGCTGAAATTAATCTCAAATATTTTTATGTGCCTGAAGAACACATTGCTTCAGCTTCATTAAATACTACTCTGACATCTGGGGGAAAAATCTTCACGTATTCAATTAATGATGCTTTGCCTAGTGAAACCTGATAAAGTGATATTATGTTACTTATTACTGAGATAATGTGAGAAATTTCACAAGCAGAGTATTTGTTCTGTAAAATTAAACTTGAAATATGTTGCTCTTAAGTGTTGACAAGGAGCAAACAAAAAAAGAACCAAATGAATATGGATAATCAGCCAACAATGTAGCTCCAAGATTTGGTAGTATTTCTTGGAAAGTGTGTCTATAACAAAATAGCCTCAATTGGAGATAGAAAATTGACCCTGGAAGTTCCACTAATCCTATCTTTTCATATATGACCAAAATACTCTGAAACGTTTCCAACTTCTCTACTTTTCTTTAACGTTTTTTGTTTGTTTGTTTTGCTTTTGTTTTTTTATGTGTGTGAGGGAGATTGGCCCTGAGCTAACATCCATTGCCAATCTTCCTCTTTTTCCTTGAGGAAGATTGTCACTGAGCTCACATCTTTGCCAGTCTTCCTCTATTTTGCATGCAGGTCACTGCCACAGCATGGCTTGATGAGCGAGGTGCAGGTTCACACTCAGGATCTGAACCTGAGAATCCTGGGCCACCGAAGTGGAGCGTGCAAACCCAACCACTATGCCACTGGGCCGGCCCCTTTTTAATGCTTTCTAAAAACATTGGATTTGTAGTAATGCCTTTCTTAAACAAGGGGTGGTAATGTCTTTCAATTCTAATGATATTAATCAAAAGAAATTTTATTTTATTTAGAGTATAAACATGGCTAACTAGATTTCTTCCCATGCCCCTCATTGAATAATAAAAAGTAGATCAAACATTTTTGGGTCTCTCCCGACTTTGATGGCAATAACATTGCCCAGGAGATTCTTGTCTTGGTTTTGCAGTGGGAGGGGAGATGGGTTTGATAGGTAGAATTTAGAGAGAAGGTTGTGTTTATTCGTGGTCCTGGAATGAGCCATTATACATAAATATAAAAACTTTCTTACTGATACAAATTCATTTCTAAAGTGGTCATTTAGTCCATGTAACCGTACTATTTTGTAATAGTCGTCGTACTGTTCTGAACCTAATCTAATCATTCAGGATAGTTCTGAGGCCGTGTTTCGAAGCACATATGAGAGACTGTACTCGCAGAGTATGTTGGTTTACAGAAACCCCCTCAATGAACGCATCACTATTGGGAATCTTTTTAGTGGTTCTTTTTTTTTTTTTTCCGTTGTGAGGCTCCTGTGGAAACCATGTCTGTTTCTGTCCCTGTTGTGTTCCACCCTTTACAACTGTGCTCGGAACGTGGGTACTGTATGAGTTTTCTCGGGCTACTGTAACAAAGTACCACAAACTGGGGGCTTAAACACTGGAAATGCATTGACTCATTGTTCTGGGGGCTAGAAGTCCCAGATCAAGGTGTTGGCAGGGCCGTGCTCCCTCTGGGGGTGCTGGGGAAGGATGTGTTCCAGCCTCTCTCCCAGCTTCCGGGAGCTCCTTGGCTTGTGGCAGCGGAACTCCAGTCTTCACATGGCATTCTCCCTGTGTGCACGTATGTGCCGTATCTCCCCTTTTTATAAGGACAGCAGTCATACTGGGTCAGGGGCTCACCCTACTACAGCACGACCTCATCTTAACTAATTACGTCTGCAGTGACCCTATTTAGGGTCACTTTCTGAGGTGTGGGGGCCTGGGACTTCAGCATATGAGCATTGGGGACACACACAATTAAACATATAACAGGGACCTAAACACATGCTGAATAAATAAAAAATGAAGGAAATTACACTGCTGTTATTTGCAAATTGATAGCTCAGATTTTGAAAAAATATGTTGGAGAGATTGCTCATTGCTCCTTTTGGTTACTATTCTGTGTTCTTGAACCTAGAAGCATTTTTTCCTAAGCCTCTAATTTGCTACTTCTAATCTACTGTTATTTGGGTAATAAGATAGCAAATGATGTTAGAAATCTGTATTAAGTAAGGATAAGTAAAATTGGCCCTGAGCTAACATCTCTTGCCAATCTTCCTCTTTTCTTTTCTTCTCCCCAAAGCCCCCCCAGTACATAGTTGTATATTCTAGTTGTGAGTGCCTCTGGTTGTGCTGTGTGGGACGCTGTCTCAGCATGGCCCGATGAGCAGTGCTAGGTCCGTGCCCAGGATCTGAACCAGCGAAACCCCGGGCTGCTGAAGTGGAGCGCACGAACTTAACCATTTGGCCACGGGGCGGCCCTGAGTAAATTCTGAATTAGGTCCTTATAAGTAGGGTACACAGGGCTTAGAGGATCCATGTACTTACATCATTGGGGGTGTGTGTGGATGTGTCCTTAACCAGGTAGTTAAAGTTGCCTAATATATATAACCATATACTAGACTATTTTTGTGAGTGCCACGTGGCACAAAACCCATGGCTCGTAGTTTATCCTTCTTGATCTGTACAATGGGCTGAATTATGTCTTCCTCAAAATTCCCGTGTTGAAGCCCCACCCCCTACTGTGGCCATATTTGGAGTAAGGGTGTAATCAAGGTTCCGTGAGGTGGTAGGGGGGAGCCCTGACCTGACAGGATTAGTGTCCTTAGAAGAGGAGATACCAGAAGGCGTGCCCTCTCTCCCTCTGCATGTGAGGACATGGCCGTCTGCTCTTGCCAGGAAGACAGCTCTCGCTGGGACCTGAATCTACTGGCGCCTTGATCTTGGCCTTCAGCCTCCAGAAGTGGCAAAAATAAATTTCTGTGGTTGAAGCCATCCAGGCTATGATAATTTGTTATGGAAGCCTGAGCAGATTAATACGATATCTGAACAGAATGATGTTTTTAAAAACAGCTTACTGCTTGAGAACAATAGTAGCCGTTTGTGCTTACAGATCCCGGGACTGTTGCTACTCCCATTTTTCAGACATGAAAGATCTAGTGCCCAGAGGTTAAGTAACTTGTCCAAGGCCACACAGCTGGCAGCAGGTAGAGTCATGTGGTCTCTGGCGTTTGGCTGTGCGTTCCTCTCTGTGCTCTCTGCCTTCGGGCTGGCTCAACTGTGTAGCATAGCTGCTCAGAATTTCACACCACTCCCCCATTTAGGCATCAATTTTATGAGACTCTTCTGTGGCCCTCCAGTGCAGTGGCCCCAGAGCCACATTCACAGGCAAATGAACCTCATTGTATGATGCGGGCTGTCAGCCCCGTGGAATCCAGTGTAATATGCTCATAGAAATGAAAAGTCCTGAGAAAGCCACGAGTGACTTGAGAGGTACTATCTGAGGAGAAATTCTGCTCAAGTAATTTGTGTGTAACCTTTTGATTATGGCTGATATTTCTAATATAAGAGAACTCCTGGGGATGTGGTCGAGGGAGTGAAACCGGTGCTGGAGAGAGGGGAAGCCGCCTCGGTCCATCGCGGAAGGCGGCTTGTGAGCACTGTACCTGACGGCAGCTGTGAATCAGGTCGTCTGTTTTTCCAGCCCCTGCCCTTAAAATAATTTAAAATTTTCCAATTGTAGCAAAAAAACCGCTTAACATAAAATGTTCCATTTTGGCCGTTTTTAAGCGTACAAGTTGGTCGTGGTGAGTATATTCTCATCGCTGTGCCGCTGGGCTCTCAAACCTCGTCGTCTTACAAACTGAAACCGAAGCCACGGAACTCCTCCCCATCTTCCTCTCCCCCGAGGCCCGGGCAACCATCCCGGCCCAGTTTCAAAGCTGCTTTATTTCATATAATTCACAAACCGTACACTTCACTCACTGGAAGTATATGTGATTCAGTGGGTTTTAGTCTATTTACAGAGCTGTGCAGCCATCACCACTGTCAATTTCTGAGTATTTTTATCACCCCAGAGAGAAACCTGTACCTGTTAGCAGTCACTCCCTGTTCCCTCCTTCTGCCAGCCTCTGACAACCACTAACCCGCTCTCTGTCTCTGTGGATTTGCCTATTCTGGCACGTTTCGTATAAATGGAATCATACAATGTGTGGCTTTTTGTGACTGGCTTCACAAAACCCTTTTTTTTAAAAAAAAAAAAATCATTATTTAACTCGTATAAGTGAAGAACAAAGCGTAATAAAAATATGCTTACCCATAACCCTCAATCCAGTGGTATTTTTCCTTCAAAACCCCTAATTTGTAGCCAGGAAAATCTGAGTTCGCTAAGATGTCAAGATTTCCATCTAAGTGCCACCTGTGTGAAGACTTAAGCTAGAGAAATCTACTTCCACACAAAAGATTTAATTAAAAGCAGATAGGGTCATAAATCCCGGCGTATTAGACCTGGTCAAAGTCTTACTACGCTGGAATAGAAAATGCGTAAACGTTGCCAACATCTCCGACTTGCGTTTCTAAAATAATCCTTGGGATTGCAAAGCAGGTAACAGAGAAAGCATGCTCTGCCTTTTGTTATTTTACGGAAAAAAAGCTGACTTCCTGTCTGGGAAAGGCAGATTACTGGTATGGACTCAATCTTACCTTTTAATCCTCATAGAGAATCGGTCTTCCTCACGGGTTTTTATATCTTCAGACTGTTTTCAGCATATTTTTGAAGCCTTTCTGCAGCTATGGGAAAATAATTAACACCAGAATTCAGTACATTGGAACACTTAAAATATTTACCAGGTCAAGAAAAGACTCAAAAGGGAGGCTGTGCCACCTTTATGTGGGTGTCTCTAATTCAGCTCCTGCTCTGGATATGCCCTGGGTGGATTTCTCTCCCTTGTCCCCATCATAAACACTGGAGCCCCGGGACCCCCAGTTTAGCGAAGGCCCCCAGGCAAGAGTTGCCTCCGTAGGCATTATTACTTGCTATCCAAGCTCTCTGGACCTGTGTCCTCACTTCTTGCAGCAATGCATTGAGGAAGATGTTGTTTATATTCTGTCCAGCACTTTTAGTTATTCTGAATGACTTCTGTAGTGTGGAATAATTTTAAGCAGTTCAGGGAGAGGGGACATGGAGCTAAAAGACTGATCCTCCAGCGTGGAAAGGGCAGAGGTCAACATTAGGCATTGATGTTTAGAAATTCTCGCAGGAGTCCATGCTGGAGAGGGCAACAGCAGGAGCTGAGCACAGAGGACATTGCCAGGGGACTAGGTGGGCCCGGCGGGGTGTGCAGGGGAGAGGAGGACTTCAGATTGCTGGCTGGGCCACTGGATGGCCAATGGCATTAGGTAGAGGGGGACTGCTTGGGAATATGATAGAGGAGAGCAAGGTCATTTTGAGTTAGGATGAAAGGTCAGGGGGAAGCTGGGCAGCTGGCTCTGCAGCTCCAGGCTTGACACTCCATCTGGAGTCCTGAGCACTGGGTGGTACTGCTTGTCTGTGCTGGGCTAGCGTTCTTCCAGGGCAGAGAAGAGAAGGGTGAGCGAGGGGCTGCTGTGTGCATCCTAGGAGGTGAGGGAGGAAGGGGTGAGCCCACAGTCACACTGGACAGGGCGTCTCATCAGGAAGAAGGAGAGTCTTCTTCCTCAGTTGAGAAGGAGACAGGGCGGTGCTGTGGCGGGATCATTCCATGGAGGGAAGCCGGTGGCGTTGGGAAGTGCGTGGCAAGGCAGGCCTCTGCTTCCTCGTGGTGCAGCCCTGAGTATGGGGAGTCCTCCGCCGCAGTCCCTTCCGTCCTGTGCCAGGTTTGTGTTGGCTCAGGGCAAGGAGGCGCTTGGGCATCCCTGGTACCTTCTGGTGGTTAAATCGTGAGTTTAACAGTAGGGCAGATGCGCATTTTGTGGGACCTTCCTTTAATCAATGAACAGGAACTTATGAATAAAAAATTAGGTCCAAGGCCTTGGAAGGGTCAGCAAGTGAGCGGTGAAGCTCAGGCTGTTTTAGCTTCAGTGCGAGTCTGTCTCCACAGCGACTGCTTCACGGAGTTCTGAGGCAGAGCGGGAGAAAAGGGCGGGGGTCTCTGAACGCAAATTGGTTACTCTTGTCTCAGCCATTTTGAGAGAAGAATGCGGATGTAGGAAAATTGGGGGGCAAACAAATAATAAGGGAACTGATTCATTTTTGGTATTTCTCTGACTGGCAAATTAACAAAATTATAAGTGATTGTACCGAATCCTTTGTTAGTGGATACTCTGGTCTGTTGATGGAAAATGAAAATATTAGAGCTGAGGTGAAAAGGAAAAGAAGTCATTTGATAAGAAGGATTGGAGGGAAATTGAATGGAGGTGAGCCTATGGCTGTGAAACTATCAATGTATGATGAAGTTGCCTCTCTTCAATAGGGAATGGTAAGTTTAGTTATTTAAACACAGTCACCCTCCTGACAGCTGTTACCCCAGAGGGTGAGAGTTGGTTTTGTAAAGTTTCCCAGTACTTCCTTGTTCATAGTGAAAGCTTTAGGATGGGAGGGGTAGGGAAGGGCGGAACGAAAAGCATTTAGTATAATCTGGAAACCCGATATTCCTTTAAATGAGTCTTCTCCTTTGACTTCTTGGGAGCTATAGGATGCGAATGTGCTGTCCTGGATCCCATGGCAGGACTTAGAGCATGAATCAGTGGAGAGAAATTAGCAGACAGATCCTTGCCCCAGCGAAGATTCTAATCCACCATGTACCCACAGCAGTTGACGAATAGTTACAGTGTAAAAACGCGGACAGCTATAAATGACTAGAGTGTGGTAGGAGCTAAATTCGTAAGCACTGAGGGAATGGGAAATCTGGCAGTGTGAAGAGCTGGGTGGAGTTGAGCATTATGGCAGATTTCTGCCATTGATAAGCACTAAGGGAAGCTTTAAAAAAGGCCCTGGATGAAGTGGGCAGTGTTCCAGTGGCCTCAGCGTGTGTGCTGGCATGAAGGAGTGCAGAGTGCTTCCAGAGAGAGGCGTGCTGTGTGCTGGAGTGAGCCAGAGAAGACCCTTCGGAGAAATGCCTAGTGTGGAAGTGCTGATCGGTTTGGATGGGTGAGACCCTTACCCACTAGCGTGTTGTATTTGATGGACTGGACTACACTGCATGGAACCCATATTCCCTTTGGGGGCACGTATTTCATACAGCTGAACTAAAACACAGCCTGTATTCTCTTCATTGCCATACAGCTTGTTTATTTTCCTATTTTGTGTGAGAGATATAACCATGCGTCTTGCACTGACAGGCTCTGTTAAAAGTCATTTTTTTATTAAACACAACCTGTTTTTGCATGGACCACCCTGAAAGTTATGTTTTAGATCTGTTGAAGACACGTATTTCTTTAATATATAAATATTTCGAGGGTTGTCCTCTCCCCAGGGCAACAGAGAAAATTAGTGTCTACTATACACATTAAAACTGTTTCTCTTGCCTTTTTTTTTTTGCTTTTTCCTTTTTGGTGAGGAAGATTGGCCCTGAGCTGACACCTGTTGCCAATCTTCCTCTTTTTAAATTTTTCTCCCCAAGGAGCCAGTACATAGTTGTATATCCTAGTTGTGTCCTTCTAGTTCTTCTATGTTTGATGCCGTCCATCATGGCACGATGAGTGGTGTGTAGGTGTGTGCCCAGGATCCGAACTAATGAACCCTGGGCCGCCAAAGCAGAGTGCGTGGACTTAACCACTGTGCTGCCGGGCCAGGTCCTGAAGCTAGTTTTCTTTTTTTTTTTGGTGAGGAAGATTTTCCCTGAGCTAACATCTGTGCCAATCTTCCCATATTTTGTATGTGGGATTCCTCCACAGCATGACTGATGAGTGGAGTAGGTCCATGCCTGGGATCTGAACCTGCGAACCCGGGTCGCCGAAGCAGAGAGTGTGGAACTTGAACCACTCAGCCATGGAGCTGGCCCTGAAGCTGGTTTTCTAAATGCTTTTGAAAGAAATAGTTCTATACATTGACTAGCTGAATAGGAAACTTTTCAGGGGGGATCATTTTTTGTATTAAAGAGGATTTTTAAAAATGTAGACAATGAGCATAAGTTCAATGTGTGTGTGTATATATATTCTGTATGTGTATATATATATGCTATATGTTTATTTAGAAAGTAGACTTTATTTCTACTCAAAGAGTGGAAATACGTTGGAAAATATATATGTGCGTATATAATAGTATCTCCTGTGTTTTTTTTAAAGATATAAAAATAAAAGCATAGTAAAAAACACTATTCAAGAATATTTTCTAATGCATGAAAGCTTGTGAAGACTAGTTTTATCTTTAATTACATAAACAGATTTTAGAAGAGATTCAGATTTTACTAAGTGTCTCTTTGTTGTCTGTGAATTTCACTAGTAAGTGAAAGCTTCTACTTTCATCTTGAGAGTGTATTTTCTGGGGGAAGAACTTCGGTTTTAGACAGTGTCATCCTCATTGCATCGTTCAGTTCTGTAAGATGCAGAATCAGCCGTGAAGAGGCACTTTATTGCGGTTGTATTCCATTGAGTAAGAAGAACCTGTATAACTTGTGTTGCCCTTTTAGATCATTAACTCTTTTTTCCAGCTTGGTAAAAAAATCTCAGTATTGACCAGCAGTTATTTTCATGATGAAAACTAGACCTCAAGCTGATTTCACTGTTGGCGTTTTTAAAAGGCGTATATTAAATTTTTACCCCTCCACTCCTGCACACACGTTAGTGTAATTTTAAATGAAGTATTTGAAGTATATGAAACTTAGAGTCCTATCACTAAATAATTACAGAAGAAGCACGTTCCCCGTGGCCCAGCACCTTATTTCTAGAATCTTTTTTTTTTCTAACCAATCTCTTGAATATCAGTGATCAGATTCCTTTGGGTCAATTGGAACTTCATTAAAATTTCAGAGAGGGCTTTTATTCATTAAATATATTCACATAAATACTAGAGAGTTTTGCATAATTTTAAAGTGGAATAGAAGTGGGTACAAAATTTATGGTAGAAATACAGTCAATGCCAACTTTGTCCCTGATTGTTGTTGGCAGTTTGGATTTTCCAGCAAGTGCCCTTTCAGGAGAGGTACCATTTGTCTCTCCTCTTCCACGGATGCTGTGCTGCATGTTCCATCCTCTGAGCACCTGATCCACCACAATACTTTTGTGCCCCTTTGACTCCCAAGCACTTAACTGCCATTTGCGCGGAATTGAAAAGTTTGCAGAGGACTGCGTTTTTGCTCATCTGAACGAAAGACTCTATTTCTTACATAAATCGGGCTTGAAGTGGAGCTCAGGGGTAGCATTCTCTGAAAAGGTGCTTCCTCTCTATTGACTTAAGTCTTAAAGCCCTGTTTCATTATCTCATTTGAAGAAAATGATTGGCGATGGCTAGAGTTATATGAAAATGTGATGTGAACACATTTTGGTGCCGAGTAAAAGTTATTTTTCTGCTGGGAAGCATAGATGGACACGTCCTCTAGGGAGCGGAGCCGCCCGACAGAGGCACCGACCCCCTCCTAGCTGGTCTCCTGCGGTCTGGGCTCTCTCCCCAGGTCTGATGCCTCTTAAAGGGAGCACAGAGGCCTCTGCTGTGGGTGTTCGATCCTACGGAAAGATTCACTTCTATTCTAGCCATAAATTAGACCGAAGAGGGGAATTTGGTTTATTGCTAGTGCTGAAGTTAAAAGCCTTTCCCAAGCGGTCTCTTAATTAGATTCGTTAGTTTTAAAATGTTAATTGGAATTGCAGCAGTTCAATTCCTGAAAGGTTTTAAATTTAGAAGGAACACCTCATTAACCATATTACTGTGTTCTGAGAAATCGACAGTAATTTTTGCGTAACGTTTTTTAATCCAAATAATGGATTATTAAGTGTAAAGCCTTTTAGAAAGACTAATAAAACCAGATATCTACTTTAATTCATGTTTGTCTTATCTGTTGCTTGATAAGCATTTTGTAGGATGTTCAGTAAATTTTGATGAGAAAACGAATTTTCAGCTCTCGTGTTTTAATTCAATGTTTTATATGACAAAGTCATAGAACCTAAATAACATGAAGAGAACGCTTTAATTGAAACAGATGATTATAGTAACATGTGGGATATATTTTATGCTTGTGTCAACTCATAGCTTTATCTTAAACAGCCTCCTCCAGTTTTCTTCCAAGAGTAAACCAGATGCTAAGGCCTGAACTAGTTAGAATAGCAAATGTCTATTTCTTTACTAGTGCTTGAGAAATCTTTTGGGGTTAGTAGAATGGTTCTTTAAAAGAAAGACTTGTTTTGTAAGTGCAAAGGTATTACATGATTACTTGGCAGTAACAATTTCAAATAACACGGAAAATACAGAGAGATGTTCCATTCCTCTTATAGCTTTTGAAATCAATTCTTAATTGTCATGGATAGATCAGGAAAATAAGCGTAGTCTTCTCATTCTTGTAACTTTTAAAAAATTAGATTCTTTAGTTTTTGTCTGGGAAAGGTGACTAATTTTTTTGATTGTTAGATAATTCTCAAAAGTAAGGTGGAGAGTGTGTGTGTGTGTGTGTGTGTGTCTATGTGTTTACATACTCTGTGTCCTCCTTCCGTCTTCTTCCCTGGGGATAATTTAAAAAGCTCAAAGTCCTTAGTCACAGATATGGAAGCAATGCTATAAGGGGGGCATTTAGAAAAGTTTAATTTTAACCAGGTGCTTAAACTGCAAACACAGAATGACATCACTTAAGAACACAGCACTTTAGTGAATAGAGGCTTTGTCGGTGTTTTTCTAGACCAGAGCACTGAAATGGAACAGTAATTGTTAATTAGGTTAAAGAATCTGTCTGTTCATTGAACCCATGTCTCCTGCCTGTGCACTTTCTCCGTAGAACTGAGAGCTGGGGCTCCTTGTGTCCTGTGCACCTGCCTTCTCAAGAAGACAACCTTTCCTTCACACACCCGGGAGAGTATGCTTTGCCGTCTACTGACGGTGTCACACCAGGGTGTGTGGCCTGTTGGTGATATGCAGCCTTCCACACTCTGGGCTGACATGGTTGGACCCACTTTGGTTCCCACATAGATTTCTTTAACCACTCTTTAAGAAAGGCAGCTGGGCCCTCCATGACCAGGCCAGGTCACTAACATGGACACCTCAACCCTCAGTATAACTCACGTGGGCTCTCAGTACCCACAGCCCTGCAGGATGGAGCATCCCAAGAGGATGGATGGCCATAGGAAACACCAAAAGCAACTTGAACTAATGAAGAGTGATGGCAGGAAAAAGAAGGATACACCAGGAGATAAGCCCAGGGTTCTGTTGGAATCAAAAGCAGCAGAGAAACCTTCCCTAGGGGAAGTTAGGAAGGTGGTGCCAAGGTCCGATTATCACCACCCCCCCCAACCTTATGAAGGATTAAAGGTGGTTACAGTGAGTGTAGATAATGTAAATCAGAAGTAGGTTTTAAAAAAAAAAAACGAAGTCAGAACAAGGACAAAATATAAACTGGATCCAAGAATGAGGCTAGTTCACAGAATGAATGCTACGGAGTCCTAAGCCACCAGTGTGGCCATGAGCTTTCCAGCAATCCTTGTCAAGTGCAGTATACTCTGGGCACTTGAGCTGTGGTTTGTATGATAACAAACCATTTCTCAGAAGATTGGTGGATTTCTGATGCCAAGACCAGAAACGAACCTCTCTAAGGGTCCTTTGAAGAAACGTCATGTAGTCTAATGACCAACATCCTCAATATCTTCAGTGTCACAGAGGCAGGTTCCTTGGACCAACTTCTCCAAATAGGCAGATGGGCACACCCAACCCAAGCCCGATAAACAGCTGTTTTAATGGGGGAAATGTGCTGGTTACCCATCTGTCTAATATCTAGCTTCGGTTAAGTATAGAGTATATACTATCTAGAAGAGTAACAAACCAGTTCTGTCTGTTTGAAACGTTCTGTGATTTTTGAGCTCTTTCTAGTGTATTTGGGTGCACTGAGTCTCCATAGTGACCTCAAGGAAGAGAGGATGGAGAAGTGGAGAGAAGATACCAGCACAGCAGACAGTGTGAGCTGTCTCACTCAGGATGCATGCCTCACTCAAGATGATATTTTATTATGGCCCTAGAAATAATAGGCTGGCCAGGAAAAGAATTGTCTGGTATAGTTTTTAATCATAACAAAAACTTCAGAAACAGTTTTACATGTTAATATGTTAAAATTTTGATGTGCTGAGTCATTACCTTGTTGAAGTACAGTCGATCCTCATTATTCACAGATTCCAGTCTTTGTGAATTCACTTACCCCCTCAGATTTATCTGTAACCCCCATCACCCCTTGCGGTGCTGGTGAGGTCATTCATGGCCATGCACAGAGTGGTGGAAAGTTTGTCAACTAGTGTGCCTGTTCCCAGCTGAGGGTGAACACAGCAACACTCTGCCTTCAGTGCTCACTGTAAACAGGTGTCCTTCTCGTGGTCTTCTTAGTGTCATGTTTTCCACACTTTTGTGCTTTTTGGTGATTTTGCTGTTTAAAATGGCCCCCAGGTGTAGAGCTGAAGTGCTGTGTGGTGTTCCTGAGCATAGGAAGGCTGTGATGTGCCTTAGGGAGAAAATACATGTGTTAGGTGAGCTTCATTCAAGCGTAAGCTATAGTGCTGTTGGCCATGAGTTCACTGTTAATGAATCAACAATAGGCATTATATAAGGTGTCTTTAAAAGAAACGTATAAAACAAGGCTACGCATTGATCGGTTGATGACAATGTTGTGACTAGAGGCTCACAGGACCCTGACCCTGTATTTCCTCTAGGAGCTGTGGTTCGGTATTGGCTAATTCAGCCATAACTTTATAGACCATAACTACAGCAAAGAATGAGAATCAACTGTATTTCAATTAAATGAACACCCAAGTTAAGCAATAACTGCTTTTTGTGTTATAGTTTTCATATAATATTTAATAATCAAAGAAATAGGAACTTCCAGGTATCTTAAATGCAAATGGCATAGCTCACATGATGCTTTGACTGAACTCTTTTACCGTTACAACTTCAGAAATATGCAAGCATAGTAGCTCCTCGTTAATGTATTAGGGACTTTTTGGGAAATGATATTTTTGGTGGTGTGGTACTTTCACTTGACATGGTAAGCACTTAAACATTTGTAATACAAAACCCTTTTTGCAAGAGTCAGTCTGTGGCCCTTTCATTTAGCGAAGAGATCTTCTGCATTTTTGCTGGAGGAATGGGGCATTAAAAATAATTTTGGGTCTAGTCAGTCTTACTTTTTCCTTATGACGACAGTGATATTTTAGTAGAAGAAATCTTGTGTTTCCCCCCACGTTCTCCACCCGAGTTATGCTCCTTTGATGATACATAAATTGTTCGGCCATTGACATGATTGATGCGACACAGGGCTGCATCTCAGGGAGGCAGGAAGGTAACCAGATGAATGTCTACAAAGAAAGATCACAAGGGCCCTGTGTTTATACCTGTCTTTGAGAATTATAGAAGAAAAAAGACCCAAGGAAACCTGAAGTAATACTGTTTCTTAGTGACGGTTTCCAGTGGTGGTGTTTAAAAAAGGAAATTCCAGTGGGAAATGAGCTCTCTGCTTACCCACCTCAACCCCTTCAATTACTCATGTGATGTTTGACAGCTCCTTCCCCAGATTTCTTTTGGAAGTCTTCAAAATTAAGCAGGGTTTAGGTTGTTGACCTTTTTGAAAACCTAATTTTTGATGTTTATAAGTTTTCAAGCCCTTGAGCCTCAAGTATGGGTATGCATTTGATCAAAGAGAAAAAAGTGTGATTTCATATGTATTAAATCATACATTAGTTTACATTTATGAGATTTACTGGTGATTCCCAAACACCCAACTTAGGGGCTGTCCATTGGCTTAATTGCAAAAACTTTGACACTGTGAAAAGAAATAGAGAATTAAACCAAAACCAAAACTGAGTTTGTTGTTCTTTAGAATGCCACCTCAAGTCACATCAAAGCTCTTAAGCTGAAGTCTGAAACCATATATGTTTTGAATGCTTTAGATTCTAAAGAAATGTTCTATAATGCCAGTACTTTTGGGTTTGTACATGATTTGTTTTCTTCTTAACAAAATCTGTTAAAACTTGAAATTTTGAAAAATGGCATATTTGAAAAAGAGGCTCTAAAATAGGCAAGCATAGCTTAAGGAATGATAACGTGAACGTGCAAGTTAAAAAAATATAACACTCCTGGTATGGGTCCCCCCTCCACTGCTTCACCCTCCCTCCCAGTGGAAGTAATCACAGTCTAAATTCTGTCTTAATCATTCCCTTGCTTCTCTTTATAGTCTGGCACGCATGTGTGTAATTCTAAACAATAGTGTGCTTGGTTTCTAAATTGCTTGTTCGATGCCTGTCTTCCCATTCAACTATGAGGAGAATTACTATGTAGATTCGGATCTTTGGTCTAGTCCTAGCCTCAAGCACAGTGCTTGGCACGGAGCAGGAGCTTAATAGATGTTTATGGATTAAATGAATAAATAAAAATGTTTATTCTTGTAAAAATAATGGTTTCTAATTTATGACTCAGGTGCATACATGTGTGTATGTGTTTGAATTGGTAAAAAAAATTTCAGGGGCCAGCCTGGTGGTGTGGTGGTGAAGTTTGCACGCTCTGATTCAACGGCCTGGAGTTCCTGGGTTCAGATCCCAGGTGCAGACCTACACACTGCTCATCAGTGGCCACGCTGTGGCAGCTTCCCACATACAAAAAAATAGAGGAAGAGTGGCACAGATGTTAGCTCAGGAACAATTTTCCTCGAGCAAGAAGAGGAAGATTAGCAACAGATATTAGCTCAGGGCTAACCTTCCTCACCAAAACAACAACAAAAACCTCCCCACAAAATGCAGCTGAGTAAATTTTAGAAATCTTATTGGCTTTATTCAGTGATTCATGGATTCGTTGGGCAGCAGTCAGTCTAGCAAATAGAAAAGAGCTGTGAGGAGCTATATAAAATGAGAGACTTTTGTAGGCAGAAGGAGCAGGAACAAGCAAGTTACACTAGGCAAAAGAGCAAATTGGTTATTGCAAGGCTCATTTCCTTTAGGGAATGGCAGGGTCTGTCGGGCAGATTCCTAACCTAGTGCTAGTCAGGTGATTCCTCACTGACTAGTTTAAGATTCTCTTTCTGGGAGAGCCGAAAGTGTGATTAAGTCAAGTCATTGTTTGGTGACATGGAGCTTAGCATAAGCGACTCCATTTTGGGCCTGTTGTCTTACTTTTAACAGAATAATCATATAGATAGGTAATAGCAAAATATGAACTTAGATGGCTGGCTTTTAGAACTGGAAGGCCAGTCCCATATGCCCATTTACAAACTAGAAAAGTGAGGCGCAAACAGGTACGTGCTTTGCCCAAGGTCATTTAGCTCATGGTGGCCAAATGGGGCCAGAATTTACATCTCCTGCCTCCTTGTCCAGGATTATGTCAACTAGGCCACAGGGCACGCTCTAGATGGTTTTGTTCACGAGATATAGATGGCCTTCTTCAGCTTAATATTAGGTCCTCCCTGGGCGGGGGGGGGGCGGGACACAACTATGCAAAGCCCTCACGTTAGATCATCCTATCTGATAAGGTCCATGATCAACCAAGAAAAGATATTAGATTGTGATAGTCACATAGCTAATTATATATGTATATTTTAATAATAATGTTAATAGTATGTATAATAATAGAATCATTGGAAATTAGAGTGACTTTATTGTCAGGTGAATTTTTCAAAATACTTTTTGGAGCATGATTTTGGTCTATCCAATCTTCCTGATTAATCAGCATGAGAATCACAAGGCTAAAAGAAAATTAGTGCCTGTGGTATCCCTCAGTACTTCAGAGTTCATATGTGGCTCTTATCCAGTTGATATCAGGATGGTCTTTAATAGACTCAATATAGAATTTATTACCTGAATTTTTATTTATTTCCCCAAAGTTGACATTTCCCAAAGAGTAGGGCCAGAGATTCAGTATTGAGGGATTCTCCTGACCCAGCCCCCGTCTCCCCAGCACTTGGGTGCGTGTGTGCGTGCACACACACACACACACAAACATGCACACATACACACAATGATTTTGTACGTTACTTTAACATGAACCCAAAGACAAGTCATTGGTGGCCCAGCAAATGGACTAGAGAGCTGTGATGGCAGTTAGGCCCAGCCCTTGGGTACTACAGAATGCTCAGGACTGCTGAGGTCGTAGGCTGCTTTAGAATGTGCCCTCTGAAAATACCAGCCATGTGTGTACTTTGTACTTTACACACTTTTGAAGACTTCTGTCTTTCACACCAATCCACTTAGTTATCTATACCTTTTGAGGCCTTGAAATTGCGTGTAAGTCGATGTTAACAAAAACGACCAGTGGTGGTCTTTAAAGAAAGTTGTCTGTTTAGCCCATTCATATTCAAGTCCATGACTTGGTGAGCCCTGCTGATAATTTATACTTCAGAGAAAAATATAACTGCCTCCAATTCTGAGAGTATTATTTTTAGAACACTTCCAAATTGTTTGAAACCAACATTTTTCAACTTGATTTTGGCAAGTGTGGACCCCTGAGATTGTAAAGTAGCTTTTATCAAAATAAAACCAGCTACTTGGTTATGAGTAAGTAGAATTCCAAAGGTTGGCACTAATGCTGTAAGTGTGATGAATTAATAGCTGTATATTGATTTAGGCTGCAACAAAAGCAATTTTCCAGCCAAGTTTGTTCAGTAAGGAAAAATGTGAAGTTTCTAATCTTTGAAAATGGTGTTTAGGGAGAGGAAAATAATTTGAAGCCTTGAGGAATGCTGTTAAATGTTTATTGGCAGTAGCTTAGGTTAGCCTCTTAGCCTGAATAACCTCATGATCATGATGATGACGATGAAGAAAGCATCCTAGCTCCTGTTTATTGAGTGCCCCTGAGAGTACTTTGTGGATGCTGTCTCAGGAAATGGTTGTAGTCACCTCTGATTTGTATATTCTGATCTGGTTTGTCAATGAAGACACTGAGACTCGTGTCAAAGACTTTGATGTTAGATACAAACTGGATTCACATCCTGCTTCTGCTGCTTTTTAACCGTGACCTGGGTTTTGCCGTTTGTAAAATGAGGATGATATTGCCCTCCTCAGAAGGTGTGAGGATTCAATGAGATGCTGTCTGTGGTAATGACGAGCAGTTTACAGAGGACTCCGTCAGGGTAGGCTGCCGCTGGCGGTGTGTTTTGGCCCTGGGGCACACCACTGGTGAATGGTGAGCTCCGTTTCAAACCCAGGTAGGTGTTGGTCTTAGCTTTTTGACTTCACTTCTGCATCAGTTCACATCAAATTTTCATAGAAACTGGGCCACGTGGTTAGTTTTAGGTTTGCTGTAATGAAAACAGCACTGAGTGGAGGCAGAATTTCTGGATTTAAGGTCAGAATCCCTCATCGTGTGTGTGTGTGTGTGTGTGAGAGAGAGAGAGACAGACTGACAGACAGACAGACAGTGTGTGAGTATGCATGCACACTTTCGATGTGGGATTTGGAACAAATCGATCGGCAGTTTTGCCTCATTCTTCATGATGCAAAATGGGGCTCATCAGATGGTCATGAACATCTTTGAAAGTAACACACCCTGCTTCTTGTCCACGTGACCATTCCCGTTATTTGTGTTCCGAGACCACCTCAGTGTACTTCCCTCTCCTTATGGAGACCTCTGAGGTTCGGGGCAAAGTGATGCTGTGGATGGGCAGTCAGCAATGTGTGGGCGTCCCTGAAAAGCTCTGTGTCCTCCTCCCTGTCCCCAAATAGCCATCTTGTAATGAAACACTAATGTGTGCCATTATTGGTGTTTGTGTCCTCTTAGCATTTCGGATTTGGAGTGAGAGAGGAGTGTTCAAACCTTAGCTCCACTCTTAATCCCTGTGTGATTACCAACAAACTACCTCACTTGGGTGAATCTCAGTTACATTAACTGTAAAATGTGGATGAGAGCGATGTCTGTCTGCTTTCCAGTTGACAGTTGTGCCTGCACAGTGACCAGAGGGCACACACAAAGTGATTGCACAATTCTGGGCCCCTCGCAGGTGCTCAGTGAAAAGGCATTCCGTCTCAGCGATATGACTGTGACACTATTGGACGAATTTTGTCAGTTATATTTGTGTTGAATCTATTAATGAGGAATGTATTCTTCTGCCGTTTGCTTTCAGTGCAGAATGACTTGAAGGCCAGAGAAGCCGAATGCATAATAGTTTAGCCCTGGTTAGCTGTTTACATGTTCAGATTCAGCCTCAGCATAAATAGCCTTCCCATGAATTCACAAGAAATTGCTGAGAATTCAGGATCTTAGCTCACCGCTAGGATTAATTTCTTTTCAACAGTCGGACTGTCTAGAGAATATCCATAAATGCTATAAATGAAAACATATGTTACTATAACCGATGGCAGTGGGGGAAATGGGAAAAGTAACCACGCAATTTTCAGGAACTGCTTCATGGAGAAGAGCTGCTGGCTTGGCCACAGATGGGGCAAAGAAAAAGATACATTTAGTACAAAGTTTCTTTTATGGCACTCTCTTTTTTTAAAGATTGTTTTGCATTGAAAAGCAAAGGAAGAAATTTTTGAAACAATGAATTTTCAAAACCAGAGAATTTAGTTTCATTTAAGAAATGAGATTTTAGGTTTGGGGAGAAGCAAGAGTGAGGAGGTCTCTCGTTGGACCCCTTTTGGCCACCCCAAATAAGCTCCATTAATGGGCAAGACATAAAATTAAATTGTAGAAAATGTTGTTGGTTTTGCAATTTTCTTGTAAATGCCAAAGTGGTTGCTTGCTGTGTAATGATAAAATGCACTGATTTGCTAATAACTTAAAATATTATGAAACAGTGCTCTTTTTAATTTACTTTCATGGGTTGGTTTTGAAAAATATTAGTAATAAGAATAAGATAGAAATATGGATTTTGTTTATTGCCTCTTTAACAATCCTTCTACGTAGCAAATTTTTTTCACAGTTGGTAAAGGGTGATATCATATCTTCAACTTTTTTAATAAAAATAAGTTTTCAGAAAATCTCATTCCCAGCTCATGACTCTTCATGACCTTTGTAGATTCCTGTACTGTATGTCAGGCTGAGATCACATGGAAAGTCTCTTATAACTACGAGAAAAGGACGTGTGCTAGGAACATTTAGTGGGAACTATAGGTCATTGTTTGAGCATCATCTAGCCTCTCTCCCCACCCCCCAAATCCAGAACAATCCATTTGAATATTAGAAGCATCACTGAAAGTGAAAGCAACAACCCTTTTGGTGGACAATTTGGCAACTGGTCAAAAATCTTAAAAATGTGCATAACTTTGCTCCAGCATTCCCACTTCTAGAAAGTGCTCTCACAGAGCGAACAGAAAGAAAAAGCCCATTGAAAGATGTTCGTGAAAGTGAGGTTAACAATAAAACAAAACCATGAGTCCACTTAAATCATCATTTATTCATACACAGAATTCTGTTAGGTATTTTTATTGCAAATAAAATTGAATACATATGTTATACTATATTTTAAGTAATAAATCAATATATGTAATCTGAAGGAGTTTTTTTTGTATTATGCTGTTACTTCTGAAGTCGTGAAACGAGGGGAGCTCTGTGAAGTGTATGCATGGTAGAGACAGAAAGTAGAGTGGTTGCCGGGGACGGGGCGGGGGGGGGGGGGGGCAGTGGAGAGGGAGTGCGGAGTTGTTGTTTAGGGGGTGCACAGGTAGTTTTGCAAGATGAAAAACGTCCTGGAGATGGATGGTAATGAGGGCTGCGGAACAGTGAGAATGTGCTGAGTGCCCCTGAGCTGTACACTTAAAAATGGTGAATTTCATGTTATGTAATTGTCCCACACATTTTTAAAAAAGGAAACAATAATAAAAATAATGGTAAATAATAATGATTTTAAAAATGTATCTGTGGGTATCCCTCACCAATGGAAAGTTTTGCTTTCTGAAGGAAACTTTTTGTTTTCAGTTGTGAACATTTTTAGTATGTATCTCTTAGAAGATCGATTTTGTTCAACGCAATCACTAGACCGTTATCACAGCTAACATACTTATCAAATTCCTTAACATCATTGCATACAAAGGAACCATCATTGAATGCAAAGGAAAACTTTTTGATTTAAAAAATGCAATATTTATTTGTTCTCCTCAACTTCCTTAAACTCTTTTGGGAATGTAATCACCTGTGTATTTGGAACACCACTGGCCTTGACAGTGTCAGTAATGCGATACAATAGAAATGCGTTTTGGAAGCTTTCTGACATGGTGCAATTTTATGAAGGGGGAGGGGGAGTGAGATAGGATTTGCTAATCTTACTTACTGACACAGTCTAATCGTGTCCCAGTAAAAATGCGCATTTTCCTTTTCCTCTTCTGTTTTCTGTTACCTTCTCCTCACGATCTGCTGCCTCCTTCCTGCTCTGTATGTATCTGTTCGGATCCCTCTTTAAGAAGTAGAACCCTAATTGATGTGCAGCTACAGTGAAGATATCCAAGCTAAAACTTTCAATCTATCAGATACTGATGTTTTGTTCATTATTTACCTAATGAATAGGACTTGATAAGACCAAGTTGTGAAACCTTCTCAGTCTCCCTATGCTTTTTCCTTTAAAAACTCTAATAGAGTTTATAAAATCACCAACCAGTATGGTTCCATGTGAAGATGTGTCAGTGCATCTTGACAATACTTTAGACCACTGAGCATCGTGCTTACTAATTTGTCACCTTAAACAGGTATCGTTTATTTTGAGAAGGTTGAATTTCCCAAAGTACAGGTTGAAGTGGAAAACCTGAATAGTTGAAAAGACGTTAAGAGAAGAAGAAATCCAAAGTCAAGCCCAGCTCTCTGCTGAGCCTCTCCCATTCTCTGCCAGGCATTAATTTCTTGCTGTTACGATGAAATGGCAAATTCTAGATCAGGCACCTGGGGACCACTCCCCTCTGGTAGTGGTACATTCTTCATATGTATTTATGTGATTTCACTTGGTATTTAATTCACGAATTTAAAATGTTCTTGATTTCTGTTTTGTTTTTTTTAATCAGCAGTACACATTTGCTCGTCTGCAGTGTCTTAGAAATTTATCTGCGGAGCGGCTTGTGTGCAGCCTGTCTTCACGCCCACCTCCCCGCTAGTGCTGGGCCTCCCCCACACTTAGCCTGAGGGGTCAGAGGTTCGTACCCCCAGGTTAGCCGGCCAGTGGCAGCTCAGACCACCCTGTTCACCAAGTTCCACAGTATTGGATTATAAAAGTATTAAAATTCATATTCCAAGATGATTTCTTGAAAACTTGACTTCTTACACACTTTAGAGAAAGAGAAGAAACAAGGGAGAGGCTCTTGGTGTAAGTCAAGTGGAGCTTGGCTTAAGCTTCAGAGCAAAGATTCCGGTTAGATGGAGGGGAGACGGCTTGGGGAATATTCCAGGGGCCGTAGAAAGGGAAATTTAAAAATACCTGGAAAGGGTATCTGTGTGCGTGTCTGTCTGTCTGTCTGTGTAATGAGAAGAGCTGTGCGACCCCAAGCCAGTTACTTCTGAGCTTCAGTCCAGTGTTCGTAAAACAAGGGGATTGGAATAGTTGATCCTTCAAGGTTCTTTCCTGCTGTTAACCCTCTGGACTAAATTAGATGTGTAATCCTGCATATGCTAGATGGGCAGCCCATTTCAAGGAAAATTCCAGAATAACCAATCCTTACATTGGGTAGACGCAATTTAAAAACTCATCAAGCTTTGTAATACGATTTTTAGTTCCCTGTCCACTTATATTCTGAGTGCCTTCTTGCCTGCTGTAGAAGCGACATGTTTTACTTCTAATAAAATTATTGGTCTCTTCTGCCCCTGGAAAGAAGTTTTGTTCCCCTAATGTTAGCTAAGTGCGTAAATTCTACAGCCTGTTTCCTTATTCCTTTTCTTATTTATGACTGTGGACACTACCTAGTTGCCCCCAGTGGTTCTGCACCATGGAAAAGGCATAATGAATTCTTGTTTTGTATGTATTTACTCATTGCCCATCAGATTGTCTACAATATATAAAGCTCCTCTTATATTTCAAGATGCTCTTAATCGTGTCAGAATTCCCACTGTTGCCTATTGATGGGTGAAACACTGCTTCATTTAGAATGTTTCTTTGCCCTCCTTTAGTTTATTCCATTTTTAAAAAATAATACAAGGCTCAACCAGTGTAACCACCTTCATCCTTGTTGACTTCGGCCACTGCAAACGTTCACTGCCTCCCGGATGAGCTATGCGTGCATCTGAAAGATTGAGGTTAAGGTGGCCGGAACTCTGGAACTCGGCCCAGCTCAGCTCTGGGCCTGTGAAAGCAAAGCACTGAGGGTGAACCTCAGACTCTCCCCCAGGTGCTCGCTTTATTAAAATAATAACTGCCTGTCTCCCGCCTTCTGCACCTGCCTTTTAGGCCCTCGTTCTCAGAATCCTGAGGCTGTGCCTACAGCTGCTTCTTCCTGTTCTTCCAAGGCAATGAGCTCTAACACGTAAACTGCGTTCTGGCTTTAATCACCCTGTTCCGCCAAGAAGCTGACCGGTGCTTGAAACTCACTTCTCATTTGCTCCTTGCCAGGTTTACCAGGCCAAGAGCAGTGTGAAATGAGGCCACAGACAGGAGGCAAAGGGCCGGGCGCGGTCCCAGAGCCCTGCCGCCGGAGAGAGTCAGGGCCCTCAATGTTAATCAGTCCAACACAGGCAGCAGGATAAGGCTCTGCACAGACCTGCGTGATCTGAGACTTAGGTTCGCATTTCATTCCTGCTCTGCTGGGGGCATTCATGAGGGCATCTTGGGCTCAAGGGTGCCCGGATGTGGCGGTTCTCCATGGAGGCTGGGATTCTGCGATCCCCCGCTGTGGGAATCCCTGTTGCTGATGGAGTGTGTTGTCTGTGTGGTCTCTCTCATGCCTTTTGTTTTATAGGTGAGGCCTGAGGGGAGCGAGGAGATGCCTCGCCCAGGGTCTTGCGGGGAAGTGCTGCCCACCCCTGTGGGTGACTGCAGCAGTAGGGGTTTGTTGTGAACTGGCTCATCCTTGGGGAACAAATTCCTGCCTTCCAGAAAGGAATCCTCGTGTCTGTCTGCCTTCATCTCCCGTTGAATGCAACCTTTTGTTCCATACCCGGTGCTCACCTCCTCTCTTCTTTGACCAGACAACATTCCTCCTCACACATTTAAATCGGCTTCCATAAATCTGCGTGACTGTGTACCTTTTTCCCAGGGAGCTTTGCTTTTTGCTTTGAATGGAATGGGGGCGGGTGGAAAAATCGTGTGTGGGAAAGAGTTCATGGTGTTGTAGGAAGAGCATTTATTGATGTTTGTAAAAATATCAGTTTGTAGTATAGATGCTATCTTACTGATATATAGCATGCTTGTGTAGGAGTTGGGGGAAAAGAAAGAAAAAGAAGCAACACATGGTTTGAATTTCTCTGTGTGGCCAGTCCCTTCAGCAGCCATCCTTGTGCTGATTTTCCTGCCTACAGGTAGATACCATGTTACTCTTATTTGCCAACTATTCCTTTTCCTCCAGGCTCCAAACATGTAATGCACAAGACACTTGGCTTGTATTAGGGGCACTTAAGCATCTGGAGGGCAGCTTGTAAGTAAGATGTCCCTCTGTGTTGGGTTAGGTAATCAAGTACTTTTCCATTTAAGATCACGGAAAGCTGAGCGTATTGAGGAGACTAGCAATGATCTCCAGGCAAAATAGAAATGAAAAGATCAGATTAGAGTTTTAATGGAAACTGGTCATTCCAAGCATCTCTTCTTGGAATCTGTGCATTTTGTGTTCACTGGAGGTAATCTGTGCATTATCAGCAATGACTTAATGTGTTCAAATGGCATTTTGATTGCGTTAGTTGCACATGAATTTTCGTTGGGATCTTTTCTAAGTAAAATTGGGACAGTGAGAATACAGCCAATAATCTGTCAGGCCCAAAGCTAATTTACTAAATCATTCAATTACTGTTCATTAGGGTGAGGAGGAATTGGTACTTTTTGGAGAAGCCAAGTATTATCATGGTGTAGAATAAACACTGATAGATTGTAATTCATAACGAGGGGCGTTAACCAAGGTCTTTTGTTTTTTCTTCTCCCCAAACCCTCAGTACATATTTGTACATTCTAGTTGTAAGTCCTTCTAGTTCTTCTGTGTGAGCCACCACCAGAGCATGGCTGCTGACAGATGAGTGTATGGTTCTGCACCTGGGAACCGAACCCGGGCCACCAAAGTAGAGTGGGCCGAACTTTAACCTCTAGGCCATCAGGGTTGGCTCAACCAGGTCTACTTACTAAGTGTCTCAGCCACTTTTACCACGTTACTTTCCTAATACTGTTCCATCTTAAACATTACTTTTGTTTTCAATGTTCATATCCAGAGGGAATCTCTGGCCATCTCCCAAGAAGACAAATACAAGGATAGTTATTACTGAATTGATTTTGTAGAGAAAAATTGGAAACAACTTAAATATCTATAAATAAGCTAGATAAATGAAGAAGATGGTATATTTAAACCAATACTATGCCAGAGTTAAAGGAATAAACTATGGTTATCAAAATCAACACAGATTGCTTTCAAGAACATAACTTGGAGTGACACAAGAGCATGGTTTAATTTATATTTAAAAGTCATACATACAAAGAGTTCTCTGTATTTCTGTAGGTGTGGGGTGTGTGTGTCAAATACATTGGAAAGATGCACTAAATACCTGATACTGATTGGTTTTTCTGATAGGAAGATGGAATGGGAGTAATTTTATCTATAATGTTTTATTTCTATTATAAAACAAAATGACCTTAACCAAATGTGACAAAATATTGTCATTTCTGGGTGATGGATAATGGCTACTCTTTTATCATTCTTTGTACCTATTTTTAAAACTTTTCTCAAACAATAAAAATAAAAACATCTATGCTCATTATTTGAAAGTCATAAAATATGGAACAATCTAAAGAAGAAAATTAAAATCTCTTGTGATCTCCTACAAACGTACATAACTTTAATGAATACTTTTTTGATTGGAGAGTGCTCTTTGATGGAATTTCTTCTAAGGAATAGCTTGGTCTGTGCAGAAATTTAGCCTCCTAGATGTTCAACATTATGGGATTGAGTAAGTCATGGCACATCCCTAAAGAAAAATATTCTCCAAGCGTTGCGTGATATTTATCTTCTTAGAATTGATGTCATGTTTGAATGTGAATCTGACTTTTATACTCTGACACCCTTCTGCTGATTTTCCTTTTCCCATTTTTTTCAGGTTTTTCCCACAATTTTTTATTCGTTATCTCTGCTAGGTTTGGAAATAAAGCGACTTTTGTTGTGAGCATTGGTGCACCCTTGATTCTAACTTTGACTTGGTCACTGATTCACTGGTGGCCTTGGGGAAATCACCTCCCTTCACCCTTCAATAAGTCACCCTTCATTGAGCCCCAAGCCCTGGATAGGAAGATCAGCAGAACATGGGGCAGGCATCTGCCCGACTCCCACGGAGCCTTCGGTCTTCCTGCCTCTGTTCTGGTTTCCTCATCTACAAAAGGAAACTAATAATACCTGTTTTATCTCCCACAAACAATTTAGGGAGCACCTGGGGAAATGCCCTTGGCATTTGTACACCTTGGAAAAACACCTCTTCCATCTTTCCCTCAGTTTTCCCTTCAGTGAAAAAGGTCCATCTCTGGTCTCCCAAATCCATCACCCAGGGTGCTAGGACGGGGCCTGTGCATATTCCCTATTTTCCTTCTGGAATACCTCTCTTTCATGCTCTCCCCTACTTGCCAACCACCATCTTGAAAATTAGTTCCTTTCCAAACCTTGCTCGAACATTATCTCATTTGGGAAGTCTGTGCCACCTCTATATCCAAGATGGAATTTGTTACCAAACCTTACAAACGGTATTCTTAGTGCTTGCTTGCAAAGAACTGTACCTGCCAGACTTTAGCTCATCGAAGGCAAGATGCTGGTCTTTGTTAGTGTTATAACCCTACTAGGTGCCAAATGCAGGCCCTGGCACATACCAGGTGCTCAGAAAATATTTGTGGGAATGAAGTGAATTGAAGGCCCTTTGGAAAGTATACAGTGCTGAGCATATGAAAGGTGGTATCATTGAGCGTATCTGAATGTGGTGTTTGAACCTCTGGGCATATCCAGGTGTTATGTTTGGACAATAGAATGTGATGTTTTTGTGTTAGGAATGCTGGTCACAGCAGAGCACACGCACACTTGTCCTGTTGAATTTATGTAAGTCTAGGCAATTCACATCCAGCCCTGTAGGCACATGGAGGTCGGTGATTTTAACTGTGCTTCTCGGGGCTACACCCAGCTCTCGATGCTGCATTCTCAGGGTACTTATTTCAGCCATTCCTTCCACAACACGTGTGCACTGGGCTTCTGCTCTTTTGGAGCTTCTGGGTCCTGTGGGGGTGGGGATGCTGTCTCAGAACTCAGAGTCTGATGGTGGGGGCGGTTGATGTAAGTGTTCACTCCGTGTGTAAATCCAGACGTCGGATGGTACACTGTGACTGCTCGATTCTCTCTGTGACATGTTGTAAAGTTCTCTGTCCTGTCAGAATAATCCTTTGATTCCCAAGGGTGATGTTGATCATTCTATGTGACAGTAAAAATAAGCTAAAAACAGCCAAATGACTTTTAAGTGCTTTTTCCCTTTTTTTCTAGCATGACTGACTAATGAGAGCAAAATTGGTGTCAAGGGGCATGAAATTAATAGGTGCCATTTGCACCAACCCACTGCTTTATAGATAAAGAGAGACTTAGTGAGAACAAGTACCAAGGGGTGAGTGTTCTATTTTAAATGGTTTTCTAGCTCATTTTAGCAATGATTTTCACATGATTTGATCCTATTCCTGTATAATCCATGTGAAAGGCGTCAAGACAGAAGGGGGAGGCATTAATTTTGATGTCAGAGATCTGAACCCAAATCCTGGTTCACCTGCTTACCATCTGTGTGGTCTTGGGTGGGTTTGCTCTCTGGGTCTCGTTGTCCTTCTCTGTAGAATGGGATTAAAAACACAGTCTTTGTCCTTTGAAGGAAATAATGTAAATAAGGCACTAGGGCCCAGTGCACCATCCACACCAAATTAACATCAGCCCTTATTAATGAAGTTTGAACATTAACACAGAGCTTACTCATTCACTTGCTTGGTGGAGAATCCAGAGTTCTAGGTTAGTCGTGAGTCACTCTTTGGAACAACCCTTTGGAAAGTTTTCTGAAGTCACAGATTTCAAACAAGTTTTCAGAATTTCCAGATATTACATTTAGATGAAAAAGTAAAAGCAACCCCCGAAGATGCTCTTTAATTGTTAAGAAAATCCATCACTGAAAACTAAAAGGATGGAGTAGAGGCACAGAGAATGGGGTTATTATTTTACATTCAACAAATTAACATCATAGTAAGAAAAAATATTTTTGTGTAAACAGTAAGTTTTAGCCCCGGGCTAATTCTGAAACAAGAGCCACTGTTTTTCTTATAGAATTCCACACACTCTGATCTAACGCTCTGGTTTGTGGCATCATGGGGCAGACCGACTGTGGTTGTCCTTGGGGCCTGTCTTCCTGCATCACAGTCGCTGCTTTGAGTAAGCTTGGCCCTCTATCTCCATCTGGTTTTTGGTGTGCATGTGGGAAGTGTGGGATTTGTAAATACAGCCCGTTTTCCCTTTGGCGATGGTGTCAGTGCTTTCCATAGCCCAGCAACCTCGCCCAAGACTTTTTAGGTCAGACCTGTATTTGGCCTTTCCCTAGGTCCTCTGCTTTGGCCAGCCAGGCATGGAAGCCCCTGGCCCTTTCCATGCTAGGATGCTCAACACACATCCATAAAGGGCCAGGCAGGTGGCTGCTGAGGGGACCTGTGGATCCTTCTTCAGATCCAGTTTTTTCCCATAGAAAGGGATTCCAGTTCAGTAGGCTCACGCAGGCTGAGGATGTGCCTCACAGTTCACAACCCCTCAGGCGAGGTCAACAGAAATATGACAGGCATCCAAGCAATGTCTGTGTCCGTACCACACAGGCCCTCACACAGAGGACTCCAGGACTCTGGTTAACTGTGACCTGTGGTGGAAGCTGGTATCTAGTGATTTCTGACTGCTGTTTTCTAGCCACTTTTGGTTAACCTGCAGCATATCTCACGTCCTATCTCAAAATGACATTGAGAGGTGAGAATACTTCAGGAACTGGCAAAGTACATCTCATAGGCCTGATCCGGCCCACCAGCTAGGAATGATTTTACCTTTTTTTAAACTCAAAAAAAAAATTTAATTGTGGTAAAATACACATATCGTAAAATTTACCGTGTTGACCATGTTTATATAGAGTTCACTAGTGTTAAGTATATTCACATTGTTGGGCAACCAATCTCCAGAACTTTTTCATCTTGCAAGACTGAAAGTCTCTGCCCATTTATGTTTTTAAATGGTTGAAAAAGTAAAAAGCAGAGGAGTAGCTCATAGCATATGAAAATGACATGAAATTCACACTTCAGTGTCCATAAATAAAGTTCTTTTGGAACACAGCCCTGCCCGTTCATTTACATGTTGTCCATGGCAGCTTTCGTGCTGCAGCGGCAGATCGATTGGTTGCGATGACACCCTATGGACCACAAACCCTAAAATATGTCAGTCTGGCCCTTTACAGGAAATGTTTGCCGACCCCAAAGCAAGTCTAGTTGACTATAGCTTCTCTTTATCCCTTCTTACAACCGATTTAAGGGGCCCTGTATATAGCCTTTATTGTGGATCTGTAGTATTTAATAAATATTGCTGATTTATTGGCTTTATGTTTTAATTTTAAAATTAAGGTAAAGTGCACTGCCCCGACCCTCAGTAAGCTTCCCTTGCTTACTTTGTCTGAATCAATCAACCCATAGAAATGAATCTTCTTTACTTGCTATTCTGATGATGTTTGCGGGCGAATGTAATGAGGTACTTTTTAACTCTTTCTCTCTTTAATTATCCCTGAGAAGGGATGTAAGTAGTTGCATGGGTAACCCTAATGTAAACCCTAATGTAAACAATGAAATCCCAATAGATTCTTTTAATGGAGGAGGAGAATGAGGTTCAGTTGAAAAGCCCTCTCCATTCACTAAATTCAGATGTTAAAATGGGCACCCTCTCAAGATGATTCCCAATATTCGCGTTTCTCAAGCCACGCGCTGTCTGAATGATCCCCTTCACACAGCCCTCTAAGGTAGATGGAGCAGATTTGTTCTCTGCTTTTGGCACATGAGGTACAGGAGGGATTTGTCAGCCTCTCAAATGTAGAAGAGTCAGGACTGGGACTCAAATCTGGAGCAAAAGACTCAGATACAGGTATTCCCCCAGAAAGAATTCTACTGTTATGAAACTGAGACAAAAATGGCTTGTGTGTTTCACTCATAAATTGCTGAGGATTACTCTCTTTCCTTCCCTAGAGACTTGATACTGTTGTCTTGGTTTGGACAATACACACCTTTTCCTCAGTTGTCACGGTTCCTCGAGTTTCACTCTCTTGCCCTTTTTCTCCTGCTTCCAATTTTTGTGTAACTGAAACAAATCATTCTCGTTCTGTCCTTGAGCTTGGAGGTAGAGGTTGTTTTAAACCCGTCTAGAGCTTAGAAAATTCCATGGTCATTTTGGGGCGTTTGCATCTCCTTCCATCTCATCAGGCTCACCCTTCCTCATGTCTGAGACCCAGCTGTCTGCAAGTGAGGGCTGTTCGTATAAATCACCAAAACTATTTGTATGAACACACAGGAAATCCAGGTAAATTTTTTTATTATGAGAATTAAAACATACAGAAAAGTAGACACCTATATACCCATTCCTTGTCTTCAACAATTAACATTTGCCATATTTGCTTCATCCACTCACCCATCCATCCATCTATTTATTCGTTGAAACTTTTTTATTTTTTGAGGAAGATTAGCCCTGAGCTAACTGCGGCCAATCCTCCTCTTTGTCTGAGGAAGACTGGCCGTGAGCTAATATCCGAGCCCATCTTCCTCTACTTTTTATGTGGAACGCCTGCCACAGCCTGGCATGCCAAGCAGAGCCATGTCCACACCTGGGATCCGAACCAGCGAACCCTGGGCCGCCAAGGCAGAACGTGTGAACTTAACTGCTGCGCCACCAGCCTGCCCCATGTTGAAATTTTCAAAAGGAAGTTACAGACATCAGGATCTTTCACTCTTTTTTTTAAATTTTTAATTGAAGTATACAGCATAAATACTAAAAATTACACAAATGACAAGCGTGTGGCTTGATGAGTTTTCACAAAGCCTTCATTGTTAAATACTCTAGAGAGCATCTCCAAAAAATAAGGATGGTCATGTAACCCCAATACCATGAAACCCAATTTTAATGTTAAATTCTTGGGACAACGAGGTGATCAGGGACAGGAACCTTGTCCTTGTGAGCCAACATGCTATTTAACTTTCCAATGATTGCTTCATTCTTTGCCTTGCTGCTGTTTGTTAAGGGAGGGGTGGGGGAAGCGAAAATTTAGTTAAAAATTTTTTTTTCTTAAGTTGATTACTTGGATCATGTTGCCTGAGTAAGTGGGTGTGGGCTGAATAAAGAATCTGGTTTCAGGTGAGAATAAAAGTCACTTGTTACTTATTTACGATTTGCCACAGATCCAGCTATACTGCTTCTAATTGAAAAGCTTTGGGAACAGGTCATTTTATAGAAGGGAAACTACATAATCCTTCTTCCCAGGTAAATTTAAGTTATTTTTCAATGGGACATTTTACATTTGACCACTAGGAAAACACATGATAAGCCATAATAATCCTTTCTCATTCGGTCCGGTACATCACAGGTCTCTACAAAGACTGAGCTGTTCACGTATCTTCAATAACACCTCACTGGTAAATCTGGCAAAATGTGTTTTGTGCTTATTTTCCAAGAGCTCTTGTAGGCTGCCCTAAATTCTTATGTGGGCAATACTAGGTTGCGCATCTGGTTTTAAATATGTGTGTACATGGGCTTTGATGGGTCTTGGTTTTTAAACTATTCATAATTTATAATGCCTCAGTGTATTTTTCTTGGAAAAATCCTTCTGGTTAAACGTTCGACATGATGACTGCACACCCTCCCCGAGGTTGGGCAGTCCATGGGATCTTGAGAGTCCTTTCATCTTAACAGCTGTGTACATGTGGCTATGATGAGTTCACAGATAGCAGCTTCATGATGTCCTAACTAAACCTTCTGGAGAATGATGAGGATTGTGAATATTGTCATGATCTATATCAATTATATAGCCCACGTATAAATGTTGTCATGGTCTATGTCAGTTATATAGCCAGCTCTCTTATTTAAGGAGAAGTTTTCTTAGCCTGAGAATTGGGACAGCTCAAAAGCTGTGCAACTGTGTGTTTTAGTTTTTCCTTCTTTTCTTTTTTTTATTAGTGGGACTTTCATTTGAAGCAGTGTATGGAGACAGTGTGGTGACCTGCAGAGAGCAGTGACCTGAGATCAGAAGGCCAATGTAGTAAGAATCTAGAAAGCTTCTCTCTTTATGAGTAATTATGAGCCATAATTTCCTCATAGTTTCACACTGTTGTCTTCTGAGTAGAAATCATGAAGTAAGAAAAGACAGATTAAAAGTTGTTCAAGCTCTCTTTTTGTGAATATTATTATAAACTTTGCTGGTTTCGCAATAATTTCCCAAGTCAGGATGACAGAAGAATTGAAAACAGCCTACTTAAAATTATTGGAGGAACCGTTTCTTTCATTCATAAATATTTGAGAGTCTGCTGTGGTGTAGACACTGGGCTAGTTGTTGGAGGAACAATGCTCAACAAAATTGACCTGAAATCGCCCTCATGAAACCTAGAGTTTGGAAGAAATAAGACGCTCCCCAAACAATTACACAAGTGACCTCAGTTTTTCAAATACAGGTGAGAGCAATGAAGGAACCATTGGGTGTCATTTGCTAAATGTTCCACTTAACAGTTTGCACGGTCCAACTTGTCTTACTTTAACAAGACTATCTCATAGACTCATCTTACGATGATGAGGCTGTCTCATCTTACGCTAATGAATACGTATTAAAGTACCACAAAATAGCCCTCTTTGCACTCTAGTAAAAAGCTTAACAGTTATTATAGAGAATAATTTTAACGCTAAGATAAAAGAGGAAATTTTGAGTTCGGGACCAAGTCATGAAATGGATGCTCTTCAGTTTTTCCTCTCACTTCCTTTCTTGGCCTTGCTTTATGTTTGGGGGCTTAAGGGGTCTTTATATTTAAGCCTTCAGGGGCCTGATAATAAAGTGCAAGTGCAGGGGAAACACTTCACTTAATAGGTCGCAGTTTTGCCAACTCTGTAACCAATTGGTAGTGGCTGCTTCGAGGATCTTGCCCAGGAGGATTTGGAGTTCTGGTTCAGGGTCAAAGGCACTGTGCTAGGTTAGTGATGTCTGTCACTGGCATGGCACAGTGCCACAGTTGCTACTCTTGGATTTGAGCTCTTATCAGCTCACATTTCAGAGATAATTAGAGAGGATTGTAAGGACTGGGATCAGAATGGAACCTTGGGGACAGAAAGAACACACTGGCTGGACTATGAGAGGGTACCAGAAACAAATATGTGTAGAGCTAGAAGGGCCCTGGCCCCACTTGAGTGAGGGCTGTGCAAAGGCCAGGACTCGGTCTACTTTCTTGCCCACAGTAGTGTCCGACCCAATAGGCATTCAGTAAGTATTTGTCAATTAATGTTGAATAAATTGTAAAGTTTGTTGTTTACACAGCTCTTGTGAGGTGGTAGCGAATGCTATTTTGTGTATAGGAAATAGAAATCCAGAGACCACACAAACTAAGCTTTGTGAAGGTGGTTTCTGACCTCTGGGAAGACGTTCAAGGTCAAACAGTAGAGGGACCGACCACAGAGCAGGGATTGGAAACTGGCAAAGCCCATCTTCTTTCTACTACAAAAGGCAATGTGAGAATGAGGTAAGCGACTGACAGATTTTAGACGCTTCTAATCAGTCTGTTTAAAAAGTGGCAAAACCTACAGGTTTACATGGCTAGGGATAAAAAATGGAGTTCGCCAGGTGTGGCTGTTAACTTTGGTCACAGGGAGGCATACCCTTCAGCGTGAACACGGTCTCCACGAATGCATGTGTAGATTTGCTGCTTTGTCTGGGATTTTTATTTCCTCATCACACTTTGTCTTTATTCAGTGGCATCTTGTGTTAGGCTTGGTCATTTTGCCGGTGTGATCTCTATAGGGAAATGAGGTTTGAAAAATGATAAATGAGGACATGAGATATGCCCAAGATATCCAGGCAAATTCTCTGGAGCTTTCTGGGGTGCACACAGACGTGCTTAGTTTAGAAAATGCAGTGCTGGCGGTCAGGTTTCTCTTTGTTTGAAATGCAGAGCTTCAGGGCTCCTAACTGACCTCTGGTTCCGCCCCCTCCCCCCATCAGAAGAGACTGAGGAGTAAAGGGGTCGTATTTATTCATTCATTACTCCTAGAAAAGGAGCTTGTCTGAAAATTTCTGCTTTGTTTTAAAAAACTACGTTAACATAGAAACAGTCTTCTTTTTAGAATTCTTTCTTCCTCCCTCCCCTCGCTTCTCACTTCATAAAATCAGAGGGGCCCTGCAGGGTCCCACTGAGATGATTTCAGTCTAAACATTAAAGTACTAGCAAAATTATTACTAATCAGCTCCCATGTTGGTCTTGATCTTCCAAAATCTTACATGTCAGAAGCAAGGTACCAGGATCGTTCAAATAAGTAAAAACCTCCTGAAAAATCTTAGGGTTTTATTGCACATCAGGTAGGTTTGGTATTCAGATCAATTCATTTCTCTTTCGAGGTTTTAATTTACGTCAGATAATAGATACTTGGTGATAACACGATTTGTTAGTTTACGAGTACAATGATTTTATTAGAAAGTGAACTTTCGCCACATAAAACCTGTTCATCTTGCCGTCCTTGAGCCATTCAGGGAGTTAGCTGTGATCCACGGCAGCGTTCAGCTGGCAAATATCTTTCCAGAATAACACCATGGCTCTGAGAGACCTGAGGCAAAGATTTCACTTTAGTTTTCTACATGTGATTCTGTAGTAAATTCGTGCCTTGTCTTAGTCTCTAATGTCACAGAATATTTAAACAACACTCATGAATGAATTCAGGTTCTGGTCATTCTAAAGTAGGCTTAATACACTGAACTATTTATGCATGAAGTAAGTGATGTCTGGGATGTGCTTCCACATAAAATGGGTGTCGTCGTCGTTAGAGATGTAAATGAAATAGGATGGGCCGTGAATGATCATTGTTGAGGTTGGATGATAATTTGGTATATGTTTTAAAATATTCTATAATCAAAAAATGTAATGGATTTAATTGTTTCCCTAAAGGCAAAATCTGACCTGTTTCTAGAGAGGAAAACGCTCAGCCAAATAGAGTTAATTTATACCATTTTTAGGTTTTGACAGGATATTGCCCTGCCTCCTTCCTTTTTTTGTATCTCTGAAAGACTGAGCTGACCTATTGTGACAATTAGTTAATATAAAATGTCCCACTCTCCCAGCGAGTGGTTGGCATTGGTGGCTGAACAATTTCAGGCCTGAGAAGAGAGTAAAAGCCTTCGACTGATGAATGGCTGACGCCTAACCTCCTGGTCACTTTCTGGGCTGGAGGCAGTGTGATTTGTGTAAGGTTTAAACATAGTTGAAAAACATAAAACACTCTTTCATGCGTGGATTTCCTAACACATTTTAAAAGCATTTTCCCTGCGAAGCTGCAGAAGTTACGTTCTGCACGTGAAACTAACCCAGAGGCGGAGGGATCCAGTGGATGCAGCCATCACCCAGTGATGATGTGAAGTGATGCTGGCAATCTCTTCTGCTCCTAAGGCCTGTAGGCAAATGGAGGTCCACTCTGTTTGACGTCGACAGCTCTGTGTAACATTCTGAGAAGCTCACAGGGTGGCAGGTCCAGCCAGCGCTGATGGCTCTGTGCCTGTCACCAGTGTCATTAAGCGTAACTGGAAGCCAGACTACCGTGTTCAGCCTTCCTTTTATTAGTGTAGCTGATGGAATGAGGACCCGAATTGCCAAGGACAAGATCAGTTTCTAGATTATTGAGTGTTTCAGTCTTTGAAAAAGACATTTAGAAGCATCAGAGCCTGCTGATTTTGCCAGGGGTGTCCAGGATTTGTACCCAGCATCGTAGAACCAGAATTCCTCCTCAGGCGCTATGTCCTACTCCGCCTGTTTCATAGAACTGTTGATTCATAAATTATAGTTTAACAGTAACTGAGAAAAAACAGAATATGAGATTATCTGCAAACCTTGATTACAAAAGGGAATATGAGGGTATCGCACCAGTTAACAAAACAGAAAACCTAAACAAATTTATAAATAGTTGTGATAGGGCAAAGAGAATATGGGTAATTTTTTGTTTTTGTTTAAAATCGTCTTTAATGTTATGTTGTTTTTACGGTTGGACTTTTGTTTACAGAAGAACTAAAATAAGTTGGCTTTCTGATATTCAAAAAGTTCCAGAGATGGAATTTTCCTGTCGGTGTGCGATGGTTTAAAGAGTCATTAGGTTCCATAATGTAATTGAATAGGATTTAACATATCCCTGTGCCTTTCCTGAGACCTGAATGTTGCCTCCCAAACTGTGTGCAAAGTGGGAGATGGTTCCCACCACTGTCACCTTCCACCCACCCACCCTGTGTTTCCAGCAAGGCGGGCATGACTGGGAGTGAGAGGGAGGCTAGAAGAGGAGGAAGATTCCAGCAGATGCTCACATGTAGGATTACTTGCTCTACTGTTAATTTTAAGATTTTCTGATACTTTGGGTTTTTTGGTTTTTTTCTTCTTCTCCCCAAAGCCCCCCAGTACATAGTTGTATATTCTAGTTGTAGGTCCTTCTAGTTCTTCTTTGTGGGACGCCTCCTCACCATGGGTTGATGAGTGATGCTAGGTCTGTGCCCAGGTTCCAAACCAGCAAACCCTGGACCACCGCAGCAGAGCATGCGAACATAATCACTTGGCCACGGGGCTGGCCTTGTTTGATGGCAAAAGCTTATAGATATAAAATCTTCAACATTATAAATACAAATATTTACTTTGTTCAAAGTGACTTGTCAGATCAAATCAGGGTGTGATCCCAGACCAGATCTGTACTCTTGGATTTCTTCTAGAAAGAAACTTCTTAATTTATTCATCATTTATAAAAAGATTACCCATAACCACATAAATTGGTTCCATTTGTTCAACAAGCAGTTTTTGAGCATTGATTACCTCCCTCGTACTGTGAGGAGGTGAGAGGTGGTGGTACTGGGGAATTCGATGAAGGTTTGCCATGAGCCCTTCCTGGATGCAGCCATGGGATAAATTCACATATTGGTGGCAAAACTGTAGACAGATTCCATGGAGTGAATCTGATTTCCTTGGGCTTATTTTGGGCACACGGCTGCTATTTCAATTTCCCGAGAAACAAGTCAGTTGGTGCATTTAGCACAGGGGTTCTCCATCTTGGCTGCCTCCTAGAATCATCTAGGAATCTTGTGAAACATACACATACCGAAGATCCACCGGCAGAAATTCTGATTCAGTTGGTTGGGAGAAGACCTTGGCATTAGTATTTTTTAAGAGCCTTCCAGGTTATTCTAACGTGCAGCTATGGTTAAAATCTAGTGACTCGGTGGATAACAGGATACTGTTTTAAATTGAGCTTAAGGAAAATATTGTGACTGTTAAAATGGGGTGTGCTTTCTCCCACAGGTCCATAAAATGAGATATTAAAAATGAGCACAGAGACTGTGTGTGAGCTTTGTCTAATCCGTAGTCGTCTTCAACTCTGCATATTACCGTCTTCTCAGGGGCTCTTAGGAAATACAAGTGCGTGCCCCAACCTCCCATCCCCAACCCATTCTGGTGAGCATGATCTGGGACTGGACAATGGTGTGTGTGTGCGTGTGCCATATGACCTTAACGTGCAGACAGATTGAAATCCAGTGCCTTATTTGAACACTGTCCATACCCTTGCTGGAGTGGCTCTTTGAATATTAAGAGTATATATTTATTGACATAACTACTACTATCTGTCAATAAACCCAGGTAAAAGGCGCACAGCACTTAACAAATTCCTAAATACCACTTCCAGCAATTCCTCAATTCTTGTTTTCTACCTCCTTGTTTCATGGAACATGTCATAAATTTAAAAACATGAATTGTGAACATTTATGAAGACTTTTGGACGCCTACTCTGACTAGGCTGCAATGTCTTATCATTTTAGCGTTATTCATCAACAATGACAGCATAGCAAATAAATATTAAGTTTATACATGTACGATAGAAAAACATTCTAGCTAACAGTGCTAGCATTTGAAGTTTATTACTTCAATTACAGTTCTTTGAATATTTTACATATTCGTGAGAATGTCAAAGTACTGTTTATTTTTGTTTTCCACACTGATTCTCTTCACTGAGAACGTTGAACTATTCAGTGATGGGGAAGTGCAATTTCTCTCTTTATTAATAAAATTAAATGTGTTCACCCCTTGCATCTGCTGTGTGAAGCAGACCCCCCCAGTGTTAGTCTGCATCAACGCTGCCCGACAGAACTTCCCGTGATGAGGGAGACGTTGTGTTTCTGGGCCACTTTTGGTAGCTACTTGAAATGTGGTTCTTGAGACTGAAGTTAGGAACTGAATTTCTAATTTCATTTAATTCATTTAAATTGCAAAAGCCACCTGTGGGTGGTGGGCACCGAGTGGGCAGAGCAGGCTCTGAGGCTGGGTCAGCACAGCTTGAGAAGAGATTTGGCTGAGCAGGGGGCAGAGTGACAGCTGTCCCATGTTCAGGCCTGCCTTCCCGTGAATGCATGTCTTCTGCCATCCTCTGCTTGGGACCGTCTCTCACAGAGGCTTGGGTAAGAGTAAGTGATCTCGAGAACGGGCGCAGGCAGGAGGAGGTGGCTGCGTGGGGCAGAGACAGCTCACAGGGAAGAGGCCAGCTCGTCCTGGCCCCAAGGCTCAGCCCCACCCACGGCCTCCAAAGGCCTGCTCTCATGCCTGTAGTACTTTTCTGGGGTGTTCTCAGCCTCTCCCTTGCCCTGGCAGGATATAACCTTGTCCCATCAATGCCCCTGTCCCTGGACTCTCTACCCCCTTTGAGGCCTGCCCATGCCCTTCTTCCCTTATGCCTCAACTTCCCCTCCTCCCTTCTGTCCCCTGTGCTGCCCCCACCTCTGTTACTTCAACTCAGCCCACTGTTGCTGGCTTCCCTAAGAAAACAAGCTCCTTAATGTGTTTCAGGGGCCTTCAGGATGAGCTCTCTCCAGCTTCACCCCTCCTCCCTCACCCCAGCCTCCAAACCTGAGTAAATACCCTGAGTGCTGCTGGGCCTGCCAGCTCCCAGCCTTGGCACTGACATAGTGTCACACCTTCCTGATTGCGCTCTGCCGCGATTCATCTAAGGCCCACTCCTCCTTGTGTTGGCTGAGATGATGCTTCTTTCGGGAAGCCCACCCGACCCACCTGGCTCACTCAGGTGTCCTTCCTGTGTGCCGCCAGTCCCTGTGGCACGCCTGTCTGCTTCCATTTTGCAGAGAGCTGGTGCCTCGCGGGACATGAGCACACGGTCTGCGCACGGTGACTGTGTTCCGTGAATGAGCAACATGAGCAAGTTAATCACTAAACCCCAATCTCGGGTGCTTTCTGTTTGTGCACGCGTCTTTAAATCCTAAATTTGATAGATTAATGAATTCTTACAGGAAATCTGACCTTCTGGACTTTATTCTTCAAACTTGTTTACTGATTGCTCAATTTCATCGGCTCCATTTGTATTTTTCTTTTTACAAAACACTGCATTCTTGCTCTGGGTGCTATTAACTCACTCATTTAGGCCCGTCATATTGTAATCATAGACTGTAGATGGCTGGGTTCCCACTAGAAAAGTAAAAGTCAAGGTAGGGTTGCCTTCATTGCGGGTGAATTTTTAAGAGACTTCATGTAATACTGTTTTCAAAAAAATTTTTTTGGACAATTAGTATAAATAATACTGCAGAAGCAAGAGAATGTTTACATTTACTGCTAACAGCTGATAAAAAATCATTTCTCTTAGAAAGATAGTTTTCAGAGGACTAACATTTTAGTGGCGTTCGTAGTCTATTCGTTACCGTTCTCTTCAGTACAGTGCGCGTCTGCCCTCTGCATTTCTGTGTTCAACATTCACCCTACGGCCCCACCTTCCTATAAAACCGGCACAAGAAAGTGACAACAAGCAGATCACCAACATGCTTTAAGCACTAATTTTAACCAGAAAAATTAAATGGCACTAACTACAAACAGAGAATTTGCTGCGAGGTCACCATTAAAGATGATAAGCCTTTGGCATTTGAAAATTTATAGTAAAGTAATCCGAGTTGTTAGTGAACTATGCATCTCTCTAATTATTACAAGAATTATCTAGAAAACTTAATTCTGGCTAATAGTAAATTAACCAGTTCATTTTATATTAACTGGAATTTGGATTTTACCTGTTATTTGAAAGCCACGCTTCTGGTTTTGTCAACTTCTTTTAGCACCTGTAAAATTTTTTTTAAAAAATATATACAATTTTTATTTAAAAACAAAAATGAAACAAATCCCCCCAAAACAAAAACAAACAAAAAGAGGTGAAATAAAACCAGCCGTTAGTTTTGTACTGCATTTTCTGTTATTGTATGAACTAAGCATGTGAGCACATATAAGCTGTGAAATTGGAATTGTGTAATTTCAGGGATCCTGTGGCACACGTAAAATTTGAATGTGGCTGTGGGGGAGGGTGGAGCATGAACTTCTTGTGCTTCGCTTGGCAGGAGTCCTCTGCCCCACAGCGTTGTGCTCCACTCTTTAGTTCCTCATTCAAAGCATGATTAACCCAGTTAACCTGCACAGACTTCGTTATTGTTCGTAGTATGTAGAAAATTGGAAGCTATAAACCAGGAGATTGGGCAAAGCAAGCTGTGACCGTTGAGAGCTGATGCTCAGACTTTGAAGAAGGAAATAATAACTGAAGAGCAGGTGCAGAGGTTTAGAAACTGTAGTCGGAATAGTAATAATAAAGTTTAGAATTCAATTCTCTCTATTTAAGAACTCAAGGAATTGTAAACACATTTAGAAATGATTTTTATCAAAGGATTAAAAGAGCTTTGATCTTAAGAGAAGTTCTAGAAAATTCTGTTGAATGCTTTATTTTTTGACATTGCTATAACTATGAGATGCTGTCATACTTACTGTCTTAGAAGATGCATTTTGCTGAAATAATCATGTTCATAAGTATGCACATGTTCTTCTGCACTTCTCTGCGTAATGGAGGACTTTATGTACACTTGGGAGAATTTGTCTTTCTCTCCTTTAGAAAGGGTCGTTTGGGCTTGATTAAGCAGGATAACTCTACATAAATGCTGTAATCTGTGGATGTGCTTTAGTGAGAGAAAATGGCTTTCCTGTAATTTGACTTAGTTTGAAATTTTCATAAGGAAAATGAGGACATCTCTATCTATTCCAAGGAGAAAACCGAAGGGTAGTTTGAAAGGAAGCTATTTATGTAAAATTAATGTCAAGAAAGACTAAAATTACTTGTGGTTTTAACCTATCCTCCAACTCCTCAGAACAGTAGAATGTAGTAAGCATTCCTTCTGGAAAATATCATCCGTGGTGATTAAAACCTTAGTATTTCCTCTAAGTGCCCAAGGAACCAAGAGAGTTTACTGAGGTGTTGGTGTAATCGCCCAGATGACCTTGTAAAGAGAGAAGTTAGTAAAGGAGAGGTCACCAAACTGGGCAAAATCTAAGTCATTTGACGTGACAGTGGCCAAGCCTGAGCTTTGTTATGGGATTCTAAGTTGTTTTGTTGTGTTTTTCCATCTTAAAAATTTTTTTTCATAATAAACCTTCTGATTTTATCAGCCAGTCCAGTACTCTTTTTGTAGATATTTGCTCTTACATGGGGAGAAATAAAACTAAAGATTTGTACTTTTACATAATTGATAGACCTTTCACTGAAAATTTTCTCAGTATGGTTAGTCTGTATATCTCAGAAGATGAAGAATAGTTAATTAGCTTGTTCGTAGGACACACTGCACCAAATATGGATTTTTGCTGACTACACCTAAGGATGTACACTTTCCTTAATGAAAATCCTAAACATGTTTAAGGTTAGAATTTCATATTTGGATGGGCAGCTGACGAAGAGGATAGGTTGTGTCTTCTAAGTCTACACTGTGCAATATGGTAGCCACCAGCCGCATGTGGCTACTTAAATTTAAATACAATTGAAACATTAGCTCCTCAGTCACACCAGTCATGTTTCAAGTTCTCCTTTGCCACATGTGGCTAGTAGCTACCACACTGGACAGTGCAGATAGAATTCCCATCATCTCAGAGAGTCTGTTGGTTAGCACTGGGATAGCCATTGCCACGACCTCCCCTCTATGGGTGAACGACTTACAAAGTCAGAGCTGATACATACACCACAATTTTCCCTTCCTGGGCCCTGCCCCAGCCCTGCTGTCACCTCCCACTACCTAGACAACAAAGATAACTCCATGAGAAATGTTCTCATTGACTTGAGAGCTAAAAATTGAGCCCTGAGAGCTAGGTGGCTAAGCTGCCTTCAGCAGACACAAGGATACTTGGAAAAAATAATAATAACTCTTCACAGCCTCAGTTGAACAGATTGCCCTTCTTATTCTCTTGATTACACTAGGGATTCCTAGACTTCTCAGAGTTATGAATCCCAGTTATCTTCTGGATTGCTGACTCCCTGTCTTCCTCAATGTGTTTTCCTGGTTGTATTTGCAAGTGAAGTTTGGTCTCATAATGAATTGAGAAGGTTAGTTTTTAATATTCAGAGGCTCTCAGTATGCCTCAGGGTGATCTGAATAAGCATAAGATTAAAACCAGGCACAGAAAGTGCTCTTTCATCGCTGACTGCCGGCTGTTGACTCTCTTTGAGCTAAGGCACACGTCTCAATAATGCTGAGTACTCGTTCCCGGTTGGATAGATGGGGAATTTCATTCCTGTAACAGAGATGAGCTCCCCTGACCTGAAGCCACACAGGAATCTGTCTCACGTTATGGTCTGGCTCGTCGTCTGGTTTCAGAACAAAAGATTTTGAAAGCTGCCTCCATGTTGCTATTTTTCAAAAATGTCCCAGTATTGTTATTTTAGTGTCTAAAAAGTCATGCTAATGTTCTCATTGACATTATTCCATTCAATAAAGTCGGTAATTTAGATGGTAACAGTGTGCGTTTCCCCTTATCAGACTTAACAAAGCTGTTTTAATGTTGAAGGGAAAAAAATGCACATGTACACATCTTTAAAATTTTTTCTGTTTGTTCTAATTTGGAAGAGATTCTCCTCCCCCTGACCTTAAGACTATCTTACCAGTAAAGAGTTAACAGAATTGGAATAAAACAGATTAATTTCGATTTTCTGGTCATGAATCCCAGCCTCTTCCCAATAGCTATATTTCCTTTTCTGCTGGATCAGCTCTTCATTTCATTTCATTCAGAATTCGCTGATTGTTTATTCTTCATCTCAAAGAGGCTCCGGGAAGATGCATGGCCGCTTCGTGATGTCACTTGTCGTCTGAGAAAGCCAGGTGTGTGCTAGACATTGACATGCTCCTCATCTTTCCTATAATCTGCTCCCTCCTTCTCCCAGAAACTCAAAACCTGGTTGTAATGAAAAGTCTCATCAGTCCTTTTTACATCTGACATAGGGGTAATTTTCTTAGGCATATTTGTTCCCAGCTGCTTTTTAACCCAATAGCCATCATTCAAACTGCGGTCTTCCTTTATGGAGATAATCTAGTTCACGCCTCAGCTATTAGTGATCTTAAAGGTTGAAAATGAAATGCTTATAGCAAATGTCTCAGTAGGATCAGTTGTTGCTTTCCAAGGATCATCTGTAGTAATAATAGCGAACTCAAGGGGAGTCATTGTTTGCCATAAAACCATCGCGGTTTTCACGTCTAGATTGAAGTCTCTCTCCAGGCTATTGCATCCTCATTTATGGGCTCATGGCCCTTTCAGTGGCCCTCCAATGACCACCTATATTTCAGGCCACATCTCCCTCTTTGTGTAAACAGACTTGTGTGTGACTCGACAGCTTCCTTCGCTGCACCTTAGATACCAGATACCCCAAGCTCAGGATGTTGAAAACTGAATCCCTGTTACTTGTCCCTAATACCTTGTTCTTGAATTTCTTAACATCATTGGCCTCACCACCGAACCTCCCAGACCGTACCTGAGAGGCGCCTTTGGTTTCTCCCATAACCAGGCTTAGAGGAATCCTGTGACTGGCTGGTCTTTCTGCCTCCTTAGTATTCCTCTTTTAGTCCACTCCCCAAAAGACCACTCATTGATTGATTGATCCATTCAATATCTGCTCAATACCTGCTCTGTCCCAGGCACTTTACTAGGTAATGGGAACACATCAATGAACAAAACAGACTCAATCCCTACCCTCATGAAGCTTAAGGCTTATGGGAAAGGACAGACATTCAACTGGTAAGGAGCACACAAGAATGATGAGCGATGTTGTAGCTACGTTCATACATATATGAGCATGTCATTCTTCGGTGATTTTCCTTCATCTTTGGGATAAGATCCAAATTCCTTAGCCTGCACACAGGCCCTTCATGAACCAATTGGGACCTGTTGAGATGCTTACAGATCCCCCAAGCGCTCTGTGCTGGCTGGGCTTCGTGTCTGTGCTGCTTTGGAATGACTTGGCCCCTGTTTCACGGGCAAACTTCAATGTGGAGCTCAAGCATGGTCACTTCTGTGAGCCTTTCGTGATTTTCATGTGTGATGTTTCTCCTTTGTGCTCCCAGAGCCTCTCCATGCCTCATCACTGACAATTTCACCAGCACAATTTTTTATTTTATCCTCCAATAAGTTCTGAGACCCTTGGGGATAGAAATGATGTCTTTCATGGTTTTATCCTTAGACTCTAACACAACGTCTGGCATATATAGGTGCTTGGTAAGTCTAATAGTGAGAGATGCCTACGATTGGAATCATTGTTTGGGTGAAGGTGGTAACACCTGGTTTCCACAGCTGTCCAGGCAGACCTGCAAACCCTGTCAGAGATCCGAGGAGTGAGATTTCTGTATTAGGTGGGTTATTGGCCTGTGTGGCATTTAAATTTTCTGATTCCAAGTTGCCATTGCTTGTTTTCCATTACGTAATTATTTATTTTTACCAAGCTCCCAAATGTCTTAATTAGGCCTGTCATATGTTATGAATTCTCTTTCTGGGTATTGTAGGAACTGTTGTCCTAGTGCTTTTTTCTGCATATGAGCAATTCAACTCAGTGGGATAATATTTTATAACTCATTAATGTTTGTGATCCTGTGTACTCAAATATTCAGTATCAGCTGTGAACTACCCCTGGAATCGATCCCGCAGACCATCAGAATGTACTGTACTTCCAGCTGTATTAGTCCTATGCCAAGAATCAAGGCAGCACGATGAATCCAGTGGCAGATGGAACCACATGCTTAGCCTGGTATATGTACACATGGGCAAGTAAATCCAATCATGTCTGTCTTTCTCCAAATAAAGAATTAGCTTTAATGTTACTTTGGCTAAGGCAAAGTATCGAAATTAAACTAAGCACAACACAGGAAATTCTAAGAGGCTACCCATAAAACGGAAAATGATTTCATTCCTACTGAGTACAAATCCGTGTGCGTGTATGGTGTCTGAGATCATATGCTTAATATGAAGCCCCATAACACCATAGTGTGATGCTTAAAAAAGTACGTCTGTTTCCAACAGTGGATAAAAAGCATTTATTTGAACCATCCTCATGCAGTAAACAACCTGTAAAGTCTTTGGTTAACTATTAATTTTCACTTGGTCAGTACCTACCACATCTAGTGACCTTCTTCAAGTTTTTATTAAGCTTTTGCTCTGCATATGTCTTGTGTGAGGCACCTGGGTCCACGAGGAATGAGATAAGGTCCCTGTTCTCAAGGAGATCACCGTGCAGGTAAATAGCTGCTCTGAGTACAGTGATTTCCATGTGGCTGTTGGCCTGGTCTGTGCTGGATGCTTTTTCTTCTGCAAAACTCAAGAGGAAGGCTCGCTGTCCTGGAGATTAAGTCATTTAGTTTAACCCTGAGGGGATAAGCAGATGCTCTCACCGAGGGCCTGGCATCTGGGACTGTCAACATCTATTACTAAAAGGACCTGATGAGATGGAATTAAAATTAGCCTGTGCAGAAAGAACACGGGACCCATCAATGAGATACTTACTGCTGTCCTGGAAATAATTGGGAAAACCTTTGTGGTCAACTTCCTCTAAAAAGTAAAAGCAGCCACGTCCCCCATAACATCTAATGTGCCATAGAGCCCGCTTAAGCTGTTCTGGGGACAGGTTACCGACCGTCAGAGGCTCCCAGCTCTGGACCGGAATCTTCATTGTTCAGCACACATGGATTTGAGCCCCTGCAATGTTCCGGGCCCTCTATGGGGCGCTGGGTATGGACAAGTGAACCTACAGGACAAGGAACTGTCCTCATGGAACTCACAGCCTTCCAGGGGGTGACTAAGGTCACAAACTGACCTACACCAAGTGTACACTGCCCCCTCATTTGTGATAGAGAAGGAGGATGGAATTCAGTGTTGGTTGAATAGACTTCCTGACACAAAGGTGAGTGACACACACATGTTCATTGTCACTCCTTACTACACAACCCTTTCAAGTAGACATCCAGAGTGGACATGTCTCTTTTTTAAATGTGAGAGGACAACCCAGGACCCTCAAACCTTACTTTTGGGGGATTCTCTCATTGTGTACGGCTGGTGGGGGGAGCCAGAGTCCCACCCATCTCTGACCAGAGCAGCCGGGGGGGCAGAGGCGCCCCCCCTTTGAGAGTTCTGGAGCGCCTCAGAGAAAGAACGAGTTGAGGAATTAGTGAGCTTGGTTGTGAGTCCAGAGCCAATTACACAGAACTGTATTGTCGTAAATTCATCTGCTTTCTGTAAACTGAATTGTAACTTTATGGTCTAGCTCATTATTTGAGTCTTCCTGCTGGTGTTTACATAGTCACATGGGTTTCAGTCTGAGAGAATTCTGCTTTGGGAAGGAGCAACCCGAATCTTCAAAAAGAAAGCCCACAGTTCTTTATTGAGCATCTGCTGTGTGCTAGGTAGGCCCTGGGGATACAGCAGTGAATCAGACAGACCACACCCTTGTCCCCATGGCACTTATGTTACAGTAGAGAAAGAGAGAAATAGAACCAAATACAGCATATGCCAACAAGAAAAACAAAGCACGGGAGAAAGGAGAGAGCGTGTAGTGGTATGTGTATGGCCATATATGTGTCTGGACATTTTTTTTTTTTTGAGGAAGATTAGCCCTGAGCTAACATGTGCTGCCAGTCCTCTTCTTTTTCCCCAGGAAGACTGGCCCTGAGCTAACATCTGTGCCCATCTTCTTCTACTTTATATGTGGGATGCCTGCCACAGCATGGCTTGCCAAGCGGTGCCATGTCCGCTCCCGGGATCCGAACCAGTGAACCCTGGGCTGTGAAAGTGGAACGTGCGCACTTATCCGCTGCGCCACGGGGCCAGCCCCTATGTGTCTGTATTTTATATAGACTTGTCAAGGAAGACTCTCTGATGAAGCGACACTTAGCAGAGACCTAAGGAAGTGCGGGAGCAAGTCTCTTATTTTGGGGTGAAAGTCATTTCAGAGAGCGGGACAAGGATGTACAAAGGCCCTGAGGCAGGGGGATGTTTGATGTATTTGAGGAACAGCAAGGTGACCACAGTGGCTGGAATAGAATGAGGGAGAGATGGAATGGCAGGGGGTGAGGTGCCCAGAAATAACAGGGGGTCTGGTAGACCAGGAGAAGGAGTTTAGATTTCATTCTAAGTGTCGGGATCTGACTTGACCTTGTACAAGGACCACACCAGCTGCTGAGTTGAGAGGACTGTAGCAGCTGGCCAGGGGGCCAATGAGAAAGCAGCTGCGGTCACCCAGGAGACCAAGGGTAGCAGTTAGTGGTTGGGTCCCAGATATGTTTTGAAGGTAGAGCTGCGCGGATTTGCTAAGGAATTGGACAATGAGTGTGAGAGAGAGAAGTCAAGGATGACACCGAGGGTTTGGCCTGAGCAGTTGGTGAAATGGAGTTGCCGGTTCTTCGAAGGGCAAGACCAAGGAGTGAGCACATGGGGAAGAATGTCAGGCCCTGGATCTTATCTGTTTTCCTTGTTCTATAAAGGAGCCCTTGACATTTGGAAGGACATACATTCCTGAAAGTATTAGTAAATATTACATTTGCCTAATTGTCGAGATTATTCGGGTCTGTGCAGTTGGCCTTAGCTCTCCGTCACTGGCAGCGTCCTCTGATGATACAGTGTGTTGTGTGGGTGGATTCCGGGCCGGCAGAGTAACTCTCATGCTGGGTGAGTTTCTGCCACTGGGCGCTTTCCACACCAGCCGGACGGTTCGTCACACTCAGCAAGATTCTGTGTTTCAATACTGAGTGCAATTCTCTTGGACCTCCCACGAGCTAGCTCCCCGACCACCTCCCCCCGCCCCCGCCCCGGTCTCAAGGGGAGTCCCTTCTTCCCACAGGTTGCTTTGTCTCGCTTGAGTGGGATGACGGACACGCCCTCCAGGTCTCAACCCTTTGGTGCTAGGTGACCCTGCCACCTCTGTCTTGGTCATTCAGGGAGCAGTCTGTGTAAACACCGCCGAGCTGACACAGTTTGGCCCAGTGATTGGGCAGCGTTTCCTCGGAGGGTGATTGTCTCTGAAAGCGTCGGCACAAAGCCTTGCTTGAGGAGAGTTGGGGTGGGGGAACAATGGCTGCTGTGTTCCTCACAAGAACCTCTTTGGAGAGCAAACTAAACTCGAGTGGGTGGACACTGAAAAGGCTTTTCCAAGAGTAGGAAGCAAAAAGCAACTCTCCTCCTCTGTCGGGCCTTTCCTCTTGACGATTCCTGCTCCTGCACAAAGTGCAGTGTGTGCCCCGCAGTGTGTGGTTGTGGAAGCAGCCACAGCCATGTCGGCATATCGAACACGCTGTGGGTAATTTAAACAGCCCCCCTTTATCACTAGGTGGGGACGGAAGACTCACTGAATTCAGTATATAGCAGCAAGAAAAACTTTTAAAGAGGGATCTGAAGTTTTCATCTGCCTCCCATTTTTCCAGTGAACTGACTCTTAACTTTTTTTTAAATTAGGGGAGTAGGGGAACTCTGATGCAAGTGATAGAAGTTGCTAGTAAGTACTTGGTAAAAATGAAAAGGGGTGGGAGAAAGCCATGGGGGAAAATGTATCTGCCAAAACGTGTTAGCCTCAATAAAGTAAGAATAAATGTATTTCATGGTCTAGAAGTACACCGTCCAGTACAATAGTCAGGAGACACATGTGGCACCTTCAATTTAAATTAAATCTAATTAAAAATACAGTTGCATGAGCCGCATTCAAGTGCTCAGCAGCCATACGTGGCTGGTGGCTACTGTATTAGCTCAGATACAGAACCTTTCCTTCATCATAGAACACCGTATTGGATAGCGCTGCTGTAGAATATAAAATAAGAACCATCTGTGATAATAATTATGCATGTATTTCACTCATGCTGCCCGGCCCAGGGCCTGAGGGTAGGAAAGTGCCGAGAGACTCAAAGAAAATCTGTTCTTCTAAAATGGTGTGCTCCTGGTGGTGCTGCGAGGGACTCACTTTTGATCCTTTGGTTTGGGCCTTTATCCTGCTTGTAACTCTGAGAACAGCTGTGAGTTACCCATGTAGGTAACGTGCTCGTTTCGTTCCGAGACACTTAAATAGAAATATAACCTGTTTTAGTAAAAAAGTAATGGAGTAGTTTAAATCCACAAGGTCCTAAGATGTAGGAAGAAAAGTAGAAGCAGAGGTGGGGGAATTGTTTAAAAGTCCTGCGTGTATTATGTTATCCAACTTAATAAAAGCTAACCAGATGGGGGGAGCTTTTCTTAACTCACTTGTGGATAACTGACATACTGTTGGCCTGTTTATCAGCTACAGTTAAATAGAGTCAATTGTTTTCTAGTTTGAGGATCAGGCAGAGGGTGGTTATCTGCCTTTGCTTAGGCCAGGCATGCTGGATAAATATTTACCAAGCTCACTAGGCCTGTGAGAACAGGACTGGGCTGGGGGTGCCCGGGGGTGGGCAACATTCCCCTCATAGCAGAGCTGCCTCGCACCACTGCCGCCAGATTCATCAGGAGGCTTGAGGTCATACTTCAGAGGAGGAGGTGCAGGCCACCTGACGGAAGGTACAGTGGCTTCCAAATCAAGAGCATTAAGGAAATGTGATCCTTCTCTGAGGAGCCAAGCTACCTGCCTCGGGTGGCCCCAGAACCCATGGGGAAACTTCCAGGTATAATGCAGCCCACCTACAGAAAGGTTTGGAAACAGGCTCCAAATGGCACAAGGAAACAGTCAACACAACGTGATGTGTAGTCGGTATAAGTAACTGAAATCTCTAAGTTACAGCTTATCAAGAATGTGTGTTGAAATGAAGCTGGAGGATGTTGTAATGATGAACAGTAATGGGAGAGGGTGACCTCCCTGAGCCTAGAGGAAGGTTGAGCAAGGATTTATCAGGGTAGCATGGGCCAGCAGAGAAGGCTCTCTAGCTGACCGAAGGAAGGGCTGTGCAGCCTTCTGGCCCCGTGGCAGAGGGGTCGTGGCGCAGAGTTTCGCTTAGACAGCCATTTTGTTTATTACCCAGATCCCTTTGCTCATCTTCCCTGTTGAGTCAGCAAATCTTTGATCATGGCTCTGGGTTCCAGATATTTTTTGGCCTGTGAGGTAAATGTGATGATCCCTCAAGATATGCTAGTCTGATTGACCTTTATTCTTTCCAAAGTAAGTATATTCATTCATACATGGAGAAATCTATCTTACGAAATTTCTGTAGACCTGAGCTGTTTCCCCCAGATTTGATCATTCTCAACAAGGTGATCCTTTTTCGTTTCCTAAAAGAGCAGAGTAAACACGCGTGTTCAGCTGCCTCATTTTGGCCCTCGGGTTGCTTCCCTTACTGCCATCTGACCCCTGGCCCCCTTCCTCGGTGAGGGCTGTGGGACGCACAGCTCTGGGACACTTGAATTATGCTTGTCATGGATACCGGGAAAGCAACCAACTCGACAGTCTCCCCTCAGAGGGCAGATTTCAGCTGACCTGAAAGAGTAACCATCACTTACCAAACATCCACCAAATATTGATAAATATTATTACAATATTTTTGTAAACTTTATTGTATCATGCCATGCAGTTGAGTTTTCCTAGATGTCATATTACTTAATCAAAAAAAAAAAAAAAACTTGCAAGGTGAAGGCAATACCCTCCCACTTACTTCTGTGTGAGTCATTGTAGAGAAAGTCAATGAAACAGACACAAACCCAGCCCTTGGCATGAAGGTGAATTCGTGGTGGTATTACTTTTGGAGAGAGCATGTTCAAAGGTTAGACCAAAGCCTGTTTTGGAATTGGGTTTGTTTCTTATTTCTTCCTCTTCTGGCAGGAGTGAAAAGCATTTCATTCTTCTTCAAAAATTTCTGTCCCCAAACATTTTTTGCAAGTCCACTTCTACTTACCTAAAAGGCTGTATTGTTAGTTTAAATGAATGGAATCAATGTTTTGGGCTTCTTGCCTAGTATAAATTGGTCCTCTTTCAGAGTAGTCCTAGTGAGTGTTTCTTTTCAAAGTGGAATTAAATTATGGTGTAGGAATCATGAATCGATTTTGGTTCCATTGCCGAATCCAGCTGATTCAGGTGGCTGAGTGGGGAGAGCTGTGTTGAAAGAGAGCAGGCAGCACCGTTAGCAGTGTCCTTGCTGACCCGGGAAGGACAAAGGGGCAGCAGACACGACCTGGGTTTGCCAACCTTGCTACCTGGGGAGTGCCAGCCACTTAGACTTACACAAGTTTCCTGGGTAACTACCTCTCATTCACCTGTTCTGCTTATACTCCAGATTGGTTAATAAGATGACCTTTGAAAGCACTGAAGCTCTTCAGATAAACACGATCTCCAGGGTCTCCCCCCCTCCCCATTGTGCTGGCTGGGTGAGTTAGTTTATAAAGCATATTTGACTTGTTGATCTTGTTCAGCAAAGCATCATGGCCTTAAAGAATGGTTCCTGTAATTAAGAGGCTTTCAGAATTTTTTTCTACCCAGTCTAAACATGTAATCCAGAAATAAAGCTCAGTTCAGATTTGTTAACATCTGCGTTATTTAGGGCATTTTGCATGTCAAATAACAGTTGCCTAAATTCTTTATGCCGTAATGAAGAAGTGCAGCTGGAACACTGGGGGGTGTGTGTCTGTGTTGTTCTTAGAACCTTTTCTCCCCATCCTTTTTTTTTCTTTTGCATTCTTAAAATTGATATACAAAATTAAGAGAAATAATAATTGCAATTCAAAGCCTAAGAAAGAGCCTAAACTTGGATGACCTTAGGTGGCTGCTTAATCTGTAGCCCAGTGCCTGTCTGTGCCAACTGCACAATCGTCTCACCTGGGGAGCTTTTTAAGAAGACTACTGATGTCCAGGTCTCACACCAGGCTAATTGAATCGGAGGCTTTGGGGGTGGGACCTGGCCATCAGTACATTTTTTTGCAGCTCCCCACATGGTTTAATGCACATCGTAATTGAGAACAACTGCCCTAGCAGATCTGTGTCTTCCGCTTCCTTAGCTGTAAACCCCATTATCCCCTGCGGGTAAGACCTTCCTTGATTTGGCCCATCTATTTCTCCAGCCTCATCCCCCATCACTCCCCGCCTTCTCCCGGTCCCCAGGATCCCGGCACGGCGGCCACTGGAAGATGCTCATCTTCCCTCTCTATGCTTGTATTTGCACACACTGTTCTCTCTGCCTGGAATGCTGTTTCCCCAGTCTCTTCCTGTTCCATTTCTCTCCACAAAATTACCTTCCCCCTAACAATCAGATTCAGTGTTCTTTCTCTTTCGGAAACCCTCCTTTCTCCTCAAGGTAGACTGGGTGTTCCTCCTATGTTTTCATGGAAGACAGGGACCACTGCTCTTTATTCCTACGCACTCAGCGCAATCTATGTTCAAAAAGCTTTCGCTAATGAACGAGTGGATTGGCAATAATATCTGCCTTTCCTTCCGAGGTTCTGAGCCACATGAAAGTGCTTGTAAAAAACTGTAAAGCATTTTACAGATATAAAGTGGTTTATGAAAATTATTGGTTTTGATCTTTAAATGACAACAAATGAATATTTATTGGTCACCTTCCTGTAAACTTTGTTCTTCAAGTCAGAATGTGGGAAGTCAGGCATTATTTATTATTTAGAACACAGCCTGGCTGTCCTCCAGGTGGACGCTGCAGCCCCCTCGGGAAGGACAGGATGTGGGGTAGCCCTACATGCTGTCCGCTGCAAAGTGTAGCTCAGCTAATCAATTGGAGCTAATTAGATGGTGTGTTTGCCTTGGGCAGCATCTCTGTAACGCTGAAACCCTGTCCAAAGAACCGCGCCGCCCGTGAACTTTGATTATGTGGACTTACATCCCTCAAAGCCATGTGGGAGCGTGGTTTTGTGAAGCAATTACGTTGCAGGTGTGCAATGGAGATGAAGTAATGGCTTAATTATTTGGTGAAGCAGCAGGCATTTTGGACCGGAGACTAGCTTCACAAACTTCCCAGGCTTTTTTCCTTCATGCTATTTTGTTCTTCGGAATTTTAACACAACCTAAAGAGAGAGAATTATTGGGCCCGCAGCCAGCTGTACGTACAATAATTTTGAGAAGTCAGCTTGTTCTATATTTAAATCCTTAGAAGGTCTGCCTGATTCTCTTTTATTACTGCTATAGAGGAGGGGTTTGGGGTGGGGTGTGTGTTTGTGAATCATCTGCAATGTAAGCAAAATTTGGGTATATGTGTATATTTGGGGGAAGGAGACCTCTCAACAAATTCTCAAAAGGGTCCTGTGGAAACCCCTCTCTGAGAGGAATGAGCGTAGAAATGTTGTCTTAGGTTTCTTTGAAGTTAGTCGTGTCTAGAAGGTAAAGATAGATCTTGACTGAGTTCCTTGCTTTTTTCTGACATAGGAGTACGTCTCCATCAGAAGCCAGTTCATTTCTAAATTATCCGTTCTCCTGGGCCTTGTTTGCTATCGTCCTGTGCCTTTGCATTTTGACCTTGACATTTCTGATGAGAAGGAGCAGAGGTGGAAAATGAAATGAACCGCAGAGCAAGATGTTAAGAAAGAGAGTGATCCAGGATTTCTGTGTAAGGCCGAGCAGGACTGTGGTGGGAATGGCCCCTGGCCCCGTAGCTGTTTTACACAGGGGCCCCGGGGGTACCCTATATTTCTGAGCACCTGTAATATACCAGGCACGTTGTTTATACTTTCATTTTTAGCCCTCATATTAACACTTCAAAGAGACTTGTTATCTTCGTTTTACTGAGGAAAAGTGAAGAAACTGTGGCTCGTGTTTAAGCATCTTGCAGTAAGCATACGAACTGTGTTGGGATGGTCCCATACCTGCACAGGGATAGGACTCAGTGCACAGGAAACACAGTTCCCAAAGTGGTGGATATAATCTCTATTGGAACTGCACTTCGTGTTTCTTTCTGGATCATTACAGAAGAATTGGTCAGGATGCCGCAGTCAGCCTGAGTCTTTTGGCTTACCTGTGTTTTTCAATTATTTTGAGTTAGTTCTGCTAGCTGTTCCCAGGAATACGCTGGACTCCTTGTTTTGTTTTTATCGTGTGTTTATGCTGTTGACCTCTCGCGCAGTCTTTTCTTCATCAGAAAATTCCCTAGTTATGGGAACTAAGCACTGTAGAGAGGAGTTAAGCACAGTCCCTGCCTTCCAGGAGCTTAGAGCAAAATGAAGGAGCTTTCTGTTTTTTCAGCACCTTGGTTCGTATAATAATGTAGGGCTATAAATGAGGTGAGTCCCACCTGATTTAGCTCATGAATGACAGCTGTGTTTCCTGCTGTAATGCTAAAGTACAAAGGAACTAAACATGAGCAGGCTTTGGGAACTGATTTGGTCAGATACCAAACTGTGTGCCTACCTCAGAGTTTTCAGACATTGTGCTGCATGAGACTAGCACGTTGTAAGTGGAGGGGGCTGCCAAATGCAGAGGGGTCCTGCTTAGATGCCATCTGGCTGGAGGGATGGAGTGGGAGAGCAGAGGTTTGTTTGGGAGTGCCACGAGCAGACCTAGACAGCACAGCCCCCACAATTCGCAACTTGAGAAAATACTGATTTGATTTGATTTTAAAAAACATTAGTTGATTTTAATTCTGAGTAAGAAAGTAATACCTCTTCCTATCTAAAAAAAAAAAAAGAGCCCAAAGGAAGTAAAAAATAGGAAAAGAAATTCTACTCTCCATAGTTGACGATTGTTATAAAATTTTGGTGTGTCTTTTTCTCTTCGTAGGATATCCTATTAATATTGACCTTTGCTAAAAGCACCTTTTCTCTTCACACCATCTCTGCCATGCACTGAGAATAAAACAGTTGCCAGCCAAGAGACATAAAAGATGCTCTGGCCGGCTCCATTTGAAAGATGGGTCCCAGCAGAGGACGTGTATGAAAATGTAGGGCTGCCTACTGAAGTGAGGACTTCAACATTATGCATTCAAATCATTTCTTTCCTTGCCTGTTCTACCCAAGACGCATGAGCCTTGAGCATCGTGTACAGAGTTATGCTCTTGGTGGCAGCATAATTGCTAAAGAAGGAAAAATATTAATAAAGATATGGTCTGGGCTCAAAAGAACTGCGTGACGGTCTTAACTCAACTTGGAAACCAGAATTCACAAATTATAAGAGCTCTACACAGAAGATTGTCCCTTCCTTTTTTTTCTTTCTGTGAGCAGCCTTAGTGAGAAATGCAATTCTTTAATCATTCTATTTAAGACTTCAAGAAAATAAATAGTAAGGTAAAGTTGTTTGGCACTATGTGGCTATAAAACATGACTGCATGTACAAAAAAAATTCATTGCTATTTTAATAATCAGTGCATTTGATTCTAGTTCCTTACTATTTTTAAATAGTTCTTTGTTTATGTGTTTTGGCCTGTTCTCTGCTTCCCGGATTACCTACTGCTTCAAGTCTGTAGTGCTGATTAGTTGAGACTAAAATGCTACAGGAGTGTTGAAGGTTCCCTCTTTCGTTCTGATCTCGCCTTTGGATAGTCTCTAATGTTCCCCCGGGTAATCTTTTAGGAACTTATCGATAAATTCCTTTTAGCTCCGCATAGTCTGCCAAGAACCCCGCCAGACTCAGAAGTTGACCACCCCGTTGCCCTGAGAGCACTGTGTCTAGATTAAGATATTTACCGAGGCCAGGAGGGACTAGGGCTCAGGTTAGCAGGTGCCGGAGTGAGGGGTTACTTACTCTGTGCTGCCTCACTGGTTTGGGTGATGACATAGGCTTTCCGTTAGTCATTGGGAACATTTCCTTAGGGTCCTGGGCCATTGTCAGATGTGTGGACCCCGTGTTTCGCCAGATTTGGTGGTAATTATCCAAACCACGTCATTATCTTGTTTCTGATAGGCAGTTCTTTGAGTGGCAGTGAAGGGAGGTGGGCAGAGCTTGGGATCCTCCTGGCAGAGCACCCAGGATATGTGTGCATTCAGTTCTTTTTTGAGTGGGTTGATTTCCACAGGAAATCTGTATTATATAAAATAGTAATTTTATAAACATATGCAAAATGTACTGTGTACATGTAAACTATTTTTGCATTCTGCTTCTTGTCCTCATCAGATCTGCCATCTCAGCAGCTGGGGAAGCCACTTCCCCACTTGTCCTAGTAGGGCTACTCTCCCCTTTTCCTTCTGTACTTTTTTTTTTTTAAAAAAGGACAGAACAGCATTATTAATACTATTTTATTTACCAGTCAGTAGTTTTGAATATTTATGATGCTCTTAATATTCAGTCATTTCTTTGAAAAAAAGACTTTAAAATGTTAGCCTGATCAGGTACCATGGCTTCTGGTTTCTGTGCTGCCACTAACGAGGGGCTCAGTAACCTTGGAGAGTCACCTATAAGGGACCCAGGTAACTCCTCCTGAAAGGCAGGGCTTTGAGCTAAATGACCTCCTAGGTCTCTCCAACCTGAAGTTCTGCAGTTGATCTAGCCCAGTTGTCCTCAACTGGGGGCCACTGGGCAGTGTCTGAAGACTGATTATCTTCTGATATGTACAGGTCAGGATGCTGCTAATCCTCCTACAATACACAGGACAGCCCCCTACAGCAAAGCATTATCCACCCAAAATGTCCATAGTGCTGAGGCTGAGAAGCTCCCACCTGGAGGGAGCCTGGGGGGGCGCAGTGACCAGCTCTCAGCCTTCTCAGTGCATCGTCTTTCTCTCCGTTGGGCTGCAGGGTTCTCTCTGGTCCAGGTGTCACTCTTGGCCTTCATTTACCATCTGAAACTTCTCTAGGTGATGGTGAGCTCGCTTTTGGGATAAGTCAAATGGGCCCGATTAAAGGAAACAGAGCTTCCATTGTCTGAGGTTTCTGGCCAGGGTGAGCAGCCTGAAGTCACCGTGTACTCGGAGGTGTCAGTTTTCTAAGCCACGTTATAAATGTGCGGCTCATTTTCTTCTCTTATTTAGTTTTCCTGGCAGTGACTTAGAAACTTGGCATTTGTTTACTTTTCCATATTTCCAGTACATTCCTGGGACTTGGCTCCTTAAAGGCTTAGAGTTTTCTAGACTATAGCGTATCATTTAATCTTCCTAGGGGCTAATGCCTGAAGAAGAGGCATTTGGACAAAATAAATTAACATGACCGTATAAATCTTTTGGAAGGCTTTTTGAGGGGGAAATAAGCCAAGAAATGATGGTACATTGAAAACACACAGAGGAATACCTAACGTGCCTTAAGGAGCAAATGTCTTATTCTTTATTTATTTAAGTGCACATGCACTCAGTGGCATATGGCTCGGACCTCTTTAAAAAGCAGAAACTGAGAACTGTCCTGGGAGCAAAAGCTGGGGCAAGGACAGGAGGTTGCCCAGAGCAACCTTGTTAATTAGTGTGACCGGATTTCACGAACAAAACAGGTCAGCCTGACTGCAGCTATTAAAATTCACAGACATTCTTTTCCTGAGGAAGCCAGATTCCTTTTAAGGAATCCTGGTTGTAGACACACCTCTACTTACACTTACACAGACCCTCTCTGTACCCCTCCTGAGCTCCCCTGCAGAGAAGCAGGAAGCAAAAAGGAGCTTTGCATGCGTTAGGCTCAGCTGCCACATTTGGCACAAACGCCGGGGCCGGCCGGTCAGCTCTTACGCCGCTCTTTGATGGAAAGCTGTAATCACACCTCCAGAATAACAGGGAGAGTGCACTTGAAGAAATTCACTTCTGAGGCCGGCCCAGTGGCGTAGTCATTAAGTTCACGCAGTCCGCTTTGTGGCCCGAGGTTCCCCGGTTCGAGTCCCCAGCGCGGACTAGCACCACTCGTTAGGCCACGCTGTGGCAGCATCCCACATAAAGTGGAGGATGATTGGCACGGATGTTAGCTCAGCGACAATCTTCCTCAAGCAAAAAGAGGAAGATCGGCAGCAGATGTTAGCTCAGGGCTGATCTTCCTCACACACACACAAAAGAAATTCACTTCTACCACTTCCATATAACTCCCTGTGAGCACAAGTGCCACTTGTGCTCATTGTTTTGCCTCTCTCAAGGAATCGATTCATATCTCACCTTCACTCTTCACTTCCCCAGTCTCACCTCCCCCCACACACACCTTCTTTTAACCACTGCAGTCAGGAATGGCCAAAGAGGCTTGCTCTTTCCGTGAGCCACTTCTCCCTGACCACAGGCCGATCTGGTTTGCCAGACCTCATCTTTTATGGGCATGCTCTGGCAATCACCATCTTTTTTCCCTGTACTATGGTTCTGCGGGCACAGAAAAGGTAAGATGAAGAGTGCAGAGGAACTTCTCCCAGCTTTCGTTATGGCGAAAATAGGAACAATTAGTTTTCAGTCATGGGTACATCCCTCCTCACTGAGGCAAGAGGGAACAGGGTAGCCCGGTTGATCCTGACTGCTTAGGACCGGGATGGAGGCAGGCTTCATCTGATCTACAGATGTGGGTGCTTTGAAATCAAGGGTGATTGAGAGTTAAGGCCAGTGAAATAGTCCCATTTGGGTAAATGAGAGGAGAGGTGTCAGGAAGGTCCCAGCCTGGGGAATCACTGAGATGAGAACTGAGCTGAGATGGCTATATGGTTGTCTGCTCAAAGTCTCGAGGTGCCACTGGGCCTCTGTGGAGTTTTTATCCTTTCCCTTGAGCATGCTCTGTGGGGAGCGGCTATTTTTTTTTTTTCTTTGTGAGGAAGATTGTCTCTGAGCTAACATCTGTGCCAATCCTCCTCTATTTTGTACATGGGACACCACCACAGCATGGCTTGACTAGCAGTGTGTAGGTCCATGCTGGGGATCTGAACCTGCAAACCCCGAGCTGCCGAAGCAGAGTGCATGAACTTAACCACTACGCCACCAGGCTGGCTCCAGGAGCAGGCTCTTTTTGACTGTAAAGGGAATATCAGTAAAATTTACCTCTATGGGACTTACTCAGCATGTATGACTCTCAAAAGCATTATGCTAAGTGAAGGAAGCCAGATTCAAATGACTGTTGTTGATTCCATTTATATGAGGTGTCCACAAGTTGATACAGGCAGAAAGCAGATGGCTGTCTGGGGCTGGAACGGGAGCAGGAATCAACTCCAGACGGGCGTGAGGGAGTGTTTAGGGGAAGTGTTTTAGAACTGGATCGTGGTGATGTTTGCACAACCCTATACATTTACAAAAAAATTGAGTTAAACACTATAATGATTGAATTTTATGGAATGTAAATTATACTTCAGTGAAACTGTTAAATTTTTACTTTGATTGGAGTTTGTTTGGGGCTTGTGGGAAGGGTTGAGTGATCTGCAAAAAGATCGATATGGTTTGGAGTTGGTCCCCATTATATTAATTCTGAACTAGGGAAATGTGTCTATGAACGATGCTGTTAAGCCTTGGAACTTTTAAACGTAGTCCTATTCTGAACTTGCTTCCTCAGTTTTACTGAGTTTCCTTTTATAATGCTCATTTTTATCTTCTGAAATGCTTAACATGCAAAAGAACTCATAGTTTACGTATACAGGACATACTTTTATATATACAGGAAAATCTCACTAATTTGGGTATTTGAATTTAGTCCAAATTAACAACATCTATATGTGTAAAAGCATTGAAATTCTATAGAATCTCAGGGTTGGAAAGAACTTTAAAGGTTAAGAACTGGAGGACGGATGCCGTGAAGAATAGCAATTAAGAAATTCAAAGACTCTGTACTGTATTTGACTAGCAGATTCAAAGACCTCAAAGTTAATGGATGCTTCTTTAATTAGAAAGTTCCATTGATCAGAGTTCACTCATTATTTGCCCATAGCGGTGGTCTGAATTTAATTGTGAGTCTCCTTTTCTCTGGTGTTTAGAAAACTCCATACCTAAAGTGCTCGCGTGTTTATTTTTGGAAATGCCATGGTTATTAGCAAGGCTGCTGAGAGTCAGTTCAGGTCTGGTGAAAACAAAATGTAAGCTCCTCTTCCCTACCCACACCAGTAGGTTCGTCTTGGTGTGCAACTAGTGGGACCCAAGCCCCCTTCCAGAAGCTTCTCTAACTCTGCTGGACTTGATTATGGAAGCCAATGATATCACAGGTAATGGGATAGGACTTTCCAGCTGTGTAATTGAAGGTTCTTGTTTTCACCCATATTCACAGGGAGTTTTTCTTTTAACTATGATTTTTATGTAAGGACCAGGTGGGCACAATAATTATTTTTAAATGGTTAAAGAGTATAAAAGGCTTTTGAAGCAACGTACGTGGCTTGGTTTCATTCGTTAATTCAGTTAACAAACGTGTACTTTGCTTGGTGATGAGTCCAGAAAGATGACAGAGTTCCTGCCTCGAGATAGCTTCAGGCTGGTGGGGAGGAGGGCTGTCGGGTGGCGGAGGGCCAGCCAGAGCTCAGAGAGGTAGAAGCCCAGAAAGGTTGGGGTGACGGATGTGGGATGAGTGGAACTGCAAGCTTCTTTCAGGATGGCGGGCACCCTGACTTTTAAATGGTAGCACCTTCGCAGACTCAACTGATGACCTGAGAAATGGTTTGTGATGCTGATGCTCATCTCGCAATGCAGGTCACTCTAAAGGCCTGCATTTATTTCTCAGTGTTCCCTCTCCAGCCCGCTTCCAAGTACTAAAAAGTCATGACCTCAGCTGGCCTGGCCATAGATTCATGCAAAGCAAGTCAACGGCTTTGCTTCTCCATCAGCCTGTTGGAGCATAGTATTCGTGTCTTTCAATTTAACCTTCAAAAATAAAACAATGCATGCCACAAAGAAATGTTCTCTAATTTTCCTCAGTTTCTTTAAACCTTGCCTCTCTGTGGCCAGCCTAAATTCTTTATGTTGAGTAGTGAACTATTAGGCATGACCATCATATTTGTAGCAAGAGAAAGAGAAGTGAAAGTTCACTGTTCTTTGTAATGAAAAGATGGTAGGTGCTCAGTAAGAATTTAAAATGTTTCCCGTTTTTTGCCTAGGGGAAAAAGCATTCTTCATCCACTAATATGGTGGATTTATTTGTATTTACAGGGGGAAATTGTCATCCTAGTATTGGCCACATTTGGGTACTTCTCACGTGCCAGGCAGAGTGCCAGTTGCTTTAAACATGTAAACTAGTCATCTCTCATCTTCCTCAAGGCCTGGGGGAGTAGTTGTGTCCCCAGTTTATGCAAGAAGAGACTTGGGCTTCAGTAGTTTAAGTAACTTGACCAAAGTTGCACTGCTGGTGGCAGAGCCAGAATTTAAAATTACAGTCGTTCTGTGATCTTTAAAAATTTTTGTCAAGAACCCACCCTGATGGCCTGGTGGTTAAAGGTCAGTGTGCTCTGCTTCGGTGGCCCAGGTTCCATTCCTGGGTGCAGAACCACAACACTCATCTGTCAGTAGCCATGCTGTGGTGGCAGCTCACATAGAAGAACTAGCAGGACTTACAACTAGAATATAGGACTATGTTCTGGGGCTTTGGGGAAGAAAAAAAACAGAGGAAGATTGGCGACAGATGTTAGCTCAGGGCAAATCTTTCCCAATAAAAAAAAATTTTTGTCAAAACATTAAAAACTTTGTGATTGTCAGTCATAAATGTATAAAGAAATGAAATAAACAGTAAAACTAACATTTATTAGTACACTGTAATTAAAAACATTAGAAGCATTGAGAATTTTAAACCTTATTGAGAATAGTTGGAACAGTGCTTGCCTTCCTCTCGTCATGTAGTTTATGACATGGAGGGAGCATCTTTTCTCTGCCTTGGTCAGCTGTCATACTCCTTTCTTCAGTGTGGCTCAGCTTCCAACATCTCAGCCTTTGCACTTTCAATGTCATGAAATATCTCCGAGAATTTCTTTAACATGAAGTTTTTGCCTGCCTCACTTCCTCTGCGACATCTTCATCCTTTTCCTCACAACCACTGTCCTCATTTATGTCCATAAATTCGCCTTCACTAGCTTTCTCTGGGTCTCGAATGGCACACGTCAACGTTCCTGCGCTTGGCTGTTTCTTCTATAAATCCATTTATGTGCAATTCACATTTTACTTCATGTTTGGTTACTTTTCACTTTTTTGCTGCACATTCATCTTTCTTGGCCAATTCCCTCTTTGAGTTATCCATTTTTGCGAAACGTTTTGTGGATTGATCAGTGGAAGACGAGGCAGCGCAGCTACGGGCTCTGCTGTCTGTGAGAACTGAATAATACGTGTGCGGTGACCCGTGTCCCATAGACTGGGAAGGAAGCCGTGCGCTTGGTCACTGATCCTCGTGTGCGTCTGTTCTTCACGGGCTGATTTGTGGACTGAAGAGCTGGCAGCGAGTTATTCGCAGTTAAGTATACCGTGATTGCTGAAATTTGAATCACAGTGTTGGGAGACTGGAGTTATTTAACCAAACCGTGGTGACTGAAATTGGTGTGTATCAACCATTCAAAGCTAGTATTCTCAAAAACATGGAAAAGGGGAAGTTGCCTGACCCGTTCTAGTTCCCTTACTTAGGAGGGGAGGGGCCCGTAGGGGATGAGCGGTTTCTCAGCTTCTGTGGCATCCCCTGTGCTGAGTGCTTCACATGTTCCATTTTACAGGGAAGAAAACTGAGGCCATGAGTTTTTAGTCACTCGCTTGAATACAATTAGAAAGTGGAGAGCTTAGGATTCAAATTCAGATCTTTCTAGCTCCAAAATCCATGCTCTTTAAACCACACACCAGTCTTTGGGAAAGAAACCAAATGTGGTGGTGGGAAAAGGGAAGGAAGCCAACATTTCCTAAACAGTGGGCCTGGGCTCTGTCCTTCCATGCCATCACACCTATTCCTCACACTTCTTCGAGCCTCTTACTGTCCCCATGTTACAGAGGAAGAAACAATGCAAAGCTCAAGAGAAGCTACGAGACTGACCGAGTAATTGTGGAGGGTTAAACTTTACAGAAGACGGGCAGAATTTAGTCATTCCTCATATGTCTAACTAGCTGTTTCCTTGGTTTTATTCTCCAGTTTAATTCTTTGTTTATAAATTGTGGTTCAACAGATGAGAAAGCTGGAGAAAGCAAAGGATTTGGGTTTTACTTATCAAAATTGATTTTTTTTCTAAAAAGGCAGTTTTGGCTAATGCAAAATTGTTAATTTTTGAATTAGGCTGGGAATTTTACAAAACTCATTAGAAAGTGAATTCTGATATCTCACACAGATTATGTTACGGATGGGATTTATAGAACTAATTCCTAATGAAAACTAGTTTCCTTTCCCACTGAAACACGCCCCCTGCCCTTGGTCCCTCAGTGTCCCCTGGCCTTCTCTCGACCCCTGATCTCGTCTCCGTCTCGTTGGCTGGAACCTCCTCCCTCGATGCCCAACAGCGTGGGTGTCCCCGAGCTTCTGTCCTGACTTGTTCTCACACACCACAGGCCTCACATCTGAGAGATTTCCACACGAGACACACAGCCAAGAATTAATGCCAATGTCTTCTCCTTCCCACCCTCTTTCCTTCAAGGCCACACCAAGTACGAGTCCCAGTGCTCCTCCTGCCACATAAATGTTTCGCACATCTGCTTCTTCTCATTTATCTCTGTTGCCGGTCTCTGTTTAGTTCTTTACAACAGCTGGCTGGAAACAAGGCGGCCTGACTGCTCCTTGACGTTTTTGTCTTTCCCCTTCCGCTACTGCCGTCCCCTCTGCCAGAGTTTCTAAATCCCAAATTTGATAATGTCATGCTCTTGCAAAACTCCTCTCAGTGAGTTTTCATGGCTCACAGGATAAGCTGACTTAGCAGGGCGTACGAGATCATTTCTGATCTGACCGCAGTCTAACTTCCTACCTTATTTTCCCCCCTTTTCCACATACTGTGTGTCATTTTGGGGAAAGTCTTGGCGAGTTCATGCTTTCCAGCCTCTCTGCAGTCTTCTCCGTGCCTTGGACCCACCTCCGCCGCCTTCCTTCAACACACTTGCCTCTGAAGGTTTCCTGGGCTCCGAAACCCACAGCATGCATCATGACTTTTACTCCCCCTGTGGTTCCACAGCACACACTTTCCTTGAGTGCAAGACGCATCACATTTTGCTCTGTTTACATGGCTTTTCCCAAAGGGTTGTGTAAAGTCCTTGAGGACAATAGCTGTGATAGCTGCATTCGTCATCTAGTGGGTGTTCTGTAAATATTTAGTGAGTGGATAGATGTCAAGATCATTGCTCTTCTGGTGCTCATTCGGCGAATGTTATGCCTCAAGGACTAGGTTTTACAGGATGTCCTTTGTTGATCCAGTAGTTGAGAACTGTGACTTGGAGGGTTCGACAAATCTGGTGCCCTCTTAGATTCTACACTGAAAGAACCATGAAGCGAGGGTAATAAAGATAGAAGGTAGAGGCACGGTTTAGACCACCACAGTCCAACTAGCGACATGTGGCTGTTGAGCACTTGAAATGTGACCGGGCCGAACTGAGATGTGCTGAAAGCGTAAAATACATACTTGATCTCAGAGACTTAGTAGCCCGTCTCAAAAAAGGAATAAAATATAACTCAATTTTAAAATATTGATTCTATGTTAAAACAATATTTTGGATATATTGAATTAAATAAAATATATTAAGATTAATTTCAGGTTTTTTTTTTACTTTTTAAAAATATTGCTATTAGAACAATTTAAATTTCCTTTGTGGCTCACACGATGTTTCTCTTGGCCTGCTGGGCTGGAGAGAAGCTATAGAAGCAGAAGGGTCAGGGACAAGATGAGAGGCAAAGGGCAAATGCTTAAAAAGGAATCAGAAGAGGAGAGAAAGGGAGAGGGGCTGCTGTATTTGGCAGGGTGAGGAAAAGCAGATGCTGTGAAGAGTTAAAAGGAAGGCAGAAAACACAGCGTGGGCCCTGCCCATAGGTACTGGGGAACAGAGCTTCTGCAGGCGGCCCCTTCCCGAAGCCAGGCAAACGTGAGTTCAGACAGTAGGCGAGCACCTGCGCTGTGTTTCCCTTGTTATGAGGTCATTCAGTATTTGCTGTTGCATAATTAGAGAAGGAAGTAAGCGGAAAGGAGAAAACATATCATCACTCATACTGCTAGTCATCAGAAACTATCCCCTTAAATCTTGGTCTAGCACTGTCTGTCAGATCTCTTTCTGCATTCTCGTGCATTTATGTATGGTTTTTATGCAAATGCGACCATTCTTTATACATACTCCTTATAAGCTGCTTTTTTGTTTCACTTAATAGTTTAAATATTTTTCCATAGTAACCTTAAATTTCAGATAATTATTGCTGGAGTACAGAAAAATTAAAGAGAATGAATGTCATTTCCCCAATACAGCATGCTTGGCACCCCTCTTCCCCGGGTTTCCTCTCTTGGGGTGACAGCAGCTTTGACTGACCCAGATGTGGTCCATTTACTCCAGAGAGGCAGGTCACCTCTGTGCCTCGCCAGGTATTGCCCAGTTAGGGGCATTTCCTAAATTCCACCGCTTAAACCCTTCCTCCTTCTGAGGATTGGAGCTGTAGACTAGAATAAATGTGAATATCAGTAATTTGGGATCCAAAATGAATTAAACGCTGTCAACATTACATACAGCTATGCATAAGTCTAGGTCTAAACATGTCTAGCTGTGCATATATGCCTGTATTAGCCTTAAAGTGGTCCAGAGCACATTATATTAAGGATTTTAAAGCTAAAAAAGATTTTTTTTTCTGAGGAAGATTAGCTCTGAGCCAACATCTGTTGCTAATCTTCATTTTTTCTGCTGAGGAAGATTAGCCCTGACCTAACATCTGTGCCAGTCTTCCTCCACTTTACATGTGGGTCACTGCCACAGCATGGCTGACAAGTGGTATAGGTCCACACCCAGGATCTGAACCCACAAACCTGGGTCGCCAAAGTGGAATGCACTGAACTTAACCACTATGCCACAGGGCTGGCCCCTAAAAAAAATTTTTTTTAATCACTATTTCTTATGAAATTTAAAATATTGCTATTTTACTAATTCATAGGTTCCATAACATGGAGGCTCCAATGTGACATTTAAAGGTGGGGTGGATGTCAGTTACAAGTAGGAAACCTTTATAGATTTTAGATGACGGGAAGAAATGTCACCTGCAAGGGCTGGGCAGCAGCTTAACTGGTGATGGGTGAAATGGGTCATAACGTGGATTTGTTTCAAAGTATAACTTTATCTCCCAAGAAATCAGCATTTTAAACTACACTCGAATTGTTTATTGGGATTTTATTTGTTTTAAATTTCCCGTTTGAGAAGAATCGTAGTTTATACTTCTTCCTACTCCACCTGCCTTGGGTCAGCCCATCCCTCTTCGTGATTACCTGAGAAGGACACGTGGTAAAAGGGCAAGACCATGGCTTCTTGGAAGTTGTCATGGTTCTGGGAATGGGAAATGGGCTCCATTTATGAGGGTCTGTAAAAGGTGGAAGAGGGAATTAGGAAGTTCAGGGGACTGGCCTTAGGATATAGAATGTAATAATCTCAATGGCAGGTACAGTTACAGCAGAAACAGCAGTACTCGCAAATTAGCAACAGGAACAGTACCATTTACGGACCTTCCACTGTGGGCCGGGTGCCTATGGGGTGCCTTTTACATGTGATATTTTTAATCTTTACAGCAACCCTGCAAGGGGAGTTGTGTGATCCTCATTTTACAGGCAAGGAAGCTGACGCCCGGAAAGGTCAATGCCTCGTCAAGGTCATGGCCACGGAGGAGCTGTGTGGGATTAATCCCGGCTTTTCTCGCCCCAAAAGGAAGGTGATTTCTAAAGTGCCAGCAGATCTGAAGCCCCACTCCCACCGCCAAACCACATTCGCTTCAGGCTGGGGCAGGGAATTTGGGCCTTGACAGCGTTTAGCGTTTTTCGTTCCATGACAAGCTCTCTTCACCTTTTGCTGCCAGCTGAGAGCAAGGAAAATTAGCAAACGGCAAGTCAGGGGTATGTGTGTATGTGTTAGTACAGTGGTGGCTTTTAAAATGCATTTCCAGCGTTTTGTTAGGCAACCCTTTTTCTGCTTTAAAAATCTTCTCTTTCTGGAGAAATGTTAAAGAGCCTTTGAAATGTCTCTCTCAGTTTCCAGAGGGAACTTGTATTTTAAAAAGTAAACTTTAATGAGCAGAAGTGGCCTCCTGTAATGATGGGTTTGCCTTGCTTGCAAATCACACACTGTTTTTAAGATGGGCTTTGCTACATTGCCACAGTTCATGTTTGTTCTCCAAACTGTAAAGATTAGAGATGGAGAGGAGAGAGGTTTCTTCTAGCATTTTAGTTCTAATCTTGATGATGTGTGAAGAAATTTCCGAATGCTTTTATTCATCCGAAAAGAGGTTAACATAACTCAATGGGATAATTAGTACACCCAGCTGTGGCAGGGTTGTGTTTCATTTTTTTTAAGTAGGAGGATTTGGAAGATGGGGACATTATTTATAAGAAGAAATGTTAAAAAACAAAGCGAGCATCTCTTACATAAGAGCAGGAGTGGATGGTGACACACAGCAGAGCTGGGTGCTGCTGACCGTCCCTTTCGCGCAACGCTAGAGTCTGACCAGCACGTCGGCTCTCTCCGCCTCCTCGCCGTCTGTGTCGCCAGCTTGTTTGATATATTACACGGGTGTTACTGACTTCATCACAGGCATAATCTGGATAAGGAGGGCAGGAGGGGGAAGGGGCAGGACTTTTCCGGTTGCTCAGGAAGACAAGCTGTTACGGGTGGATTGTGCCCCCCAAAAGGCATGTTGCAATCCTAAGTCCTGGTACCTGTGAATGTGACCCTATTTGGAAAAAGGGTCTTTTCGATGTAGGGTGTGTCCTTAATCCAGTATGACTAGTGTCCTTATGAGAAGAGAGGAGACACACAGGGAGGAGAATGCCGTGTGAAGTCCCAGACACAAGGAAGGCCACGTGAAGACAGAAAGGGATGGGAGCGATGCGTCTACAAGCCAGGGAATGCCGAGGACAGCCAGCCACCCCCAGAAGCCGGGGGAGAAGCCTGGAACAGGTTCTCCCTCCTGACCTCCAGGAGGAACCAACCCTGGGACGCCTTGATTCCAGACTTCGGGCCTCCTGACCGTGAGAGAATAAGTTCCTGTTGTTTTAAGCTGCCCAGTTTCTGGTACTTTGTCACAACAGCCCTAGGAGAGGGAGACACATGCCTCACGTTAGGCTGCTGTGGGCATGCATTTTCTCTCTGTGTGACACCTAACTACCCCCCTGCAGGCCCCAGTGGAAGGAGTTCTGCTTTGTCTTACTAGCCCTGCAGCTTGAATCTAGTGCTGTTCTGGGCAGCAAAGGGGAAAATATCCTTCAGAAAAAGAAATCTGGAAGAAGTATCCTTGCACAGCAGCGGGAAGGCTAAGAGGCGAAGGACCAGTCATCTTCCCTCCTCTACTTTGCCTGCCTCCTGCCCGCACGGCAGGTCCTACGGCATTTCACTGTAAAAAGTGGAAGGGGACTACACATCAGAAAAAACCACCTGGAAAGTCGACATAGTCTACGCAAAGACTGGACTTAGGATTGGGGCTCCCTTCCTGGCCTCCTTCACCTCTCTGCCCTGAGACCTCCCCCTGTTACCCAGCTTCGCCGGGCTGTGGCGCCGTGTGTATATGGACGCATCTGGCTGTGTGTGGTGCTGTGTGCGCATGGAGCTGGGTCGGGGCGTGCGGAGGTGAGCAGACGTGTTGAACCCCAGCTCTGGTCTTCAGCGTGTGACGTGGAGGCGGCTGTGTAACACACATTCTCCTCGCTAAGAAAGGAGAAAGAATGGGCATTGTCCCAAGAGACCACTGTGTACCTGGTCCTCTGCTGGGCACCAAAAGGTATTACTTTATTTAATCTTTAAAAACACCTCCAAGCAAGTGATTTATCCCAATGCTTCTGAAGTGACCTCATAATAATTAAATTCTTCCCCAAATACGTTCATGTCTTGCTTAACGACAGGGATGCGTTCTGAGAAATGTGTTGTTAGGGCATTTTGTCATTGTGAGAACATCACAGAGTGCACTTACGCAAACCTAGATGGTACAGCCTACCACACACCTGGGCTGTGTGGTACCAGTCTTACGAGACCACCATCGTGTATGTGGTCCGTCAGTGACCTAAACGTCGTTGTGCAGTGTATGACCGTAATTCTTACCTCTCCGGTACTGTTAGGATTAGACCAGGTAATGCATATTATGTGCAGAGTGCAATTTGCAACATTCAGTATGTTCTCAATAAATGCTAGTTCCTTTCTGTTCTTGTATCAACAAAATTAAGAATCACATAATGTAAGGTAAGGGACAGTGCTGGCTAAATGGTATTATGATTTCCAAAGTATTATTAATTTTACAATTACAAGACAGCTCAAAAAAGACAGAGGGAGGGGGCCAGCCCGGTGGCACCGCAGTTAAGTTCACACGTTCTACTTTGGCGGCCCGGGGTTCGAAGGTTCGGATCCTGGGTGCGGACATGGCACCGCTTGGCAGGCCGTGCTGTGGTAGGCGTCCCACATATAAAGTAGAGGAAGATGGGCACGGATGTGAGCTCAGGGCCAGTCTTCCTCAGCAAAAAGAGGAGGATTGGCAGCAGATGTTAGCTCAGGGCTAATCTGCCTCAAAAAAAAAAAAGGCAGTGGGGGGGAGTCTGTGGTGGAATCCTGTGTAGTTTGTATTTGCTTCAGTGAAATCTCAAATAGAAGGTGGCATTTCCTGGGGCGGCCGGGCCACCTCTGGGGAAGTAGAATGATCAGATTAGGGAAGAGAGAGCAGCAGACCATCCTTACATACTGTGTTTATGTGTTGTCGAGAAAAACTTTTTGTTTTCCTGGGGACTCAGATTGGAGGCAGCAGATGGTTTACGGATTTGGAGCAAGAAGTCTGGAAAAGAACCAGGGCGATGTGGAGAGAAAGAGAAGCCGGGAGCCAGCAGTGAGGGCAGAGTGGCAGATGGACGAGAGGAGAGCTCCACTGGGGCTCTTCCTCAGGCCTCCTGGGCCTTTCCAGATGGTTGCACAATAACAACTGATTGCAAATTAAGGATGAAATGTTTTAAGCAAAGATGTTCTATTAATATGACTGATGGACGGTCAAGTGCTTATCTGAGTTAAGCCCATGAACTTCACAGTTCAAATCACTTACCTGTGCCCATTCATTCTCCATTCCAAAAGGAGTTTCTGGGATAAAAGTGAGAATATGTGGCCTTATATAAAAGGACTACGTGTTCTAGAAAAGTCAGGGTGTGTTTGGGAAAGCCAAGATGAACACGGGCAATGGTACAAGTCAGTGATGCACATCTGCTCTCGTTTCCTTCCTGCACCTCATGAGGCTGCAGAGCAGCAAAGATGTAGAGATTGTTCTTAATGTCTGAGTCAGTGCAATTAGGAGAGCTCACGGATGGTTTTCTGAGTTCCGGTTCAGCAGATCAGCAGTCGGGGAGCAAGAAATGTCGAGCTGATTTCAGTTTCAAGTCTGAGTCATAATTATTATCTTCAAATAAAATAGCTCATAGAACTTTACATTTTTCAGCATCTAATTGTCATTAATAATCTTAAATAGTTTCAGACACTTGCCAATTCAGGCCTATCCCTCCCACGAAAAGTACAGCCAACCTTTTCTAACTATAAAAATAAATGCAGTCTTATGTAATGGGCCTGGGGAATGTGGGGGTGTCTGTGAAACGAGACCATTTCAGTTGGATCATGCGGATTCTGTTGGCTGCGATTGAATTCCTGTCTGTGTCAGTGTGTGACTGGAGTCTGTTCTCTCATTCAGAATTCGTGTCAGTCCCTGTCTCGGGAAGATGCTCGGCTGTTCACCACAGTTGTGTGACTTAGGAAAAGGTCCCGTTTGGGTGGGTGAATTCAGGAGAGGTGAACTGCCTGGGTGGACACAGTGGCCTCACATCACATGCTTGAGGCACACAGCCTGTCGTGGTGGGTGGGGTGGGCCACATGTAGCCCCCAACTCACCGGCTCAGCTCGTTCCTACAGACTCTTCTCTGCTCCTGGACCAAGGCAAGATAATCAATATCTTATCTGCTCCATCTTGCAGTCCTACACCTGGGATCGTGCTATGCCCTGGGGTGAACTTGGTGTTCCTGTGTCCAGGGGCCCAGAGGCCACCCCTGGACCTTTTCATTTTGGTCTAGTTTGCATGACAAGGCTTTGTTGGGGTGTCCTTCCAGAACTCTGGATTCCCTCTTAGAAGAGAAGCCTGCCCCCTTGGCTGGGACCATCTGTCCCAAACCCCCACAGCTCCTTCTCCCTTGGCCTCTGGCCATCATCCTGTTCCTAATGCAAGCGAACTAGAGCACCTTTGAGTGACAGTTGGCTTCTGTGCCAAAGTCATCCGCAGCACAGAAATTTCATTAATAACAGGCTGATTCCAAAAGACCACGTTTCAAGCATGTTTATGGTTTGACCCACTGCTTATGTTACTGGGAGATTTAGGTGAAATGGGTCTTGTCCCCTTGAGTTGCGTTTGAGTGGCCACAGATGTGGTGTCAGCAAAGATGAAATTAGGCCCACCACTTGCACATGTGTGATCAGTGGGTTCGTGTAAAGAATCAGCTTCCTCAGCAGCCGCCGGTTGGAAAGCAAGATGCATTCTTTCCGCCCTGTTTTTGTTACGCTTTCTTGGGAGATTGGTAAACCTAGGGAGGAAAGCCTGTAAAGCTGATCCTAAACATACTGCCAGGACTACAGTTTCTGCAGCAGAAGCTCTGTGGGTATGGGTAGGGCTTCCTCTCCCAAAACGAGCCGCTGGACCCTCAGCACGTGGAAGCCCCACAGCTACACTGAGCACAGGGAAGCTTCTGTCTGCTTCCAGCTCCCGCTCCTAGTCCCACCATCGCCTCCAGAAAGCTAGGTTCGCATTTTGACCAAAACTAAGCCTAAAGGAAATCTAGCAGAGAGCAAGAGAGATTTAAAAATGAAACCCATTTTGAATGGTCTGTGCTATTGCTTAAGAACTGGGGGCATGGACTCCACGAATGTGTTTGGAAATGGAAATTTGTTCTTGAGACAAAATTCCCCTTCCTTATATTTGAAGGCCCCTTTCAGCTCTAAAGGTGATTGTTTAGTTTCTGTCCACTTGTTTTCCAGAGAAGGTAAAGATGGAACTGGAGTTTTTCGTTGATCCCCTCTGTTTTGGGGGACAAGTGGCTGTCTTAGTCAGCCCCGGCTGCTGTAACAAAATAGCACGGGCTTGGGTGGCTCAAACGATGGAAATGTATTTTCACACAGTTCTGGAGGCCGGGAAGTCCAAGATCCAGGTGCCAGCTGATTTGATTTGGTTCCTAGTTAAGGCCTCTCTTCCTGGCTCACAGACAGCAGCCTTCACGCTGTGTCCTCCCACGGGGGAAGGAAAGCTGAGCTCTCCCGTGCCTCCTCGTAAAAGGACACTAATCCTGGCAGATCAGCGCTCCACACTTATGACCTCGTTGAACCTTAATTACTTTCTTACTTCCAACATAACTACACTGGGGTTAGGGCTTCAACATAGGGATTTTGAAGGGGAACAATTCAGTCTGTGGTGGCAGCAAAGCTGTCATCTCACTTGATGATGGAGAAGACGAGACCCCGGGCAGGAGACTGGAAGGTGCTCTGGTGTGGAAGGCCAGACCACCCTGTGTTTCCCTAGCATCTCCCAGCTGAAGGGGACTCTTGCTTTCCTGGCCTTCTCGCCACTTCCCCTGTCCTTGCACTCTCCCAGGCCGTGAGGGTGAGCTAGTGAGCGCTGGACTGGTACCCAGGCTGCCGCCACTGCCTCACCAAGTCACCCACCTTTTCTTTGGTTTCCTTTGCGGTCTGCCCTGTTCCTCTCGAGCTCCCTGCCGCTGCCTCCAGTTCAGGCAGCAGGCGAAGGGCTGCCATTGCTTGCCTACGCACCTTGTGGCTTTTGTGTATGGAAAGTTTGTGTGTGTTCTGTTTATGCATCTGCATGATATATAAAATACATATGTCTTCAGATGTATACATATTGCACCCTCTGGAGTTTAGTTGTTAAACAATTAGTAAAATACTTGGAAGAGAAAAATATAATCCATTATGGGAAATCAAGAATAAGTTCACAATCTTCACTTATTTCTCTACTTTTCCCCATAAATTTATTTATAATATAAGCCCACAGTAGAGCATGTTAAAAACAACAATTTTCAACTCAAGTGTAATTTGGCAGGATCAAGTTGTTTTTATTTTTCTCAATTAATTTGTTAGAATTCACTATTCTAGATTTTTAAAAATTTTTCAGCCTTATTGAAGTATAAGTGACATATAAAATTGTAAGATTTTAAAAGCATACATCATGATGATTTGATACACAAATTCACGAAAGGATTTACCCCATCTAGTTAATTAACACATCCATCACCTCACTTTTGTTTTTTGGCAAGAACATTTAAGTTCCACTCTCTTAGCAAATTTCAGTTACACAATACAGTGTTCTCAACTATGGTCACCATGTTATACATGAGATCCTCAGACCTTATTCATCTTATAGCTGAAAGTTTGTACCTTTTACCAACCTCTCCCTATTCCCCCGCCCCCCGGCACCTGGCAACCGCTGTTTTACTCTGTTTCTATGAGTTTGACTTTGCTTTTCTTTTTTTTTGTGCTTTTCCTCGTGGACTAGCTTTTCTGTGCCCGCCTTATTCCCTTTATCTGCTGACCCGCATTCCTGGCTTCTCTGGCCTCACAGAAGGTAGAAGATGCCCATTCTTGAACGTGAGCCCAGAATCACAAGCCCGGCCACAAGGAGAGATGCAAAGTCATCTTCTCAGTTGCAGTTCCAGATTCCTGCAGAGACCCTCTGATTGGCCCAGGTGTGTTCAGGACTCCCTCTACCTGCCCACCCCACCCCCCAAACAATGTGGACGTGCACCTGTTACTGCCAGATGTTTGTCTGATTATAGTTTTGCTCAACTTGCCACTCACCACTTGGGAATAACACCTGAATCTGTCCTAAGCCATGGGAAGCTGAATTTTTAAAATCATCTTAAGAAGATTAAAATGAAATGGAAAGGAGAACAGGTATTCTCGTCTCCTTTCACCTCGTTTATTCCCGGCGGCTGATGACACAGTGCCTACTGGGATGCTAAGGTGGTTTCTTCAATCAGATAAGAATGAGCAGATTCAGCTTGCTTTCTTGGTGTCCATGTGACTCCTTAGACCTTTAGATAAACCTCAGGATTTGTTGGAATTTGCATTGTAAACAAACCGTCTCACATCAGTCGTTTGTTCAGAACTTCTCCAACAATGACCCTTGAAGAAATGTGGGCACTGCTCTTCTTGCCCCCTTTTCTAAAAGGTCACGCACTCTGCGGGTTGATAGGAGCACTCTGTGGGTTGAGAGGAGCTGCCAGAACGAAGTCTGGTTTCGACAAGCACTGAGGCTGTTGTGGAGTGTTTCGTGTTAGCTCTCCACCTCCGCTGCATCCTCTGTGCAAGGCCTGTGAATCTAAATGCAAAGCCAGAGCTGACATTTACTCCCCGAGAGGCACCTCCAATTTGGGAAAGTGCAGGTGCCCCCAGCAGGTGCCTCTCAATGTCTGTGACTCAAGGACTTGGAGCCCTTTGAGTTATATAGGAGGAATGTGACCGCAGCCTCTCACCAGCTTCTTTGTCGTTGTTCAAACCTGTGATATGTGACCATGCCTGTGGCTGTTGGTCTATTCAGCTGCTGGTTCAGACAAACTTTCCTGTCCTGCTGGTCTGGAAAGCCAAGGAGAACAGGACTCTCGCCGCTGACCTCCCGGAATAGAGGACCCCCTTTCGCTTTTGATCATTTTGCACCTATTGGCTTGCTTCCCTGTGCCTTGAAACTGAGGATCCCGTTTCTTTTTGTGAAATCATCAAGGAAGACACCCTTGTCAGCCCCTGGGTGGTGGGTTAACTGATGGAAGCTCTTGAGTCCAGGTAGATAAGCGATCCTGAGTTACATGTCAAAGCATTAACCTAAGTGTAAGTTACACTTACACTTAGAAATTGTTGGTTCTGAAAAAGGTTTGTAGAATTGAAAGCAGCTTTGGGGAAAGAACAAAAGTCACCTTCGGATGCATCCAAAGTTTTTGTGGTGTCAAAGATTTAGGTGACAGATGGGCTGTTGGACATATAGCTAAAGCAGCAACACTCAGAAAATTCCAGGGGGAAAAAGACATGATATTATTACAGAAAAAAGGCATGTTAATATTGAGCTGGAGTTGGGAGACTGTGAAAAATTAACCATGAGTAAGAAATGGTTGACTCTTCTAAGAAATCAGTTAGGGAAACCTTGCCTCAAATAAGCTTCATATTTTAACTACTCAGTTGTTAAAAAAAAAACATAGCTTGTTTGAGCATTGCTATTTGGAAATCTTATGGAAGAGAGGAATGCCTGACGTAATATTTCCCTGAGGGAACTAGATTTCTCCGCTTACCCAGCCAAGGCTGTGCGGCCTGGGACAGAATACCTTCCCTTACCCTCAGTTTCTTCTTCCAGCACTTCCTCGTAGGGTTTCTATGAGGGTCAAATTAGATAATGTTTGGAAAGTGCCTGGTGTAGAGTGTAGCAGACAGTCAGCAATATCTGAGAGGTACTTCGTGAAAAATGTTGCCAACGTGCAGAATGCTCGGTGACATCCAGTGACTCCCAGGTGGGACGCCACCTGCCTCTGGCCCAAGCCCCCATGCCCCTGGAACGCTCTGATTTGGACTGTTCTCCACCCTACTTTGCAACAGCTGTAGGGCTGCACTGTCTTCTCAACTGTCAATGCTCCTTGGCCAAATGTGGTCCTCTCTGAATGCTGTGTGACCAAGACCAGATGTTGCTTAGGTGCTCCTTTTTGGGAACAGAGGGAAAACTCTTGAGGAACATGGAAAAGACTGACTTGAATAGAGGCTGTTGCCTGGGAATTATCCAAGGATCACAGCTCAAGTGAGGAATTTCTACTACAGTGGAATTGACAAGTTTTGAATTCCATTTGTTGTGGGAGCCATCTTGCACAAGAAGCGGTCAAACCTAACCAACTGAAAGCATGCACACACATACACACCATGCACACATTAGTGTCAGCAACACACAGAATTGTGTTACAGAAACGGGTATATTTATCTCATGTTTAATCATCTGTGGTGAAAGGAAGCATTTGTGGTTTATAACCAATCAGATGATCAATATATTCTTTTAACACCTTTGAGAGGGGGTGGATTTTTGGTTGAGGCCTGAGAACAGTTGCCATGCATGTTTCATAATAAGGTTTTAGATTTGTTGTTGTAATTTTCCTTAGTATGTTGAAGTGGGTGTGCCAAGTAGTGGAATCAGAAAGGCAACTGGGTTTTATTTAAAATGTGATTCAAAGAGTCTCCATAATGGGAGCTCCACAGGCGTTCTTGTTCTGGCTGAGTGTCCTGCTGGCTTGAAGATATGGTTATTTGACATGGAAGGCTTTTTTCCCCATTTGAGTTTTCCATTATTATTATAATATCAATAATAAATACATTGGGTTTATTATGTCTAGCAAAGATTTTCTAGCCTCTTCCTAACACATGAAAATATTCCATAAAATATTCCATACTTGTTTTCATCTCTATGTTTCTCTGTTCTTTCTGGATTACGCCATTTTAAAGGACACTTCTTGAAGGCCGCCTTTTTAAGGTTTGTCTAATTGGTATTCTTTGATTATTGTTAACTTACTACTTTTAAAGGAGACTAGAAAAACAGACCTTCAAACAAAAAATATGTGTCTAGTTTATTTTACTATTATATAGATTTAAAAACTCAGATTCCCTTTTTTTTTTTTTTACCTTTTGACTCCCTTCTTCCATTTCTCCCACCCACAACCCCCACCTCAGATAACCACCAATCTCCTCTCTGTCTATGAAATTGTGTGTGTGTTTTAGAGTTTAGATTTAGATTCCACCTATGAGAGATCATGCCCTATTTGTCTTTCTCTGTCTGACTTATTTCAGATAGCATAATGCCCTCGAGATCCATTTGTGTTGTCACAAATGGCAGGATTTCCTTCTTTTTTATGGCTGAACAATATTGTGTTGTATGTGTATACCACAGTTTCTTTATTCCTTTATTCATTGATGGACACTTAGGTTGTTTCCATGTCTTGGGTATTGTCAATAATGCTGCAGTGAGCATGGGGGTGCGTATATCTTTTCAAGTTAGCATTTGCTTTTTTATCAGATAAATACCCATGAGTAGAATTGCTAGACCGTATGGTAATTCTATTTTTCATTTTTTGAGGAAGCTCCATACTGTTTTCCATAGTGGCTGCACCAATTTGCATTCCCACCAACAGTGCACAAGGGTTCCCTTCTCTCCATATCCTCACCAATACTTGTTATTTCTTGTCTTTTTGATAATAGCCATTCTAACAGGTGTAAGATGCTATCTCGTTTTGGTTTTGATTTGCATTTCCCTGATTATTAATGATGTTCAGTGTCTTTTCATGTACCTGTTGGCTATCTGTATGTCTTCTTTGGAAAAATGTCTGTTCAGATCCTACGCCCATTTTTTAATCAGAGTGGGTTTTTTTGCATTGAGTTGTATGAGTACTTTATATACTTTGGATATTAGCCACTTATAAGATAAGTGATTTGCAAGTATTTTCTCCCATTCATTGGTTGCCTTTATTTTGTTGATGGTTTTCTTTGCTGTGCAGAAGCTTTTTAGTATGATATAGTTCTACTTATTTATGCTTGCTTTTGCTTTTGGTATCAGATTCAAAAAATCATCACCAAGACCTGTGTCAAGGAGCTTTACTATTTATGTTTTCTTCTAGGATTTTTATGGTTTTAGGTCTTATGTTCAAGGCTTTAATCCATTTTGAGTTAATTTTTGTGTATGGGGTAAGATAGTGGTCGTTTTTCATTCTTTTGCTTGTGGCTGTCCAGTTTTCCCAGCGCCACTTAGTGAAGAGACTGTCCTTTTCCCATTGTATGTTCTTGGCTCCTTTGTCATAAATTAATTGACCATATATGTGTGGGTTTTACTTCTGGGCTCTCTATTCTGTTCCATTGATCTGTATCTGTTTTTCTGCCAGTACCATGCTGTTTTAATTACTATAGCTTTGCAATATAGTTTGAACTCAGGGAGTGTGATACCTCCAGCTTTGTTCTTCTTTCTCAAGATTGCTTTGGCTATTCAGGGTTTTTTTGTTGTTCCCTACAAATTTTAGGATTATTTGTTCTATGAAAAATGCCATTGGAATTTTGATAGGGATTGGATTGAATGGACATTTTAACAATATTGATTCTTCTAATCCTTGAGCATGGAATGTCTTTCCATTTATTTGGGGTATTTTTTGTGTGTGTGTGAGGAAGATTGGCCCTGAGCTAACATCTATTGCCAATCTTCCTCTTTTTGCTTGAGGAAGATTGTCCCTGAGCTAATATCTGTGCCAATCTTCCTCTATTTTGTATGTGGGATGCCACCACAGCATGGCTTGATGAGCAGTGTGTAGGTCCACACCCGGGATCCACACCCACGAACCCTGGGCTGCTGAAGCGGAGCACGCAAAGTTAACCACTATGCCACCAGGCCAACCCCTATTTGTGTCTTCTTTAATTTCTTTCATTAATGTCTTGCAGTTTTCAATGTACAGGTCTTCACCTCTCTGGTTAAATTTATTCCGGTATTTTATTATTTTTGATGCAAGTGTGAATGGGATTGTTTTCTTTATTTCTCTTTCTGATAGTTCATTATTAATGTATAGATACACAACACATTTTTGTATATTTATTTTGCATCCTGCAACTTTACTGAATTCGTTTATTAGTTCTAACAGCTTTGTGATGGAGTCTTTAGGATTTTCAATCTATAATATCGTGTTGTCTGCAATTAGTGACAGTCTTCCTTTCCAATTTGGATGCCTTAAACCTCAGATTCTTACATACTATTTGCAGTTAACTTTATTCAGTCTTTAGAGGGGGTGGAAAAGTCTCTCCCTTTCTACAATAATTCAGAGAATATTTGCAAAGCCCCATAATTTTGTCTTCCTGTTGAGTGTCAACAGGTTTTTTTTAAACCTCGAAGGAAGATAACTTCAGAGCAATTAAATACTCAAGAACCAGAATAGAGTTTAGTCATCTTTATATTTATAACTAGTATACGTTCTCAGCTGCACTACAACTGAACTATGTCTAAAGACTTGCACAGAAATCAGAGCTGCATTGCTTGATTAATATATTCAATGCACTAGGAAAATTCGCTCTTAAGATCTGTGACTTAAGGGCTAAAACAACCCTTCACTTTATTTCATTTATAAATCTGAATAGTGCCAGTTTTGAAAATGTTTTCTCAATTCCAGGTGACTGTTGATTTTCTTTGTGTTTGAATTTGTGGCTTGGAAAGAAAAAAGAAGTTCAAGTCACCCTCACACTTTGTCACCTGGTCTTTCATGAAGGAAATCCCATTTTCAGGAGGAAATCTGGGTACATCTAATCCAGCTTGTGTGTTTTGGCAATAGGGACAAGGAAAGCACAGTTCCTGCTGCTCCTTATGTAAGATTTATTTTGTAGGGGGTGACCTTGGGATTCAGAGTTTTCACGTGTAATTTATGACTGTCTTCAAATTGTTACCAAGCTGAAATTCATGATCTATCAGTTGAGTCTCTGTTGTTTGATGGAATAATGATTTGACACTTTCTGGAGTCTAGTTTTGGATATGTTGCCTTTACAGAGCTCTTTTTCTAACGTCTTCAAAAGAAAAAAAAATTGTTTACCATCATCAGAAGAAAACAGGAAGCACACACTTGGTCTGTTTGCTGTGATCAAAATGGGTGGACCAAGCCTGGTCTCTGTTTCTGAGCATCTCCCACAGCATCTGCCTTCACAACAATTCTCTTCCCAAACTCCTTTCCTTTTTCCCTTTGGGCCAGTAAAGACCCCCGGAAGCATCAGGCCCTGATGAGCTAGAGCCCTATTCTGGGGGTCCTCAGGGTGCTGCGATTCTGCCTTTTGCTCTCCAGTGAAGACTTACTCACCTATTGGCTTCCATGACTGTTGGCTGCCTTCCTATACTGTGGAGGGCATTGTGGGGTCCTGTTTATTGGCCATGCCTAACACTTTCTTTTTTGAGACATTAACAAGGTAACTGAAGTCTCTTAGCCAAATTGGATAGAGAATGTGAAATAGATACTGTTGAAACAATTCAGGACACTTTGTGGTGAACCATTGCTAAATAATGAAGGTTTCCCAGCCTGATTGGTAAATACCTTGTAAGGAAGATTTGTGAAAATAAGAAATGAATAATCATTGCTTGCTACACGATGGCAATTATTACTATGGAATAATAGTAAACAGCACTATCTTGAAACCTCATTATGTTATGGGGTTTCCTTTTGTATGTTATGGCAGATAGGCCAATCCTGCATGTCAGTTTAGATACTTCCTAGCAGTTTTCTGAAGTGGTGGCACCAACTTATTCTCCCAGCCGTATCAGTTGTTCCGCGTCCTCACCAATATTTGGAATTGTCTGTCTTTCTCATGATAATATACTTAAAAATTTTTTTTTAACTGTGGTAAAATACATGTAGCATAAAATTTACCATCTTAACTATTTTGAAGTTCAGTATTATTAAATATATTCACATTGTTGTGCAGCTAATCTCCAGAGCTTTTCATCTTGCAACACTGAAACACTATACCCATTTAACAGCTCCCCATTTCTCCCTCCCCTCAGCCCCTGGCACCCACCATTCTGCTTTCTTTCTATGACACTGACTACGCTAGATACCTCATATAAGTGAACTCATACAATATGCACAGTATTTGTCTTTTTTGTGACAATAATATACTTTTATGGAATGACCTGTAACCTGCTTAATATGAAATTAGTTACGGTATGTTGAATGCAAGGTGTATAACTTGTGTTCAGCCTAACATTATGCAATAAGGAATTGCAAGATACCTCATTAGAATCAGGAATAGTATTTATGAACACCCAAAGCACTTGACATAAAGTGAAATGCCTTCAGGAGTTCCTCATGCTAGAAACTCTAGGTGACTTCTTTTTGGTGTTGAGTGAATGACTGTGGTTAATTGCAATGCATTTTTCTTTAAGCTGGAAAAAATAGAATGGAATTGTTCTTTCTATAAACACAGTTCATCTGAAAGTCTCCTTTCCTTTCCCTCTGGGCCAAAATTGGATCCACTTGATGGGAAATCCCAGACTGTAGGCCTCTCCCTCTTTCACTCCCTTTATAACAATCCTACTAATCTTTAGATTTTTTTTAGATGTCTCTTTAATATCATGCATTTTCAATTCTGTCACCTCTTGTAGAATTTAAACAGACTTAAATTAACCTTCTGTGGAATTTTTTTTTCAAAATATGGCAAACTTCTCTAAGTGTCCATTAAATAATCATGGTGACATTGTTATATTTTGGAGGGTCTGTGTGCAAGAGAGTATGGAAAGATCTGGGTCCTGGATGCTGGGTGAAGAATCAGCATAATGTTCTACCTCCACACACAGCCTACACCCACTGCAGTAGGAAACCACTCTCCCACAGGATGAATCTTTACCGGTGATACGGATCTCTAGGCCATCTGAAAATTTCGTTTTGCAAATAATTTGTGGGCACGTACACACAAACCCACATATGCGTGTAGCTCACCATTAATTCATAGGTCTATTTTACTCCTTCTAAGTTGCTTGAACCATATTGTTTCAAGTGATTGTTCCATTTCCATACTGGATCACAGTATCTTAATATTTAATGGCACCTGAGAGCTCATCTAGGTACAGAATATCCTGCCTTATGTTATATTTTAGAACTGTAAACTTTCTTTAAAAAAAAAAAAAATCTAACCGTGGGCCTACCCAGGAGTAAGAAAAGAGCTGGAAGGCAGAACAGGAGAAGAACTAATGTCTGGGATCTGGGGAGAGGAAAGCACCATGAGGCAGGAGCAGCAGCATTCTTCTTAAAGCCAGCATCTTCTCTCGTATCCCATTTATATTTAAACCCTGTTGGAGGTGGCAGCTCATGTCTTTCCAAGACAAACTGTTATGCTGTTGAATATTTTTATTTTAGAAAGTACATTCTCTGTAAGCTAAAAATCTTTTACTTTTCTTTAGTCTTTTGAGCCCTAGCCCTGTCCTGTTCCTACTGGCCAAGAAAACAGCACAACTCTCCATTGTCAGCCACAATACAGGCTCTTCTCGAGCTTGGAGTCCACTGCATCCACAGAATTTCTCATCCGAATGGTTCCAGGCTTGCTCTCCTCGTGCCGTTCTTTGGAAGTGAAGAACTGGAAGAGCTTTTTCGAATGTTCAGTTTTCTTTGCTGGCTCCTATTCGTCCCCCTTGCTAAGTCAAGGTGTCCCTTCCCTCTCTTCATGAATCCCTCCACACTTCAGGAATTACCTCTGAGCCGGGGTGGGGGGGAGACAATAGCAGATGTAGTCTTCATGGGTGGTCAAATTCCAGATAAAAGGGGTCAAGCTCCCCTCCCGCTTTTCTTCTTTCTAATGTAAAGTTTGCTATGGTATAGTCACCAGGGGTCTTAGTCTATTCTGGCTGCTGTAACAGAACACCATAGACTGGGTGGCTTATAAACAACAGAAATTTATTTCTCACAGTTCTGGAAGCTGGGAAGTCCAAGATCAAGGTGCTGGCAGACTGAGTGTCTTGTGAGGGTCACTGCCTGTTTCACAGAAGGCCATCTTCTCACTGTGTCCTCACGTAGCAGGACGGACAGGAGAGCTCTTGGGGGTCTCTCTTATGAGGGCACTAATCCCGTTTATGAGGGCTCCACCTTTGTGACCTAATCACCTCCCAAAGGCCCCACCTCCTAATACCGTCACACTGGGGATTATGTTTCAACTTGTGAATTTTGAGAGGACACAAACATTCAGTCTGTTACAGCAGGGTGCTGAGTTTATGCATTTGGTGGTGAAATGGGAGAAATTATTTCTTTCCTATATTTCAACAGCCATCTTCCCAAGAGCACTGAAAACAGTACTTCTGGGAATATATATTTTTTTATGAGGTCATTGAATCCATCTTTACTCTCAACTTATTACCAATTTGATTAATAATACTGTTGACCTTTGTTACTGGCTGTCTGTCTCTTATGTGCTATTCTTGGTACTTGGGTATCCTACAACTTCCCTAAAAACGGAGGCTCCTGCCTGCCTCATTGGCTTGTGATTAAATTTAGGTTAGGCCGACCTTTTTTGGAATAAACTGTCTCATCAACACTTTTCCCCTTTCTTCACTGGTGAACTGCTGGTGACTTCTGGATGAAGGATTTCAGACTGAAATCCAGAAGAAAGGCTAGCCCTCCTTAACTTGTTAATCCTTAGTGTTCCTGTGAACTCAAAACCAGGCTCCATAATTCAGAAGTCCACACGTGTGTCAAAAGGTGCTGATAAATCGGGGAGGCACCTTCTCAAACACATACTCAGATTTCTCAAGAATATTTATCTTAATATTTGTAGCTTTTCCAGTTTGGTCTTTATAGAGCTGTCACACAGAAAGAATATGTGGCTGAGGAGTTGGTAAAATGCAGCCTGTTGGTTAGAGTTATGTGTCGTTTTTTTTTTTTTTTTTAAAGAAAAACCTGAAGCCACAACGGTCTGAAAGCTGCCCTGTGTTCCCAATACCCGAAACAGCCACAGGGCGTTTCAGCAGAGAAAACAAAGCTTGTTTTATTCCCGGCTCTTCATAGGTTTGCCTGACAGCCTTGGAGGCACACTGAGTTAAAAGGGAGCTGTTAACGATATAATAAACGCTTTTGAAGTTTTTCCATTGGGCAATCTGTCAATAGATGACTGCTTTGAAAAATGAATGAAAATCAAACATAAAGATAAAACAGCTCCCTCTACTTGGTGATGAATAAACTCATGCAAAAGAACATTCGAGTGCCTGTGCATTACCTGTCTGTAGTGCTTTGTTTCTGCTTTATGTCTTTGTTCTATGCGGTTGATAAACCCGCCTGGTCTATAGTATCATTAAGGAAAGATTCTTTTTCACAGGCTCAGACTTGGACATTTAATCTTCCTGGCCTTCTTTGCTTTTCTTTCTTTTTAAATCGTGGTTAAAAATCCATATAAAATTGACCCTCTTACCCATTTCAAGGGTACGGTTCACTAGTGTTCAGTATATTCACCTTGTTGTGAAACAGATCTCCGGAACTTTTTCATCCTGCAAATCTGGGACTCTGAACCCGTTAAACAACTCCTCCCCGCTCAGCTCCCCCAGCGCCTGATGACCACCATTCCACTTTCTGTTTCTATGAACTTGTTCCCTGCTTTCTCTTACAGATATACTCATTCCTGAGTCTTCTCTCCTGCTTCAGTGCAGTTTGGACTAATCATGCCTTTAAGGAGGAGAGAACAATATGTAGTTTTCACGCTAATTTTGTAAAACAAGACTGCCAGCATATACCCACGAGTATGTGAGGCTCTAATTAGCAATTTTTTTTGGCATGGTGGCATCACTGTTAAAAATATCTTAAAGTCATCTTGCATGATTAGCTAAGAAATTAGATGGTAAAAGGCCAATCTAAGCTTTAAAAACTAGATCTTTTCCAGCCAGATCTATGTCAGCCAGAATTGAATCTAACTATCCAATTTATAGGCAAACCTGTGAATTCTATTTCTTCTATCAAGGTGTGTTTAATTTTCAACAGATGACAGAATCTTTGTTTCAAAAATGTGCTTACTGCCCCCTTGTATTTTAATTTGATTTGTTTTTAGCACTAATGTAATTGTTTATAAATTTGGTCAAAATACATTTAATGAGTACACAATGTTGATAGAATATTATCATTCTGAATAACCCAGACTCTTTACCGAGAACACTCAGTTTTTGGCTGCATGTGTCCTTGCTGTCTGTCTCCACTGCAGGTAAACGTTTTGAATGCCATCTTGTATCATAGGATTGTTTTTAAAGATAGCACTTAATTGCTTGTTTTTGTTTTTTCAGAAACATCTGTATGTTTTCAAATATGGCTTTTCTCCTGATGGCGATATTCAGACACTGTAGGCTGCCCATGTTACTAAATTGTAACTGAGCAGGATTTTGTTTAAAAGATGTCATCTATCCCATGCCGTTTATTATATATCTTACATTTGCCTTCCACTTTCCCATGGCTAGCTGAGCAGGGGTGATGCCACATAAAGGTGAAGTGTCACTCAAATGCTGATTGCTGGCGTATTCTAACTTCAAAGTAAGGTCTTATAACAAGGGGCATGAACTGAGCCCCAAACTGAAAACCGGTACGAATTACCAACAGAATGTGCTAAATCCAAGACATCTTTCTCTTTACCAAATTTTGAAATAATCACAGAAGAACAAACTAGTGAACTAGTTCAAAAGGGAGCCGAAATTCCAGGAACTCGAAAAGCACTGCCTCAGACACAGTGAACACATGGGTGTATTCTCTGAGCAACACTAAAAAAACACAAACCCTCCTTTTATTTCACATATTTAGTGCGTTCGTTAGAGCCATCTGAAGGATGAGGCCACATGGTCAATTACTGTTTGCACCGTGACGGTTTTGCTGTGTCAGTGCTGTCTGCCTGTAGGTGTTTCTGTCCCTGTCTGACTGTCACATGACTAGATTTGTTGCACACTCTCGCCCAGTTTGACATATGTTTCCTAGTCAATAGAATGTCCTCCTTTATTTTCTCCATTTCCTTCCCCTGTTTCCCCTATGTTGGCCTTTCATGAGTGGTTTGCATTGGCGGCTTTTGGAAGATGTCAACTCTTTGAGCAACAATTTCTTTAAATAAAAATCTATTCTCAAACTGGCTTTAGAATCTAGACCCCAGCTTACAGTTGTTTTTGTTAAAGACTGTACTATTACAGTCTGTCCATGAGAATTATGGTTTTAAAATTATTTCATTCATTCACCCCTTAGGCAGATCTTTATGACACCCACTATCATGCTGTTCTCCTGAATGAAAGAGACAAAGATTCATGCTCTACCAGAGCATGCATTCTATCAGAGAAAGATAGCCATGGATAAGAAACATTATAAAGAAATATACTGCTTTGGATGCATGAGAGTGAAAAATGAAAAGAAATAGAGTGGAATAAGAGGGATGGAGGTATGGGAGCAAACTGCAGTTTTAAGTAGGATGTTTAGAGTCAACTCCATTGAGAAGCTGTCATTTGTGCAAGGTTTGAAAGATGTAGGGAATTATCTGTGAAGATTTCTGGGGAGAGAGCAATCCAGGCAGAGGTAGCAGCCAGGGCAAAGGCCCTGAGGCAGATGTGTGCCTGATGTGCTCAGATAGGGGCAAGGAGGCTTATGTGGCTGGAGCTGAGTGAGCAGGAGGGAAAGCAGTTGGGTAAGAGCTCAGACAGGTGACGTGGGGTGGAGTAGATCCCCTGGGGCTTTGTTTTCCATTGTAAGGCCTCTGACTTTGACTGAGTCTTGAGCAGTGGAGTAACACATCTGATTTAGTAGAAGATGACTGCTCTGATAGAACTGACTTGAGATGCTATTTGAGAATTGTTTATGTGATGAGTCAGATGGTAATCATAAGTGACAGAGGTCAAATGCAGCAGAGAAAAACAAGGAGATTACCATGAAAAAAATTTCAACAAGGTATTCAAACTGGTGAATTTGAGAAGAATATCATGACAGCTAAGCTGCGTGGTTTCCAAGTTCTTGCACACCATGAATGTGTACAAGTGTGTGCATGAACCAGAATCATGGGGTTGGGGCCAGCCCTGTGGCCGAGTGGTTAAATTCGTGCTCCACTTCGTAGCCCAGAGTCTTGCCACTTCGGATCCTGGGCGCAGACCTAGCACCGCTCATCAGGCCATGATGAGGCAGTGTCCCACGTAGCATAACCAGAAGGACCTATAACTAGAATATACAGCGCTGTACTGGGGGGCTTTGAGGAGAAGAAAAAAAGACTGGCAACAGATATTAGCTCAGGTGCCAATCTTCCTAAAATATAAATAAATAAACAAATAAATAAATAGAATCACGGGGTTACTTTTCCAAACCCTTCATGCCTGTGAGACTCCAGGTTTTTTATGGGGTTTGAGGATGTGGATGATATGATGTTTCCGGGTGAACCTGATCTTCAGAGTCCCCTCAGCATCGTTGCTGTCCTGGAATTAGCTTCTTAATTAAACCCCGGCTGTTGATCAGCATTCCTTTCTGTTAAATTTGTCAGAACTTAAAGAGTCTGTATGTAAGCCATGCAGAATGATCTTGTCTGTCAGCACTGTGGTTTATTAACACCCAACGAGCTTGTTGTCTGATACTTAAATTAAAGGAAAAATGTGTTTAATTCAGACTCTTTCAATCCATCTGGTAGATTGTCAGTATTTTGGATATGCTTTTGTTATATGCTTATTTGTAAGTTTCTCTTGGCTAGGCCTGGGGTCTGTATGCTGACATGTTGTCTTACTCCAGCAAGTTGCTCGTGGGAAGGGACCGTCATCAACAATGAACACATATAATTTTTTTGCATTTTAGTGGTTTTCAAATGTGTAGACGGTAGACTGTTTTTTCCCCTACTTCCTCTAATATCCGTTGTCTCAGTCCCTAACCCCTCATCAGAAGATACTGAAATATAAGGGAAAGTATAAATTTTATTTTACAGTGGTGAAAGTGTAGTGAGGCTTAGAAATAGTCAAGAGGGAGTTTTCATAGCTACCAAAGGTTGGAAATAACTTGGAAAAGGTTTTAACTAAAAATGAAGCATAATTGTTAACTATGATTTATCAAGTGCCTGCTAAGTGCTGGCACTGGTGCTTGACCTTTTATGTGTATTTACTGCATTTAAATCTCACAGCCGCCTCCTTAGGGGGTGTTGTTATTCCATTGTTCAGATGGGAAAATCACCCTGCCTGGGCCACACAGCTGGTAAGTGACAAGCCAGGCATCGAGGTCGTGACCTGACAATTCTGGAACCCCTGTCTTCCCCACTCTGTGCTGCTCCCATGTGGAATCTCACACAGTTTTATACTTAATAGGAATAGATTTATCCCCTGGAAATGATGGAAAAGTTAGGTTTCCCTCTATCTTTCATTATTATAATGTATAATTTCTTTATAATGAAAATACTTTTTATAGTGCTTGACTTTTTCTTTATCCCTGCACCCCCTGCAAATTTACCAGTGTTATTATTTTTGGACATTTTTTTCCATATTTTTTTATTGTCATAAAATACACATAGTGTAAAAGTTACCACCTTAAGCATTTTTAAGTGGACTCTGTACCCGTTAAACTGGAACTCCCCACCGCACCCCACCACCAGCCCCTGGAAGTACCATCTACTTTCTGTCTCTATTAGATATGCTTCTTGTACTTTTGTTATGGCCTGTTTTGTAAGTTTCTTTTCTCTAAGTCTAGAGTCTCTGTGCTTACATTAATCTGAGCTTTCCAGCTTTTTAAAGGAAGAGAAGTCCTAACTCTGGTTAGCCCCTGACCCCCTTGCAGATACAGAAACCTGGAGCCGGAGCCCACTCTCACCCCCAGTCGCTTCCGCAGCTAATGTTAAACCTGAGATGTACATGAGAAAGAAGGAAAAATAAATAGTATTTGTTTGGGACTTTTCTGGGGACTCCAGGGCTGAGAATTCTTACAAGGTCCTGAAAGCTATGTTTTCACACTTAGATTTACATATTTTTAATTTCGAAGCCTTATGCATAAAAAATAACTTAAAAATCCCTTTTCGGGATAAGAAAATGTTCCCATTCTCCCTACTGACTAATTTAAAAACATTAAAAATGTTTTCTGTTGAAAGTGTCTGTAAACATTTAAAATAATTTTTTTTATTTAATGTTCTTGGAAGTTCTCCAAGAACCTTGGAGACTGGTTATTGGGGAAACTCTGTGTTTCAAAAACATGGTAGAAGGACTCTGCCTGCACGTGAAGATGAGACCCGGAACCACCTATGTTATTTGCTGGCTTTGTTTTACCAAGTCTTCACTTTTCTGTTCAAACGTTAAGCTAAATTCAATAAAGTATCTACTTTCCGTCTTCCTTTGGAATAATAATTTTGGAGGCCAAGCGTATAATATCAGGTGTATTTTCAGAAAGTTCAGGCTCAGCGAGCTGAATGCACTTTTGAGGCTTAATTAGGCCGCTGAGCCCAAAGAGAAAAAGGCCAAACTAAATACACGAGGAAAATGCAAGCATTTTTCTATTGCTGGAAAGGGCGTAATGCTTTCCTTACGCAGCCATAATCTGGTTTATACTTGCCTTATTCACTGTTTGTGTGATATTTTATTACCTGCTTAGTGGACATTTAAAGTAACAAGATGTCAGGCAGGATTTTTTATTTTGGTAAATTTTGGAATTTCTTATTCAAAATTATCAAAAGACAATGAATTGCTCAAGGTCAAGAGCAAACAAACCTAGCACTACGGGTAGCTGAATTCTCCGTGAACATTTTTCTTCTTTTGGCCGGCTTACAGGTTTGCAAGAAGGCAATGGAAATCCTTCCCCGCCCCTCCCGCACCCCCGCTGCACGTGTGCACGCATGCACGCATGCGCACACCGAGGAAGCGGGGGTGGGCCGTGGAGCGAGAAGGGGGGTTGCTAATGACGCTGCGGTCGTAATGTAGCTGCATTACAGCGAAGGAGCTAAAAGGGCCCATTCTCTTCCTGGCCTGGAGTCGGGGACTCTGAAATCCAATCTGAAATGTGTTTAATGAGTGTTCTGAACGCCAGGGCTCAGTGCAGAGGGGAACAAGGAGCGCAGTGTGCCCTCGCAGACAGCATGGCCACCCTTGGAGCCGCGGCGAGGAGGAAGAATCGCGGCGTTTGTGGACCGAGAAGATGGGCAGGCCTCAACATTTAGCTGCGTTCTCCCAGTTCTCCCAGAATGAAAGGCTTGTCCGGCTCTCCAACTTTGGGTTTGCAGTTAGAGTTCCTGTTCTTGCTCTGGTTGGCGTTTCACAGCAACGGTGATCACCCTGTTTCCTGCCAGGCTACCACCAGGTGTGCTGTTCAGCTTTTGCGTCATTGGCTGCTTCCTCCTCCTCGTCCCCTGTCATCATCATCATCATCATCATTGCCAATACTCGGTAGAGCTTCCTGAGTACTGGATACTGTCCTGACAGCTGGAGGTGTACCAAGTCATTTAATCCTCACCACATCCCTATGAAGTGGTTCAGTCCTTGGGCCCATTTTACAGAAGAGGAAACTGAGGCCCAAAGAGTAACATGCCCAAGGGCACACTGCCGTGGAGTAGAGATCGGGGATTTGCGAGAAGGCAGATGTCTCTAGAGTTTGTATTCTTAATACCTAGATTAAACTGCCTAAAGTCACCCCAGGGCTGGAGAAACAGCAGGGGAACCCTCTCCCATGGTTCAGCTGTGGGTTTCTTTGTTAAGTAAGGAATCCTGCCTTTGCAGCAGAAGATGATGATTGGCTGACGTGACCCTCACCCTAGCTTGCAGGGACTGTGTCATACTATGGTTATACTGACTACCTGTCTCATACTGTAGGTCCTACTAACCAGCTCTGGTGCCTCCGGTTATAGCTGTTGGAAAGTGTCGGCCTCGTCCCTTGGTTTTATTAGCAAGTTTTCTCCAGGACAATTAGGATCATCAAAATTATGGGTGTAAGTCTTGAAAGAGATAAGTGGGAAAGTAGACAGTGAGGCTTAATGGTTAGGAGCAGATTCTCTGAAGCTGGGTTTGACTCCCACCCCCACAGTGAGTATGACCACAGCAACTCTGTCCTCCAGCCTGGAGTGTCCCAGTGCGTGTGGCTCAGATGAGTTGCTGGTATGTGGGTGTATTGGTCCCTCTACCCACAGGGTGACCCCCCAGGGCAGTAGCATCTGGCCTCCAGTGTATTTATTTGCTCTGGCTGGTCACGTAAACATTGCTATTGATGTTCCCTAAGGGAAAATGGTGGAGACCCTGCTCTGGCGTCTGATGTGCTGTCAAGAAGTCTGGTGTCATTCTGATTCACTAGCTATTGCTTTTCTCTCTCATAACTTTTAGAATCTTCTTTTTATTCCTTTTGTTCCCAAATTTTCCAATAATTTGCCATGAAATGCGTTGTACTCATTCATTCTGTGAAATACTCTTGCCCGTCTCCATCTAGAAAGTTACACCCTTCAGTTCTGGAAAATTTCCTTTTATTCGATGCCTAATTTCCTTTCCTCGTGTGTCCCTCTGTCTAGAAGTCACATTATTCCGATGTTGGAACTCCTGAACTGAGCCTCAAATGTTTTCCAGTCTCTCCTTCTTGCCACCTTTTTGTCGTCGGGTCTAGTTTCTGGGAGAGCTCTTAACTGTCCCTTTAAACTCGTCTAGTGACATTTTTATTTCTCTCATGCTGTTTTTGATTTCTTAAGAGCTCGCTCTTGTTCTCCAAATATTCCTTTTTATAACCTTCTGGAGTTTTTTTAGTTATAAACTCTTAGCTATATGAGGATACAAATTACAGTGTTTCTAAGTTTTTTATTCTATCCTGCATTATCGGAAATACCTGGCCTCTCCCACTCTGAACTTTTGGGGAGTTCTGCGTAATTTGGCTGCTTCCTATTGCTGACTCTCTCCTCTCCTCTGTAATTAGATTTCAGCTTTCTCCTCTGTCATCTTCTAGAATTTTGGGGAAATCTCTCACCTGCTGTCTCTTCTCTCATTTTCTCGATTTTGTATGAATTTCTTCCTTTTTTCCTTCTGTCACTGTTTTTTTTTTAAAGCAGGATTTCTGGGTATAGTGGAGATATGCTGCATGTATTCAGTCTGCCATATTTAGCTACAAGTCTGACATTCTTTTTATCATTTATGTTCAGCCCAGTCTGGGAGTGGCCTTGTGCTAAAATTTCTAAGAAAAATATGCATTTGTGGACAGGTAGGTGGGTTCCTGTGGAATTTCTCAAATTGTACTCACCTTGAACGTCTGCTTCGTTGGCAGCTCCTGACTCTGTGCAGAGGGGCTGGGAAGGGAAAGCCCTGGATGGATGGATGGTGGCAGGACCGTGTGTTCTGACTTCACGGGGTAGAAAGGCCTCAAAGAAGAAAGTATTTTGTAAAAAAATCTTCAGTTGTAGAACGCTGGTCATATCTAGAGCAAAAACAGTAAACAGAGGAAAAGCTTTTAATAGCAGGAAGAATTATTTCCCATAATTAGTCTACTACTTGCTGAGTGGATAATTTGATTATTGAGTTAGAGAAATTTTGGAGGCCAGAATTTTTATGTTATCTCAGATCCATTCACTGAGTTGTTATTTCCTTATAATCTTTTTATTTGAATGGGTCAAGTGCTTGATGGGACTTCATTGTCTCTGCCCCCGTGTGGCTGAGAGATGAGTGACAACACCACGGAAGGTAGCTGTATGAGTCTGCTCAAGCTGCTGTGACAAAGTACCGCAGACCGCTGGTGGCTGAAAACAACATAAGTGTGTCCTCTCAGAGTGCTGGAGGCCAGAAGTGTGAAATGAAAATGTCACCAGAGCCACACTCCCTCAGAGACTCTGGGTGGGGGCCTTCAGTCCTTGGCTTTCCTTGACAAACAGCCACATCGCTCCAGGCTCTGCCTCTGTCGTCACATGGCCTTCTCCCTGTGTGTCTCTGTCTTCACACCATCTTCTTATAAGGACACTAGTCATATTTGGGTTGGGGCCCGCCCTAATGACCTCATCTTAACTTGATGACATCTACAAAGACCCTGTTTCCAAATATTCCTGGGTACTGGCAGTTAGGACTGCAACATATCTTTTTTTTTTCTTTTTGATGGGGAAGATTGGCCCTAAGCTAACATCTGTTGCCAGTCTGCCTCTTTTGCTTGAGGAAGATTGTCACTGAGCTAACATCTGTGCCAGTATTCCTCTATTTTTTTTTGTACCTGGGACAACATGGCTTGATGAGCGGCGTATAGGTCCATGCCTGGGATCTGAACCTGTGAACCCCGGGCCACTGAACCAGAGCATGCGAACTTAACCGCTGTGCCACTGGGCCAGCCCCCAATCTATCTTTTTGAAGGACACAATTCAGCCCACAACAGTGAGTTTGGTATTTTTTGCTATGGTTGAGTCTCAAGCTTGACATTAGCCCCAAAGGGAAATCAGAGCGAGAGACCAAAGAGCCAGTCAGCCCTGCCTGTTGGGGAGGCACCTGTCATTCCGAAGCAACTCAGTGACTTGACTGGCACCTTGCACTCAAAGCATAGTCTTTGCACAAGCAGCAGCGTCCCCTGGGAGCTTGTTAGAAATGCACAGTCTCAGGCCTCACTCCGGCCCTCCGAAATCAGCGTCTGCAGCTTCCCCAAGTCTCCAGGTGATCAGTGCGCACATAAATCGGAGGAGTGCTGCTCTGAATCTCCTTCAGCGGAATTGGAGGGCAGAGTGATCATGGCCCCGGGTGGACTCTGCTCTTGGGCACATTGTCACACAGCACGCCAATGTGGTAGCCAGGCTTTCCATCCCATGACAGTGCAGAGACATGCCTTTGGGCCTGGGAAATGGGTCCTCTTCCTCAACGTCAACCCATTCTCCTGCTATTAATTCTGTAAGTCGACGTTTCCCCATCACAGTAGCAGCAGCAATAATAGAGAACCTGTGTTTGGCGCCAGGCCCTTTGCTAAACATTTCACAGTCATGGTTTTATTTAATTCTCCTGTCAATCCTAGGGGGTGGATTATAACTGCTCTAGTCCTTTCATGACTCCATATCCTGTGGACTAAACTGTGTCCCCCCTAAATGTGTATATTGAAGCCTTAACTCCCATTGTGGCTGTATGTGGAGTAAGGAAGTAATTAAGGTCAGATGAAGACATTAGGGTGAAGCCGTGATCCAATAGGATTAGTGTTCTTATAAGAAGAGACACCAGAGAGTGCTCGCTCGCTCGCTCTCTGTCTCTCTCACTCACATAGCACTCACCATATATTCCAATTCAGCTGGTTATTTGTCTGCGTCCCCAACTCCGAGACAGTTGTGTTGATTTCTGTTCCTTCGGCACTCAGCACGGTGCCTGCACCTGGCTCCTTGCTTGATTACTGCACCCCGGCTCCTCAAGCCATCAGAGTTATTCAGACTTCTACCCACCTGGTCACAGACTACTGAAGGGCGGTGGGAAATCTGTGCCCGTTATAACGCCCTGAGATCAGGCAGGTTGAGGGCTAGTGGGTTACAGAACTTGGAACAATATTCTAATAGGTATTAACGGTAGGAAAAAGGGGGCCAAGGCCTTTGAGAGAAGCCATTCCCCTCTGCTGGATAAGAGCATGCCCTGGTTGTCATGGTTACGTTAATCCCAAGCCAGAAAAAAAAAACAAAACCCTTCCAGAAACCACTCTCTGAAACCTCAGCAGATGCAAATTTTGTAAACCTGGTCGAACATTCTCTTTATAGATTCCTGTCTGTGAGATTCTCTCAGAAGGGGAGGACCTTGCCTTTCAAGCAGGAGGAATCATTGTCCAGACCCTTCGAGGAGGTGGGGCAAGGGAGGAGATTATACCCCCAACCCAGAAAGAATTGTATCTTTCCTCTCTCAGAGGAGAAAGACGTGATTCCCGCATAAACCATCACATAATGGAGAGAAGCTGAAGGCGGGGACATACTCTACAGGCACAATAAACGAAAGCCACTTTGATTCACAATTTTTGATGTCTTGAAGCTGTATGTGAATGTTCATTCCATTTATTATTCAGTCCTTAGTTGCCAGACATTCCTCAAGAATATAAACCTCCTCCTAAGATTTAGTTTTATAGAATTCCGTGAAAAGCCCATTCAAAAGGGAGAAAGCCATAGGGACACACAGTTTGAAATGAGCCAGTTTATTTGTGCGGTAGATTAAAATTCAGATTCCTTTTGGAGCATAATTAAAAGTAGTCAAGAAGAAAAAAACTGGGAAAAATGTGATTATGTAGTTTCATTAATTGCTGATTTGTTCTCCAAAGTAAGACATATAATTACTATTTGGTTTCTTTCCTGTAAGGAGTACACTTCTAGAATATTGTAATCAAGACTGGCAGTGTGTGGGGTCGGCCAGACTGGCAGTTTCGTAGAGGCTGTGGGCATCTTAGGAGTCTGTCCCCTCACCCTCAATACAAACACTTGGGGACAATTTAAAAAATTAATTTGTCATAACATCCCTTTCATATTAAACCATTACTTACAAATATAGGTTTTCAAATAACTTACAAATATAGGTTTTCAAATGATGGCTAAGTGATTTGATTTCCCTTCCTCATGAATGACAGCTTGTGCAGTCTTACATATAAATAAATGCATGTGTGCTTGTGTGTGTGTGCGTGTGGGTGTGTATCTTTGAGAAAATCCTTTTACAGATGAATTTTTCTCAGAGTCCCTTCTTTGTGTTCTGCCAGCTTCAACTGTGCTGTTGCCACCTCTTTCCCCATTCAGACTTCATTGACTTATTTATGGGTTTGTTTTAACAATAAAGGACCAGCTAGTGGATTTGTAGCTTTTGAACCCCATCATCAGCTTCTAGTGCAGAGCCTGCCCCAAATGCATAATTTGTGGTTACTTCCAACAGTGTTCATTTTATGCCTTTTTGCCAGATGCATAAAAGAGCTCTTTGTGCTGAGAAATATCAGTGAACATCTAGTGCACACACACTCATTCTCCCCGTGTGATAAGGCCCTTCACAGCTCCTCTACTGGAGCTGGGTCCTACCCCTCAATATTTTCCTAAGATCTCACATAAAGAAAATAGATTCTTTATTTTCTTATTCTTTTTTTTTTATTTTTGAGGAAGATTAGCCCTGAGCTAACTTCTGCTGCCAATCCTCCTCTTTTTTTTTTTTTCGCTAAGGAAAATTGGCCCTGAGCTAACATCAATGCCAATCTTCCTCTACTTTATATGTGGGACGCCTGCCACATGGCTTGATAAGCAGTGCCATGTCCGCACTCGGGATCCAAACCAACAACCCTGGACTGGGATGCCACCAGGCCAGCCCCTATTCTTAGTCTCTTTTTTTTTTTTTTTTTTGAGAAAGATTAGCCCTGAGCTAACTACTGCCAATCCTACTCTTTTTGCTGAGGAAGGCTGGCCCTGAGCTAACATCTGTGCCCATCTTCCTCCACTTTATATATGGGACGCCTACCACAGCATGGTGTGCCAAGCGGTGCCATGTCTGCACCCGGGATCGGAACTGGCAAACCCCAGGCCGCCAAGAAGTGGAATGTGCGAACTTAACCGCTGCGCCCCCAGGCCGGCCCCCTTATTTTCTTATTCTTAAAAATAGTTTAAACGGCTTCTATTGTGCATCACCCTCTCCAGTCATTTATAGATATGAAATTCATCCTCAGTTACGTTTTTTTTTTTTTGGCCTTTTTCTTCTGCATTTTTTTAATTGTGGTAAATATACATAATATGTAATTTATGATTTTCACCATTTTTAAGTATTCAATTCAGTGGCATTAAGTACATCCACAATGTTGTGCGACCATCACCACTATTCATTCTGCATTCTGTGATATGATTTTGCACAGAATTAGTTTTAGTGTGAAATTCAAAAAACTTCGTTGGAGACAAGTGTAGAGAAATGATGTTGCAGACGGACGGAGTAAATCCACTATGGCAAGAAAAAGGGGTAATTTTCCTTAAAGAATGAGGATGAAACTCTTTCTCTGCTTCCACTCTCCGAGATGCTTCTTCTGAAGCGGAGCTGAGCCTTGGGTGTGTGGGTACACCCTGACAGTTCTACCCTTACTCCTAAAAGAAACGGAAATAGCATCCCTGAACTTTGGGGTCATGACGTCTAGAAGCATTTTAGTCCATAGCTGCCTGGTACATGTTGGGGTGTCAATGCTGGGTGCTCCTTACCCATGAACTTGTCATGTAGCGGCTGCATTTAAACTCTGCTACATACCTTCCAGCGATGCTGCATTCTGGCTCTCCTTACATCCCTGAATATAGCCAGCATTCACAGGGGAGCTCATTTAATGCTTTATGGGCATCTAGTGTATAGATGTGTTTTAGGAGCTATAGTATCATTCCACCTCTAAATTGACTTATCCTCTTATAAAAGTTTTGTTACCTTACAAGAGTTATTTTGCATAAGGATTTGTACAAATAATAGATTTTAAGGAAACTTTTAAGAATTGAGACCGGATTTACATCATTAGTTAAGCAGATTCCAAGCATCTATTTCCAGCCTGTCATTTTGCAGGAAGTCATTACTCGTGCTTGTCTCTGCTGGACGTAAGTGGTATTGAAATGCTGAAGTAATGCTGCAGGTTCTAGGGCTCAACACAGCCTCTTATTATCGCCAAGATATGCTCCATGCATTCGCAGAAGTCTCTGCTGACTCCGTAAGGACCCGATTCAGATGGTAACGCTCCCTCTCATCTGTGTGTTCCTTAAAGTGCTGAGCTGAGCGCCATGTCCGTAAAGACATCCATTGTATATTGACTTTTGACTTGTTTAGACGTCCAGCGTTGAATTGTAAAGTCTCATTTTGCAGACCCTGTAAATCTAGATGAAGTGATCAAGTTCTCTTAGTTCCAGGAATTCTTTGGGAAATATGAGTGCTTGCCAGCTGGTCAGGTAATTGGGTGGTTCATTTTGTAACAAATAGGAAATGTCAAGGATTGTGAGAAAGAAGAATTGTGAAACTGGAATGTGATTTTCCCTTAAAAAAATCGTATGATACAGAAATTATTCCACAACTTGATAGCCCCTATTCTATTTCTGTAATATATTTTTTTAAATATAGATGCTCATTTTAAATCTTTTTTTTTAAGATTGGCACCTGAGCTAACAACTGTTGCCAATCTTCTTTTTTTGCCCCTGCTTTTTTCTCCCCAAATCCCCCCAGTACATAGTTGTATATCTTAGCTGTGAGTCCTTCTAGTTGTGGCATGTGGGACGCCACCTCAGCATGGCCTAATGAGCAGTGCCGTGTCCGTGCCCAGGATCCAAACCCTGGGCCGCCGAAGCAGAGTGCACGAACTTAACCACTCAGCCATGGGGCAGCCCCTGTTTCTATAATATTTTTAATCCTGTCTACGGATTTTGCTGGACTGAGGGAGGGCCTCGAACAGGTAGCTGTGTATTAGGTATTCATGTAGCTTTTTGGAGGTAGAACCCAGGTGAACTTGAACCCAGGACCCCCGTTAGCCTGGCTGATGAACTCCCTAGTGCTCTCAGCCTGGCTGAATCAGGCAGATTGCTGTATCAAAGAGATGGAGAATAGAATTGGTGACCAGTAATCTATGTGGCCCTTAAGTCCACTGGATGAATGCAGGTGTACGTGTGTGGGGGCAGGGGGAGTACGTTTGACAGAGAAGAATGTGGTTCAGGGACTGGCCAGTGGCACAGCAGTTAAGTTTGCGCACTCTGCTTTGGCAGCCTGGGGTTCACTGGTTCAGATCCCAGCCACGGACCTACGCACTGCTTATCAAGCCATGCTGTCGTGGTGTCCCACATGTAAAATAGAGGAAGATGGGCACAGATGTTAGCTCAGGGCCAGTCTTCTTCAGCAAAAAGTGGAGGATTGGCAGCAGATGTTAGCTCAGGGCTACTCTTCCAAAAAAAAAAAAATGTGGTTCGCATGCGTCATGTGTTACTCCTGCCATCAGTGCAAGTGAAGTGATTCTACCAGTGACCCTTGGACCAGGCATTCAAAGTCTAGAGCCTGGTGAGTTTGGAATTATCCATGGGGAATATTGCACGCTTTTAGATAGCTGTGAATATCTTGTGGCTTTCAGTGATGAGCAATATGGGCGCATAAAGTGGCATCCATAAAAAAAAAGATGCTTTATCGCTGGACACTGAAGCATCTTTGCCATCTCCTTAGGTCATGCTGGGGCAGGCTAATGGACATGCCCATCATTGTGCTCGTCAGGCTCTGGCTCCTACTGTCAGTCTCCTGGGTTACTAATTGGTTCCTAAAATGCTCTGCTCTTCTCAGAGGGGAGGAGAAAGTATAAAAGCAGTAACTGTAGTTAATGTAGACATTTTTCTTCTAGTGTTTGATCTCTGCAGTGGAGTTGGATCCATGTTACTAGTGGGTCATTAGGAATCCCCCAGATAGTGAAGAGAAACCAAGGCATATGATTCTAAGTGTTTCGGGTAGCAGTCGTGTTCTTATGTATTATATTCCCTCTCCCTGTAGATTCAGTGTAGAGAAAATGCATGTGAATATTGATTTCAGCAGACGTTGATTGAGCACCAGGGGCTTTGCAAGGGAATAAGAATATAAAGGTGAATAAGTAGCCAAGAATTTAATTGGAGAGACAGAGTCATATTCTTAATGGTATATATTACAGTAGAATGAGTAACGTTTACTCATTTCAACAAAATTGGTTGGTCTTAGGGCGTTGTGGATACAGGGATTAATAAAAGATGACCTTTCCTGTCAACGTATGTGTGGTCTAGATGGGATCTGCACAAAGCCCCTGAGAGCTAGAGAAGAAAGGCATAAATTCTGCCTTGCTTGTGGAGGAGGAGAAAGGAACAGGGACAGGGTTTCAAGCACGAAAAGGGCACGGCATCATGAGTTGAAAACTTAGGTCTCCACAAAACCTGCACACAAATACTTATAGCAGCTTTATTCATAATGACCAAGGCTTGGGAAACCAAGATGTCCTTCAGTAGGTGGATGGGTAAACAAGCTGTGGTCCATCCAGAGAGCAGAATATTATTTAGCAATGAAAAGAAAACTAAGAAGCCATGAAAAGACATGGAGAGGCCTAAATGCATATTGCTAAGTGAAAGAAGGCAATCTGAAAAGGCTGAATACTGTGTGATTCCAACTGTATGACATTCTGGAAAAGGCAAAACTGTGGAGACAAAGATCACTGGTTGCCAGGAGTTCAGGAGGAGGGGGATGAGGGCTGAGTTTGTGGAGCGCAGTGGGTTTTTAGGATGGTGAAACTGTCCTGTGTGATCCTGTAATGATGGATGCATGATACTATGCATTTGTCAGGACCCATAGAACTATACAACAGGAAGAGTGAGCTCTAATGTAAACTATGGGCTTTGGGTGATGATAATGTATCGACGTGGGCTCAACAATTATAACAAATGTATACACTGATGCAAGATGTTAATAATAGGGACACTGTGTGTGTGATGGGGAGAGGTGTTTGGGAACCCTCTGTACTTTCTGCTCAATTTTCCGTAAACCTCTAACTAAAAAATGAAGTCTATTATTTAAAAAAAGGGGATGGTGCCTAGGATTGAGATGAGAAGAAGTCAGAGATTAGCATCTAAGGGTGAGAACAGCGTGAGACGGGCCGAGCGGGGTGTGCACAGTACTCACGGGGTGGTCAGGGTATCATGGAGGTGGGTGGTGGCAAGCTTCCTTGGTGGGTGGAAGTGAAGAGGCTTCCTGCGGTGGGGGCTAAGGTTTGTCTTCATCACGGTTTGTTTTCATCGCTGCCTTTCTCACGGGGCATAACGCCTGTTGTTTCTGTTTTCAGCAAAGAGCCCCGGGGAAAGTGTTGCTGGATGCTGTTTGCAACCACCTCAACCTTGTGGAAGGTGACTATTTTGGCCTCGAGTTTCCCGACCACAAAAAGATCACGGTAGGTGATGTCACATTAATGTTGCTATTTTACTGTGGGTTCAGCTTGGGAGAGGAGAGTAATTGGTACCTTTCCTTGGCCATACAGAAATGCATAGAAGAAAAACACTCAGAAAGCCCTTGTTAATCTTCTTTTGAAAGTGATGTGTGCATATGATTAGCAAATTCAAAGAGAGTACACAGTGAAGACTGTCTCCCCCGCTCACCCTTCCACCTCTCTCTCTAGGAACCACCATTTCCAGTTTCTTGTGTGTCCTTCTGATAAAAGTCTGTGTATGTGTATATGCAAACATGTATTTTTGAAATACGTGAATGTGAGGAAACCGTATGCAATGTCCTCTACCACCCCCTCCACTTCCATTAGTGTATCATGGAGATCTTCCCTTTTCCGCACATGGAATCCACTTCCTTCTTTGTTACAGTTTCATGCCATTCCACTGAATGGGTATGCCGTAATTTACAACCTCTACTGTAAACCCTGGGGTACTTAGGTTGTCTCCAGTCGTTTGCTGTTACAAATGATGCTACAGTGAATGTACCAGGACATTCGTCTTTGCTCATGGCCAAGCGTTTTGGCAGTTCAGATCCAAAGGCATGGAATTGCCTCATCCATGTGTTTGATCATTTTAACGTTTACAAAATATGTCACATTGTTGTTTAAAAAAAGTTTCACTCATTTGAAGCCAATAGCTGACTGTTCTCTTTTATCTCTTTTGGCTGATGTTACCTTCTTAAGACTGTATCCGAGTATGTCTTTCATTAGACACCCTTTTAAGCTGTGAGTTTGTTGACTGTATTTCTGTTTATTCTTCCATTCAGTGCACGCTGAGGTCCTGGACCTTGCGCTAGCCACTGTAGTGGAGACCCAGTAATTGTAACTGCAGAGAATGTAGAATGTAAGCGGGATGCCAGGCTTAGTCAGCGGTCAGTACAGGGCATGTGACAGGTGCTCCACTGCAGCCAGGGGGTGTTGGGCAGTGGGGGCAGCAGAGAACATTTGTGTTCAGGAAATCCTTCCCAGATATTGAGAAACTGAGTCCCATGAAGCCAATAGTAGTTGAACTATGGAAAAAATATTCCTGGGAGAGGGGCACCCCATGTACAAACAGCAGAAAGCAAATGGACTATTCAGGCACCTGCAAATCAGGCTGGAGTTGAGAAGGGAGAGGGAGGCAGGCTCTGGTGAAGGAGGTGAGAGATGAGGAGGCTGAAAGGTAAGCAGAAACCGGATCTGGAAAAGCTTTCTATACCATTGCCATCCTGTAGAAATATAATGTAAGCCACATAGGTAATTTCAAGTTTTCCACCAGCTATGCTCAAAAAAAGTTAAAATAATTTTAAAATATGTTTTATTTAATCTAATATATCCAAAAACATTTTCATTTCAACATGTAATCAATATCAAAAACTATGAATAAGACATTTTCATTTTTTCACGCTGTCTTTGAATCTGGTGTATATCTGACACTTACAGCCCCTCCCAGTTCAGACGAGCCATCTTCCAAGTACTCAGGAGTCACATGTAGCTAGTAGCTGTTGTATTGGACAGCACAATTCTGTACCAAGCTAATGTGTTTGGGAAGCTGTGAATGCGTTGTAAAGGGAATGTGATATGATCTGGTTTATGGTTTAGAAAGAGAATGGTAGCCAGTTTGGAATAGGGCAAGACTGGAGTCAGGAAGCTGTCAGGCAGTATTTCAGGCAGGAGGTGGTGCTGGATGGAACTAAGGGAGAATGGAGGTGGGGTCTGGAGGAAGGTGGATGAATTCAAGAGATTTGGTGGGCGTGGGGCGGTTGGGATATGATTGAATGGATGGACTTATAAGGGAAAGCGGGCTCAGAGCAGCTGGGTTTTCTGGCTTTGCCATCTGGGGGCACAGAGACGCCAATCACTGGAAGTGGAAAGGCTCGGAGAGACTGTGTCCATGAAGAGGTAAAACAGTGAGTTCCGTCTCAGACCTGAGGAGTCGGAGGCATTGGTGGACGTTCCAGTGGAGATGTCCAGTGGGCACTCCCAGTAGGTGGATCTCCCGGAGTGCAGGAAAGAGATCTGATCTGAAATTCAGACTCAAGGATCATATGATTCTTTTAGATATTAACTGAAAGTAGAGGAGAGTATAGAGAGTGAAACACAGGAGGCAGGAGTGGAACACCAGCATTGAAAGGGGCTGCCCAGGGAAGGAAGAACCCTCAAAGGACGTGCAGGTGGGAAGGAGGAAAACCAGGAAAGGGAAAGGTCCCAGAGCAAGAGAAGAGAGCATCGCAGGGAAGAGTGGGCAGCGGGAGTACAGGTAGGTGCTGAAGGAGCGAGTGTGTCACGCACCTAAAAATGGGTGCAAATTGTGTTTTCTCAACTTACTCCTGCCTCCGAATATTCTGTCATTTTCTAGTACTTACATTAAATCTAACCTTCCTTAACTCCCAGTCCTTTTTCTGATGTGGCAGATGACCACAGGTGGGCCAAATCTAATTCCACATTCATTGATTGATCTAACAATTATTTTGTGTCTAAACCATGTCGGTCATCACACCTCATACTCTAGGAGACACGTGCTGTAAAGGGACAGCAGAAGCAGCTATGGTTTCTGTTCATTAGAAGGGCACACTTAGTAAAAGAGACAAGGAAACAAATAATTACAACACGATGTAGCAAGTTCTATGGAACATTGTTTCCTAAACTTATTTTATGTTAAAATAATGATTCTCGGGGCTGGCCCGGTGGCCGAGTGGTTAAGTTCGCGCGCTCCGCTGCAGGCGGCCCAGTGTTTCATTGGTTCGAATCCTGGGCGCGGACATGGCACTGCTCTTCAGACCACGATGAGGCAGCGTCCCACATGCCACAGCTAGAAGAACCCACAACGAAGAATACACAACTATGTACCGGGGGGCTTTGGGGAGAAAAAGGAAAAAATAAAATCTTTAAAATAATGATTCTCAAAACACTTGAAGATAATGCTGTCTCATTATTTCTAACAACCCTGCCTGAATTGCTGCCAGGTCCTAATGGCTTTCCTGACTCCAGTCTTGCCCTGTTCCACTCCAGCTGGAGGCAACTTTCTAAACCATAAATTAGTGGTGAGGGTACTAAGCCTCTGAGAATCGTTCCATATCTGGGTCAACCAGCTAGCTAATAGTATAGCTAGGATCCTAATCATGCCCTTCTGACCCCAAGTTCAGTGCCTTTTCTGTTAACTGTGGCTGCTTCTCTTTTGCTAGGATTTCCAGACCTATTGATCTTCCTGGGTGCCTCCAGGGCTGACTCTTTCAAGTTTAATCAGGCTTAATTTTTATGATTTCCCTGTTTCCTTATCATATGGTTTAGGAATATGTTCAACTGCAAATTACAGAAAACCCACTAATGATGACTTAAAGAGATAGATGTTTATTTGTCACACATAATACAAATAAAAGCCACTGCGTGAATGCTGACCACATGCCAGACCGTTGTAGTCCCTGTAGACACGACAGAAACCTGGCCCACATTCTAGAGCAGGGTCAGCGAATTTTCTTTGGAAAGGGCCAGATAGTAAATAATACATGTAGGCTTTGCGGGCCATATGGTCTCTGCTGCAACTATTCAGATATGCGCTTGTAGTGCAAAAGCAGCCATAGACAATATGTAAATGAATGGATGTGGCTTTCTTCCAATAAAACTTTATTTATAATACAGAAAGCCATAGTTTGCCAACACCTGTTCTAGAGAGTAATAACTCTGTGCAAGGTATCATATTAGGTTTACTTACAGTATTTCATTCATTCCAGAAAGGCCTGTTATATACCCTTTTTCTGATGAGGCAGCTGAGGCTTAAAGAGGCTAATTCATTTTCACAAAGGCACACAGCTAGGAAATGATAGAGCTGGGAGTCACATTTAGATCTGTCTAAGGATAGGCCCATGCTCTCAGTCACCATTCCGTTGTGACCATGTTTCTGTTATTTTGCTCTCTGTCAATTACGAAATCCAGACCTGAGAGTTGATTTCATAAACTTTAAAAATAAATTGTTTTGACAAAGTGGCTCTGTGCTGTGGGTGGGGTCTGTGACTGGAGATGCTGCAGGAGGGCCTTCTGGGCTCCTGGCCATCTTCTTTCTCTCGCTGTGGCTGCTGGTTCCATGCGCGCAATCAGTTTGTAAAACTTCAGTGAGCTGTACACTTATAACGTGCACTTTATATGTGTGTGTGTGTATAAAACTTCAGTAATGTTTACCCCCAAAATGCAATGAAATGAAAGCACACAGGAACAGAAATAATCACCAAAAAGTGCGCGGAGGCTGTCTGAGGGACTCTGTGGTGGAAGTACCAAGGACAAGTCTTGACTGGATGAGCTGAGGAAGAGCTGCTCACTTGTGAAAACAGTAAGCTCTAGCTGGGTTGTCACTTCTGCTCTCAGTAAAGTTGCTGGAAAATCGTGTGGTTTTGTCTCCTCTCTGGACTCTGTGGAGATGCTGGCTTTCTAGCCCAGCGGTCCGTGGTAGGCAGGTGAGAGCCACTCTGTGCTCAGACTGCCCGCCCTCAAATCACTACTTCGCCACCTAGCGGCAGCGTGGCTGGGGCAGGTGGCTGGCCCTGCTGAACCTCACTTTGCTCATGCACAGAATGGGGTTAAGAGTGCCTACCTCGTGGGGTTTTTGAAAGGATCAAATGTGATAACAGCCATCAGCATGAAACCCCATGCTGGGACGTATTCAAGAAGGTCTTAGTTATGGAAACTATTATCATTGTCATCATCATTTTGTGTGTGTGGGTGCAGTCAAAAACAGATAACATAAAATGTTCGAACTTACCCATTTTTAAGTGTACGGTCCAGCAGTGTTAACTGTGTTCACATTGTTGTGCAACACATCTCGAGAACTTTTTCATCTTGCAAAACTGAAACTCTATACCCATTAAATAACAGCTCCTTTTTTCTCCTCCTTCCAGCCCTTGGCAACTGTCATTCTGCTTTCTGTCGCTAGGAATTTGGCTACTCTAGATACCTCATATAAGTAGAATCATGCAGTATTTGTCTTTTTGTGAGTGGCTTATTTCGCTGAGCATAATGTCCTCAAGGCTCATCCACGTTGCAGCATGCAACAGACTTTCCTTCCTTTTTAAGTCTGAATAATATTCCATTTTACGGATATGCTGCATTTTGTTTATCCATTCATCTGTTGATGGCCATTTACGTTGCGTCCACCTCTTGGTGGTTGTGAATAATGCTGCAGTGAACGTGGACGTGTCATGGTCGTTTTTTGTAATACTACTGTTGTGATTGTTACCTTTGCCAGGTTTCATTTGGGAGGCTGCTCACATATCTGCCAAACGGAGAGGAAATATGGCTGTTCTCAAAATGCCCCAACGTGGGCTGTCACCGCTGCTTTTGCCCATTTATCTGTGTGTGATAGTGGGAACTAGTTGTCCCCCAAAGTCCCTGGCAAGCAACTTGTGGACCTTTGTCCCTAGGTGGTAAGTTCAGGCAACGCGCATTCCAGCCCAGCTCTCTGCCTCTCCTCCCATCATGTCTATCACGTAATAGCCCACATCAGAGCAGTAGTCATAGTAAGGGTTTCAAAAAGCTTAAGAGGAGAAGGAGTGCTTTCCATGGTCCGAGATGTGTTTCTCAAGATTGGAAATAAACTAGTGATAATTAGTAAGTAATCAATATACTCTATCCTTAGTTAGACTTGTCCTGTGGCTTGTCAGTTAATAGAGTTGATTGCTGTGTTCACATGCGAGTTTGGCCTGCTGTTGTCCTTGAGTCCAGGCAGCCATCCCCATGAGACTGCCTTGCAGGAGCAGAGAAGTCTTTTAATCAGCTTTTTTTTATTGATTGGGCTTTCTGGGGCAGAAACGCTACTGATCCTAGGAATCAAGACTGTGCTTAATATGCCAGCTGAATGGTACCTAGAGTCTGATGGCTGGTAAAAGGCCAGGAAGACATTAGGTTGTTATTGGGGTGAACTCAGCGAACCATCCTTGAGCTTCTAGTGTGTCCCTTGACCTCAGCCTATAAACCTAAGTGCATCTCATTGGTTCTCCACCTTAGGGCTCGGCCAAAGAGCCTGGTAGTAAATGTGTTAGGCTTTGCAGGCCATACCATCTTCATGGCAACTCCCCAACTCTGCCGGCCCAGTGCAAAAGCAGCCATAGACAGTCTGTAAACAAATGAGCGTGGTTGTGTTCCAATAAAACTTTAGTTATGGGCACGGATATTTGAATTTTGTAGAGTTTTCACGTCATGAAATATAGTACTTCTTTTGATTTTTCTTTTCAACCACTTAAGAATGTAAAAGCCAGTCTTTGCTCTCAGGCTATACCGAAGCTGGTGGTGGGCTGGACTTGGCTCACGGGCCTTCATTTGCCAATTTCTGTTTATAATATTTATCTGAGGTAGGTATTTTAGCATCCATGTTTTAGAGTGAGCAAATACAGAGAGGTGACCTGCCCAGTACTGAACAATGAGCTGTGTGACCAGAGTCGTAACAAGGGTTCACATGCAGTCCTGTCTCAGCCCATGTGGGCACCCTCTGATCCTTGCGACTGCCTCTCCTCACGCGTCCCCCACTCAGAGCCACGCGGACCTCAGGGGCAGAGGCGGGTGTAAGCAGATTGCTCTCACTGGCCTGTTGAGGAGTGTGAGGATGGCTCTGTCCTCTGGCCTGTCAATCTCGGTTTAAACCTTTGCTTTGCCATTTAGCAGCTAGGTAGATTCTGAACTTTGATTTTGCACTTTATCTGAAAAATGTGATTAATCAATGACAATTTTACAAGGTTGTCATGAGGACTGATTGAGATACGTTCCGGTCATGAGCCCAGCAGGATTCCTAGCACATAGTAGGCACTCAGATATCTGTTGTATTGTATGCTTGCATTCTAGCTCAGAAACCAGTGAGGCTGGCCCACCAATATTCTATTAAAGCTGTGTTGCTTGGTGACCTGATAAAACAATCCTAATTTCTAATAAATAAACGTTGATAAATCTCAGGAAGATGATGGGCATCTTTTTGTTCATTTGTTATTCTTCTCCATGCCTGGGGCAAGGTTTTGCCGGCGGCAGGTGTCTCAGCTCAGGCTGCCATAACAAAATACCGTGGGCTGGGTGGCTTGAACAACAGACATTTATTTCTCAGACTTCTGGAGGCTGGAAGTCTGAGATCAGGGCGCCAGCATGGTCAGGTTCCAGGGGGTACCCTCTCTCTGGCTTGCAGATGGTCACTTCTTGCTGTGTCCTCGCCTGGCAGAGAGAGAGAGAGAGATCTCTTCCTCTTCTCATAAGGCCACAGTCCTATTGGATGAGGGCCCCACCCTTTTGACCTCATTAAACCTGAATTGCCTTTTAGAGACACATCTCCAGATACAGTTGCATCAGGGGTTGGGGCTTCGATAGATGACCTGGGTGACACGGCTCAGTCCATAGCAGCAGGCGTGCTTTCTAGGGGCTTGGGATCACAGAAACCACAGCTACTTGGGATGGCGGGTGTCCTTTGCTAGTGGTTTCCCAGCCCCGCTGGACCCCTGGAGCCAAACAGACCTCCTTCCTCTGTGCTTGGTCATAGTCCCCTGACCTTGCTTCCTCCTGGGAGTCTAACTGAGGACATCTGAGGTGAGGAGGGGCTCTTTGTGGAACATTCCAGGTATAAAGGATGAAGAGGTTTGCAGAACCGAGGACAGATGAAAGTTTGGGAAGCCAGCAGAGGGGAGGCTATGCAGCAGCTTGGTCGCCACGCAGAGCAGCTCTATGGTTTGATCCAACAGCGACTGTGTCGACAGGGCAGGTCCCAGCGGAGGCAAAGCTCTCCTGGAGCAGAGTCTGGGAGAAGGGACAGGTCACTGGAAAACAGAGCTGTGGGGGATGTCCCTTTCGTAGGCTGGAAGGAAGGAGGTTTTTTGTTTGTTTTCATTTTGTTTTTTGCTTAATAGAGTTTATTTTTTAGAAGACTTTTAGGTTTACAGAAAAATTGAGCAGAAAGTAGCGAGGTGCCATATATGGGCCCCCAACACACACAGTGTCCCCTATTGCAGACATCTTGCGTTAGTGTGGTGCGTGTGTTACAGTTGATGAGCCAATGTTAATGCATTATTATTACAGCCCAAACTTTACATTAGGGTTCATGCTTTGTGTTGTACATTCCTTGGGTTTTGACAAATGTATAGTGACATGTATATACCACTACGGTATCGTAAAGAATAATTTCACTGCCCTCAAAATTCCCCGGGCTCCACCTCCTGTCCCTCCCTCTCCTCTGAGCCCATGGCAACCACTGATCTTTTCCTTTCATATTTTCTTATTTTCTGTATTGATGCTCTGGCATCTGGGGCCCCACTGACCAGGGAGAACCTGCCCTTCTCAGGGCTAGCCAGTTCTTAGAGATAGCAAATGGCTCCCCTGCAAGCATGCCTTTCATATGCAAACTAACCAATCCAGAGCCCAGACTCTGAACCGCCTCTTCTATCTGCCTCTTACTCCAGGAGGCAACATTCCCCTGCCTTCATTATCCCAGGGCCAGGTACCAGGCAACTGGAGACAGCCTCTACACCCAGAGCCCTCTGAAATGTCTCAAACTAGCCAATCCTAACCCTGCTTGCCCTGTCTTGCCTTTCCTGATGGAAAGTGCAGTAAAGTCTCCTGCCCGTGCTTTCTCCTCACCCTTTCTGCCTCCTGACCAACCTGGTGCTTCCCTGTGTGGCCCTGAATGGTGTGGTATGTCCCCTCCTCTTGGGAAATGTGAGTAACAAACTGTCTTTTCCATGGCAGTCATCTCCTTACTTGTTGGCCCCACCATATCTGAATAATAATGAAGCCTACAGTTTAAAACAATTTGGTAAAAAAAAATACATGGAAGTTTGTTTCAAAAGTGGGTACAGTCTTGAGAAAATTGAAGTGGAAGTGTAGTTTTTAGATCTTCCCAAACCCAAGAACTCACATAAAAACAGCTACTCAGCAAAACCAAAAAAGTATGGACAACATTTATGGCAAAACTAGATTTCAGAGTGAAAACCCTAGATCCCAAAGTACAAGCAGTTGGAGACAAACCCAGCCGAATACAAGGGCTGTGCGCTATCAGGGTCTGTCCAGGAAGAAATGGAGGCAAGTAGCAGGCCATCTGATGGACGGGAGCGAAGCCCCAGGTGGACGCTGGAAGTCACAAGGGGGCAGTTTGAGAAGAACACCTGCAACTAAGGTCTGAAGGGCTGGAAGAGTCCAACTCAAGTGAGAGCAACTGACTTTCGAGGGCAGGCTACCACTTAGAAACTGGAGAATGGGCCCAAAAGTGAGCTGGGTAGAGACAACAGGAGGAGTGATAGAGAAGTGGAGAGAAATGGAGCGAGCAAGTCTCAGTACACAAGCCACCATAGCTTTCAACACTGCCCCAAAACAGGGGAAGAGGAAGCTCTGGGAGGCTAGGAAAGCTACTGTGGACCATACCTTCTTCTAAGAAGGTTAGGAGACAGTTTTCACGTAGAAATGAGTGGCAGAAAGGTATCACAGTCATAATGATACTTTTTTTTAAAGAAACAGGTGTGTTTCTCCTGAGACACCATATATGGCCTCAGCAAAGGGACCAATGAATGCAATCCACAAAATCCAGACTCTGGAAAATTCTACAGATCAACAGATAAACTATAAGGAAAAAAGAGGGGCATGGAGGAAGAGGCTATAAATTAAAAGATTCTTGAAGCATGTAAAATTTCTCAAAATAGGCAAGACTAAACTCTAGTGTGTAAGATGCACCATTGGGTGAAATAAACATTAAGCAATGTAACAGTTATTGTAAAAATCTAGATAGTGGTTACTTTTGGGGGGGTTGGTTTTAGGATGAGGTGGCTGGCAGAGTTGTATTTCTTGACTTAGGTGATGGATACAAGGGTGTTGCCGTTTAATAATTCACTAAGATATACCTTTGTTTTCAGTAGTTTTAAGCATCCCCATGTCATTTTCAAATTAAACAGTTTTAAAAGGAGGAAGAAGAAAATTTAAAAACAGAAGCAGCAAACTGTAGATTAAAGGAGAAAAATCCAATTAAATAACAGAATACCCAAGTGAAATCCTTTGAGTTGAATTTTTCAAAGCTAATGCAAATTAACCAAATGACTTTGGTTAAAACTGAGTTGATGATGTGTTACAAGTACCTTGCCTGAGGTCTGTTGCTGAGCCCTTCTCCAAAAGTAGTTTCCCTCCAGGAAAAGGCCCCCTGAAACCCCAAGGGATGCATTATAACATTAAGTCTTGGTTCTATTCCAAAACTTCCCTTTGCATGTATCTGGGATATAAGCTACTGCTTAATGAATGTAATACACTAACGCCTAAGACAGGCGGTACTACCTTGCATTTTGTCCTTTGGTTTACAGACATGTCTTTAATCTCTTTTTTATTTAAAGCTTTCCTTGTAAATAAATTAAAATATATATCCTTAAATTTTCAGTTCAAATTTTATTCACATATTCCTTCAGCAGGTCAACGTTGGTTAAAAAAAAAAGAGAAAAGAAAAAGGGCAGGGGACCAAGCTAGATTAAGAGAGACTTAACGGACATAATCAGATATGAAGCGTGGTCCTGGATTGGATATGAGTTTCGACAGACTACAGTAGAGACATCTTTATTCACACGGAGGAATTTGAATATAGTCTGAGTATTTGATGAGAAGTTTAAAAAAGTATGTATGTATGTTTCTACCTACGCACATCACTCATAGAAGAAGATCTGGAAGGGTAAACACAAAGGCACTGGGTCCTAATCCATGGTCCCCGGGCCAGCAAGCAGCATCAGCATCACTTGGGCACTGGCTAGGAATGTGAATTCTCAGGTCCCCACCCCAGATGAGTGACTCTGGGAGCAGGATCCTGTGGTGTGTGTTTTAACAAACCTTTAGGGTGATTGTGATGCAAGCTCAGCTCTGACAACAACTTCTCTAAGGTATTGACCATGGTCTCTTGGTCGTAGAAGACAATTTTTAAAATTTTGCTCATCCAAATTATCTAATTTTCTAGAATACATATGTATGAATTCCTTACTAGTAGAAGGGTTTTTTTGTTTCTCTTGGTTTGTTTTTTTTTTTTTGGTGAGAAAGATTGGCCCTGAGCTAACATCTGTTGCCAATCTTCTTCTTTTTTGCTTGAGGAAGATTGGCCCTGAGCTAGCATCTGTGCCCATCTTCCTCTATTTTATATATGTGATGCCTGCCACAGCGTGGCTTAATGAGCCGTGTCTAGGTCCACACCAACATCTGAACCCGCAAACTCTGTGCCGCTGAAGTGGAGCACACGAACTTAATCACTATACCACCGGGCCTACTCTGAGAAGATTATTGTCAAATTAAGAGCTTTTTAGTGGCATCCTGTAAATTTTGATTTATTGTGTTTTCATTTTCATTTCAGTTTAAAATACTTTCTAATTTCCCTTTGGTTCCTTCTTTGACCCATGTATTATTTAGAAATATGTTATTTAGTTTCCAAATCTATGGGGATTTTCCATAGTTCTTGCTGTGGAAATTTTTCAGTTAATTCCATGGTGGTTGGAGAATGTAGTTTGTATGACGTGAATGTTTATAAACAGTTTACGGATATCTCTTTTATGCCCCAGAATATGGTTTATTTTGGTAAATGTTTTTGGGAACTTGAAAAGAATGCATATTCTTGGGTGTGAGGTGGAGTATTCAATTTATATCAATTGGATCATGTTGGTTGCTAGTGTTGTTGAAACTTTCTCTATTCTTACTGAATTTCTGCCTACATGTTCCATCAGTTATGGAGCAAGAGCTGTTAAAATCTCCAACCGTAGTTGTGGACCTGTCTGTTTCTCCTTGCAGTTTAATCAGTTTTTGCTTCATGTTTTCTGAAGTTCTGTTACTAAGTGTACAAATACTTAAGATTTTTACATCCTCTTAATTAACTGACTCCTTTATCATTAAGAAATTACCTTCTTTATCCTTGGTGATATTCTTTATTCTCATGTCTACTTTGATACTAATATAGCCACTTTAGGTTTTTTAAAAATTATTTTAATTATTAATGTTAGCATGATATGCCTTTTTCCTTTTCTTTTTAACCTATTTGTGTCTTTATATTTAGTGTGTTTCTTGTAGTCATCATACAGTTGGGTCCTGCCTTGTTATCCAATCTGACAATCCCAGCCTTTCTTTTTTTTTCTTTTTGCTGAGGAAGATTAGCCCTGAGCTAATATCTGTGCCAATCTTCCTGTATGCTATATGTGGGTTGCCACCACAGCACGGCTGTCAAGTGGTGTAGGTCCACATCTGGGATCTGAACTCAAACACTTGGGCCACCAAAGCAGAGCACACCAAACTTAACCACTAGGCCCCAGGGCCAGCCCCTAATCCCTGCCTTTTAATTGGAGGTGTTTAGACCATTTACATTTAATGTGATTATTGATGTGGTTTAAATCAGTCATCTTGCCATTTGTTTTCTGTTTGTCTTATCCATTCTTTGTTCCTTTTTTCTGCCTTCCTTTTGATTAATTGAATATTTTGATGATTCCATTTCACCTTCTTTGTTGGTTTATTAGCTATCACTCTTCAGTTTGTAACTTTAGAGGTTGCTTTGGGGTTAATAGTGTACATCTTTAACTTATCACAGCCTGCCTTTAGGCGATATTATTCCACTTCACATATAGTATAAAAACTTACAATGGTATATTTCCACTTTCTGACCTTTTTGTTTTTGCTGTTGTTGTCATACAGTTCTTTTTCACACGAGTTATGATCCCCACATTACATTGTTGTTATTTTTGTTTACTAGTGCATTGTCTTCTGTAGACCTATAAATAATTTTTTAAATTATTAAAACACCTTATATATTAACCATGCTGTTTACATTTTGGTGTTCTTATTCCTTTGTGTAGAGAGAGATTCCATCTGATATCATTTTCTTTTTGATTAAAGGGCTTCCTTTAAGATTTCTTGTTATATGGCTCTGCTGGCGATGAATTCTCTCAGCTTTCATGTGTTTGAAAGAGTATTTTGCCTTCGTTTTTGAAAGACATTTATTGCTGGATGTAAAATTCTAAGGTGAATAGTGTTTTCTTCTAGTACATTAAAAGTCTTGCTCCACTGCATTCTCCCTTGCACTGTTTCTGACAAGAAATGTACTGTCATCTTTATCTTTGTTCCTTTGTACATAATGTGTCTTTTTTCTCTGGCTGATTTCAAGATATTCTCTTTTTACTGTTTTTGAGCAATTAGATTATGACATGCTTCTGTGTAATTTTCTTCGCAGCTCTTATGCTTTGGGTTTGCTGACCTTCTTGGACCTGTAGGATTATAGTTTTCTTGAAATTTGGAAAAATTTCAGCCATTATTTCTTCTTATACTTTTTCTTCTGGTTTCCCCCACCCCTACCATCTCTTTTCCTTTGGGACTCCAATTCCATGTATATTAGGCTGCCTAAAGTTGTTCCACAGTTCTCTAATGCTCTATTAATTTTTTGGTAATTTTCCTCTGTGTTTCATTTTGTATTGTTTCCACTGCCAGGTCAATAAATAAATTCAAATTTATTAGAATTTCTTCTGCAATGTCTAATCTGCTGTTAGTCTCATCCAATGTGTTTTTTTACCTCACACAATGTTGTTTCCATCTCTAGAAGTTTAGTTTGGGTCTTTTTTGTATCTTCCATATCTCAACCTTTTGAACATAGAGAATACAATTGTAATAACTGTCTTCATGTCATTCTCCACTAATTCTAATATCTGTGTCAGTTCTAGGTTAGGTCAGATTTTATTTTATTTTTTTTTTGTCTAATTATGGATTGTATTTTCCTGCTTCTTTGTGAGCCTGGTGATTTTATTTATTGGGTGTCAGATACTGTGAATTTTACCTTGTTGAGTGCTGGGTAGCTTTATGTTCCTGTAATCTTATTGAGTGTTCTGAGGTGCAAATAAGTTGTTTGGAAACAATGTAGCCCTTGCAAATCTGGCTTTTAAAAAGGCTTGTCAGGTGGGACTGGTGTAGTGTACAGTCTGGGGCTATTTATTCCCTACTGCTAAGGGATGACCTTCAGGACTCGACTCAGTGCCCGTGAATCATGAGGTCTTCCAGTCTGGCTGTATTCCTGGCCCTGTGTGAACACCAGGTGTGTTAGCTCTCATCCTTTCCTTGGTTCTTTCCCCTCAGTCTTGGGTACTTTCCTGACAAGCATCCATTGATCAGCATTCAGCTGATTCCTCAAAGGTAACCCTCTACATTCTCCTAAATGCTCTGTCAGGGAAGAGCTTTCTATTCTCTCTGAACTCTCGCTACCTTGATTCCCTACATTCTCAACCCCATCTCTTCATGTCATGGATCTTGCCAGGTTCCGCCTCCCTGCAACACAGCCTAGAAACTTGCTCAAGGCGGAAGGCTCAGGCACCCACAGGGATCACGATTTTATTTCCTAGTCTCTCAGGGATCACTGTTTCTCATTGCCTCGTGTCCCGAATCTTCAGATCTGTTATGTTATGCATTTTTTTCTTTCTTGGTTGTTTCATGTAGGAAGATAAATCCAATCCCTGTCACTTTATTTGGACCAGAATCATTAACCTCTAAAAATTAAGAGGTTTTTAAAAAGAAAGCCACACTTGACATATCTTTTAAATGTAACTATATGTGAAGCTAATGAAGTAATTAAGACTAACATGAAAAATTAAATTCAAACAAATTATTACAAACAAAAGTTCAGAGTAAGGTTATTTCTTGTAGGAGTCAGCTACAGAAAGAGTAATTTGTTGCAATAAATTATAGACACTGAATAATATTCTATAACATTTTATCTGGTTCCTATGTATGTTACGGTTGATGAAGAAATATTTTTGTTGTATGCTGTTTTGATTTTTAAACATGAAGAGGAGAGCTGAGCTTCTGTTGAGTTCTGTAGCTTTTAGAGCGGCAGCATGTTATGTTGCAGGAAAATCACAGGTTTGGAGCCAAATGGACTTGATGTTGAATCCCAGCTGTGTGACCTTGGGCAACCTAAAGAAGCTCTCTGAGCATGGCTTCCTTCCTGTGTAAAACAACCCCATTGTAATGAATATTAAATGAGTATGTGTAAAGTGCCTATCCAGTGCCTAGCACACAGTAGGTGCTCAAGAAATAGTCTCTTTCTTGCCGCCTGTCTAATATCAAGTGACTGGCTCTCTTTTAATAAGACCTTTTCCAAAATACCTCAAATATTTCAGTTGCCTACAAAATCCACCTAAAATGTCACTTACCACAAACAGGGGTCAAAAGATGTTTAGGGAAAGAAGAGAAGGGCTTTGGGGTCAGTGAGTCATCTTGCCTGGGCGTTAAAGCATTTCTTCTCACCTAACGGTATTTCGGTATTTCGGTGCAGAGGACATATTGCAAAGGAGGAAAGTAACATTAACAGGGGGATCGGAGAAAAATAGGTAGCCTGACTGAAACGTAGGCAAGTAGGGGAAGAGGGGGCTGGAAAACTGTGTTGAAAGCAAATTGTGGAAGATCGGTGCTATGGGCTGAATTGTGTCCCCTTAAAATTTGTATGTTGACGCTCTACGCTCATACTCAGAATGTGACAGTACTTGAAGACAGGGCCTTTCAAGAGGTGATTAAGTTACACTGAGGCCATTCGAGTGGGTCCTGACTCTGCTTCACTTTAAGAAGAAGCAATCTGGAGGTCCCCAGGAGACCCCAGGGGCGTGCGTGTGCAGAGGGAAGCCCGTGAAGCCAGAGGCGGCCGACTGCAAGCCAGCGAGAGCGGCCTCGGGGGAAACCACACCTGTGGCACCTTGAGCCTCCGGAACTCTGAGGAAATACATTTTTTTGTCCACGCCGCCTCATCTGTAACACTTTGTCTTGGCGTCCCTAGCAAACTCTTCTATAGGCCTTCAGATCCCAGCAGGGGACGTTCCTTGATTTGGTAAGACCTACTCACTTGGAATGACATTTCTAGAAATCCATTCATTTTGACCAGATCCATTTACAGTCGGGCAGTGTGGATTGTGGACGTGCCCCGGAGACCGGCAGAGAACAGGGGTGTGTGGCTTGGTTGAAGGGGTGGGAGGTGGGGCTGCAGATAGACCTTTACAGTTGTGACACTCGAGAGAACCATTGGCAGGGAAAGAAGGATTTTTAGTGCTTTTGTTGCCTTTTAACCTCGTCTGGAACTCTTTTCCGTTCTGCTTAGGTTGAAGGAACAAGTGATGTATCTCAGATGACCTAGCCCGGTTCAAATCCTTCCCAGTAGCCCTCCCCATATATCGGACTTCAAGCCTGTTTTTCTTCTTGCGCTTTCGAGCTCATCCATTCATAGCAGTTGAAGTCCTGCGTGTGCGAGATCTTGTGTCTCAGCTCTGCCAGTGTCCGTCTAACGTAAATGGAGAGGTTCTCTCGGGCCTACGTTCTCACCCAGGCCAGCGGAGCTGGGATGGGACCGATGCCTTGTGGCATTGTTGCTGCAGAGCTCTACCAGACCGGCTGCTTCAGGCCAGTCTGACGGTCCCAAGCTTTTGTGTTCTAAACCCACATGCTCAGTTGGCTCAAATTGGTGCATGTATTTGATGCTTTCCACAGAAATGCCAAAAACAGAAGAGAGATGTTTTAAAACAATTCATAAAATTGGCAACTACATTGCCAGAGCCTGGTTGTTTTGTCCTGAGTGGTTTGCAGACGTTTAGAGAGATTCTGTGGCAGAACTGGCAATGGTGAAGATCTGAGATGGTTCCCCTGAGGCGGCCGTGGGGGTCGAAAGGGCACGGGAGGGCAGGCTCGTGAGCGGACGCTCAGCAGCCCTGGGGAATCCCACTAGAATTCTCCAGTTAATTCACAGTCCCATGCAACACACTATTTCCAATCTTCTTCACCTCAGTCTTCCAATCCGCAGAGTTTACAGGGGAAACAGATGGCATCAAGGAGGAACTTTCTTATCTTTCTTCCTGACACAGAAATATAAACTTACTAACATCTGTCATTAGCCTTTCTTTCTCCCCCGACCCCGCCACCCCATGGCAGAGCTCTTTCTGTCTCAAGCCAATCCCCTGTGTTTCAGAGCTACCTTCTCACGTCATCTCAGGTCCCTCAGACGTCCATCGTCCCTTCTTGTTCACCTTCTCAGTCCCTCCCCCTTTTTGGACGCACCTAGGGCTTTCCTATTAGAAAGAAGCAAATAGGCAGTACCCGTATTTGATTCCTCAACCCCTCTGCCTTAGTCTCTTGCCTCTTTCTTCACAGCCGGCTTCTGGAAAAGACTATTCATCCTTCCTGCCTCTTCACTGCCCACCAGGCTTCCAGAGCCACCACTAAGTAAGCTGACAAACAGATATCCAGTTCTCTCTCATCTTAGCTGACCTTTCCACAGTTCTTCACATTCTTTCTTCTGGAAACACCATCCCCCCGTGGCTTCCATGGCACAACTCTCTCCTTATTTTCCTTCCATCCTCATCTGCCCCCACCATGCATTCCGTCCTCTGGCCTCTACGAGGCCATCTTGTCCTGCATGGAGTCAGGGTGGTGGCACCTTCTAAACGTGAGACCTCCTGCTCAGGCTTCTCCTCTGAGCTCAGCCGAGTGTCCCGCCGTTTCCATACTGCGTCTTCCTCAGGAGATCCAAGGCACCTCATAGAATCACAGTGTCTGGCGCTCCTCCATCTGGGCTCTCTTCCAGTGCTCCTTGTCTCTGTGAATGGCGCTGGCATCTGTCCGGATGCCCATGGCAGAAATCTTGGTGTCATTCTGGTCGTTGTTTCCTCCCTCGGCCGCCATATCCAGTCCATCAGTAAATCCCATGAGATGTTACCTCTTCAGTTTTTCTTAAATACGCCCACTTTTCCCCGACTCTCCTTCTGCCTTCCTGGTCCAAAATACCATTCCCTCTTGCCTGGACAATTGCAGCAGGTCAACCGGCATCTGTTCTGGCCCCTCTGTCTGTTCTCACGTTGTTAGCCTAGTCTTTTCAAAGCGCACATCTGATCGAATCAGCCCCATGCTTAAACCCTTCGCAATTGCTCTTAGGGTAAGGACAAAGAATCTTAACATGACCTCAGTGGGGTCTGACCCACAAGCCCAGCCCTGCAGCCATGTTGTTCTTTCACCTCAGGCATCTGGACAAGTGTTTTTACTGTGTGTCTTCATATGTTCTTATTTCTCTCCTCCTTCAGATCTCAGCACAATGTCATGTTCATATGAAGTCTCAGGATCCCCCCTACCTTCCCTTCTCCCCTGACTGGGTCACACCTCTGCATCCTAGACCTTTGGAGTCCACTGGGACTCCTGTTCATTTCATTTATCTCAGCTACTTCACTTTTTTTTTTTTTTTTTTTTTTGATGAGGAAGATTGGCCCTGAGCTAACATCCATTGCCAATCTTCCTCTTTTTGCTTGAGGAAGATCGTCACTAAGCTAATGTCTGTGCCAATCTGCCTCTATTTTGTATGTGGGATCCCACCACAGTGTGGCTTGGTGGGCAGTGTGTAGGTCCGCACCCAGGATTCGAACCTGCAAACCCTAGGCTGCCAAAGTGGAGCATACAAACTTAACCACTATGCCACTGGGCTGGCCCCCTTTTTCACTTTTGTTAGGAAGTTTTTTTGGTTCCTCTCTGTCTCCCTCACTAGACCATAAGCTCCATGAAGCAGGGACCATGACTGGTTTTCTCATCATTGGATTCCTGGAGCCTAGCACTGGGGACACAGTAATTTTTTGTTGGATGGAATAAATGAGTCTCGAGAACAGGGTTTAAGTTCCAACTTCGGGCATTTATTCTGTGAATATCAGTTGTCTCATCAAATGGAAATACGTTTGCCACCTTGTCCAGCTTTTAGGATTCTTAGGAAGAAAATATTATATTTTGCAGATTGCTGTTTTGAATGACTATTCTCGTTCTAATGTTGAGGTTTATGAATATGATGGCGGAGATGATCCTAAGTCAACTAATGCCATTATTTTTTTCTCTTAGAGGAGAACGGTAGGGAATGGGGAATATAGAATTGAGAATTTCATTATAAAATCTTATTTATTTGAAAAGGTGGTGGGGAAGAGTAACCTGAATAAGTAGGAACTTAAAATTTTTAGATTTTTCATTATGAGAATTCTTAGTGCTCATTTAAGATAATTTGGATAATGTAGAAAGGCAGACAATAAGAAATCACTCATCTTCCAGCCTCCCAGACACATTTTCCCACATTCTTAAATATTCATCAAGAACACGATTTTTAATGCTTGTGTGGTAATGTGTCATATAGAGGTAGACTATTTTATTTATTTAATTTAGGTTATTGTAAAATTTTTCACTATTGTTGAGTAATATGTAAAAATGGCGTGGTTAGCATTTCTTGTGCATAGGTCTTTGTGTGCATAATATATAACTTCCCAAACTTGAATTACTGGAGGAAAGGGTAGGTATGGGAATACTTCTGAGGTTTTAGATAATCATTCCTTAGTTAGTCTCCAGAAACATTGTGCCAGTCCATACATCCACCAATAGAGCTGACACAGTGTGTGTTTCCCCACCCCTTTGCCAACTTTGGGTATTACGTATAAAATACAAACACGTGTATACATACAGGCATATCTGGATGCAAATTTAATGGGTGGAAATGGCATTTGATTATTTAGATTTGCATTCATAGTGCAGACTACTCCTGAATTTGAACATGTTCCCATTAGCCATTGTCCTTTTTTCTTCATCACTTAATCTATTGTTCTTTGTGTAGTTTTGGGTGTTCCCTTTTTTTAGAAAACCCTTTTTACATTAAGCGCATTAACTTTGTTTTTGTCATATGTGCAAATATGAGCTTCAGTAGAACCCTATTCAAATGATCACAAGTTCAAGGGGAATTTAAAGACAAACGTGTGTGAAATGGGACCATATGGTTAACACTTTATTAATAAGAGCAGCTGGTTTCTCTTTAAAAAAAAAATTTTGCCACTCAAACTGTGTGCTGAGGGGCATGTGTGTGAAGAGTCTGGACTTGGAAGCTGGAAAGGCCTGATTTCAGCCTTGGCTCTGCCGCTCGAGCTGAGAGCCCTGGGACAAATTATTCAGCTTCTGCAAGTCTCTGTTTTCTCTCCGGGGTAACGGGAATCCTTCTGGCCTTGTTTTGAGAGATAAATAGCTTATGAATGGTGCCTGGTGCAGAGGTTGTGTTCGGTAAATAACTCATTTCCTTTCCATACCCCTCAAAGACGTGCTCTTCTGTAAATGCGTATACATACATGTATGTTGTCTCATTAGGGAGCATGCATATTTCACTCAGCTTGTACCTAGGCACGCAATCTTTCATTAATATTTGCTGAATAGCTAACTATGATGAAAGTACAAATGAGAGTAGAAGGATTCTTAGTTAACTATTTGAGTCTAGGAGAGATTTTAATTTCAAAGCTCAGGGATAATATTAGCAAATTTGGACCTATTCTATAAAACTGGTAGACGATGTAAGACATGGCATTCTGGAGACGAATGGAACAGACAGCCTCCAATACTCAAAAATGTTTTTATTTTAAACAGCTCCAAATAAAGTCTCAACATACTTGCACTGTTTCATTGAGAATTTATGTCTGCATCTGTTCTTTTTTCCTTTGTAGGTGTGGCTGGATCTCTTAAAACCTATTGTCAAGCAGATTCGAAGTAAGTCTGTACTGTATGTTTAACAGTGATGTTAAATATAAAGCCAGCATTTTCCTCATCTAGACATTGTCTGCCCCATGGCATCAAGCATCAGTGACACAGATTCTGTTTTTACATGATTGCTTTTTCATCATCACTAGTCTACGTAATACTAAAATGTATCTTCTGCAATTTTAATATATAACAATTTGGCAATCAAAACCTTGCTTGGAAAATCAAATTTTGTTTTGATTAACAGCTAAAGCATGCAATTAAGCCCCAGAGTCATTGAGCTTGTCTTGTCTGTGCCTGTGTTTCTTCCTGTCACTTTTAAAGGGGGAAGGTAGAGCCATTTACTCATAAAATTGATGTTGGCTTTTCTGAGCTGCCTCTTCAAAGCCTGTAAAATCAGAATGCAGGTGTGGTTTGGAAGAATAAGGTGCCCAAAATGTGTGTATGTGTGTATATATGCGTACGTGTGTGTTTCTGAACGGCAAGCAGAACTGAAGGGAGTCTGGCTTGCATTTAGACTGTGTGTTGAGAAAAGATGAAGGAGGGTTTAGGAGAGGAAAGGAGAGAGGACACTTGGTTTTCTCTCCCTTCTCGCCGCATCTCAGCACTGGACTGTCCTCCTCGCCCTCTGCTTTGAGGTCAAGTTCAGAGCCAAGATCTCTTCTCAAAGTCATCCCAAGTGCTCGCTAGCTGCAGCCAGGAACTGGGCAAAAGTCTGAGGATGGTAACAAAATTGCATTCTTTCAGCTGAGCATGAGGCGCACAATACCTTGTGATCGTTTTTATGTCTGGTTGGGAAGCCCCACCAGGCCACTCACAGCAGTTTCTGTGGATGTAACAAACAGGCACACAGTGTCTGTATGGCCCTTATGCAACTGAAATTACTGTTGATCTTCTGTCATTTAAATTAAGCAATTACCGAGGCTGAAAATGGAACAGCCGTAGCTTGTTTAACCTCTACTGCATAGCTGGCCAGTGACCAATGTGGGGAGGTGGGACACACTGCTGGCAGAAACCCCCAGGCCTGCTGGGTGGAGGTAGCGTAGCGTCCAGATGAATGACACCTGTCCCTGCAGTGACTCGTGGTGGGAATTGCTCCTGGTGAAAGGAACCTCGTAGCACATTACCAAATGCAGGCCAAAGACAGTGAGTCGTTAGTGGGTCCACGCTGGAGCAGGGGTTCTCCTTTCCAGGCCCATGTGCTGTGACCAACCCTGTGTGAGAAGGCTGTCGTTTTGCATTTAGCACCAGCATCTTCCCAGCTACAGGTTTCTACAGATGCTAGGAGCTTCATTTAATTCCCTGAGAATTGCTGAGAGGAGATGGCGCAACTGTCTATTAGTTTATGATCCGGAATTGCTGTTCGAGGGTCTCTGTTCATCTTTCGGGTGATTAAGGAAAAGAAGCCCAGCTTTGCTTGGCTCCAGTACTTCTGTGCCTTGTTTTTTTCCTCCTAATCTTATATATGTTGACATCTTCATCTTATGCTATATCATTTTTGCTTTTTTTTGTGAACTTGAATGTGTTATCATAGCAATTATAATAGAACATCTATTTTTTTGTGATAGTGAGACGTAGAGGAAAAAGACATTTTCTGCTTTTATGACTACGCTAAAATTTGGATTTCATTATAGTGTGTTATATCCCATGGAACGTAAACTCACTGCTGTTATTGCAAATGGCAGAACTGGTAAGGCTGCTCTGACATTGTAGCTTGTACATCAAAACAAGCTGGCTCAGACTGCAAATGATGGTTTTATTATCTATTTAATGTTCTATTTTAACTCTGAAAAGAAAAGTTATCCATCTCTTTCACAGTCTCTCCCTGCCCACCTGCTCCCAGCTCTGCTTCCTGATTTTGTCTGAACTCACTGAGAAGGTGGTTTCTGAGACACTTAACCAAGGCTTGTCTGACTCTGACGAGGGCTGTGCCACATCTTGTTGATGTTTCTCTCCAGAGCTGAGGAGAGCACCTGGCAAGTGGGTGCTAGATACATATTTGATGAACACATTAGCAGCTGTACCTTGTAGATAAAAGTAATAAATTACGTAACTGCTTTACACATTCATTATCTCCTTCTTAAGTTATCTAAAGCCTATATTTGGACTAAAGCAGCCAGTAGATAAATTGTTGAAGACAAATAAATGCCTTTTCTTTAAACCTGGGTAAAATTTAAGTCTCCAGAGAAAAAGTTTAATATCGCAGTGTAATATACTTGTCACAGTGTTTTTTAAAAACAGGTATGTTTCCCCACAATATGAAAAGGTGATTAGTAACCAAATTGGACCAGCCGTTGAGTGACTTGGGCGTTGGCGGGTGTATTCTCGGCAGCTCAGAATGAGACTCATTGTTTGCTGTATAATATACCCTGGAAAGTCTTTTTCTTTAACAGCATTTGAAACACAAATCAATAAATACTTTACTGTTTTTTCCCCCCTTTTTAGGGCCAAAGCATGTTGTTGTTAAGTTTGTGGTGAAGTTCTTTCCACCTGACCACACACAGCTCCAAGAGGAACTCACAAGGTTAGTGGTTTGGAAACTGGGTACTTATTGCTATGGGGTGCTGAGGAGAAGAGAAAGTTAATGTTCTAAGTCGACTGATTAAACGTTTTACAGTGTTTACTCAACCAGCATCTGCTTAACTGTGCTTAACAGTTTAAACCCTCTCTCTAGAAGAAAGTATCACCTTTTCCCTTAAGCTTGGTTTCTTTAAGGCTGCAACATGAAGTGAACTGGGTTACAACCTATTACTGTCATATTTTCCCTGTGATATCTATCACATCACAGGACGGTTTTGGGAAATGAATCTCTTGTGAAACCAAGATGTTAACTCAGAGTTTCTCTTTGTTGCTGCCATGGATGAGTGGACATGAACTGTGGGTCATTTTCTTTGAAACTGTGGCCAACAGGGAGAATCATGAGCATTGGGCCAGGCCTGGCCTCCAGTGTCACTTGTGCTCTTGGAGGTTGTTTGGCCAGTTATTTGTTCCCTGTGCACCTCTGTTAATTCGCCGGTGTCGATGCGTCTATAATGCTTGCTTGGCCAGGGTTGTTTTGAAGATAAGCACTGTTATACACTGAGTGGTGGAACCCAGGAGGGACACTATGAATGATAACCATCATCATCACCATCATGGCCATCATTGTTGTCGTCATCCTTCTCCTCATCATCATTATCATCATCATCACTGCTTCTACTCATTTTATAACTTGCAGCAAAGCAGATGGTCTTCTGAAAGAGAGCAGAGCCCAATGGGAACACGTGAGGATAAAATGCCTCGCTTTCAAGAGTGCCCTTACGAGTACAGTAATCTGACCAGCCGGATTTTTGCCACCTGTGCCTTTCAAGCTATAGCTGTTTAAGACCAAGTCTGTCACACCTCCCTCATCTCTCTCGGTACAGAGCACATCTCTATTTATCTTGAGTGGTTGACCATTTATCAAAAGGATAAAGACATTCAGTCAACAGGATTTATGAAGTGTGCAAGCATTATTCTAGGCACTGGGAATAGAGAGGTGAAAAGACAATCCTGACTCTCATGGGAACAAACAAAATGGTTAAATAAACAAGAAAAATATCAGATAATGGTAAGAGCTCTTTAGGTGATTGAAGTAGGGTGATGCACTGGAAGGTGACTGGGTGACGACTGGAGCTTGGTCGATCTGGGGTCCCTCTGAGGATCTGGCAGTCATTTTCTGAGGAAGAACTTCCCAGGTGGAAGGAGCAGCTGGGCAGTGCCCAAGGCAGAAATTAGCTGCAGATGTTCAAACCCCTCAGAGGGCTGACATGGCACGAATGTTGCAGGTGAAGTGCACTGAGGTGGGTCAGAGGCCCTATGATACGCGGTGTGAAAAGACAATGTGCTGTATGGAGGCTTAGTCATCCAGGCCAGATGGCGGCAAAGGAGGTGGGAGAAGTGGAAATGGAGAAAAGTGGTTGCGTTTGGAATACATGCGGGAGGTGGGGTCCGTCTGTCTTGGTGATGGGTTGGGGGTGGAGTCTGAGGAAAGTAGAGGGGATGTTTAGATTTGGGTGGGTGGTGTTGGCGATTCCTAAAATGGGGAGGGGTGGAGGGAAGTAGAGGATTGGGGAGGGGCAGAGAGTCGAGAGTTTGGACCTGCCAGGTTATGTTTGAGATTCCCATGAGACATCACGTGGCTGCGTCAGGAAGGGCATTGGGCACATGGGCGTACAGTCAAGGGAGAGGTGAAGCCCAAGACTCTTCCCACTGCTTTGCGTTTCCTGAATGAGTTGCCACTAATTGTTTACCTCCACTTACAATCCTCAAATCGATGAAGCAGTTAAAGGGCGCCAGGAATTGCAGAACCCATCAGCCCTCTGGGAACCTCATTTAGTTGACAGGACACCATGTAGAGGAGGGGCAGCTCGAGCTGCTACACCCAGTTGCGCCCGATGGAGGGGCCGATGACGGTAGAGTCTTCATGCAGTGTTGTGACTGGGCTACTGTGTCTCAGTTTCTGGGGCCGCTTTCCCTGTTACGGGAACACGCATTGCTCCAAGTTCAGAATATTGAAGTCAGTCTAAAGGCGAGTCCAGCTGTTGGTCAGCAGTGTGGCTTTTCCTCTGGCATCTCACTGGGCCTCTCTTCTGCTTAGGCAGTTGGCCGCGTAAATCCTTTTTTTTTTTTTTTTTTTTCTGTATTTTTTCTTCCCATTATACTTTGCAATTAGTTTTGCCCCTTTTAAATTTTTGTGAATTGTTGTCTCTAGAGGTCTGTCGTTTTCAACCATTCTGGTCCTCATTATAAACTTCCATCCGATTTGTGACCGTCGAGCCGGGTGCGCCTGGAGTTTTGCCAGCCGCTCTGTCCAATCTGATAAATGCCTCAGGTTACAGAGGCTCTGCTGGACAGGACAGGTTTTGGTTTTTGTTGTCTTTGTTTTCTGGCTCCCACTGTTAACTGACATTTTAAACATCTTTTCCGAGGAGAGAATTCTTTTGGCTCCAGGGTGGATAAAATTGATCGGAAGTTTAGAAGCTCCTCATTGTTTTCCACTTTGTCACAAGGTGTAACGTGAAGGGGACATCCCAGATCCAGCATGTTGGCTCCCACACTCTCAGATTCCTGAATAAGCAGAAATTCAATGATGAGACTATTGAGATTCCGGGTGCTTTTCTATAGCAGATGGCAAGGGAGGGAGGGCTTGAGAGAAGCTCTGTGCCGACAGTGCTGGAAGTGAGGGACGTGGAGACAGGAGAGAGACAGAGGAACAGGCCTGCAGTTTAGCAGAGGCTAAGTGGCTCCAGCTCTGTGGTTAACTCTCTGGGCCTCCAGGAATAGCTTTCAGCTCCCCATTTATATAGATAGAAGAATAAATGGCACTTCACTGTTAAATAAGTAGCTGAATTCCTTTCTATTTATTGAACTACACTTTCAGTGGACTCTGTCCTATGGACACCAGGGCGCAGGCATCTAGAAGGAGAAAAGAACTGACTCTTAGGTGCTGGTTTAAAGCCGCCAAGGAAGGGTCTTTGGAAAAGAGTGTACCCGTGTTCTCGTTGTAGGGCTCTGCATCACTTTTCTCGTACTGATGAGTTCAAGCACGCTTCTCTCCGGGCATCCAGCATCAGCCCATCCAGTTTCTCTTCGGCTGTGTTCTTACAGGTGGAGGCAGCCCATCAGACTTTGCCGTTATGCGCGGCCTGCTGAAGCGTTTCCTTAGGCTGGCAGAGAAATTGTCGATTGCTTTACATTGAATAAGAAAAGAAAGCTTAAGACCTCCCAAATGAGATAAATTAAAATAGACTCATTTGAAACTAGGCATCAGCTCGCTGTGGTTTGCAGCTCTTGCAGTCCCTGGAAGCAAGTCCCTTCTCGTGAGCCCTGCCACCAGCATCGCCTCCCTCTGCACACGCACCTATCTGCCAAGGAGCATTGATTCCGTTTTGAGCGCTTTGTGTTTTCCACGTGTTTATGAGTTTAATTTTAGTTAGTGCCTGCTGCGTACAACTTATCCTGTAGCTGTTGTGCATTTGATTGGAATTGCTTCCGTTTATCGTACAAAAGGTGTTGCTGAGTCTCTAAAGTTAGCGTAGCAGCCGGCGTGCTCGACTTACAGCCGTCATTAAGAAGAGTCCGTGCCCAGGAAGGTCTTTCTCGTATTACAAGGGCCTTGGAACAGGAAGAGTCAGCACAATTAGGGGGTGACCAGTTCTTCCTGCAGGCTTCAGAACGGCACTTGCCCTCTAACTGAATGTGTGAGCCTGCAGGATCCAATGCCAGTGTCGCAGCCCACACGAGACCATCACTAAAGGCCCCCAAAGCCTGTGGGACTCTGACCGTGACTCCATCCCTGTGAACACAGGGCATCGTGTTGGAACTGCTTAGATGGTAAAATGTTCAGAATACAATGCTTTTAAAACAGAAAGCTCTCCTACTTATTTAAAAATTAACCTCGTAGGTAAGAATTAACGCCTGTAGCTCTAAGAACCGTTGGGTTCAGGACAATAAGCACTGCCTCCCTTTCACTTTCCAGAGAGAGAGAACAAGAGTAAACATTGGGGGAGTGGCTAAAGGTCAACTGTTGTCAACTGGTAGCTCTGTGGGTGGATTTTTGTTTTGTTTTTTGGGAGTTTTCTTGCTGGTTACGGAATTGCCTCTGTAGTTTTTTAGTTCTTAACAATGGAACCTTCTAAATGTCTTAAAGGGAATTAGTTTTTCTTTTATAAAGAAAAATTTGGTAACATTTGTTGAATGTTCTCGTTGTAGTCACCGTGCTTTCCATGTATTACCTCATTTAATTCTTATGGAAACCCCTGTGGTTGGTCTTGTTAAAGCCCTTTTTTAAAATTAAAAATAACTTTTCGTTGTTCTGAACGTAGTAAATGTACAGGGTAGAAAGTTAGGATATACTGATAAGATTGAGAAGATGACAATACTGGACTCCCGTTGCCCAGAAATTTCCACTGTCAACACTTCCATGTGACATCCTTTTTGATTTTTTTCTCTGCATATATGCCTTCTTTTCATCCCATCTAAGACCCTGGCCACACTCGAGTTTCCCTATTTGTCCCCTGAATGTCATTTATATCTGTTTATTCTAAAGTGAAATTCGCTGCGGGACCGCATATTGCATCGGGTTATCATGTCCTTTGGACTGATTTTAATCTAGCAAAGTCCCTCCTTATTTTTCTTCCTCGTGGTACCATCTGTTGAATTAAAAGGACCAGTTGTAGTGTAAAATGTCCTGCCTCCTGAATCTGTCTGAGTCCTTCCTATTTAGCTAAATCCACAATCCTCTGTATTTCCTGAAAACTGTAAGTTAGTTCTAAAGGTTCAACAGATACAAGTTAGACCTTTCTGTCTAGAGTTCATCATGAGTGCCGTTGTGTGCTTCCTAATTCATTAATGATGCTAAGATTGATCATTGAATTAGGAGGGTGACATTGTGATCTTTTCGTTATGCAGTGAAGTCATGTTACTTTGTGAAAATGTCCGATCTCCTAAATGGGTTTTACACCAATTAACAATCCTTGCCTGAGTCCATCGTTTCTTGAGGTTGTAGAATGAGGATCTTCTGTCATTCCTGCCACGTGATTAGTGGGCATTCTTCTCTAAAGTAAAACTTTGCCTTGTCTGCTTGGACTGTCTGTAGATCCTGAAATACCTTTCCTACTGGAGAGGCAGCTTATGTGCCCAATTTTTTGCCTTGGTTACCAGTTTTTGAGTAAAGAGTTGCTTTTATAACCTCCTCAAATGGTACTACATTCAGTTTTTCCTGTTTTCTCTCTTTTTTGAGGATTGTTATAAATGCTTGAATTTTCATTAATTCCACGTGTTTCGATTCACTTTAATCATTCTTGTTGTTATTCAAGTTCTCACCCCTTTGCCAGTGGATGCCCGTTCAGGGTGTTCCTTTCACCTTTTTAGTACAATCTGTCTTTAGTTTTGAAAGCTGCCTTGCTGTCAGGCATCACTGGCTAATCCAGGCTCCCTGCTCCTTTCCCTACCCCACACCTGCAGTCGACCGTTTCTCCAAGGACCTACCTCGGCTCCTTCTCATGGGCACTTGTGTGAGAGCCAGGATCTGGTTGCTAGGCCTTGCTTCTGAGGTGGCACCTCTTCTAGGCCATGGGCAAAGCTAATATCTCTCTAAAAATTTATCAGTTCATGTTGACATTTCGAATCGATTTTAGCATCACACTGTTTATATTTAATTTCTTTGATTTATAAATATATCTTTTCTCTTTCACCAAAAATGTTTATTTGCTTTATCCTACAATATAAAGAAAAGAATATTATAATAAATTGATTTTTACAGATCTGGTACCTGAGGCTTATGGAAGTAGCTAAGTGTATATTGCATCACAAAAAAGACTCCTTTGTCTTTTCAATTCCCTTGTCTCTTACTAACCATAAAAATACTTGTACTATTGTGGAAAGTCATTTTTGAGTATATTTGACTGATCTCTGAAAAAATTTTAAATGTTTGCTATACCCTGCAAAAACATATAGGGTGGTAAGTTATCGTCTTACGTTTTTATGGCTGTATCTCTCCATGTACAATGAAACTGTTACTCCTTGTGTGAAAAGGTTACAGCGTAGGTCTTGCAGTCCTTTTAGGGAGCTGTGTTTCCGTCACGGTCAGTGCACCAGGAATGCATTCCAGCCTGTGCAGACTTTCTTTTCCTTGGTTTTATATACCTTTCTTTAGTTCCTCCCATGTGGACAGGCAGCCAGGAGTGCCCCGACCTTGATGCCGACCCTCCTCACCCTGGTTGTGTGACGCCGGTCTCTATTTGTGTCCGCAGGTACCTGTTCGCTCTGCAGGTGAAGCAGGACCTGGCTCAGGGCAGGCTGACGTGTAATGACACCAGCGCTGCCCTCTTGATCTCACACATCGTACAATGTAAGTTCTGTCAGTTTCCTTTAGAAATCTTGGAAATAGCACAATGGCCTGATTGATGGGGGAAAACATCACTTACACTAAACACAATAATAATGTCTTGTGTGATTTTGCTGTTAGCATGTATGCCTATAGGTGGAAACCAATACTCCTAATCTCATTTAATATGCGTAGCCCCCAAACATTGGCCCAGGAATTCTGTGTTCTGGTGTTGTCTGCTTTTTTCAAGGACTAGTATGCAATTGTTAATATCTTGGTTGTCTCAAAGGAGAAGCTTGATGGACAATGGCCAAGTAGACTCAGCTTGTTCTGTCCTGTTCTCGGATTTAATATTCATCATTGAATAGGGAACGTTAGCCATAAGACATAAAACTGTCAAAGATTTCACTTCTGGTTTTCTGCTCTCTAGAGTTTAGTAAGCTAAGACACACGAAGCTGGACTGGAGCCTAGTGATGCTTCAATTTCACTTTCTTAATCTAGACAAAGGCAAAATTCGATTGTGCTCATTCCAAGCCTTACTGACAACTCACCTGGGCACATTTTTCCTCTTGGCCAAGGCAGAAGTTACCTAAATGGAATGTACACATTATGCTTCCAGAAGCTAGTCATATGTATAGACAAAAGTCAACACATATGAGCACTCATATAAAAAATAGTTGTGCTATCATATCATTTTTTAATTTCTGTTGTATACAAAGTAGCCTCATGTAATTGGCCCCATCCCATTCTGATAACTTCCCAGTTAACGGGATTTCCAAAGGTTTGTAGGAGGTGTCACCTCTCATAGTTAACAAATTACCTTAATCTAATATGAGGAGGTATTTCTATAGACCCTGCTTATCTTCTTATTTTTTATATATGGGTATTATTGAATATCTGCCAGATGTAGCAGATAGATATTTTCTTACCAATTTGAAAAAAAAAATGTAAGAAAGAGAAAACAAACAAAAAATAGGTACGCTTTATTACACCTTACTGTGTGCCAGCACTATCTATATTATCTCATTTAATTCTCATAACAACCCCATAAGATCAGGACTATTATTATTCCCATTTTACAAACGAGGAAGCTTTGGCACGGAAAGTTCCATGACTTTTGCCTTTCCCGTGTGTTTAGTCTTCCGTCTCCAGATGGGGAGAGTGGAGGGCGGAGGCCTTCGAATCAGGCAGACCTGGTTTCTATTAGTTGACTGATGACCCTGGCATGTTACTAACCCCACAGCCTCTGTTTCTTTTGGAACGTAAGAGTAGTCGAATCTTTTTTATAAGGCTGTGAAAATTAAATGAGAGCGTAAATACCCCATCCATGTTAGGTGTCCAGTAAACATGACTCTCCTTTCTTTCTCCTCGCTCACCTAGAGCCCTCCCTTTCCGAACAGTGGGAGACTTTTAAATGAAGCTTCCTCATTGAAATAGTAACTTCATAGAATGCCTATGACCCTGGGCTTTTTGTAAGCAGAAGAGAAATTCCTTTACTCAGATCTTCCTGACGCTATTTAGTCTTGTACCGTTTCCCTCGTATATTCCTTGCTGTTTAAAGCCTGTTAATACAGTGAATCTCCCTTGTACATAGGGGGTGGAGAGGCTCATTGGTACCCAGAAAACATGTGCTCTGTCTGATAGGCACCTCTTCCCCAGACACCAACAGGGGGCTCAAAATCCCCTGAAAATCATGAGTTCTCCAAAGAAGATGAAACAGATGGGTTCAGAAGTTCTCCTGCTATTTACATACTCTTGGATGCACAGTGGCAAGCCATACAATATGTTTATAATCTTATAAAATCCTATTTCTGCAATTTTAAGCATCCCATGCACTTAGTCATGGAAGGAGGAATTTCCCAGAATCCTCTGGGAATAGTGTGTTGATTTAAATTATTGACAATTACTTACATTATCAGGAAGATATGAGCTGTCAACCTGTCTCTGTTTTGCAGAAGCTACGTTAATGCTGATGGACAGTTACCCCTGCTGAGCTGTCTGTCCGCCTCATCTGTGTCTGTGGACACAACCTAAAATCTCTTTCGTTTTCCTCTCTTCTTTCACTTGAATGCTTGGAATTGTCTTTCAGATATTCTGTATTTTTTCATTTGCTCCCTGTCACTGGCCTTCTATATCTTCTGTAATATTTCAAACTTTTAATTTTCTCTAATTTATTATAAATTAATTAAGTAGGACAAACTGATAAAGAGAAGAATCAAACGCTAGAGAGCCCTGAGGTTGGAATTCCACTTGGGTGGCTCAGACACGTGGCAGGACTACATTTGTGCAGGTCGTGTGTCTCCACTCTGAGGATTGTGCATTGCAAAATGAGTTTGTTCAAGCATATCCTCGTAGATTTCATTTAGTAAAATCACAAGTTTGGAGTTGTTGTTCCTATTTTTTGCTGTGAGTAGACTGCTATGGAATTTAGCATAGGCATGAGCTAATATGACATCTTGGCATAAAAATATTTAAAAATCTTAAGTCATATCTTGAATATTTATTGGTTCTCAAATTCTACAAACATAAGGAGGAACCTGTTTCCATATTTCCAAACAAAGAACACATGGAGCGGCCAGTCCTATGGGCGAGTGGTTAAGTTCACGTGCTCCACTTCGGCGGCCCAGGGTTTTACCAGTTCACATCCTGGGCACGGACATGACACCACTCATTAGGCCATGCTGAGGGGGCGTCCCACATGCCACAAGTAGAAGGACCCACAACTAAAGTATACAACTATGTACTGAGGGGATTTGGGGAGAAAAAGCAGGAAAAAAAGAAGATTGGCAACAGTTGTTAGCTCAGGTGCCAGTCTTTAAAAAAAAAAGAAGACATGGAGTAGCTTGCCCTTTGGAGGCCAGCCCGGTGGCACAGTGGTTAAGTTCGCACGTTCCACTTCTGTGGCCTAGGGGTTTGCCGGTTCGGATCCCGGGTGCGGACAGGGCACTGCTTGGCAAGCCATGCTGTGCTAGGCGTCCCACATATAAAGTAGAGGAAGATGGGCACAGATGTTAGCTCAGGGCCAGTCTTCCTCAGCAAAAAGAGGAGAATTGGCAGCAGATGTTAGCTCAGGGCTAATCTTCCTCAAAAAAAAAAAACACATGAAGAGAAAATGAATTTCATAGTCACATATTGCCATTGCATTTTAGGAGAGCAGGGAAAGTCAGGTGACTTAGAAGAAAAGACAATTAGGTGCACTGACCACGATGCCAAAGCAAAAACTAGGATTCTTAACTCTTTTATATTGAATTATGGAAAAGAGTGTCTTATAAAATTCATATGAGTTAAGAAGCCCAAACTTAAAGCGCACAAGAAATTTAGGATTTAGGTGAGTCTCCATATGCAGTCAATCTTCATTATTCACAGATTCTGTATTTGCAAATTTGCCTACGCCATAAAATTTGTTTGTAACCCCAAAATCGCTGCTTGTGGTGGTTTCGTGGTCGTTTGCAGACATGCACAAGATGGTGGAAAATTTGAGTCACCCCGTGCTCACATTTCCAGCTGAGGTCGAACAAGGCAACGCTCTGCCTTCTTGTTTCTGCTCTCATACTATAAGCGAGTGTCCTTTTCATGGTCTATTTAGTGCCGCTCTGTCTGCATTTCTGTGCTTTTTTCTGGTGATTCCCCTGTTTAAAATGGTCCCCAAGCATCGTGTTGAACTGCTGTCTGGTGTTGCTAAGTGCAACAAGGCTGTGATGTGCCTTACGGAGAAAATAAACACGCGTGCTAGATACGCTTCCTTCAGGCATGAGTTATAGTGCTTTTGGCCGTGAGTTCGATGTTAATGAATCAACGATGTCCATAAAATATGATGTCTTGCAACAGAAACACACATAAAACAAGGTCAGTTGGCAAAAATATTATTTCAAGAGTCTCGCAGGAACCTAACCCTGCGTTTCCCTTAGGAGCAGCGGTTTAGTATTTGCTCATTCAATGTTCATGGGGAGTTTATAGAACCTACTTGCCATGAATAATGAGAATGGACTGTACTTTCTTGAGGGCAGATAGAAAGAATTGCAGGAAAGTCGGTGCCACCAGCATCAAGGCAACCAAAGAGGATGGCAATATGGCCAGACAGGTCCCCACACTTATGGGCTGTTTTCTGTGGTGGAGGGTGGCAATTTTACTCTATTTAATCAGGGAGAAATTAATCCAGAAAAGGCAATTAGGAAATAGTGTTATTGATCTGTCATAGCAACAGAAAGCTAGTGAGTGAGTGGTTCTTCCAGTGGCCCAGCTTGTGCCAGGTGAGTTGGCACTGTTTTGTGCAAAGCATATACTCTCAGCGGGTGCAATTTATGGCGATGCATAGGGCACATCCTGCGTTATGACTGGAGGTGCATTGGCTGAAGTGTGACAAGCTGCTTCACATGGCGACAGGAAAGGTAGGTTTCATAGCAACAGTTTACTTGCTTTTACTCAAAACAGCTGGGCTCCGGTCATTAGGCTACTTTTTATTACGCTTGTTACACAGACTATATCATGCAAAGAAGAAGCCATGCTGTCCCAGAGGTTTTAACTTGGTATAAACTGATCTGCAGCTCGTATTGCTAAGCTGCAATTTTTACTTTAAGGCACTATGGTTTAAATTGCCAGATTACAGCAATTTGGGAACTGTGTTGAGGTACGTGAGAAAAATATGCATCCTGCTTTTTGTAGATGAAAAACTTCTAAGAATTTGCAATCTGACCAGTCATTTGTGACCACGGGACTACAAGAACCTTAATAAACTTTAATTTTTTTTTTTTAGCCAAATTAGAATATGTACCTTTACACCTGTTTATGATTGTCTTTTCTCTACATGATAAAGCATTTGGGATTTGCACTAATAATTTTATATGTGAGTTTCAAAAGTTGATTTTGTAAAGTCCTGAAATTTGGGGGCTTATTTAGAAGTCACAGGTCATAAACCACATGTCTAGAATTTACTGCCTAGAGTAGAAGTGACCCTTCTGTTGGGTGAGGACGAAAAAATCAAACCAGGAATGTGCGTAGCTAAAGGTAGATGATTCTAAAGTTTTCTTTCCAACTGTTAGGATGAGAATGAGTGGAAACCATCATCTCGCGTAGGCACAGTTGTTGAACATGTCCTCGCATCCACATCTTCTGACATCTAGCCCTTAGGACACCCCCCAGCTAGGATCACCTTATGCTGTCAGCTGGCTTCTAGTGTGCTAGTTGGGGAACAGCCTACTGGAAATATAGCAAATTGTGGAGTATGGATCATATGTGGCCGGTTTTTCTTTCTTTTTCTTTGTAGCCGAGATTGGGGATTTTGATGAAGCATCAGACAGAGAGCACTTAGCAAAAAATAAGTACATACCTCAGCAAGATGCGCTGGAAGACAAAATTGTGGAGTTTCACCATAACCACATGTAAGTCTCATTCATTGCTTCATGCTTCCTTTGAGCTGTTTCTGTCTGTCCTTCTGACAGACATGGACACACAGACATGGACACACACACACACAGAGTAACTACTGGGAAGAAATATGCAAAGAGTGAGGAAGAAGAGACAGGGGCTCGTGGGGGCGTCGTTACTCCTCCTGGACTCTCAGAATGCGGGTCACCCCCTCAGGACCAGAGCTCTAGACCCCTTGCTTGCTTTCCTGTGAGACCAGGGTAACACTGGAATTTTAGGACACCCCGTGCTTTGGAATAAAAAGGAGAGTATGAGACCAATTAACAGGAAGTCGGGAAGGCACATGGTCAACTAGTGACAGAGTAAGAATATTGTGAAAGTCTGGAACCTTTGTACCATCTCCATTTGGGTTTTTTGTTTTGCTCGGTAGAATATTTTCAGAGGAGCCCCTGTGCCTTTTGTTTTTGGTGCTGTTTTAAGGAAAGCACTTGAGTCCTGGTGACGACAGGAAAGAGTTGCCTTGAACTTTGCTTGCAAGTTTAAATCTGTTGTAAGTGACTAAAAACTTGTTTCAACACGATGGTGTTTTGCTTTTATATGACCTTGAAGGAAACTCAGATTCCAAAAGAACAGACCAAGTTCGAGATAGACTTTTGGGGGTTTGTGTTACACGAGCAATAGAGCTTTTATTCCAGCTGCTTGACTTGGGGTTATAACGAATGGCAGGTTAGGTGTCATCTTATCAGGTAACCCCATTGTTTGTGATGAAATGCCTTTTTATTTCCCAAGAGAAGCTGCTTAATCTCAAATTAATGGACAGAGGGAATTCAAGTCTCCTGGCCTTTCTCTTTAATTTTTGTTTTGTCAGTGGACAAACACCAGCAGAATCAGATTTCCAACTCCTGGAGATCGCCCGTAGGCTGGAGATGTATGGGATCCGGTTGCACCCGGCTAAGGACAGGGAAGGTACTAAGATCAACCTGGCTGTTGCGAATACAGGAATTCTAGTGTTTCAGGTAAGAGCATTTAGAACACAGCTCAGTTCCCTTGAGGATGGAGAGATAAGAGTTGGTCCTTCAACTCTGATTCCATCTTGGGTGGTCCAAGCTAAGACTTCTGATAGTTATTTTTAGGAAATAGGGAAAAACTAACCTCATCTCAGGGCTTCTGTTTCTTTCCAGGCCCTCAACTTCCAGGTCTTACTTCATTTGCCTTTGCTCTGGTTGGAGATTCCACAATTATAGATTTATTTGCATTTTTGGACTTTGTAGGGTCACAGAAATCTATATTTCTCCATGGACCTGGGCTTGGAACATAGTATAATGGAGTCAAGATTTCAGAACCCCCAAATCCTTTTTCACACCTGCACATGATATTCATGGGGTCCTTTTTTGTTTTAACCTAATTTGGATTTTACCTGTCAGCTTATTTGTGATTTCAGATTTACCTAATTTAAAAGAAAAGTGTAGTATATACTTTGAAGATGTAGCAGTTTTATAAGTCCGTAAAAGCTATGTCCACCCACTACAGTAATTTTACAGCAGAACACACACTGCTCTCGGATCCTTACCCATGTTTTACTTAAGGACGTAGTGGTTTTCTGCACTCTGAAATGTGTGCTGTGTTGATCACACAGCTGTTGCACTGTTTTATTGATTAATGCTTCTTTTTCTTAATTTTGTTGACGTATTCCTGACATACAGTAAAATGCCCATATTTAGAGTGTGCCGTCTGATAAGTCGTAACATACGTATGTCCTGTGAAACGATCAATGAAATCAAAACAGTGAACATATTCCTCACCCCAAAAGTTTCCTCGAGGCTTTTCTTTTAACCAAAGTGGGTCGTCTGTGCCTTGGTTTCAAAAGAGTCTGGATAAAGCATCTGCCTTTCTCATGAAAGAGGGTCAGATTTCGCCCAGTTTTGAAGGTGTAAATATGTGCATGACCGGAAACTCTTTTTTGAGATCTTCCAGGTTTGGTTGCATTTCCCCCTTCGTATTTCACCAAAATGGCCCCAGTGATTCTCTGCTCCTGTGTCAGATGTTTAGGACGGACACTCATTATCCCAGACTCCTGTCCCGAGAGCTCTGGAAGTTGGCTTTCTCGTGGGGTCGGGGGGGAGCAGTGTGGCCTTTGAGGAGGGGCTGCTCCTAACAGTTTTTGACCTGCACAGGCCATCCAGAAGTACCTGATGAGAAAACGACAATAAACCAAAGGTAGTTTTCAGTACGACCGTTAAACTTCAAAATCAAAACCCTTAAACATTTCTAAAAATCATAGAGGGGGAAAAGAAGTGCCTCACAATTGAATTAATTTGCTTTGATTGTGTTTGTATTAAACTAAATATTGAGAACTGCTCAGTAATTTAATCATGTACAAAGGCTGTATCTTGGAATTAATCTTCTTGCCAGAGCCTAATTGCTTCATTCTTACCAATTTAAATAAATGGTCCTGGTGTGCCAGTGGACTCACAAGGAATTCTAATTTTAGTTGAGATGACAGGATGGGTGGGAGCTGGTGTCTGGCGACTCCCCACTGTTCCTCTATCACAGCCCACCTGGCTGTCAAGGATGAGGATGTGTGAGTCCCTCCCAGAGAATATTCTCTGGCCTAGAAGACACACAGAAGGCGGGACCTCCCCTGCCCAGCCCTGCGTGTGCTGTTGGAAGCCTGGTGGGCACGGGAGCCAGACCAGTGTGGACGAAGTGGGTGATGACTGCCCTGCTCTGTGCTTCCGTGGATGTTAACAACAGCTGCTGGTTAAGGCACGTGCTCGGGAGTCTCACTGTGCCACATGAACTGTGTGATTTGGGGAAAATTAAAATATATTCATGCTGCAGTTTCCACATCTGTAAAATGAAGATAATAAGTCTCGCTGGGTTTTGTGCAAAGTTTGATAAGATAAGGTCTGGAATGTCCTTAGGACAGTGCCTGCCACTCCATGAGTGATGGTTGCTAATTACTGTGGTGGTTGTCATGCTTTTTATTTTTATTTATCTTTCTCTTTATCATTCACTTGGCCAGCTTCCTCTCTCCCTGGAGGCAGACTTAGTTTGAATGCCAAATCATATGATTAGTGAGAAATAATCTGGGAACGAACCGGTATCATCCCACAGCTATAGATCCTGGGAATTCTCCAGCAAAAGGCGTTCTTTCTGAGCAGCTCCCCATAAGCAAAGCAAACCAGCTCCCATGTTGCTTATTATGCATTTCCTGGCTCACTGGCTGATGCTTTTCTTATAGGGTTTCACAAAAATCAATGCCTTCAACTGGGCGAAGGTGCGGAAGCTGAGCTTCAAGAGGAAGCGCTTTCTCATCAAGCTCCGCCCGGATGCGAATGTAAGTGGCTCACAGGAGGGAGGGGAGACCCGCTGAGCCCGCCCTGTGAGTCCTTGGGGTTGGAGGGGCCATGGTAGGGCATGAGCTGAAGCTGTGGCCAACAGCTATTCAAGTGTCTGAGTGTCTGTACAGAGAGATGTATCCAAATGCTTGGCACCTCCACAACTACCATTCTCAGTAGACAGAGGTAAAGAATATGTAGCGCAGGGTCTGGCCCAGTGGCATAGTGGTTAAGTTTGCACGCTCTGCTTTGGCGGCCCAGGGTTTGTCAGTTCAGATCCTGTGTGCAGACCTACATACCAAACCATGCTGTGACGGCATCCCACATACATAATAGAGGAAGATTGGCACAGATGTTAGCTTAGCAACAATCTTCCACAAGCAGAGAGAGGAAGATTGGCAACAGATGTTAGCTAAGGCCAATCTTCCTCACCACAAAAAGAAAATAAAAATCCATTAAAAAAATAAAAAATACATTAAAAATTTTTTAAAAAAAGAATATGTGGCACAGATGTATGCCTGGGGGGAGGGTCACTTACCTGTGCAGATATAGGCAGCCCCTCCTGGCAAAGAACTGAGCTGTGCAGTTGCTGCATCTCTAGCTGGGCCACCTCGAGACCCCATTCAGCACTCTGCCATATTCCAGGCATGCCCCTGCCCACGTGGCAACAGTCCCCAACTCTCAAGGCCCTACGATTGTTCCCAAACATCTGACAGCACATTCTCATTAGCCAATCAGGCCCCCCCCCAACTTCCCGCAGAACCCCTAAAGATGTCACTTACGCTGGAACTGGGTCAGAGGGGAAGAATAGCATCTTCTTTGTCTGCCAGAAATGGCAATGGTGGAGATGGATGATATATTGCTAATGTCTCCAACCAGAACTTGGAATGCTTTTTCCCGTGAAAGAAATGTTTACAAATGGCAGTCTAGGCTTACAGGTTAACTGCAGTGTGGATTAAATATACCTTGATGGCCTGACCTGGGAAGCAGGCACCCATTATAAGTTGTTTTCAATGGGAAGATGTATTTTGAGTTCCAAAGGGCCAACTTACAGCACAACTTCTTTGTAAGTTGCAGCTGCACAGCCCAGAGTTCCAAATAGTTGGAACTGCCGGGAACGTTAAGGACTGCGGTGACTTTTGTTTATATAGTATGGCCACTTAAATTGGGAGCATTCGATCTGAAAATAGAAAATTACCGTATCCTCCTTCCAGAATCAAAGGACAGGAATTTTTCAGCCTTGAGCGATGCTTTTGTGCTCCAGAAAGAAAATGTTCATTTCCTATGTGGTCCCTGGGACCACCTGCAGGCTGGAGCCATATGCTTTTTGATAGAGAAAAGACTTAAGACCAATATTCAAAGTTGACATGAACCATGAAGGAGAAAGCAGAAAGAAGAATTGTATGTCAGTTATTTTAAGGAGGCAAAAAAAGCATTTCAGCACCTGGATTTTTTTTTTTTAGGAGGAAATATAAGCCAAGTAAACACAATTTGTTTATGAATCCTGTCAAAAGAAATGTTATGACTTCTGCTGAGTACCCCTGATTTCTGTCGGTTCCTCTAAGGAATTCTCTGGGGAAGAAAATGGTTGAATGATGACTATATTTTGTCATTAGGAACAACTGTAGTTTACTAAATATGTAAGTTTATGGTCATGCTATAGTAAAATACACAGTTTAGATTTTATTGGGCAAATTTGGTTTCTGTCCCTTTTCTCATTTTCAATCTGTGGGTGATGGAAAAAAACCAAAGTGATATCTTCCCTTTTTAGAGCTCATACCAGGATACCTTGGAGTTCCTTATGGCCAGTCGGGATTTTTGCAAGTCCTTCTGGAAAATCTGTGTTGAACATCATGCCTTTTTTAGACTTTTTGAAGAGCCCAAACCAAAGCCAAAGGCTGTTCTCTTTAGTCGAGGGTCATCGTTTCGGTTCAGGTAAGGGTCCACCTCACACCTCTCCGGGTGCCACCGGGACACTTTCCCCAAGACCTTCCTTGTCTGCTTCCTTGTCTGTCACAGGGGCCGGGCTGTGCAGCGAGGAGGTGGGTGAAGGTCGGCTTCCAGGAGCCACAGCAGCGAGATGTGTGCTCGGCCTCCCACAGGCCCCTGGCAGGCCCTCACCGAGTTCTGTTTGAATATTCCTTAGCCACGAGGCAGTCCCCTGGCCACAGTAACTCCTAGTGGGTCTCTCTAAACCAGAAAGGATTTCCTTTCTCTGTAGATGCAAAAGTGTCCTGTTGAGCTCTGGGGGTAGCTTCATGGAATGCTCCATACGCTGGCCCATCATGGGTTCGCTTTTTCACACTTCTCTCAACAGACGTTTGAGTGTCACTGCATGCCAAGTACTGTTCTAGGCGTTGGAGATATGCAGTGAACGAAACCATCCCCCCTTCAGGAAGCGGACAGACTCTCCGGGTGGCTGATTAATAAGCAAGCACAGGATTATTAAGTGGCTCAGTTAATTGAACATTTTCTATTATTTATGAGGGAAATCTCAAGAGACAGAATGGTCACAAAAACCCAGGCTCTCTTAGGGCTGCTTTTCTCCCTGGCTGGCTGGAAGAGCCTCCCGATCCCCCAGGTGTGGAAGGAGGGGAGTGAAGACGATGGGGTGTCGTGTGTGTGTTGAAATGAGACGCCCTGGTGTCTTCTCCCTTCCCTCTCCCGGTCTCCGTTCCAGCGGGCGGACTCAGAAGCAGGTCCTTGACTATGTGAAAGAAGGAGGCCATAAGAAAGTGCAGTTTGAGAGGTAAGAGAAACTTCCGTGCCACTTAGGGTTTGAGAAGAGCCCTTCTCTCCAGGTAACAACAGTGCGTCGCTCCTCCACTCTTCACGCTCGGTGAGTTACAGAGTCACTGCGTCACGGTCAACCTCAGCCACTTAGTGTGAAACAGGAACTTTCGAGGGCCCGGGGCACGCACTTGAGGGTAAGATGAGAAGAGTAGACTGAGAGGACCAGGTGAAGAAGGGAAAGCCGGCAGAGGGCAGGGAGGAGGAGAAGCAGGAGATGACAGGGTCATAAAGCGCTGTGAAAACTTACTCATCGGCGAGGCCTTAAATATTTGGGGATTTGAATTGGAAATATTCCTATAAACCTTTTAATTAGATGAAGTTTGGATGAGAAGACACAGGATGTATTATTGTTATTGTTAGCAAATGCTTAGAGCTCTTGTGATGTGTCAGGCACTGTTCCAAGCTCTTTACGTCTAGCTCATAGAGTCTTCATACCAGCTCTGTGAGGTCAGGGCTATTTTATTCCCTTTTTAAAGCTAGAGACTCTGCAACTCAAAGAGATTGAGTAACTAGCTGGTTAGTTGAGTCTCAGAGCTGGTAAGTGGCCCCTGGAGCCCACTGCCCTTCAGCATTGCTCTGCCGCCTGGAGGGGAGAAGCAGGGAATCCGAGGGTCAAAGATGAAAGGCGGGAGGGGTCAAGCCTCCGGCACTTGAAAGGACTGTTTAACACACGTGGAGTTTTTTTTAAACATTTTTCATTTTAATACATGTAAAAATTACGATAATGTACACAGAATACAGCAAACACCCATATTCCTACTATTTAGAATTAGCTATAAACATTTTAACATGTTCGTTTCTGGGGGTTTTTTCTTTTTCTCTTTTTTGTGGCTATCATTGTTACAGACTCGGCTAAGACCCCCTTTAACCAATAGTCTTCATCGGCTCCCCTCCTCCCTTCCTCGAGGCAACAGCTGCCAAATTCATGTGACTTCTGTTGTCCGCATTCACGCAGCCAGAAAGGATATGTAGAATTGCTCTGGGTGTGTTTCCATTTATATAAATAGTATCACGCTGTACACAATTCTGCATCTTGCTTTTTAAACCCTACCCTGATCTTGAGATCTATTTTGAGTGTTTTATGATACTATGAAAGTATTGCATTTTATTGATCGCATTCCCTGTGGATCAGCATTCAGGTGGTTTGGGAGTTTGTTTTGTTTTTGACAAAACAAACCTGCTGCTGTGACCATCCTTGTATGTTTCTCCTGATGCACAGCTGCATCCAGAAATGTCGTGTTCAGAGGGTTGTTTGCGTGCTTATCATCATCATTTTCTTGGACCATCTGCGGTTGGTTAATCTTTTGAGGAACAAAGAAGAAGTGGCTCAATTCTCTCCGATTCAGAATGTGGGTGCTCCAGAGCTTTTGTGCATTAAGTTGGAGTCTTTTGAAGGAAAGCTGGATGTTGATTGGAATTTAATCCCTCTATATTTACATAGTTTCATGCGTTTGAGTATGAAAGTTCCTAATGCTTGTTCGCTGGGG